>NC_090999.1:29180000-29805000 GCF_041146395.1 Eulemur rufifrons
GAATATAGGGCGTTGCCCACCAGCTCATATAAAACAAACAAAGCCAATGATTAAACTACAACTAAAAATACAGACATAATCATGGTAGGCAGAATATAGTAATGGCCTCCAAAGATCTCCACATCCCAATCCCCAGAACCTGGCAAAAGTGGCTTTACAGATGTAATTAGAACCTTGAGATGAGGAGATGAGCGTGAATTATCCAGGTGGGCCCAATCGAATCACATGGCTTCTTAAATTGGAAACTGCTTTCTGGCTGTGGTCAGAGGGAGACGTGGCTATGGAAGAAGGATCAGAGAGATGCGATATGAAGAGGGCCTCACCTGCCAGTGCTGGCCTGGAAGATGGAATAAGGGGGCCAGCACATGCAGGTTGTCTTAGTTCAGGCTGCTATAACAAAGAACCATAGTTCAGGTGGTTTATCAACAACAGAAATTTCTTTCTCATAGTTCTGGAGGTCAGGTTCTGGTGAATGCTCTCTTCTGGGTTGCAGACTGCAGAATTCTCACTGTAACCTCACATTGTGAAAGGAGCAAGGGAGCTCTTTGGGGTCCCTGTCATAAAGGTTACTAATCCCATTCATGAGAGCTCTTCCCTTATGACCTAATCACCTACCTAAGGCTCCACCTGCAAATGCTACCACAGTGTGGATGAGGTTTCAACATATGAATTTAGAGGCACACAAACTATAGTCGATAGCACAGGTAGCATCTAGAAGCTGAAAAAGGCAAGGAAACACATTCTCCCCTGGAGCCTCCAGATGGAACACATCCCTGCTGATGCCTTGATTTTTAGCCCCGTGAGACGTGTGTTGGATTTCTGACAGAACTATAAGATAATAAATTTGACTTGTTTTAAACCTCTAAGTTTGTGGTCACTTACTACAGCAGCAAAAGACAGTTAATACAGGATACATACACGCACACTCACATGCTGTAACTCCCAAGCAGGCCCAGTAGGCAGAATTCTCATCTTTTTTGTACACATTCTTTGCACCTTTTGGTAGTATTTTTACCCTTTCAAAGATCCCTTCAGGTTTATTTTCATCCGATCTCACCTGGACTGATATGTTGAGAAGGAAGCAGAGGGCTTGCAGAGTGGTTTGTTCTAGGTGTCACACCCTAGGAATGCAAGAGCCCTTTCCAGGATTGGCTTGGGGTTTAATCTTTTACAAAGGCCAGATTGCACAAAGGCAGCCTGTGCCAATCATTTTTAGAATCTAGAGAAACATCAGAGTTTCTTCTGGCCAGGGAACCAAGCCTAACACTGAGACACTATTGTTAGAGATATTGTGCAATCAGCTATGGAAGTCCAGGAAGAGGGAACTGTGGTATTTACACATGGCTCTTTTGGATGAACAGGGCACCTGCAGTATACAATGTGGTCTTTATGGTATTCTCAGGAATACTTAACCACTGTCATTAAGATATGTTACATGTGCACACAGCCTGTTACGTAACCACTGTCCCATATTTTAGTCTTTATTTAGTATCACCTAGATATTCAGGGAAAATTTTCTCCCTGCCTTATACTTTATGTACACGCTACCAGTATCACTGACCTGGGAACCTGGGCGGTACTCAAATGAAATCAAGTGAATACCGAATAAGTAAAGGTGTGTGAACTCAGATGGGTGCTTTCTTTGAAAGCTAACGCAGAGGTCTAAGGAGGATCATATGCGTTAGAGCTCTAATCTGACATTCCCTCTTATTCAGGCAATTATGGCACCAATGGGATTGGAATGCTGCCCAGATCCTGAAGCAACAACATTAATTAGTGCTGCTGGGAATGCAAGTCAACTCTTTGCAAAGTCAGTTGAAAGTGTAAAATGCTTCATAAGTGCTTTCATTTATTATTGTTATTTCTGGGAAGTAAAGTCATGCCAAGGAGATGCAGGTGACAATGCCTTGGAATTATGCAAAGTGCAAAGTATCTGTGGAGACTGATTATTAACAGGAGTTTCGGCTATATGAGGTCTTCTCTGGTTCCATATGAAGTGTAGAATTATTTTTTCTAGATCTGCAAAGAATGATTAAAGACATTTGCACTCGAATGTGTATGGCAGCACAATCCACAATTGCAAAGATGTGGAAACAACCCAAGTGCCCATCAATACATGAGTGGATTAATAAAATGTGGTATATGTATACCATGGAGTTCTACTCAGCCACAAAAATAATGGTGATCTAGCACCTCTTGTATTATCCTGAATACAGCTGGAGCCCATTCTACTAAGTGAAGTATCACAAGAATGGAAAAACAAGCACACATGTACTCACCATCAAATTGGTACTACCTGATCAACACTAAGGTGTTCAAATGGAAGAAATATTCATCGGGTCCCAGATGGGTGGGAAGGGGTTAATGGGGATGGGTAAAATCACAACTAATGGGTACAGAGTGCTCTGTATAGGGGATGGGCATGCTTGTAGCTCTGGCTTGGGTGAAGCAAAGGCATTATATGTAACCATAATGTTTGTACCCCCGTGATATTCTGAAATTTAAAAAATAAATAAAAGAGTAAATGTGAAAAAAAATAAAAGCAAACAAACAAACAAACAAAAAACAGGAGTTTCTCAGATCAACGAAATTGCTGTGAAACTCCTGGCTTGGGGTGGGATCTTGGTATATTGTGGAAGTCTGCTAAAATAATAAATAATAGTGATAGCTACGTGAGTTTAATTGAGATGCTAAATTCAATGTGGAAACAGGGTTGCTTATCAAACAGCTCACTGATCTACCAGGACAATCAGCACCATAGCCTGAGTCAGCTACTGGTAATTGGCCAATCCGCTCTATTGCCTGGAAGTTGCATTTATCATAGAAAATGGAAATACCTTTTTAAATATAAAAGTATACATGCTTATTATAAAACATTATATAATATATACAGTGAAAGCAGAAGTTCCTCAAGAACCCTACCCCCGAATTCCAGAGATGATCATTGTTAACTGCCTGTTAGCTAGGTTTCAAAATTGTTTTTTTTTTTTTTTTTTGAGACAGGATTTCACTCTGTTGCCCCGGGTAGAGTGCAGCAGCATCATCATAGCTCACTGCAACCTCAAACTCCCAGGGCTCAAGGGATCCTCCTACTTCAGCCTCCAGAGTAACTGGGACTACAGGCACACATCACCACACCTGGCTAATTTTTCTATTTTTTGTAGAGATGGGGTCTCACTATCTTGCCCAGGCTGGTCTAAAACTCCTGGACTCAAGTAATCCTCCTGCCTTGGCCTCCCAAAGTGCTAGGATTATACTGCACCCAACCTCAAAATTGTTTTCTACACATAGACACATATGTATGCTTCCTTTACAAAACTAGAATCATACTATTACTGGTTTCTATTTTTTAAATATTTCATACAGACATTTCTATATATTATTGCATGGATCTACGTTATCCATTTAAATGACTCTAGCCATTGTACTCCATTGTTTGCATAATAGTTTAGATTACTGATCCTCTAGTGAGACTTTTAGTTGTTTCTAGTTTTGTTTTGTTTTTGCCATCTTAAACAACAAACAGAAATCCCTCTCCTTTGTGTACTTACCTGATTAGTTCCTTAGAATTACTTCCTAAAATTCGAATTTTTGGCTTGTACTCTTAAAATATATTACCAAATTCCCGCTAGCAAGAAAGTGTCAATTTACCGTTCCACCAACAATGCCCATTTCCTTTACCTCCTGCAAACGCTGAATATTATCAATCTTTTTAAAATTTATACTGTAGCCAGGTGCTGTGGTGTATGCCTGTATTACCAGCTACTTGGGAGGATCGCTTGAGTCCAGGAGTTGAAGATCAGCCTGGGCAATAGAGCAAGACCTTGTCTCAGTTTTTTAAAAAGATGTTTTAAATTTTAAAAAGAGAAAAAATTTACCAAAGTGAAAATTCAAAAAACTCATTGCTGTTTTATTTTGCATTTTAGTTACATTGAATGTTTTGGGATTTACAATTAAATATATTATTTCTATAATTTATAACAATTAAAATAGCTGTAATAACTTACATTAAACAGAAATAAGCATTTCTTGATGTAACTGAGAAGTAAAAAGTATCCCAATCACAAAATATCTATAAATACATAACTGGATCAAAATCAACCTCTTACCACATCTGCAGGTTCCATAAGAAATAAGTTCAGTATGTCTTTCATCACATGAAATAGACATAATGAGTCAGATAGAGGAAATTAATAATTAAGATATTCCTTAAGAGCTCTAGCTTTAGAATTTCATCAATAAAAGTAGATCAATATTTTCTTAAGGTCATGATTTGGGCCCAGAGGAAACACCATAGGAAAGCAAATGGGTATCTATCTGCACATCTGGTAGATATGTTATTGTTTGACCAGCCATATCTATATTATATTGTATTTACCCCTACAACAGGGATCAGCTAACATGACTGACATTATTTGGCTGGATGCTCCAGCACACTGGTAAAATCCAATTAAATTCCTTTGTCTAACCTACATCAATGTGTAATGACATTTAGAAGAGGGTGCAAAACATACAAAGCAATGAACACTGCCTGCAAAATGATACATAAACACAATTACTTTCAGTCCTGTCCATTTCCAGTGAGATCCAGCTGTATACAGCAGGAAAGAAACCATCATGATTCTCAAAAGTGCCTGCTCTTGGTAGCTAAACTCCTCAGCATGGCACCTAAACCAGCCATCAAAGCATGAGAGTTGCTTCTATGCCCCATAAATCAGAAGACTTTCCTGATTTCTAATTTGTGGGCTAGATAGTTAGACTCATAATATTTGCATTTTACTGCTTCCTAATTGGTTAATTACAGGAAATAGATTGCTTGATGGCCAAGTTTGCCTTTCCAGGAAGATTAAAATATAACACAATATACATAATTACTCATGCTACAGAAGCCATGGCACTTAAAATATGGCACAGTTATATCTGGAGGGTTTTAAGGAATTCCACACCCAGAGGTTTGAGTATGTTACCTACTCTATCATCCTGATGTTTTGCAGTGTTGTCATAAAATTGTGCAAGGTGCTAATGAGCCTTACAGCTCTATCATAAATCAGACTTTGTATATGCAGACTTTACTCATACAGATAATCTGAAAGAAAAAAATGTGTTTTCTTTGGGACAGGATGTAAAATGCACAAAGAACTTGAAATTCTCTTGAAAATTGTAAACGTAGGCTTGACAATCACTGGGCTTGTCCAATTTGAAGGCAGAACATAGGACTGAATGACCTCACTCATCGTTCTGTAGCTCTGGGAAACACAAAGTCCAGCAACTGAAACTCTCAGTAAAAAGTTTATCCTCCCATAAATGTCCATCGGCCAGATTAAAAATACCCTGAGTTTTCCTATAAGATGAAAATGTAAACCTTTAACAGTTCCGTATATTCTCTGGCCTGTGCTATCTGCTTTCCCTTCTCTAAGGTTCACCTTAGTCATCCTGTTAGTCAAAGCTCCTTTTCCAAGCCACTTCCTGACACCCTAATCTGCTGCCAGTTGGCAACATTTGGGTTAAGGGTGTGCTTCTGTGGTATATTAGCCGGGGGCAATACAGTGGGATCATGAGGTCAGTATGATCAGCTATGACATAGCAGACATTCTGTGGCTTGGCCTTTCTGGCACAATATTTGGAGAAAAAATTGTTCAGTAGTGAGCAACGTATTATCAAGGACTCAGCTGGAGTTAATATGAACCATAGTGAGCCAAGTCAGCATGCTTCTATAACTGCTTCAAAGACAAGTGGTCTAACATAGAACTGGGGAAAGCAGACACATGGATTATTCTGGATTGGCTAATTGGATGGTACACAAGGAAGTGTACAGTAACTTATAGTTCTGCACAGATAAGGCAAGAACAGACTTAAATGTACCCGGCAGAGAGCTGATAGACCTGGTGACAAGGGAAGGTTAAGAAAAATTAAGATTATCAATAAGACAAAGCAGCTGGAAAGAAGGGAGAGGAGGAAATTGAAGTAAAGAACTAGGACAGGTCTAGAGCAGTGGTTCTCAAAGCATGGTTCCTGAAGAGCAGTATCAACATCAATTGGGAATTTGTTGAAAATGTAAATTCTCAGGACCTACCAAATCAGAATTCTGGGGATGGGTCCCAAGCAATCCATGTTTTAAAAAGCCCCGCAGGGGATTCTGATGTATGGTAGAGTTTGATTCCACCAGCCAAAGGAAAAGGGAGCCAGGGGTATCTGCCTCAGGGTGGGCATGGGAGGCCTGATGCCTAGGAGAAGAAAGTGCCAAGTTAAAGTAAAGAGGTGAGGATACATGGGAGTTTTTCCCATTCAAAACAGGGGATCTTAGCCCACCACTGAAGAAAGCTAGGCTTGGGGATGAGTAGAAAATAGCTCAGTGGTGGAAGTTTTCCCAAAGCCAGCATGAAAAACACAGCTCAAGAGTAGAGTAGGAGGTCAGATCAGTGAAACAGCCACTAAGTGAACGAAAGACATCTAGAGGATGGAGAAAACACACACATGCAAATAAGATACAATCCAACTTTCAAATATAATGTATTGACACAAATTCTTTCACTTGGAGCAAGAACAAAGTGGTGGCACTGGGAGTTGGTTGCTGGTTTTCCAGAGGTTACAGTCACAGCTATTAGAGTCCATTAAGTGGACAAAGAACATTTTTGATGGTAGAGGTAGGAACTGAGATGAACACATAAAATGTGCAGTTATTGTTTAAGCAAGGAGTCATAGTCAAAGTGAATTCCCATTCTAATAAAGGAAAGTTAGGACAACCCCCCCCCAAATGCCTATGTAACATTCTTAAATAAGGCCCTGTATTTTAATGATATTCCTTTGTTTAATATGGAGAAAGAAAAAATAGAAAGCGTTTTGTAATTTAGTCAGAAAGTGTTACACAAGATAATAGACTTTATTTCCATAGGTTTCTGAACTCAGATGCTTTTTAAAAAATCTCTATAAAGCCCAAAACAATGAGTTTAAATATAAATTTTGAAAATATCTGTAATCAAATTTACCCCCACTATATAACATTTACCATTATACTAACCAAATTTCTATAATAATTACTTTTGAAAGATAATAAATAATAGATTTTAAGATTTAATCAACTGTAAAACATAATAGATTGCAACCAATTTGTTAACAGGAAAAAAGTTACTTCTCTGAAGAGCTTGAACCTTCATAACAATTTATAGGACTCTGTTTAACTTAAGACGAAAGAAAACCTGCTGTGGATAAGGCATTGCTTTATGAATCATCCATGGTTTCTCAGAGGATAAGGCACACAGTCACTTGCATTATAAATCACAAATCTGTAAGAAAATCTGAAGACAGCAGATAGCACATATGCCACAAAGAAAAGCAGGTACCTTTGGGGTACTGACTTTAATATCAAAGTAACATGAAACTGCACATGTGAAATGTATAGCAACTAAATTTTTCTTCTCTAATAAAGGTTAATCATTTTAACAGAAGATCAACCTGAAAGAAAAAAGGAAAAGGATAAGTTCCTAAAACTACTTTATTTTGAAAAAAACGTTTTGTCTCTCAGTATCAGGCAGATTTTTAAAAATTATTTAATTAGTACAATATTTTAGAATGGTATATAAACAGACTGATAGCAACAAAAGCATAATGGCACATTCAGGAATTTACTTTAGAAATGACATTACTGGTCATTACTTTTTTGTGTGTGAATTCAAATGCTATGGTTATGATGCAAGTATCAATATTTGTTAATGTTATTTTTTAAACAAATATTTTGTTAAAGCGAATTATGTTTTTCAAAACAAACACTAACATATGAGATTCTTGGTTAAGGATACTAAAAAATACTACTTCAGCAAAATATTACTATAGCCAACATGTTTTAATAATTATTTCCTTGCTTTTTTCAAAGGCAGCTTAAAAAATTATTTCCTAAATTTATTTCTGAAATAATAACCTAGATATAATGTTAGTTACTGTCTTTGAAGGATATTATATTGATAAGATAATACTTGAAGCAGATTTTGCCAGTAATTGTAACTCATTAAACACTTTGTAAATTAAATTTCAGTCAAGGTCAACATATATGAAATAAATACATGTTAGTGTTCACTATACATCTTATTCATGATATTATTTATTTTGGCTATCTCACTGTTTCAATATCTCAAGAAAATGTGGACCCAAATATAATGCTAACTTCCTACAAATTAGTTACCCTAAAATTTGAGCTGTTTTTCATCAGGAAATGGACTAAATTAAAGGTGTACCTCCAGAAAATGAATTGGATGTCAATCTAAAAGAACTACTAGTAAAGCCAGAAAAACAGAAGCAGCAATGTAACCTAAACATTTGTACCCCTGTAATATGCTGCAATAAAAAATAAAAATAAAAATCAATAAACAGAAGAAACAATAAAAATATATCATGGAATAAATGAAACTCTAATATTGTACTAGCGTGTCATAGAAGAGATAATTATAACAAAATAATTTTTTAAAAACTTGTACACGCCTTCTGAAGAAGAGGAATTATGATATTAAATAATTAAACAATATTAATACCTATGTTTTTTAAATTCACTTTAGTGTTGGCTACCCTAAATTATCATCGTCTAAACCATCTGCTTCTCCAAGACTGCCATATGGTTACCTCAGACATCTATATGAATTCCATGCTTTGAAGACATCATTTGTCTGGTCCCTGTTAAATACATAACAAATGAACAGATGTGAGGTAAAGATGATGTGATTATTACATAAAGCCAGAAAGGCAAAGGAGAAGTTTTTCCAAATGGGCATATCCATAAGCCATGACGAATCCCATCTCTGATATGGTGTGAGGTCCAGGATATAAACAACATCCAGGGAAGAAAGCACCATGAGTCTTTGAGCTTGAAAAGGTGCATAGTAAATTTCAGGGTCAGAACCACGATGGGTATCACGGTAGAACAGTGAAGGAAAGGTCTTCGTGGAAGCGTCAAAGCAGCCTGAGGGGGCAAAGTAGTAGCTAGTATCATTTCCTTCTCGGTGAAACAGAATTTTATAAATCCTTTTTCAGATTTTAAAATATTTTCCAGAGTCTGTTGGACATGCAAGGGAAACATTTTCTATACCACCTCAGAATACAAATATCAAAATTATGTATAAAGCAAAGGAGATAAAAGTGTGAGGATATTCTTTGCATTAAAATTAAAATCAAGGTTTCAGGAACATGGTAATTTTTTAAAACGTTTCCCATTATTCACTTAGAAAAGTCAAAATATGAACATAATTTATATCCTAAATGTATGGTTTATGTAATTTGGATTTTTATAGAATTGTCTGGGGCCTCTAAGAGCATTGAAAAAAATCTTACAACCACATATAATATGTTTTAATTAATAAAGGTTAAAAAGGGGAATATTTTTGTCATAACCATTTTTCATTAGCTGTAAATACCTTTAGAATTTATTTACATTTAGAAAGATTTTATTGTTTTAAATAAATATTCTAAAATTGAGTTAAATAAATTTCAGTAAAATTTCTAAACCACTGCAAAAAAAATGTAATCACTATCTGGGCAAATAAAAATTTTAGACTTAACCTCTAAATGATCCATGAGCAAGGTTGTTTTCTCTATCTACTTTAAAGGCTAACTAGCAGCTAGATCATCTCTAACACCAAAAAAGCTGAAGATAGTGATGAATGTCTAAATCTAAATCTCCCCACATATCCTTTGCTCTTGAATCCTGTTCCTACAAACAAATGCAAAAAACAAAACAAAAAACTACCCAAAGCATATAAAAATTGTATCCTAAGACTCCAAACTAAATTAAATATCCTCTAACAACCATGCGGGAATACGAAAAAACATCTTAAAACAGAATTCAAAAATGAAAACAATGTAGGTTGAAATAACAGTTCTTTAAACTCAGTATAAGAAAAAAAGACAAAAACTATCTAATAAATGACTATCCTACAATGTTTCCAAAGGGAAATAGGTCAAATGAAAGTTTAATAAGGCATACTGAAAACATGTAGAAAACCAACCAAAAGAATGAAAATGATATGAGGAAAAAGGCTGAAACAGAGAGAAAATGGTTGAAATGGAAGATAGGCAAAAACAGAAATAACATATGTATAAAGAAGAAAAACAAAAAAATGAAATGGCATTAGAATTTAAAGCTACAGTCCAAGAAAATTCTGAAAATAAGAAACCTGAATCTATGCATTGAAAGAGCCCATATTAAAAAATTGACACAATGATAAACTTCAAGACAGTTTATTAAAACTATTACCGTAAAAATAAAGGCAAAATCCTTAAGGACTTCAAGCAAAAAGATCAAATAACTTACAAAGGCCAGAGTATCAGACTGGCATCAGACTTTTCAAAAAAAACAAAAGCAAAGTAAGGAAAAAAAGGAGCAGCATTTTCAAAATCTTCAAGGAAAGAAAATGCAAGCTGAGGATTTTATATCCAGCCAAGCCCTCCTTTAAATATCAAAGCTAAGAAAAATAGTATTAAACATGCAAGGGCTCAGAGAAAATTTTGTACCCATGCACATTCTTGAGGAATCTACAAGAGGATAAGTTTCATCCAACCAATAAATGACTGAGAAATCCTGAGCAAAAGAAGCAATGAGGGGCATTTGATATATTTAAGTGCAGGTAAAAGACTAAAAACAAAGTTAGGGAAAAGGGCGTAGATATAATCCATAAACATTGTATGTTCTGAAAAACGAGGAAAAAAGGAATTTAAAAATTTGGAGGAGAAAACAGGAGGAAAGGGAAAAGTAAAATAGGCTCAATGATTGTTGTTTAAAGTGGGAGTTAAGGCCGGGCGCGGTGGCTCACGCCTGTAATCCTAGCACTCTGGGAGGCCGAGGTGGGCGGATCGTTTGAGCTCAGGAGTTCGAGACCAGCCTGAGCAAGAGCGAGACCCCATCTCTACTAAAAATAGAAAGAAATTATATGGACAGCTAAAAATATATATAGAAAAAATTAGCCGGGCATGGTGGTGCATGCCTGTAGTCCCAGCTACTCGGGAGGCTGAGGCAGTAGGATCACTTGAGCTCAGGAGATTGAGGTTGCTGTGAGCTAGGCTGACGCCACGGCACTCACTCTAGCCTGGGCAACAGAGTGAGACTTTGTCTCAAAAAAAAAAAAAAAAAAAAAAAAAAAAATAAAGTGGGAGTTAAAAGATACCACTAAAAATTGACAAACCAGATAGTAAAAGGTTAATTAAGAAAGCAGAGCTCTGTAAGCACTAAAAAGAGTATAAGTACAAAAGTAACATTAGAATAAACATAATAAACCTCCCTAAATGATAACAGAAATTTTTAAAAATAGAAAATGACAAAGAAAATATGCAGATATTAAAATACAGTGAATATAACACAATACGCAGATCACAACATAAAATAATGGCAAATTTTACACTCAACATATCAATAAATGTGAATGGCTTAACTTACTTATTAAAAGAAAAAGATCTTCAATTTGGTTCACAAAACAAAATCCAATTATATGCTTTATATTAGAAACACACCAAAAGTAAAATGATTGAAAAAAGCTGAAAATAAAGGAATGGACAAAGGCATGTCAGGCAAATGGAAATAATAAAAAACAGGAGTTGGGATACTGATATCAGACAAAGTAGAATTTATGTCAAAAGCAATGAAAAGCCACTAAAACCCACAATTCACAGTAAAGATAAAACAGTTATGAATATCCATGTACCAAATAAAACGGCAACAACTTTTATAAAGACATAAGGAGGCACAGAAACACACTAATAATATCACCCTTGGTACAAGACAAGTCAAGTGGACAAGAATAGAAGATATAAGGTACACAGTTGATAAAATGGATCTTTTGGAACTTTACACCCTGATCACAGAGAAATACACATTCTTTCTCAAGTACACATGAAACATTTGAAGAAACTGATCATATATTAATATGGGCACAAAGAAAACATCAGTAAATTTCAAAAAGAACTATTACAAATAATTAATAAAATAAAAAGATAGAATGGCCCTTCCACCTGGAAATTTAAAATTCTTCTATTAAACAACTTTGTGTAAAAGGGGAAATACAAACAGAATTACAGAATTTCTAAAAATTAATAATGAAAAACTTCAAATCAGAAACTATGAGATACATTTAAAGTATGGCAAGAAGACTCTTTATAACCTTAAACCCTTAACAGGAAAAGTAAAATAACAAAAATAGATGAATTATATTTCCAGCTAAAGAGGTTTTGAATAAAGTAAACTAAAAATGCACAAGAAATGAAATAGTAAAGATGCTGTGTTAAAGCCATATCATTTCCATATTTGGCAATGACAAATAATGCTGCAGTGAATAACCTGTGCATATATATTTTTGTACCGTGAAAGATATATCTTTTCTTTTATGCTTTTAAGAACTAGACAGAAATAATAGTATGTAGATAGTCATCTAACAAATTAAAAGCATTCTAGAACTTGGATTAAAAGCAATATACATAGGACAACTCTAGCTATTATGACAGGAGGATTATTTCAAGTAGATAAGCTGTAATCTTTCTGATGTGAAAAATCAATTATACTATATAGAACAAGGCACACAATCATTTCCAGCACCTAATTTATGAATAAATTAATTTCAGATCATCAACAATTCAGTTTCTAATGAGTTTAAGACAACTTCTATAGATATCTTCTACATCTAAATTAATTCATTTCCTTCCACCACAGAGCACTTTCATATACTATAATAAGAAAGCTTTAGTTTGTAATCCATGCGAGTAAAAGATAAATCATAGAACTGATTGCAAAGACTGACAACATTTTTAATAGAAAGTATACGATTTTCTTTTTTTTTTATTTTTTTATTTTTTGACCTCAATACATGCATAAGTATACGATTTTCAATAGTAGGGTAGGATCAAGGAGCCTATGGTAATCACTACTTGTAAGAAAGCAATAACCTAATGCTGAGATGATTAGCATTTATGCCCTGGATATGTTTAAGGGATACTGATTCTTTACACTTTCATTTGTGAATCAACATCTATTTATATTAATAGGTGCTAAAAAAGAAACAAAAAAATTCTTGTTGCTTGGCTGATTTCTAAAATGTCAATGTAGATTTTTTTTATTAAGAGAAAAATAATAATGAAAGCAAATGGCATCATCATAGAATTGTAGAAGTAAAAATAGGTCACTGTCATAAATATTCAGTTTTGATATTTATTACTGATAATCACATACCACCTTATGATAAAAGTAAAAAAAATTTTAATACTTAATTCAAAAGTAAGGATCAATACTACCACTATGTTGTACTTTACGTACACTGTCTCCTTTAATCCTTGTAAGGACCCTATGAGGTAGGTAGTATTTTACAGCAGAGGAAACTGAGAGTTAGCGAGGTACTCACTTCCCCCATGTAGCGCAGTTAGTAAGTGGCAGACCTGGGATTCTCATACTGGGTCTGACTCTACAGCTCATATTTTTGACACTGTTGCGTTTAAATGAATTAAAGCTGCAGTCCCCAACACCCAGTCCAGGGACCGGTACCGATCTGTGGACCATTAGGGACCAGGCCACAGAGCTCCGCCACCCACCGCCCTCCTCGGTCTATGGAAAACTTGTCTTCCGTGAAACTTGGGCAGGGGGTGGGGTGGGGGTGGACGTGGACAGGAGGTGAGCAGCAAGTCAGCAAGTGAAGCTTCATCTGTATTTACAGCCGCTCCCCATTGCTCCCGGCCACCCGCCTGTGGAAAAATTGTCTTTCATGAAACCAGTCCCTGGTGCCAAAAATGTTGAGGACTGCTGAATTAAAGGATAAATACTCTACACAGCCTAAATGCTTTTTAAAATTACAATAGGAGAGTTAAATTCTATATGAATGCATTTATGAATCACATTTTTTATAATGCTTCATAGCTTATCCCAATCTCTACTAATATTCATTGTTAACTATTTACCAGGCCTTGTCACTTACCATGCTCACTTAACCATCACAACAACCCTACAAGGTAAGTAATGTTATAATCCGTGTATTACAGATTGAAGAGATTGAAACTGAAAGAAGTACTCCACTAACACCACACAACATGGATTCAAACTCAAGTCTTCCAGTTCCAATCTTGAACAAAAATGTTATGCTACCTCCACTTTTGGCAAAATATCTATATTTGTCTTTAATCAGCAATTACTGATTCTTTACTGATTAAGTTTCTAAAAAAGTAATACAACTTCTGAGAAATACCTGGTACTGGACATATAATAGGAGGAAGTGAATATTTCCCATTTGTTCAACAAATACTGACATCCACTAGGTGAGCCAGGCATCATTCTAGGCCAGTGGTGAATGAAGGAGACAAAGTCCTTGCTCTGTGAGTTTATATTTCTTTCCTGAAATGTTTATAGATCATAAACACGCAAAAGGCAGGCAAATCTTCTGACATTCATAAAATGTTATCTGAACCACCGCTTTAAGTTTAGTTCATTTGTGAGGCAAATCACTGTATAGCTAAACCCCTGAATGCCTCCATGAAATTCCTCAATTTCTCTGCCTGGGACTGTGTTCTAGCCCGTCCATTGAAATGCATGCCTTTGTCCCTAAGAGGGATTCGGGGAATGAACCCATTCAAGTCATTCCCGAGGACTGGGAATCATCTTGACGCTATTCAACTTTTACAGAGTACTTAGGAGCTGCATACTAACTGTAAAACATAAGGCATAAGGGGGAAAATGTTAAGTGTGGTCCTGAAGAAAGAACACTGATACAAAAATAACTAGGGTAGCCTGAAAACAATCCCTGGTAATTTGAACCAGTTTGCTAATACTTCCTAGAACGTGGCTAAATACACCCTCTACAAGCCAACACTGAACTCCTCAGGTACAGGTAGTGGGTCCTTGTTCTACGTGCATCCATTGTACTTTGTGATAGCGAGTAATTTGATTAGCAACATGTCTGTGTATGTCTTTATGGAAGTACTAAGTAATCAGAGTTGAATGAGTGGGCTTTCTTATTTTAAGACTAATCCTATCTAGTTCTAAAAAGATCAGTATAATGTTGCTACAGAAATTAAAGAAAAGATCAGAAAAATTAAACATATATGCTTCTTACCTTCAAAGACAGGGATCCAGCTAGAAAAAAGTGGTCTACATCAATAACAGAAGCTAAAAATCCAGCTAAAATGATTTCCCCAAAGTCAGTCTTCTTCTTGATTCCAATGACTACTGCCCATGACCACATGCCAATCATACAATGTACTGCATTATCTGAGAAGGCGCGAAGCCAGTCATTCTGCTGAACTGTGGAAAACTGAAGGAGTCTGTCAGCTACAAGGCAAAATATCCCCAGACCAAGGCTGGAAACAAGGGATTCAGTGCTACAAGACTGGAGTAAAGCATGGGTTTTCTCAGTCTCAGATGCCATATCTCAGTACAAACTAAAAGCCATCAGGAATGAATAGTCTGTTCTTGTTTACATTCCCAGTACCCTAAAATAGAAAGGAGAGAAAAATATTATTGATGATTATTCTCATATTATATTTAAACAAAGCAATATCAGCAATAATTTCAGAAATATAAAACCAAGTTGTAAAAACTGACATCTCTTACATGTGATATATAAAATGCCATATAGCCCAAGGATAATAGATTAGCTTTGGAGGAACAATAATTTATATGGTAGTACGTATCAAGGAGAATTTCAGAAAGCCCACTGACTATAATCTATTGCTTTGAGGTCATCAAATAGTTCTCTCAGCTGTATGTACTACATGGTAGTGAACATCCATTGTGTCTATATACTCAACAACTACTTTCCATACTTCTGACAAGTTTCCCTTCCTTTGAGAAAACTGCTTATCACAATACCTAAACTCCAGAGCTGACCAGTTAGTTTCCTGTCTCCCTACTAACACTTTTTAATCTAGTATGAGGGTTACCCAGGCCGGACCAATCCGACATCTTTCCAAAACTTTCCTTAGTGGAGGTGGTGGAGAAAGCTCCTTATTAAGTCCTTGGGTCCAGTCTCTGAGGTTCTCAGAGCTGCCTTAGACATCGAAACTCACCTTTCACTTCTATAAACTACCCCAGCATTTCCTAATAAATCCCCTTTTTATTTCTGTTGCCTCTAATCAAAGAACCTTAACTGATACTCAAAGGCAATCATAGTTCTGTGCTAAGTTCTTACCTGACACAGAATATTGAAATTATTTATCCAGTTAATCAATATTGTGTGATACTTGAAGTTTTTTATTTTATATTAATGTTTTGTTTAATTCTGAAACTAAAGAATAACTTAATGATTTATTGAGAATGACTCAATTTCCATTCTGCAATAAAACTGTCCATGGTTTATTATACATATTCTAAAATTGAAATAAAAATTCAGAGGACCTAGAATAGGAAAACAACTTTGAAAAAGAACTAAAGTGGAGAACTTAACACCACTTGATTTCAAGTCTTATTATACAGCTACTGTAATCAAGACAGTGTGTGATATTGGTATAAAGATAGACAAATAGATCAACAAAACAGAATAGAGAGTGGGATCAGAAATAGTCCCACATATACATGGTCAATTAATTTTTGACAAAGGTGGAAAGACAAATCAATGGAGGAAGAATATTCTTTTCAACAAATGGTACTAGAAAATGGAATATCCATGTGCAAAAATAATGAACCTCAATCCATACCTTACTTCATATACAAATATTATCTCAAAATAGATCACAAACCTAAATGTGAAACATAAAATTATAAAATTTCTGGAAGAAAACAAAATATTTTTGTATCCTTGGGTTATGCAAAGAGTTCTTAGATACAACATCTAAAGCTTGATCCATTAAAAAATTGATAAATCAAACTTCATAAAAATTAAAAACCTTCTGATCTTTCAAAGACAATGTTAAGAGAATGAAAAAACAAGCCATAAACTGGGAGAAAATATATGCAAATCTCATATCTGATACAGGACTTGTATACAGAATATATAAATTCTTAAAACACAGTAATAGAAAAACCAACCATTAAAAAAATGGACAAAAGATTTGAAAAGGTACTTTACCAAAGATAGTATACATATGGCCAATAAGTACACAAAACATGCTCATCATCAATTATTAGGGAAATGCACTTTAAAACAGCAATGAGCTACCAAACACACCTATTAAGATGGCTAAAATTAAAGACTGACAATCCCAAATGTTGACAAAGACGTGGAACAAACACAACTCTTATACACTGCTGGTGGGGATAAAAAACAGTATGACCACTTTGGAAAAATAGTTTTCCAATTTCTTAAAAAGTTAAACATATTACTACTGTTAAACCCAGTCATTCCACTCCTAGGTATTTTCCCAAGACAAATTAAAGCATACATGTATGCAAAAACTTACATGTGAATGTTCCTAGCAACTTTATCTGCATTAGTTCCAAATGTCTATCAACATGTGAATGGATAAACAAAATGTGGAATAAAAAGAAACAAACAAGTGATACACACAAAAACATGAATGAATTTCAACATAATTCTACTAAGTCAAAGAAGCCAAACCAAAAAAAAAAAAAAAAGTACATAGTTAAAACCTATAGTACAGTAAAACACAAAGGGTGAACCCTAATGTAAACTATGGACTTCAGTCAACAATAACGTTATCAATATTGGTTCATTAATTGTAACAAATGTATCACATTAATGCAAATGTTAATAATGCGGGAAATGTGTGCAGAGGCAAAGGGAGTATATGAGAACTATCTGTAATATTTGCTCAGTCTTTCTGTAAACCTGAATCTGCTGTTTAGGTTTATGAAGTCTATTAATTTAAAAAAATTAAAAAATAAGGTCTATCAATTTTTAAATTAAATAAATGAAGCAAATATGGAAAAATACTATAATCGTTAAATCTAAGTAATAGATGTACTGTAGTTCTTTATACTGTTCTCTACTTTTTTGTATGTTTGAAATTTTCATTTAGAAATGTTTTTAAAAAGAGTATATAGTATGATTCCATTTATATAAAATTCTAGAATATATGAACTAATTTATAGTGACAGAAAGCAGATCCATGGTTTCCTGGGGACAGGAGAGGCAGGAAGGATTAAAAAGGAGCATAAGGAAAAAAGCTTCCTTTTTAATCCTTCTTGATTATCTTGATTGTGATGATAGTTTCATGGCTCACAGTTTCATACATATATCAAAGCATATCAAACTATATTTTAAACATATACAGTTAATTACATATCAAATTATACTACAACAAAGATGTTAAAAAGTAGGAAAATATACTTTATTGATAATAAAAATAGCAGGCTTTCATGAAAATGTATGAGCAAAATGAAAAATCAAAAGATTACTTCAACTATGTACATGATGATCCAAATTTAAAGATCTGACAAAGAAAAACTTACTGATTACAAATAACTGTACCATGGTTGATGAATAGAAATACATATACATAATGGGGGTGATACAAATGGATTTTATAAATGAAAAGCATAAAACAGCCTGCTTGATGAGAGAGGAACAAAAAGCTCACAAGTGGGGCCGGGCGCGGTGGCTCACGCCTGTAATCCTAGCACTCACTCTGGGAGGCCGAGGCAGGTGGATAGCTCGAGATCAGGAGTTCGAGACCAGCCTGAGCAAGAGCGAGACCCCGTCTCTACTAAAAATAGAAAGCAATTATCTGGCCAACTAAAAAAAAAAAAAAAAAAAACATATATATATATATATATATATATATATATACACACACACACACACACACACACATACACATAAAATTAGCTGGGCATGGTGGCGCATGCTTGTAGTCCCAGCTACTTGGGAGGCTGAAGGCAGTAGGATTGCTTAAGCCCAGGAGTTTGAGGTTGCTGTGAGCTAGGCTGACGCCATGGCACTCACTCTAGCCTGGGCAACAAAGCGAGACTCTGTCTCAAAAAAACAAAAAACCCAAAAAGCTCACAAGCGAACTAGGAAGCAGATCCTTCAGCCTCAGTCAAGCCTTCAGATGCCTGCAGCCCCCACCAACATCTGGACTACAACTTCATGAGACCCTGGGCCAGAACCACCCAGACAAGCCTCTTCCAAAGTCCTGACTCACAGAAAGAATGAAATAATAATTGTTCACTGTTTTAAGCCTCTAAGTTTGGGTGTAATTTGTTATACAATAATAGGTATCTAGAACAGTACTGTTTCTGTTTTTGAGAAAGGCATAATTGTGGTTCCAGAAATACGCATTTCTGGCATCTACTCCACTCTAACTATTGGTGCAGATATTAAACATCTCTGGCTTAGATTCTGAGTACGAGAAAGAGAAATTTACTAAATGTTCTTCCTCTATTACTTATTGTCTCTGATGAGGACACCTAAGTGTACCCATTTTTCTTCTTAAACCTTTTTCTTTCCTTTTCCACTTCCCGTTCCTCCTCCTACAAATAAAATGGACTCCTGAACCTCCTAAACTCCTAAGCTTTAAGTTTATTTCACAAATTCACTTTTGTTGGGAAGTTTCTATAATTTCCTTTTAAACTTGTCATGCATAAAATCTAATGTGCTTAAAGGTGTTTCTTAAATATTTCATTCTAATAATACGGGGGGTAAGCATTAAGCAATCCCCAGCCTATAAACTAAAGATATTATTTGGGATGATTTCTCTGAAGTAACAGCCATATAATAAGTTTCTGTGACTTGCAGGAGCCACTTCCTGTCACACCCATCCCCATTATAGCCAATGCCATTAACTATGGGGCCTGCAAGTTATACATAGTAATTCTCCCTTTCCTTAACTCCACAAACACATAATTAGCTAGTTACTTTAATTATATGCTATCATGTATTGTTTGCTAATAATCTTTCAGACATTATTTCTGTCAAAACAAATAAGAGCTGACAAATTCCCAATGCAAATTTCATCTTTTGCTTCAACCTTCCTGGTTCCCCACCAACCTCACAAATTATTTACAAAAACCTGAGGTAAAAACTCGGTCCTAAACCCAAAACTGCCTTTATTATGCTTTATCAATAAGTCCTTTTCACTGAACTGTAGTTGCTGTGAAACTTAACATATTTAATTTCTTTAATGGTAAAATACCAAAAGTAGATGCCAAATATAATGCAAAAATTCTTTCCTTAACTGGCAAAGAAAGGAAGCACAAATCCTATTCACTTTCACTGAAACTTTTTATAGCCAGCAGATCTCTGTATATAAAAATGTTTAGTTCCTGTACAACCATTACTAACAAAACATACAATTCTAAATACTACATGTTTCAAGTCTCAGCAAATTCCCAAAGACATCCTTTTCTGAGACTGGTGCGATGCAATAATTTTTAAAATGTCATTTTAAGAAAGGGGGCAGAAAGTCCTGGTATCAGCAGGGAAGAGACCATGTCACTTACAGCAGTCAGGCCTCTAGGCATCCGGGGCGAAGGACTCTTTTATCTGTTAGGGATGGCAATGGGCTCCTCGGGCATGACCCTCGGCACTCTGCCCTGGGCCAGGGAAACGCCAGGGGCGCGAAGCCTAGGCGAGAGCTGGGTATCAAGGGGCTCCAGAAGGAAGGCGAAGCCGGAGGGCGGCGCCAGGGCTCCTCGCAGACCCGGAGGCCGCTGGACCGTGCCAGCCCACAAGTCACCCACGGCTCCCTCGCTCCGACTCCCGCGTCCTGCCCTTCCAGCATGCCCCCCCGCCCGCAACCCGGGCATCGGACATCAGATTCAGGTGGTCCCCGTCTCCAGCCAGCCACCTCAGGACGCAGTTTCACGGCGTCCACTGCGTCCTCTCCCACCCCTCGCAGCGCTCAGCCGTACCCACCCTCGGGTCTCAAGGCGGAAGCCAGCAGCGACGCGAACAGCGGCCCCGCCTCCGTCCTCCTCCCTTGGTCATCACCATAGAGACGCCGGGCACCTGCCAGAGCGGCTCCTGCCCGCAGCGTCGGCCGAGAGGACGCCGGGATACGTGTCTCCCTTCGAGTGGAAAGCGAGTGATGCTGGAGTGCTCTTTGGTTGAGTGGGTAGGTGCCTCCAGCTCCCCTCCGCAAAGGAGACCTTTGGGACGTCGGGGCGAGAAGAACCTGAGGATTCATTTCTTGGCTTAGTCGCGTTGTGCAGCACACTGGGCCACTGGCATCCCGATGGCACACCCAAGTGGCGGCCAGGAAGCTGCAGACCAAGAAGTGGCCTCACCGAATGTTGGACACACGGGCCTTACTTCCTGACGCTGGAGCTGGGAGCCACGGGCCATCGGGGGCCTCGGAGGTGTAGAGATATTCCCCACTCCCTTCATGAATCCTTCAGGGTGGGCGACAGAGAGTTTTTCACGAGACAGAGGTATCACGCGACCTCACGGGCATGAAGCGCCTAGGTAGCGCTTCACCGCCCCCTTGGGGATTTTTTGATGATTTTTTTGCCACTATGCGGGCGGATGTTGGTGGCCTACTCTTCCTTGTGGACAGCGGTAACACGGCTAGAATACTTGGTCAAGACTACTAAATCTCAGGAGTCAAAAAAGTAACTGCATGCAGGGTAGTTTGACCCAATTAACGGAACTCATAAGATGGTTTGTTTACTGGGACTGTGGCCAGGTCCCATCCCGTCTCTGCCTGGGAGAGGTGGCAGCTGTCTTAGCACCAAGGAGACACCTGGCTTGACATTTGGCTTTAGGAAGCACTGGCCCAAAAGAAGAGGCCCAAGGAGGAAGATTCTTTCTTCCCCTTCCTACCTACAGTTTATCGAAACAAGTGTCAGATGGAAAAAAAGGGCAGCAGTGGGGTTATATAGTTGACGGAGACAAAAACAAACAAACAAACAAAAAAACCCCAGGAATCTTCAATTTCAAGCAAACCCAGGCCATTCAGAGAACCTCATAATTTCTTAATCATAGAACTTTTCATTGCCTGTTACACTCTTGGTTCTTAGCCTATGGAAAAGACTCAACTGAGGGGGGAAATTATGCACATTTTAACTCCCATATTACTTAAAAGGTAGTTGCAAATATCACCAAATATTATATATTTACAAGTTTGAGTGCTTTTAGCCATGTTAAGGGCAAATTTTCTCTGGATGCAGATAATTTAATGACAATTTGTCATAACCCTTATGGCGGCATGGTACCAAGTCTTACCATCATCTGGGCCTCCTGGAGCTATTGAGACATAGATGGCTTCCTACAAACCAAAACAGAACAAAACTGTTACAGTTCTTTTCTCTGTAGTCAGTCTATGGCCCAAGGGCACTGCTTGATTTATACAACACATACTGAGTGCTGTGTGTGCTACAGAGTGACTTTATGGAGCTCAAGTTCTAGTGAAGGATATAGATCACAAGGTTATGAACAAGCTAGATAGATTGTAATAAGTACTAAGGAAATAAATGGGGTGATGTAACAGAGTTGGAAGAGGCTAACTTTAGTCAGGTAGTCCGGGAGGCCCCTCTGAGGAAATGATACTTGTGCTGAGACCTGAAATTTGATGGAGTCCAGTGTGAGATGAGCTGAAAATAAAAAAGGGGCACTGTGCCTATTCAATGCACTATTATCACTCCTGATCAACTATACTCTTTCTTTTCTGTACATTCTTTTCTCCTTGTTCCCTCTGTTGCTGTTCCTCTTTTACGTGAAGAGTTTGGTCTTTTATAGAAATCAGAAAATTGGAACATTTCTGGTTGTATTTGGTGTAATCTTGAAGTCTTTTAGATGTGTGGTTTTGTTCTTTCCTAATAAACAAGGCTGTAATAAACAGCACTTTTGGTGAGATAATTTCTCTTAATTTCACACACTTTGCAGCATAAATTTTTTTGTATGTTCAAAAGAAATGAAAGTATCCAGTTCACGAGACAGTTTAGATAAAGTCTAGTCTTTGCTGAAGTGCTTGATTCTTATCTTCAGTATTGCTTAGATCAGTTTTTGTTTGCTTTCTTGAGACCTAGTTCTCTTCTTATAGTTCTATTGAAAAATACTTGGGGTAGAGAGACTAAATAGCAAATGACCAAATGTACAATTTTGCATATTAAAAAAGAAAAAAACTTGAAGACTAATAGCGAATGCTCCACAAGATGAAAACAACTTTATAACTTTGTTTTTTTCTCATAAATCTGAACTAAGAATTAAATGAAATAGTTCAAAATTTCAAAATAGTTCTTTATTAATACAATATATTACAAACATATTTTAAAACTTTACAAACTAGGTAAAACACTTCCAAAATTAAATGTCAAGTCTCATACAATCACTGTGCAGAAGTTGGATTACTAGTAATTTTATACCAGTCACTTGAAACAACAGTTTTAAGATTTAATAACATATTATAATTCCATTTTTCATTTTTTACAGTTTGATAGAAGACAGTCAATATCCTGAAGGATTTCAGAGGTTTTTTTCAATGCTACTGATACTCTCTTTTCATTAATTTCTTCTAGCAAAGTTTCTGTAGATCTTGGTTTATAATGATCAGAAGACAGTTCGTTTTTCTTATTAGAAATCTGGTTTAGGACACCACTGTTCTCCAGGAGCACTGAATTACTTAGTTAAGAAGCTTTTCTCCACATTTTCATTATATAAATATCTTTATTTTCAGAAAAACTGTGCTTCATATTAAAATATTATTTCTCAATTGGAAGTAAGATCTGTTGGATTCATAATAGAGTTAGGACTTCAGAGCTTATCAAAGTCTACCCTTTATAGATGAGGAAATTAGTTACAGTAATGGGGGAAAGGAAAAGAAAGTATGTATATCTGTGTTTGGGTGGAAGTCTGGTGGTGAGGAGGAAATAAAAGTCAAAATCTATTAGAAATTAAAATCTGTTAAAAAGAAGTAACATTTCTTTAAGTGAAGAAATGTCATGGGAATTAAAAAAAAAAGAGTAGGGATGATAGGATTATAAACAATCTGTGTGGTGTATTTTTTAATTTAAAAAGATCTAGAGTAAAAAGAAACCTGTCTTCTCTTGTAGGACTACTTTATTATTTGAATAAGATTAAAGAAAAATCAGAAGACAAAACAAATTTAAATGAATGGGGTGAGAAGGTACAGAACAGGTCGGTTGCAGTGGCTCATGCCTGTAATCCTAGCACTCTGGGAGGCTGAGGTGGGAGCCTGAGCCCAGGAGTTCAAGACCAGCCTGAGCAAGAGTGAGACCCCATCTCTACAATGAAATAGAAAAATTAGCTGGTCGTGGGGCTAAGTGCCTTCAGTCCTAGCTACTCGGGAGGCTGAGGCAGGAGGATTGCTTGAGCCCAGAAGGTTGTTTTTTTTTTTTTGGAGACAGAGTCTGGCTCTGTTGCCCTGGGTAGAGTGCCATGGTGTCATCATTGCTCACTATAACCTCAAACTCCTGGGCTCAAGTGATCCTCCTGCCTCAGCCTCCTGAGTAGCTGGGACTACAGGCGCATGCCACCATGCCTGGCTAATTTTTTCTATGTTTTGTAGAGACAGGGTCTCACTCATGTTCAGGCTGGTCTTAAACTCCTGACCTCAAGAGATCCTCCTGCCTTGGCCTCCCAGAGTGCTAGGATTACAGGCCTGAGCCAGGAGTTTGAGGTTATAGTGAGCTATGATGACACCGTTGCACATTAGCTAGGGCGACAGAGCAAGACTGTCTACCAAAACAACAACAACAACAACAAAAAAACCACGTACAGAACAAAAGTTTCTGTAAGAAAAAGATGTCAGAGATATGGTCTTAAACAGTTATAATTTAGGCCGGGCGCGGTGGCTCACACCTGTAATCCTAGCACTCTGGGAGGCCGAGGTGGGCGGATCGTTTGAGCTCAGGAGTTCGAGACCAGCCTGAGCGAGAGCGAGACCCCATCTCTACTAAAAATAGAAAGAAATTATATGGACAGCTAAAAATATATATATAGAAAAAATTAGCCGGGCATGGTGGTGCATGCCTGTAGTCCCAGCTACTCGGGAGGCTGAGACAGGAGGATCGCTTGAGCTCAGGAGTTTGAGGTTGCTGTGAGCTAGGCTAACGCCACGGCACTCACTCTAGCCTGGGCAACAGAGTGAGACTCTGTCTCAAAAAAAAAAAAAAAAAAGAAAAAAAAAAAAAAAAAACAGTTATAATTTAGAATATAGTCATATGGAAAAGTCCCCAAAGGAGACCTTAACCCTAGTTTTTACTGTTCCTTGCCCAATTTAAACCTAAAGAAAAGTATAAATGTTAACTTAATGTACCTTCCATAGGCAGGATATATCTTAAATATTTGCTCACTGAAAGCTCAGCAATATGTAAGATAATATTCACAAAGTATTCCATCTTGAATTAAGCCTAGAATGGAAAGGAAGTATTTAATAATTAGGTAGGACAATGCATTCTGTTAAAAGGATACAGTTAAACTTCTGTATTTTTTCAAGTTCAGAAGCAACAGACCTGTGCAAGAAAAAAAAAAAAAAAAGTTCATGCTAGATGTCTGGTTCCTTCATATTTGTGAAATTTCAAATAAACATACTTGACTTTTTTTCATAAAGGTTAGAATTTTAAACAGAAGAATCTAGAAGTTAAGAATTTTCTTTATATTATTAATGGCTTCATTTAGCACCAAATCAAATTGACTCAACTGATATTTATTGAGTGCTTTTAAAGGCAAGTGAATAAAAGTCCCCACCTCAAGGACTTTGGAATCAAATATTGATGTTTGAAGGTAATGGGCCTTCCTGCTACTTCTTAGTACCAACCTGGCATACACTCTACTTTCTTCCCTACAGTTCACTCAACCTACCAAAATCCCAGCCCTTCTGTGAATAAGGATGTTAGCACGAATTCTTATAGCATTATGTTACTTAATCACATACTTCTTTGTAATGTCTTCTCTTGAACTATTTAACTTTCTGATATTCCTACCTAGATTGTCTTTCTCAGAAGGAAGGATCTTATTTTTCTGTACTTTGTGCATATATTAAGATCTCATTTATATGGAACTCTTAAGGAATGGATGGTCTGGGAGATTCAAGTTTTTACATAGTTGAATTAGGTATCAAAACATAATAACTATTTTTTATTAAATTCCTTCTTGACTATTCATTTCATTGTTTCCTTAAGCACAAAAAGTTAACATGATGAACATTAGCTTTTACCTTGTTCTACAGAATGAGATATTGGGGTAACTGGTATGGGATAGAGGGCTGAATGCATACGACTCCAGCAGGAACCCCTTATGTGTGTGTTCTTTGTCTTTTTTCTCATCAAGCTAGAATGAAATATGAGCAGTGGCATACAACTACAAATAGTGTAACTTGACTAGCTCTCTGCAAAATTAATGAGGACATTAGTCTAAAACATTTCTTTATTCAAGTCACTAGAAAAGTCTTCTTCACAGTTCATAATAGGCTATGTCACTTGTCTGCTTTATTGGGTTTACTAAAATGGACCACATGCATGCCCTTGTCAGCCTGCAATCTTTTTTCCTTGTACTCCAGCCTATGGATGGAGAATGAAAGAGATAGTTCATCATTATAAGCATCTGTGGTAAAGAACTTGGATATGACTTACTCTAAGCCTGCTGATTCTTCATTATTGCAAAATATCTTTTTTCTCCTTTTTTTACACAAGACACATTATTCCGGGTATAAGCAACAATACAATCCTTAATGCTGTTGCTCACATGATGAACCAACTTCTTATGGAATATCTTCTGTACTATTTTTTGACTAACATCCCTATTAAAAAGTTGAATCAATAAGTTAATGGAGGGTAAAGTGAAAAAAAAAAACACGGAAATACAATTTAGGCAGCTTTTTATTGTACAATCTCTTCTCTTTCTTCAGCCTAGCCTCTTTGATAAGAAAACGAATCACAGTGGAGATCTCTTAGGCTTTGCAAGGGAAATGGAGCTGCTACTCCTCAATTCCTTTATCTTGTCTCTCTCTGCTGCTCCTAGCTGCTTTCACTGTTAGCTGCTGTCACCAACCTGTCCTTTCACTTTTTAGTATGTCTTGACAGTTATCCTTTTCTCAGCTTTCATATAAAAAGCCTGGCATTTTACAAACTTTGCCCGCTGAGCAGTGGTGAAAGATCAGTTTTAAAGCTATGTATAATTTCCCTTTCTTCCCAAATGTTTTTTGCTAGCTACTTAAGCAACCTTTCTGCTCCCCAACAGGCTATAGCTGATGGATGAGAGATGTGGAAAGCTGGATTCTTAGATACCTGAGATATTCAAATAACATCTACTGATTTGATTTGATTTGTTCTTAGAAGTAACTCAGGAAAAGCTGATAAAAATCAGGCTTAATGTTTATATTTAGCTTCACTATACTCTGCTAGGTCACCTCATAACTTATTTTAAAAGCTTCCTAAATTCTTCCTGGTATCCTTCTCTTCCAATATATATTTAGGTTATACTCTCAGTGATACTAATCTTCCTAATGACCTTTCTTCCTATCATTTTTCCATTTAGGAACTTGTAATTCTATCAAGTCTGAACTCCTCTACTTATTACAAGATCCATTCCTATCCATCAAAACTCATACTATACCCTAACAGATAGCATCTGCTCCCTTAAAACTATCTTCTTACTGTCTCCACAGGCCAAAATATCCTTTTTACTTCTGTCCTTGCTTCTTCTCTAAAATGTCTTATTTTCCCAAAATATTTCTTTGAAGCCCAGTTCTAGCACCTTGCATACTGAAAAGCACACAAGAAAGACTAAAATGCTTGCTTTATTTGTTGATTTGCCAATTAATTTGGGGGAGATAACTAATATGATATAAATTATTTAAAAAATCAACTTTTTCTGAAAGCTTATTATGTTAGTCAACATTTTATTTCCTTTAATATTACTAAAATTTTAAGACTCCCCTTTAAAATTTTCCCTAAAGTTTTCAGAATGAATTTATCTCATAAAAAGAGCCACTCATTTTCATGTGAAGTTTTCAATGCAAGGTTTTCTGACCTTCAGATAAAATATGATGAAATGTAATAAATTAGATTTCTGATTAGAAATAAATGATTTTCAAGCTTAAGGAATAAAAAATATTATAGGAGTTAAAAATGTCTAAAACGAAGAAACAATTTTTGGGGAAAAAAGCCTAACAGTTTACCATTTGACACTTTAATTTTTAAGTATTAGTTTGGTCTTCCACACAGATTAAGTTTAAAAGAAATAAATATAAATACCAATTTTCTTCAAGAACAGAAGATGAAGGATGTGTAGGCATTTCTCTGGGACTAGTCTGGGTCAGCCTTCTGCACCATGATATTACTGCTGTCACATATCTAGAGTGAACATATTAAAAGAAATACTTGAAAAACTGACTTGTATAAAAAGTATAGAAAAAATGGAAAAATCATTAAGACAATTTGGGAAAAAAGGATAGATAAAAAATGTTAAAGTGAGGCACTTACTGGATGGCTTTCTAAATTTTTTTCACTGGTCACAGAAAATGCAAGTTTTTTCCATTATTCAACAAGAATAAAATTATTTACTAACATTAGTGGTTAATAAAAATGACATTTAAGAATCAAAATAGGGCCGGGCGTGGTGGCTCATGCCTGTAATCCTAGGTCTCTGGGAGGCCTAGGCGGGCGGATCGTTTGAGCTCAGGAGTTTGAAACCAGCCTGAGCAAGAGTGAGACCTTGTCTCTACTAAAAAAAATAGAAAGAAATTAGCTGGACAACTAAAAAAAAAAAAAAAAAAAAAAAAAAAAAAAAATATATATATATATATATATATATATATATAAAAAAATTAGCCGGGCATGGTGGCGCATGCCTGTAGTCCCAGCTACTCGGGAGGCTAAGGCAGAAGAATTGCTTGAGCCCAGGAGTTTGAGGTTGCTGTGAGCTAGGCTGATGCCACGGCACTCTAACCAGGCAACAGAGTGAGACTCTGTCTCAAAAAAAAAAAAGAAAAAAAAGAAAGAATCAAAATAAAGGTGAAACTTGGATTTCATATTCAAATGTTTAAATTCTCCTTTTAGTTTTTTAAAGTAAAATGAGTTTCATTGTTTTATCATAAAATGTCTTTATATATAATAAGCCCACGTGAGCATTTGCTTATTAAAATTTAAATCAGAAAACACCCATTAATGCATACACACACACATATACACATATGTATATATAATTATATATAACTCACTGAATACACAAAACAAGTACCAAGTTTAATGAAATGAATGATCTGAAGTGATTGGCTGAAACAAATAGTAATGTTTTTTAAAGACACTATCTTTTTTAGGCAACTTATTCAAAAGAGCAATGACTGTTGGAGAGTTTAGTCCAAAAAGCAATAAAACCCAACAGAAAAATAAATTCAAGAGGTAAAAAAAGCAATTCTATGAACATTCTCAAGTAAAATCACTAAAATGTCAAGACTATTACAAGTAGAATATTATAACTAATAACAAATTACATAAGTCAAAAGACAAAAAGCTGAAGAATCTTCCCCATTTTAAGAACAATCATCAGGTAATTTAATTTTATCCACTTTATACAAATATACACAATTTTAGTTACTTGTAGTTGTAAACCTCATGTCAAATCAGAGAATTGGTTAATTGGTTAACCACAGCTGACCACAGTCTAACCTCCACAGCAGGTCAGTGTATTTATAACACATTTCATTATGAAAAATCACTTGAATATAAATGGAAATGACCGAAGCTGACTTGATCCTATTTAGTTATGCTAAATACCAGTATAACATTTAAATAATGTTTATATGTCTCCATCAAATAAAACATAAAAATAATTTTTAAAATTGCTTGTCAGTACCTTTCATATGGTCCAGGGTGTTCAATTTGAATTAACTGATCTTGTCCATCAGGAAGAGTTAATTTACACCAACCTAAGCTAAGACCTCGATTTACCTTAAGAAGCAAAGAGGAAAGGTAGGTTTTATCATTCTAAAACTGAAAACAAAAATATAAACAACCCTAACTTTACTAGCAACTTAAAAAATAAGGGTAATCATTAAAAATTTGATAATTTAAACATATTTTACATGGGATATGGGTATTATTTAACCACCACTCATATAAATAATTATCAAAGAGAGTAAAACTACTAATCCTTCTCTCTATAATGAGTTATCTTTATAAAAATAGTTATTTGTCATGTAATTCCAATTTTTGCTAGGAAATCCAATGAGATCACTAAAGCCTCTTGACAGATTTATACTTCAAAACATAAATTCAGGCTGGGAGCAGTGGCTCACGTCTGTAATACTAGCACTCTGGGAAGCCGAGGTGGGAGGATCGTTTGAGGTCAGAAGTTCAAGACCAGCCTGAGCAAGAGCAAGACCCATCTCTACTAAAAATAGAAAAATCAGCTGGGCAGGGTGGCATGTGCCTGTAATCCCAGCTACTGGGGAGGCTGAGGCTGGAGAATCACTTGAGCCCAGGAGTTTGAGGTTGTTGTGAGCTAGGCTGATGCCATGGCACTCTAGCCCAAGTGTCGGAGCAAGACTCTATCTCAAAAAAAAAAAAAAAAAAAAAAAATTAAATAAATAAATTGAGATAGGGTGGTTCTTTATTTTCTTTTTTCTGTTTTTCACAAATAACCAATAACAAATAGATTTCAGTCTGAAGTAATACCCAACCTGTCTCTTTTCAACAGAAGAGCTGAAATTCCAATTTAGAGTTAGACTAATGCCATCTAAAAAGATAGCATGTACTTTGTCATCAGAGTAGGCAAGAAATCTTCCCAAGTTGGGTATGAGTGATTCTTTCAAACGCAAAGGCAATATATTGCTCTCATTTATCCCAGGTACCTAAAACCAAGTAAATAAAAATAGCAGGAAATAGAGTTATCCATTAATAAGATTTAAATGACTATTAATGAACTCCAAGGCAACTTCAGATTCTTACTTGAATATTTGTAGAATACTTATGTATGCTTGAATTTTTCCATAAGTTGATATCCAGTCTATTTATAAGCAGATTTAAATTCTAATATCTTTGAAAAGTCACTGTTCTACTCTGAACTTCACATAGAATATAGACAAAAATTAGGAACTACAGCAACATATAGATTTTCTGTTAAATTAGTATAGATACAGAAATCAAAGTATGAGAATCACTTCGTCCAAATCACCATTAAAGAATTTATTTTCACAGTTAGGAAAATATAGAATACTATAATATCATGGTTTATAATGACTATGTTTTTACATACTCAAATCCAATCAATTCTTCTGTCCCTCCCCCTCCATTAAAAACAAAAACAAACTATATTCAATAAAAGTGTAACTTACAAGCCTGATTTTTCAGTGTCTATTAGGTAGGTATTTTTCTGAATAAGCCAATATAAATGTTACAAAGAACATAACTTAGATGAAAGCAAATTGAACTTAGAAGTACAGATACAAACAATAAAACAATTGAAAATATCTTGTTTTTAAAATAATTTTAACATACCATTTTCCAGCAGCATACACAATAGTTATGGCTTAAAGAGAGTCTCATCTTCGCACAGTGTTGAAGAATTCTGTGAACATGAAAAAGACTACTTAAACATTTGCAAATAATGACATTTTCCAATTCTAGCAACTCATTCGCAATGCCTTACAACATTTTAGATGTCAAGTAACTCATTTCCACTGAAATATTTTGGGAACTCTTTGCTTCCAGAAATCCTTAAGCCCCTAGAAGGGAACTACTGTTGCTTTCCTTTGTGTTAATCTTACCTGCATAAAGCCATTCCTCTAATTTTTAGCAATGAAATGAGAGAGAATGAGAGAAGAGGTGATTCACAGTGCCTAAAAGGTTTAACTTAGCCAAAAAGTGGTGGGGATGTGAATGAAGTATCCCTAGGAAGTCAAATTACAAAATATGTTCCTTTAAACCTATTTTCAAAGGTGCTTAGACACAAATTTATAAAAAGAACAAATTTAATTCAACAATCTACTTTCATTCTTCTGGGTGCCACAGATTGAGAGAATTTTAAAAACATATGAACCAAAGAATGACACTACACTTCATATTTAATACACTCTCAGAAATCTTTATTACTTTGAGGATAATAAAGAAGTATGAGAATTTCAAATATATCATCAAATCCCCAACCTGGTTTTAAGGAACAATACTGATGCCACACTTATCCAGAGGAAAGGCAATTAGACATGTATTTCCACTGTACCTGCCAATTCTTAATCTTATTCTTAATCACAAGAAAACTATCAAGGTTTTCAGACATGTAACACTTAATTCAGGTGAACATGAAGAACTTACCTGGTTGCCTGCTTAATTAGAGAACACACAGAAAACAGACTTCCTGGTCTATCTGGAGGAAGGTTATTTACTGAATAAGTTTTCTCTTCTCTCTGAAAATTAGTTTAAAATGAAAATCTCATTAATAATAAATTTTGGCCCTTATTTCTTAGCTATTTTTTTTTGAAATATGTATTTACATAGTGACAAGCAAACAGTTATTTTAACAAAATCCCATCCAAGTACTAACCAGGTCCGACCCTGCTTAGCTTCTGAGATCAGACGAGATCGGGCGCATTCAGGGTGGTATGGCCGTACACTATTTTAACAATCTAATGCCTATAAAATCTGCATGTTTTTAAAGGTATTTTATGATGCTTTTCCATTTCCCATTTTTTATTTTATTTTATTTAATTTTATTTATTTTTTTTTTTTTTGAGACAGAGTCTCGCTTTGTTGCCCGGGCTAGAGTGAGTGCCGTGGCGTCAGCCTAGCTCACAGCAACCTCAAACTCCTGGGCTCAAGCGATCCTACTGCCTCAGCCTCCCGAGTAGCTGGGACTACAGGCATGCACCACCATGCCCGGCTAATTTTTTCTATATATATTTTAGTTGTCCATATAATTTCTTTCTATTTTTAGTAGAGACGGGGTCTCGCTCTTGCTCAGGCTGGTCTCGAACTCCTGACCTTGAGCGATCCACCAGCCTCGGCCTCCCAGAGTGCTAGGATTACAGGCGTGAGCCACCTCGCCCGGCCCCATTTTTTAAAAGTATAGAATTCCTCCATGCCTCCTATCCGTTCAAAAATTACATTCTAATAGCATATAACTTACTGCCCAAGTTAAATATTGGCTATACTTAAGTTAACATGGTAACCAAACTAATCTTCCTACACATTAGCTGGAAATTTATCACATAAGCCATCCTTCTCTCTTAAGACGAAAAAAAAAAAAAAAAAAAAAGACTATATAGGTTTAAAAAAACTTTTAATTGAATGAATATATCATTTTGTTGTATTTTATTAATGGAAGAACTATTGCTACAGTTTGTGGAAGACAACATGATTTACAGGCTCAAGTTCTTGAAATAAAAAGAAAAACACTTTATTTTGTTATTCTTTCTGAATTTCCTCATTCTCAGACTTGCTAGTGTTTCCCAGGACTCTGTCTCCAGCCTTCTCTTCTGACTTCCTGATTTCTTTTTAGGTAATCCCTACAAGGTCCAAAGCTGTGTTCACAATAAACATCGTAACAGCAACAGCTAAGATTTATGGAGCAGATACTATGCTAGGCATTATGCTATGTACTTTACATGGATTATCTCACTCCTCAAAATAATACTGAGATAAGAACTATTAATGCCTATTTTCTAGATGAGGAAACTGAGGTTGAAGGGTAAGAAGCAGTAGAGATCTGATATGAACCATTAGAGAGTGTAGCTTATGCTCTCTAACATCATGGAAAGACGAAAGGCTTTGAATTTGCAGTCAGTCAGATCTGGATTCAAATAGCAGGTCTGCCTCTTACAATAATGATAGGCAGGCCATACAACCTTTTGTAAGCCTCAGTGCCTAAAACCCATGAAATGGGGATACTACTAAACATCCAGATTGTCCTGAGGATTAATGAGTAATACAAATATAAAGCACCTGGGACAGAATTTTGTGCATAGCAGGTATGCACACACACACACAAAAGTCTCTCTTCTTTTATCCTGGCATGTAGTCTTAAATATTTAAATCTCTACTGGATTTCTCTTCTGGATATCACAATAGACATCTCAACTTCAACATGTAAAAATAAAATTATCTTCACTTCAAAATTTGCATTTTTACCTTCTCTATTCTGTATTTATCTCTGGTGTGTCAATTATCACATGTTGTTCTCTCTACCTGGAGCTCAGTTTCCTCCTTGAGCACTTCCCTTTGTCTGGCTAACACCTTTTTTCCCTTCATTCTCAGGGGAGCCATCACAGAGGTCCCATCAACTAGGAAAAATCCCCTAGTTATGTCCACAAGCATGGTTCCTTCTACTCCTGCTGCTTGATCTTCATCACAATTTCAGTTAAATAGTTTTTTACGTAATGTTTGTCTTCCCTGCTAGAATGGAGCTCCATGAAGGTAGGGGCTGTATCTGTTTTGCTCACCTTTGTAGCCCCAGCATGTATTAGCACAGTGCCTAGCACATGGTAGGCACTCAAAATATCACAATTTATTCTGGATACTGAGTTTTACTGGATCCTGAGTTCTACTGGACACTGAGTTCCCTAAGGGTTCTTATCTTTTCCACTACCCTATTTCATCAGTTCTAAAATGCATATTTTCTACAATTTAATCTCTCTGAAATCTGGACACATTTTATAATTAAGAGTGTCTTACAATCTATTAGGCAGGTGGAGTTGAGATATAGTTCAATTTAAATCTTCTATTGATACCTCCTGATAAGATCAAAAAGCAGCCATCATCAAAACAATTTAGATTTGACAAAAATTTTGGTTTCATACAGTGCCTGGTACCACCATTCACTGATTTATTCATAATTTGGCATTCCTTTCAATGTCTTCCTCATCCCCAATATCCAGTCAGTCATCAATTCTGTCCCTTTAATATTTCTCTAATTCTACAGCTTAAAGTTTTACGTCTTCCCTACCCAGTCCATCTTCCTCTGAAACAATCTAAGAAAAATCTGATGTCATTTCCCTACTTAAAATCCTTCAGTGATTTCCCAAATGCAGTAAGGTTTTTCATGCACAATTTATGAGCTGGCCCAACTTAGTGATCTAGCCTCTTCTCCAGACATTCCTCCCAAGATCCTGTTTCTGTTTTGGTCTTCCAAACTACAGTATTTTCATTTCCTTCACCACTCCCTGCTCTCTCCAGTCTGTTATATCCAGTTAGGTATCATTTAGCCACTGTTCTAAGCACTAACAATAATAGTGTATTGAACAAGACAGGGATGATCTCTAGTGTGCCTGACAGTAAACAAACATACATCAGTAAGAAAATGTCATCTCGTATTAAAAGAAAAAAGATGAGGATAGCATGATAGAGAGTGTCATGGGTAGCTTCTTTAATTTGGATAGTGAGGAAAAGTCTCTTTGGGGAGTAACATTTAGATAGAAATTTGTATGACAAGAAGCCATCCATGCAAAGAGTTGTTGAGAAAGTAAATTGTTCCCTTAGCTATATGCTCCCCTACCTCCATTCATCTTTTGTGCAACCCCTCCTTTAGAATCATAGATCCTAGCTTAGCCATATCTTCCTTCAGGAAGCGTTTCTGGAGCCTGAAACACTGGGTCAGGTGCTTCTCCTTATGTGGTTCCAAAGCAACAAGTTCTTATCTTTTTGGAAGCACTTACATTGTGAGTACTTGTCAAGCTTTCCTATTTAAATTTTTAATTACACAAGTAATAATAGATTACTATGTTTTTGTAAAAAAAAAAAAAAAAAAAAAATCACAACAAAAAATACTAGAATTGGCCAGGCAAGGTGGCTCATGCCTGTAATACTAGCACTCTGGGAAGTGAAGGTAGGAGGATGGCTTGTGCCTAGGAGTTTGAGGTTGCCATGAGCTATGATGATGCTACTGTACTCTAGCCAGGGTGACAGAGTGAGGCTCTGTCTCAAAAAAAAAAAAAAAAAAAAAAAAAGAAATACAAGAATTAAATCTTTCCTGACTCCTCCCCCTCACAAAACCTGACTCCTCTCAAAAAGTAACTACACCAGCTTAGTTTATATCTGCTCAAATCTTTTCTTGTACATTTACATGTATATTATAGACAATAATTTATAGGTTTCGAGTTTAGAGTTTGTTCTTTACACGAAAAATACCACTGTAGATGTTCTGATGCAACTTTCTTTTTTCACTCAATGGTATCTTGGAAATCTTCCAGTATCCATCTCTCTGTGTATCTACATCTTCCTAATTCTTTTCAACTGCTGTACATTCCTATAATTTGATCACTATAATTTATTTCACCATTTCTCTATTGAAGGTTGCTTTGAATTTTTTACTACTATAGACAGTGCTGCAAACCACATCTTTGACCATGCATCTTTATACGTCTGAGCAAATGTTTTTCTAGGCTACTTAGAAGCAGAATTTCTGATCAACTTTATTTATTTATTTATTTATTTTTGAGACAGAGTCTTGCTTTGTTGCCCGGGCTAGAGTGAGTGCCGTGGCGTCAGGCTAGCTCACAGCAACCTCAAACTCCTGGGCTTAAGCGATCCAACCTCAAACTCCTGGGCTTAAGCGATCCTACTGCCTCAGCCTCCCGAGTAGCTGGGACTACAGGCATGTGCCACCATGCCCAGCTAATTTTTTTTCTATATATATTTTAGTTGACCAGATAATTTCTTTCTATTTTTAGTAGAGACGGGGGTCTCGCTCTTGCTCGGGCTGGTCTCGAACTCCTGACCTCGAGCGATCCACCCGCCTCGGCCTCCCAGAGTGCTAGGATTACAGGCGTGAGCCACCGTGCTCGGCCCGGATCAACTTTACTTGATATGAAATTGTCCCTCATGAAGGTAGAACCAATTTATCCTCCAACACCCCTTTTGAAAGCACCCCTTTTCCCACACTCTTTCCAGCAATAGATGTCATCAATAATTTTAGTTTCTGACAATTTGATAAGTGAACAATGTTCTGTCATTGTTATTTTAATTTGCATTTCCCTGATGCAAGTAGTAAAGTTGAACATGTTTTCAAATATTATGGGTTTTTTTTTTTTTAATTTATATTGCCTTTCTATGGCTTAACCATTCCTATTACGGTTTGTTTTTTTTTTTTTTTTTTTACAAATATACAATTTTTCTGGATATTTTTTGTCTTTTTATTACTGATTTATAGTATGGAATATTTTCTTCCAGGCCTTTGCTTGCCTTTTTTACTTATCTAAATTCAATAGAAATTCTTAAATATTTAAAATTTAACATAAGTTTGAAAATGTCAAGCTTGTCAAACTTTTCTTTTATGCCTTTGAATTTTCTGTATTGCACTTAAGAAGGCCTCCCCCAATGAAAGACTATAGATATCATTCTTCCATATTGTCTTCTAACAATTGTAAGTTTGATTTCTTACATTTAGCTTTTTAATTCATCTGAAATTTATTTTAGAATATGGATTAAAGTAAGGAACAAACAACTTTATCCCCAAAAGACAGTCACTTGTTTCTAAATCTTTCCACTAAAGCACAGAAAAGTGAGTATGTTACAGACAAAAGTCTGAGAGTGAAGCCCAAAGCTTCACCACCATTTGCATCCACCACAAATATTAAAACTTGCTTGGAAATTTTGTGCTTTACCCCAAAAGCTCATGCTCTACTCCATGATATGTTTGCTTTAGTATAAAAATTATCACCCCTCCCCAATACCTTTGAGTAAAACTGAAGCTCCAGGAAGATGTACTATACTTATCTTGCACTTTTGCAAACCCCTAATATACAGCAGCGTGACTATGCATACTCACTCTATTTGCCTGTTTACTTGTCTCATGTTCTACATACACATATACACATACAATATAACTGGTCACATTTTTATTTCATTTGCTTGTTTGCCTTTCTGACCACTAGACTGTCGACCCTTGAGGGCAGGAACTCTTTCATCACTCCCAGTGCTTATCAGAGTGCCTGCCAAAAAGTGTTTAGTTAGTATTTATTGAATAAATTAATACTTTCCTAGAAATTGGCCCCAGTAAAGAATTTGCTCCAATATATACTGAAGTATTTATGAATGAAATGATATTTGGGATTTACTTAAAAATAAATAGGGAGTGGGGGGCAGCAGGAAGTATAGATGAACAAGCTGGGTGATGGATACATGGGGGTCTGTTAGGCTTATCTCTCTCTCTACTTTTGTATAGGTCTGAAATTTTCCATAGTTAAAAAAACCCTCCATTTTTAACTTTTCTTCCTAGTGACTCTAATAATCTTATAACTTAAATACTCCATTTTATAAAGGAGAGAGAAAACATATTTATTCTGCTTCAATCGGCAAAGGAAAGTAGTATGATATTATGGTGATCACTATAAAAGTGTGGATGTCAAATGTCAGTCTAGGAATAAGCAAATTAAAACTCATTAACAAAATATCCATATTATTAGACTACGGTCTGATACATATGTTTCACTGTTTTCAACGACAGACAACAGTCTTGTTCAACTTTTCAGTTGTACATAAAGATTTAGAAGTTAAGAGTTGCTTAAAATCTACAAATAGGCTGGGTGGGGTGGCTCATGCCTGCCTGTAATCCTAGCACTTTGGGAAGCCAGGGCTGGTGGATTGCTTGAGGCCAGGAGTTCTAAACCAGCCTGGGCAACATAGTAAGACCCTATCTCTACAAGAAAATTTAAAAAAATTAGCTGGGTGTGGTGGCACACACCTGTAGTCCCAGCTACTTGGGAGGCTGATGTAGGATGATTGCTTGAGGCCAGGAATTCAAGCTTACAGTGACCAATGATTGGGCTATTACTCCAGCCTGGGCGAATGAGTGAGATCTGTCTTAAAAAAAAAAATTTTAAATTAAAGTTTAATTAAAAAACTAAAAATACACAAACAATTACATGGTGGGGGAAAAAAGAATGTGCTTTTTACTACTCAAAGTAGTGCACTGACTCAAAGTAATGCTTCTAGTTTCAGCATTTTCTATTGATAAATTCTATGACAAGAAGCAAAAAAGAAATTTTCCTTCTGATTTAAACACAAATTGCTTAGGCAAATGGATATAGCAGGTAAGAATATAGTAAAAATAAGGTGGTTTTGCTTTGTTTTGTTTTTTTTAGAGATAGGGTCTTGCTCCATCACCCCGGCTATAGTGCAATGGCCCAATCATAGTTCAACATAACCTCAAATCCATGGGTTCAAGCAATTTTCCGGTTTTAGCCTCCCAAATAGATGGGACTACAGGCACCACCACCATGCCTCGCTAATATTTAAATTTTTTTCAGAGACAAGGGTCTTGCTATGTTGCCCAGGCTGGTCTCCAACTCCTGGGCTCAAGCGATCCTCCCACCTGGATTTCCCAACATGCTGGGATTACAGGCATGAGCCACCATGCCCTGCAAGGTAGTTAATAATTACTGTGCCAATGCTGGCAGTAAGATTACATTAATTCTCCAGACTGGGGAGTAGGAAGCAATGTTATATAAAGACCAAATTTCCTGTATATATTCGGAATTATTTAGAAAGAGCTATACACCAAAACTCTTCTTGAGTTCGTTGTTGGCTTACCTCTTCTGATCCTTCTTGAATGGAGCAGCAGGTAAAATAGTTCCCCAAATAAGCTCCCTCTGATTTTAAAATAGATCCATCTCCAGGATAAATCTCTACTGAGTTCAAATTTTGATGGGTAAGTCTAAGGAAGACAAATAATCATTAAAATTTTTTTTCTTATTGAGATTAAAAATTCCATGAAGGCAGTCATTAAAAAAAAAAAATCCAAGCAAAGAAATATAGTTTTTTTGGCCTATCCAGAGTAGTGGATAATTTCATATTTGGAACCCTACCAGCTAAATTAACTTTTTCACAAAGATAAGCAGAACACACAGAATTGGTTTATGTATTTATTTTAACAACTAAACTCAGAGCTTCTGGAATTCAAGCATCTTATCTTATTATCCTTCTGATATTCCCATTGCCAATCACAGGGCTGGCACATAATAGTCACCAAAGCAGTATCTATCACACAGGAGTTAAATACTACACTTCTAGAACGTGAAAATGGAATATTCTTTAACACATTGACTGCCACATTAGAAAAAAACAATTTTTCCCTGGGGCCATGGTGTTTTTATTACAAAAATAGAATAAAAACTTTGAAAACAAAACTATTCTGTCTAATTTAATGAAAAATTTGTTATTTTTTATTGTTTTCTGTGTGTGAGTTATATGCAATTAAATTGTCAATATTAATTGTAACAACAGAACATCAACAAGTAAGATTTTCACAAACCAACTGCAATTACATATGCTTCATGAGGCCCTGGGCTCAAAACTAGCATGAGTTGAAAACAACTCACATGGCAGTTGATGTGTTAATAATGAAATGGGTAGAATTAATAATTTTTGGATGAGGTTAGCCATTTGTGCAAGGAGCCACCTTAAGAAAGGTGACTGACTATACCTGCAGCAACCAAGAAATAATCAAGGTATTATTTTATAACATATAAAAATATAAGCCAAGTTAATTTTATTACTATCTATGTTAGAATATCTTGTGAGAAGGGATGGGTCTTCACACAGGAAAACCAGAGCTCCCCGCCAAAAAAAAAAAACTTTAACAGTGCTCTTTTAGCATTATTCATGCAAGTAAAACTCACAATCTGGCCAACATTACTATTTGGTCACTAGAGAGGTGTCCTTTGTTGTGGGGTACAGATAATTCAATGCGATAATGCTGGCACAGAGCAGCCAATCAATAAATATTTGCTTTGTGAATAAAGGCCAAAATTTCTCTTAGGTTATCTAACTTCTCTAATTCCATGCTCAATAGGCAAACTACTATTTTGACTAATTCAAACAACTAGATCCTCTGATGCTTGGAAAGGGTATCCTAAATAAGTGATATGAATATTACATTCACTAGCACAACTGATTTCTGTCATTGGAGTTGCCATAGAAGTCTTGTAAACAAGACTTCTCTAATGTGATTGAGTCACAAGACCCCTGTGTGCACTAATTAGTTTTGAGACCTGTAATACTCAGGACCAAACACAGTAGAGCTGTGTCTTCTTGTGAAAATCTGTCTGCCAGGCTAGTTCCATCCTCTGTGTGACATCAATAATGACTCCATTTCCAACATAGGTACTTTACCTATATGTAACACCCTTGTACCAAACCACTTTCACTAGTTCAGGGTAGGAATATTCTTCTTCATCAGACTGTCTCTGTAAAAGTGAATTACAAAAATTCCACCTGTGAAGGATAAAATACAAGCTATTACTGTTGGTTACTCAACATAATTACCTCTAAAAGTCAACAAAATAGTGCTACTGTAACAAGATTTCTTGTGTAACTCATTAGGTCAAAGAAAAAAATTAACATGAAAGCATATTAATCAAATTTAAAAACAAGTTTTCTTTTCCCATACATTTTTCCAGTATTTCCAATAATCTCATTGAATCTCAGCACAATTATTAATACATAAATTAACAGTTTTACTAACATTTAAAATTTGGCCTGGATTCAAACAACAAATATTTAGTGAGATATCTATGGTGGGCAAAGCACTATGCTATCCATACTGGGTATATTACACCCACAAAAGGGTGGTGTATACACGGTCACTGCCCTCAGTGGAAATTCCTATGGCAGGGACATTAAGTAGTAAACATTGAGTGTAAAGAAAGAGGAAGTACTGGATGTTGTGGGGTGGTATAACAAGGACCTAACTTGTCTAGGGTCTTCAGGAAAATACCCCTAAAGAAGTGAGACTTAAGTTGAGACCTGGAAATGAGCACAAGTTAGCCAGTTGGGAGAAAGAAAGGAGGAGTGCTCCTGCAGAGTAAAGAGCAGATGCAGTGGAGAAAGGGAGTTTGAGCGAGCATTCTTGGGATTGCTAGAAGTCTAGTTTAGCAAGAGTAGAGAAAGCAAGGGCAAGAGTGGTGAAAGAGTTGAGGATTATCGATAGAGGAGAAACTCAGATCATGAAAGATCTGTTAAACCATGTTAAGGATAATGGATTTCAACCTAAAGCTGGTGGTAAGTTATCAAAAACCCGTTAATTTAGAATCATAAGTCTCTTTTGATATGTACTCATAACAATGGATTTTCCAATTTTAACCAGGTAATGACAAACCTGAAAGTCATTCCCATATTTTTTTAAAAATAACAAATGTATATGCAGAGACTATCTGAGATCAAATCCCAGTTCTACAAGTACTAGCTGCGTGCCTTTGCTGAAGTTATTTAACATTTCCATATCTCAAGTTCCTCTAAAAAAGGGGAATGACAGTTCTTAATTTATGGTGTTTCTATGAGAATCAAACAGGTGAAGTCCAACAGTGTCTGGCACATAAGTGTTCTGTAACTGTTAGCTATTATCATTATTACTGCCCTATTTACACAAAGTTCATGTTACAAATCTACAACTATTTAATATCAGGTTATTCTCTCTTAGTGGAGGTAAAAGGTTTATACTGGGGCATCCAGAAGCCTCTCCATGTTTACCCATTTTGAAAATGGACATATTTACAGTTAACCAAAGACAGTGGTAGCCCCTGAGACCAGCAAGCAAGGTAAAGGGCTCCAGTGAGCAGCAGCAGGTGCTCCTCTCTGCTCGCTCCCACAGAGCCCTGTGCAGACTCCTGTCCCATCACTTACCACACTTTAATAATCCTTTTAGGGACAATGACCTTCATTAGACTCTAAGTTACTAGAAAGCAGGGACTGTGTCTTACTCATTTCTATAGTCACTGGGCTAAACAAAGTATTTAGTATAGAGTCAGCCTTCCATGAACATGCAATGCATGGACACAGAGTAGGAAACATAAGCAACACATTTGCTTGGGAAATTATTTACTATCAGTTAAAAAGAAAGTTTTGGATCCACTAAATGAACTTTCCTTATGAATATTATCATGTAATTTAGAAAGAAAATTATCTTTAAAGGCGAGTTTATGACAAAGCATTATGAACAAAAGACATTCTTCTATTACCTGTGCAGGTGTGGGACGGGACAGCTGAGTAACAAGGCCCTAGGAAGAACAGAAACCTCTTTTCCTCTTTCCTCTGAAACAGCAGAAGTTAAAATTCTACTCTGGGTGATATCTGCATCAATTTTAGACATACTGCTAACTTTAGTATGAAAATGAAGAGCTAAAGACAAAGGATATTTCCATTCCTCTGGACAGGCTGCCACAGACCAGTGTTGCTTTATCCATGTGTATACACATGTGTGCTTTGTACCAGGGGAAGGCAGCTCTTCCTTCCCTTCAGTTCCATTTACATAACTCATCTTCTTTAAAGGTTCTTTGGATTTCATGATGTGGCAATAAAGTTCATTTTCTTTATTCTTCAGTCTCTGTCTTGATAAATTTCCAAATGTATAGATTTTGCCAGTTTTTTCAACTAGTTTGTCTTTTTGGGCTGACAACACTATAGATGACTCTGGCTTCTGGCTAACTTTACACAAAAAATGTACTGTAAATTCATGCTGAGATCTGGGCAGGCAAAGGTATGCATGACCATCTAAAGATGTTATCTTCACGGTGCCATTCTCCAGACATATCATGCTACCATCTGCATCAAGACTGGGCCATCTCACTTCTGAGATGTCAATGAAAATATGCTAAATTGAAAGGGGAAAAAAATGACATTTTCTGTTAATTTTTCCATATATTTGATACTTAAATATTGTATAAGAAAGCTCTTAAATATTTGTATTTTGTATTTTCACTACCTAGAGAGAATGAAAAATGGAAAGCCAGATGTCAGCCTACATATGGTTTTTCAGATTACATTTGATACTGTTAACACTATCTCTCTTATAAGAGACATAAAACACACACACTCACAGACACAAAATAGAGAAAAGAAGAAAAAGAAATATCCTGATTATATTTAGTGTTAAACATATTTTGGTTTAAAATGTACTGAATCAGAGATAAATAAATTTGCACTCCCCTACCCCAAAAACCTACTCTGAAAAAGAACAGAAATGAGGAAGAAGCAGCCCTATGATATGCTATACTAAAAGCAATCACAGCTAAAAAATAAAAATAAAATAAATAAATAAATAATTTTTTTTTTCCCCCACAAAAAGCAGTCATGGCTTAAATAGTATGGGACTAGCATAAAAAATCATTGACAGACCACTCAGAAAATACAAAAACAGATTCAATGTTATCTTAAAATGTTATATATGATAACAAAAGCTTTTCAAAGCAAGAGGCACTAGAGAATGATTTAATAAATGGCACTAGAATTAATGAACAGCATTTGGGAAATGCTATCTCAGAGGGTTATCACGTGGACTAAATAAAATAACATGTATAAAGTACCTATCCTAGATAGTCCCTGGCACTCCATACACTAAAATTCCAGGTGGCTTAAAGAGTAACATTTTACAAAGCTGAATTACTCCAAGGAAAATTGATCCTGACCAATAGCAAACAGACTCGTAGCAAGTAACACTGTTGGTTGTGACTTTTCTTATAAAATATAAACAGTAGGTACTGCTGTTATTAACAGTCTTTAAATCAATTAATTTTGCCAAGAGTTTAACATTTCAACTTCCATTTACGTAAAATCTTAAATTTACAAAAACTATTGTCAAGAAAGCCTCTTAAATTTACAGTACTACCTATTTGTACCGATGTCAGGATGTTAAAATCAAGGGCAGTATTAATTAATGGCAAAACTGGTTTGTAAGGATGGTCAGTTAAGAAAGTTCTCTCTTCTATAATTAGACTGTCGAATAATCCTACTGCAGCATCAGCAGTAAGCTATGCAGTTTCAGTGAACAAAGTTACTCAAAAGAAACAATGGAAAAAGAGCCTTCTAGACTAAGCTATAGCTTATAACTGTTTATGGCTCCTTTGCCATAAGATAATATATTAGAAAATTACTCAGTAGGCAGGCAAGCATCACTGACAGCAGAGAAAGGTATCAAAAAGTAGTTAAATGACAGTCTTCAGAATCAGACAGACTGGGTTCAAATCCTGACTTTGCCTCTAAGAAAATTTCCATAGATAAATTAGGTAAACTCTCTAAGACATAGTTTTACTACCTATAAAAAGGGGCTGATATCTAGCCAATATACCTGTTCTGATTGGCAGGACTTCCATTTTGATCAGTAGTTACCCATGCCATACTGGTGTTATTAAAAGTTTTTAATATTATTCCTGGTTCTTGGACATAGTAAACTCTCGATAAATGAGTCATTATTCTTAAAAGTCCAAAATAAAATACAGACAAAAGAACGTTTATATCCATATGTAATTACACATCTTAACTATACATTAACAAATAACTACATGTAGGTTACTAAAAATGGCCACATAACTTCTTAATTTTGAGACCTCTGAGAATGAAAAAGTAACCAATTTGAAAAATTCTGATTATAATTCTTGACTACAGGGAAAATGGCAGGGAGATGAACCATGTAACTTCTATGTTCCTCAGTCTGATGAATATATAGGCTTATGCATTCTATAGCAATGTGTCTATTCCCAGATGTCCTGGAAAAAAAAAGACTAAACATTAAACTACCTCTTTGTAATTACTTGGCCTCAAATGTTACTTATAAAAATGAAATTTTAAAAAAATTACCTTTTTTCTTTCAGCAGGTATGATGTTTTCAGATAAAAAAGGGTGAGTAGCTGAAGAATTTCGAAAATCTAGGGCTCGCTGTAGTTGTTCCTACAAACAGAAATATAAAATGTGATCTTAAAAAATGTAAAACAATTTGAAAAAAGCAATTTAGAATGACAGTACAGTGTAATCCAGACTACTAATCACTTTTCATATTCTAGCCCACCTTGACAATATTTTGGAATTAAAAAGAGTAGTTTTTGTAACATCTTTACTTACTCGGTAAGTGCTAATAACAAAGTGTGTCCTTTGGCGAATTCTTTCTGGTTGTTCTAAAGGATGTGCTGAAATAGGAGGTGACTTTTCAAATAAAAATTCAGAGCCACAGGGAGAAAGTTGCAATTTGGAACCATCAGCATATTGTACTTGCACTGAATCATCTTCATAAAGTACCATTCGCAGTTCAGTTGTCATTATTAAGACAGGATAATATATTCTTCCAAGTCAAAGACTGAACAAACTAGCAAACACAATAGCACAAATAGTTTTCTTATGTACAAAAATTCTATCAAAATAAATGGATGCATTTTCTTAGAACATAAGCAAAACACTAATTACCACTGTATTTACTTTTGTCCGAGGAAAAGTAATCTTTTCTTACTATATAAATAATCTTACTATAAACACTTAAATGATCTGAAATTAACAGCCTTAACAAAATGCCTTAATTAACTCCTAGGCCTTTACTCCAATATAGGAACATAGCCTAGGGGGAGAAGATACAGAGTTACAACTGTCTTTATAATTTCAGTAGCTTCACTTTTCCTTAAGTTTAATTTCTTAACTTACATACTCAGTATCTCATTTCAAATAACAAGCAAATTTCACCTTTGCAATAGGAATGCAGCAAATCATCTACAATCCATGCAAAAGGCAGGCCAAAAGTAACTATTAGGCCTCAGGAAAAAGAACACTGAAAAAGAAATCCTACCACTTGGAATCTTGTCCCTAGCTGGCATTAAGGAAGTGTTGCAGCTCCATGTCACTACTGAGCAAGTTAATCTCCTAGTATCTTAGATTCATTCTCATTTCACTGCATTCAATTTCTTATTCTCTCCTACAATGACTCTGTGTCTTCACCTACGCTCTCCATATAGGGTTGACAGAGGAGAATTAGAGAACTGGATTTCATCCACACTCTGTCACTTACAAGCTGTATGCCTCAGGTTGGTTGTTTCTTCATTTGTAACATGTGGGTAGTAACAGGAATATTATGTGGATTAAATGCCAAAACAAATATGACAGTGCCTAGCATTGTAGATGTCACCTTGTAGGAATTCAACCAATCTTACGACATGTTTTTATTCTTTTCTAACACTACCCACATCCCCTTCTGCATTACCCCCTTCTACTCAGGTGATCAAGTTTCACTCATCGGAAAAAAATAACTTTCCATAAATAACGCTTTCCCCATTTTACTCCTATTTTCTACAAATAAACCTCTCTAGTATCTACTCATTGCCCACTTTCTCTCCTGTCAGTCTTCAGTCCATTGCAATCCAGCTTTCTCCTCTACCTCCCCATTGACATTGTTTCATAATGGTCACCAATGTCTTCTTACACTCAATGACTTCAGTCTTCATCCTGCTAAACCTGGTCAACTTGTGACAGTGTTGTCTACCTTTCTTTGCACCAAACTCTCAATTCCCCTGCCTTTTCCCCCCCACATTAGACTGTCATGGTTTCCCTCTCTACTTCTACTGTTTTTAGTTTAATCATTCTTTTTCACCATTCCCTTAAATCAAGGATTCTTCAAGATCTGACCTTAGTCCCCATTTCATTTCCTTACCATAAACACTTATGTCACTTTTATGCCCCATCTTGTTTTGTTTTTTAATCTTACCCTCTTCCAATGTATGTAATCAGATGCATATAATATAGACTATAATCTTCTGCGGAACATGTCAGGATAAGTATTTAATCATATGGTCTCTCCTGAGGCAATTCACACAACTTTAATATTTTCTTTCTCTAGAGAACTTCTAAATTTACCTAACATCTCTCCAGTGCTTTCAGATAGCTGTCTGCTAGACCTCTCCCCACGTCCCTGTCCCATAGATAAATCAAACTCAACATGACTAAAATGGAACTTAATCATTCCCACCAAAAGGAGACTTCTGTAATATCCCCTATTTTCACTTTTGTTCTCATCTCTTTCCTCAAGTCCAGTCCACATACAGTAGCCAGAGGGATCTTTTAAAATAAAAATAAGGGCTGTGTTCAGGGTCTCACGCCTATAATCCTAGCATTTTGGGAGGCCAACTTGAGGCCAGGAGTTCAAGACTAGCCTGAGCAATATGGCAAGATTCCATCTCTACAAAAATAAAAATACAAAATTAGCTGGGTGTGGTGGCATGTCCCTGTAGTCCCAGCTAATCAGGAGGCTGAGGCAGGAGGATCACTTGAGGCCAGGAGTTCCAGGCTGTAGTGAGCTATGATCACTCCACTGCACTCCAGCCTGGGTGACAGAGCCAAGACTTTGTCTCCAAAAGACAAAAAAAAGAAATCAGATCTCTAATTTCCTAACTTAAAGGATTACCTTCCATTTCTACTTAGAATAAAATCCAATCTCCTAATCCACGTTCTACAAAGACCACACATTTGGAGAGGTTCTATACATCTCTCCAAATGTCAATGTCATCTCTAACAAGGTTCAGGACACTTTAGACACATGGCCCTTTTAATGTTCTTTAAACAAGCTCTTTCCCGTATCAGACTCTGTGCTGTTCTTTCGGCCTAACTTGTCCTTTCCTTGGCTCTTCACAAGGCTGGTTCTTTGTCATTAAGGTGTCAGCGCCAATGTCACTCTCCCAAAGGCCTAACTTGACCAACTAAGTTGCTCCAAAACATCTCCCAATCTTTTTATATCCCATCTCACCTTTTTTCTTCATAGAATCTAACATCACCAAAACCAAGTGTTTATTTACTTGCTTTTTGTCTTCTCCCACGAGGATATAAACTCAACCAAAGCAGAGACCTTATCTCTTATTCAAAATCATATCTCCGGCATCTAAAACAGTTTTGGGCAAGTAATAAGGGTGCAATAAAAATTCATTGACCGATGAAAGAATAAATAACTGAATTTTAAAATTCTTGCTCATCTTGAATTTGCAATTTGAGTTAATGGCATCTCAGTGTTAGCTAATATTAGCAATATCTGACTTATCATTCTGATTTCGTTCGTAAACCTGTAACAAGTCCTCTTGATTTCCTAAGTCTCTCTCTTGAACCTGGCTCTCTTTTCCTCCTTTTCTATTTCAGGCCATCAACTCTCCCTTCAACTCCTGCAATTTTTGGGACCTTTTTCCAGTTTCTTCTCTCTCCAATCCATCCCTAGTATTGCTGTTACAGGTAATCTTCTACAAGTCAGATCATATCAAATGCTTTACATCATTTGTTTTCATAATTGTTAGATGGCAATACATTTATATTACAGCAATATGTATATCAGATTATGTCTACTTGGTATTTCAGGAAAAAAACAGGTGATGATACATAGTTGAAAGACATGCTTTATTGAGCTATAATTTTTTAAACACTAAATAATCAAGCATACAAAAGAAACAGTGTAATGTTTAAAGTTCCTCGCATATCACAGGAAACCATAATCTGGCTCCAACTCACATTTTCAGCCTCATCGCTAATGTCTTATTCCTGTTTGTGTTCTCACCACCCAGCACATTATATGACCATGTTTAACGATCAAAAAGCCACAAGTCTGTTCTTGACATCAATGAGAACCTCATTTTTGAAAATGTGATAGTATCTAGGTACAGAAAAAGTCTCATTAAAACAACCAAACGTCTTACACTCACAGAGCAGTTCAGAGCTGAAAAGTTGTGGAAAGAAGGCCAATCAACGCTTTATTTGGCCAAAATGTTGCGTCTGTGCTTGCCCACGACTGCTTCTCCAGGGCTGTTTCTTGAATTTGACCAATTACCAACAAGTGGTGTTTCTTGAAAAAAGAAAACAATCACAACAGCAGAGGAACAGGGTCACAAGAAGACTGTTTTGGCCGACTCGCCGGCCAAGGTAAAGTAGCAGGAGAACAAAGACACCACCAACTGTAACCACGAAGAGAAAGCAAAGGCCGCTCAGCGGCAGTTCAAACTTCCCCCCGCCCTCTGGAAGCCACTTTACCTCTCCGGAACAAGGAAGACCGGAAGTCCCACCCCTCCGGCCGGGGGGCCACGCCCCACTGCGCTCCCTGCGAAGGGCGGGGCAGGAAGCGGAGGGGAGGGGAAGGTAGGTGGTGTGGTTCCCACTTGGGAATCAGGTCCGCCACTCTTTGGTCTTTATTTCCGGTATCTCACGGAAGTCCGACCTGATTGTTTGATAATAAAGACTGGTGAGGACCGACCTCTTGAATGGTCCGGCCAAGAACTAACCGCAGTGTGGATTTTAGTGGAGTGATAGTTATTTAAAAGATCTAAACAACAATTATACCTCCGTAAAACTGTTAAAAAACTTGGCTAAAGATGGACACCTCTTTTTTTCCTAATTTGGTATCAGAAATTAGGTTTCCAACTATGTATCTGCACTATTTTTTTCTAAAATGACAAGTAAACGTGTCTGCCATATTTATTGCCACTAAACACGTATTTACGGAGAGTCGAGTCTGTTCTAGGCGTGGTGGGGATAAAGCAGGGAAGGAGGCCCAGTTCCTTAGGGGTGATGATGGGGGATAAAGATTAAAAGACTAAATAAGCATTTGATCACAGTTGTGGTAAGTGTTCCCAAGATAAAATACAGAGGTTTGTGAGAGGATATCCAGGCATATCTCATTTTATTGTGCTTTGCATAATTGCACTTTGCAGATACTGTGTTTACTACAAATGAAGGTTTGTGGCAACCTGGTTTGGAGCAAGTCTATCACAGTGCCATTTTTCCAATAGCATGTGCTTGCTTCATGTCTGTGTTACACTTTGGTAATTCTCACAATGTTTTAAACTTTTTCATTATTATATCCGTTGTGTTGATCGGTGATAAGTGATCTTTGATGTTACTATTGTAATTGTTTTGGGACACCACAAACCACACTTATATAACAGGGTGAACTGAATTGATAAACATTGTGTGTGTCTGCTCCACTGACTGGCATTTCCCATCTTCTCCCCTCTTCAGGAGGTCCCTATTCCGAGACCCAACAATATTCAAATTAGGCCAATCAACTTTACATGGCCTCTAAGTGTTCAATTAAAAGGAAGAGTCACATGTCTCTCACTTTAAATCAAACGCTAGAAATGATTAAGCCTATGGAGGAAGGCATGTTGAAATAGACTGAAATTCAGGCCTCTTGTGCCAAAAAGCTAAGATGTGAATGCAAAGTACAAGTCCTTGAAGGAAACTAAAAGTGCTACTCCAGTGAACACACGCATGATAAGAAAGCAAAACGGTCTTACTGCTGATCTGGAGAAAAGTCTGGATAGAAGATCAAACCAGCCACAACATTCCCTTAGGCCAAAACCTAATCCAGAGAAGGGCCCTAACTCTCTCCAATTCTATGAAAGCTGAGAGAGGTGAGGAAGCTGCAGAAGAAAAGTTGGAAGCTAGGAGAGGTTGGTTTATGAGGTTTAAGGAAAGAAGCCATCTCCAGAACATAAAAGTGCACGGTGAAGCAGTATGTGCTGATGGAGAAGCTGCAGCAAGTTATCCAGAAGATCTAGCTAAGATCACTGAATAAGGTGGCTATGCTAAACAGATTTTCACCATAGATGAAACAGCCTTCCATGGAAAGATGCATCTAGCACTTTCATAACTAAAAATGAGAGGTTAATGCCTCGCTTAAAAACTTCAAAGGACAAGCTCACTCTCTTGTTAGGGGCTAATGTAGCTGGTGACTTTAAGTTGAAGCCAATGCTCATTTACCATTCTGAAAATTCTAGGGCCCTTAAAAATTATGCTAAATTGACTCTGCCTGTGCTCTAGAAATGGCCAAATGTCATCTAGAAAAGCCTGGATGACAGCACATCTGTTTACAGCATGGTTTACTCAATATTTTAAGCCCACTGTTGAGACCTACTGCTTGGAAAAAGATTCCTTTCAAAATATTACTGCTCATTGACAATGTACCTGGACACCCAAGAGCTTTGATGGAGATGTATAGGAAATGAATGTTGTTTTCATGTCTCCTAACACAACAGCCATTCTGCAGTGTACAGGTCAGGGAATAATTTTGACTTTTAAGTCTTAGAATTTAAGAAATACACTTTGTAAGGTTATAGCTGCTATAGATAGTAATTCCTCTGATGGATCTGGGAAAAGGAAATTGAAAAACTTCTGGAAAGGATTCACCATCTGGATGCCAGTAAGAACATCTGTGATTCATGGGAGGAGGTCAAAATATCAACATTAACAGGCGCTTGGAAGAAGTTGACTCCAACCCTCATGGGTGACTTTAAGGGGTTCAAGTCTTCAGTGGAGGAAGTAACTGCAAATGTGGTGGAAATAACAAGAGAACTAGAATTAGAAGTGGAGCCTGAAGAGGTGACTGAATTGCTGCAATCTCATGATAAAATGTGAATGGATGAGGAGTTGCTTCTTAAGTTTGGGCAATGAAAGTGTTTTCTTGAGATGAAATCTACTCCTAGTGAAAATGCTGTAAACATTGTTGAAATGACAACAGAGATTTAGCATGTTACATAAATTTCACTGATAAAGTAGCAGCAGGGTTTAAGAGTATGGACTCCAATTTTGGAAGAAGTTCTACTGTGGGTAAAATGCTATCAAACAGCAACACATGCTACAGAGAAATCCTTTGTGAAAGGAAGAGTCAATTGATGTGGAAGACTTGTCTTATTTTAATAAATTGCCACAGTCACCCCAACCTTCAGTAACTAGCACCCTGATCAGTCAGCACAATCAACAAGGCAAATCCCTTCACCAGTAAAAAGACTGACTCGTGAAATCTCAGCTGATCATTAGGGTTGTTGTTGTTGTTGTTTTTTTTTTTTTTGCAATAAAGCATTTTTAAATTAAGGTATGTACTTTTTTTTTTTTAAGGCATAATGCTATTGCACACTTAATAGACTACAGTATAGTATAAACATAACTTTTACATGCATTGGGAAACCAAAAAATTCCCAGCTCACTTTGTGATATTTGCTTATTGTGGTTACCTGGAACCAAACCCACAGTATCTCTGTCTGAGGTATGCCTGTAGTAAGCAGATTTAATCTAGGTTGAGGCAATATTTCCACTGAAATCTGAAGTTTAAGTATGTGTTAGCTAAGTAAAGTATGGAGAATATTTTAAGCAGAGGAAGGTCCCTGTGTTAAGGCCCTGAGGCCCAAGGGAAAGATATTTTTCCTTGAAAGGGTTGAAAGAAAACGAGTGTAGTTTAAACATGATTAGAGGGGAGAGAGAAGCCTTAAGGAAAAAGAAGCCTGCAGTGGGGCTATAGAGGTAGGCAGGGACCTGATCATTATGCGTTTATGGACTTTATCTTAAGATTTATATTTTCTGATACCAAATTAGGAAAAGGTTCCTATCTTTGACTAAGTTGTTTTTTAAACAGCTTTATTGGGGTATAATTGTTTATTACAAGGTCTTTAAGCAAAGAAAACAGCACCAATGGATGGAAAGAAATCTAACTCCCTAAATTTAGCTCTGTTTAAAAAAAAGCTTAATCCCAGCACTTTGGGAGGCAGAGGTGGGAGGATCGCTTCAGGCCAGGAGCTCAAGACCAGCCTGGGCAATAGCGAGACGCTGGTCTCTACAGAAAATTTTTTAAAAAATTAACCAGGCATATCACACACCTATAGTCCCAGCCACTTGGGAGGCTGAGGCAGGAGGATTGCTTGAGCCAGGAGTTGGAGGCTGCAGTGAGCTATGATGATGCCACTGCACTCTAGCTTGGGCAACAGAGTGAGATCCTGTCTCAAAAAAATAATAATAAATAAAATGGCTGATGTGCAAATTGATCAATATTACATGAAGTGTAAGTAAAAGCAACCTTAGACAACTATGTTTTCATTGATCTGTGACATCAGTTTGTATTATACAGTGCTAACTTAGGTCCTATTCTACCCCTATCTTTTCCCCTCCAATCTTTGAGAAACTCCTATATAGAAATTCTGTCTACTGCAGAGGGGTTTTGTGATACTATTTGTACTTTAGAAGGATTCCTGCAACTGCTGAGTGGAGAATGGATTGTAGGATGTAAGAGCTCATGTGGAGAGCTCAGGAGATGTCTTTTGAAAATGCAACAGGACAGATAATGGCAGCTCAGGATTCAGGACCTGGGCAGTAAAGATGGAGAACACAGCTCCTAGAAATATTCAGGAGATTCACTCTATTCTTGGTGATGATTGAACCTGGATGTTGAGGGAGAGATGGGAGTCAAAAACAGTGCTAGGGGTTCTGGTTGGGGCAAGAGGATGGGTGGCAGCATTATTGATGAGAGGGGGATATACAAGGAAGAGCAAATTTAGGGATTACATGGTTTAAATTTTGTTAAGTCCACCTGGTGGAAATGGCAAGTTAGTAAAGGTCTGGAACTAGGAGATAGAACAAATCTAGAGGTCACTGACTGATAGCTCCTAACTGAAGCTACAGAAGATGAAATAGTACAAAAATATTGTGACATAAAGAACGCATAGGGTTGAACGTGGAAGCACATCAATATGTACAGACTACATATTGGTAGAGAAGCCCACAACACCATTGAGGAGTAACAGCATAAAGATATAAAGCAAGTTATTGTGTCTTAGATGCCTAGAGGTTTTCAATTTTGGTGTCACTGATAATGTCATGTATTGCCAGAGGACAAACTAAAAGAAGTGTTTACTGGATTTAGTGATATAGAGGTCACCGGTGACTCTAGTGAAGGCCACAGTGAGGGCAGAAGCCTTAATAGGTTTGAAAAGCAAATGGAAAAAATGGGACAACACCTGAGAAGTCATGAAGCAGACACAGGACTGTTGTTGGAGAGAAATGAGGGCCATATTTTATTTTATTTTTTTTGAGACAAGGTCTCTGTCACCCAAGTTGGAGTGCAGCGGTGTGATCGTAGCTCACCTACTGCCTCGAATCCTGGCCTAAAGCAACCCTCCTGCCTCAGCCTTCCAAGCAGCTAGAACTACAGACATATGCCACTGTACCCGGCTAATTTTTTTAAAAAAATTTTGTAAAGACAGGGTTTTGCTATTTTGCCCAGGCTGGTCTCAAACTCCTCCTGCCCTCAAGTGATTCTCCCACCTCGGCCTCCCAAAGTGCTAGGATTACAGTTGTGAGCCACCACACCCAGCCACCAGATTTCTTTTGATGAGAGGAATGGCATGTTCAACAGCTCATGCAAAGAGCCAATGGAGAAAAATAAAAAATGCAGACCAAGGAACAATAGAGTTCACGAGAGAGAGACAGGATTCCAGCACATGTTGAATAATTGCCCTCTAATAGGAGGGATTCTTACTGTACAGGAAGAAGAGGGATGAAGTGAACGCAGATGCATTTGTATACATTCGTCTCAGGCTTCCCCGCCCCTGCGCACCCATGAAGCAATCAGGTTATAAAGGACTGTTGGAGTGGAGAGGATTTAGAAACAAATAAAAGATAAAGAGAGAAACACAGTAAGATTGTTGGCAGCACGGACAGCCTAACTGAAAGTTGTGACCATGAATTTATAGTGGTACAAACATAGCAGAAACATGACCTCCGGCTGCAAGGATCAGAGGCTGTGTTGGGCTCATTCAGGTTTGGTGTCTTGCCAGGCCAACACAATAGGGCAGCAGCATACATGAGCTTATTTATGCCTGCTAACATCTACTCAACCAAAGACCACCAGGCTTAAGCCTATCTGCTGACAAAATCATTTATTGACTTGCAAACAAGGGAACCACAAGAACTGAAGATGGTACATTCCACAAGGGGGCAAAGGGCACCATCTTTGGTAAGGTTTGGGTTCCTGCTGGATTCTGAGCAAACTGTAAGGGGAAGGAAGACCTGTTTCTGGGTTGGATGCTGTTTCTGCAGCAAGATTAGGAGAAGCGGGAATTAACTAGGGATTAGGTGCTGTCATGAGATGAGGGCGGTTTAGCAACTGGATATCCCCCCAAGTACCTTGGAAGAAACATTTCCTGTTAACTTTGCAGCTAGCTTCAACCTAATTGTAGAGCTGCCTTATTTTCAGTTCAAGCCGACTTTTGGTACTGGACAGTTTTTTACTTTCATACCAAACATCCTCCTCTCACTAAATGTGACTGATCTTTTTTCTAAACACGTACAACTTAATCCATACTCATCTGTCTTCCCTATAGATAAGATTTAATGAAATACCTAATTATAGAATTACTTGTGCTGACAATGCTGTCTAGAGTTAACCTCTAGTGTCTTAGATTGTCCCCCAATTATCCAACCAAAACCCAAATCCTACCATAGTTTTCGAACACCGTCTTACTGATACACCTCACAGTTCCAAGGTGTATGTTTTCTCTCACTACAACAATAAACCCAATATGTTCAGGTATAGGTATGTTTCTGGTGCCTTTGGCTGGAAAGCACTAATGATGTAACAGAGTCTGAATTGATGACATGACTGCCAGGTTATGACCCATATTTATGTTTTGTTGCCAGAGCACAAGACTATGACATTTACTGGCAACTGTGTGTCCTTGCTCATTGAAGACCTGTACTAATAATCTGTACTAAAGACTTGACACACTCCTGCTGAAGACGTGGCAATCCTAAAGGCCAACGATTGTGGCACAGGGCCAACTCTTCCTTTCATTATGTACCAGTGCAGTCTTAAAACATGTCCACATACTCGAGGGTCTCCTATTTGATATGGCTTTAGTGACTTGCTTAGTACCTAGAGAATGTAGTGGAAGTAATGCTGCATGACTTCATAAGCAGCTTCGTTCTGGGTCTTTTTGAACTCCCCTTCTAAGAATCCAGCGGACATGCTGAGACGTACCAGCCCAAGCCATGAGAAGACAAGTGTAGATGCTCTGGTCAACAATTCAGATCTAGTCTTGGCTTCGAGTCACCTCAGTCTAGTCACCAGCCATTTGAGAAGACAACTTCCAGATGATTACAGCCCCCTGTTGTTCAAATCACACCCCCCAAGTCCTTAGTTTTCCTAGCCTAGGCCTCAGACATTATGGAATAGAGAAAACCCATCCCCATTGTGCCCTGAACCACAGAACCCATAAGCATAATAAAATGGTTAGCTTATAACGTTGTGTATGGGTGGTTTAAGCAGCAGTAATAACTGGAGTATCAATCCTGTTGGTAGCCACCGAGCAGCAGTTGGTGACAATGAGCTAGTGGACAAATGGTTGGTTATTCACAGAGCAACTGTTAGAAGTTTGAAGTATATGTAGTTAGTATTCCTTGGCCCCTGGTCTACTGTACTGCCCCCTTTCCTACACCTCCTCCCACTCCAACATTTATAGTAAACTCCATCTTTAGAGAACTGCAGGTTATGATAATAGCCACCAGGTTACAGGAGACATTTTGAAAAAGAGAATTCTGACTATCATAACTTCCAAAAACCCCAATTATATATATACACACACACACACACACACACACACACTCCCCTTTATAATATGAAATCTTAGAGTTTTAATGTTTTATATATTTGCTAGTTTTTCCTGGGTAGACCTGTTATTAAATTCTTATTGAGACACTGAATAGAATATCTTCTAGCTTAAGACAGTTTCTCTGATATCAAACCTTTAATTTATGTAATATAAACAAGTTCAACAGTGAATTCTTTAAAATACCAGAATGCCACTTCAACCTTAGAGGAAACAGAACTATTTAGGTTTTATTTTCAAAGTCTAATTTTAATTCAGACTGAACAAACAAGCTGAAAAGTGAGAAACCTAACTGTATTAGCAGACACAGATGTACCAAATGTAAAACAGTGGGTTATTAACAGAACTATTTACATGCATATTTACAAGCAATACTTTTGTACATAAGTTTTATTTTTTAGTTAGTTGAAAAAAGATTTGACATTAGGTAAAAATATTAAATAGGGCTGAGGTGGTACCACATAATAAAAGTATTAGAAAAGTGATCTTCAAGGTGTATCAATTATAAAGCAGATGAAAACTTGAATGACAAATATCTAGTAAAATTTTCTAGTAAAAAAGTCAATGCAACCCATGCTACAAAATAAAAATGAGAAAGCCATATAAACAAAGCAGATAATGTTCTACGCCTTAGGGTAATGAAATTAGTCAGGTACAAAAAAAAACAGTTCTAGAATTGGAATAAATTCTCAGTGAAGAGTCTTGGTCATTTAGCTGGGAATTCTCTAAGTCTTTCTTTAATGACATTTAAAAGCCCTTGGTATCAACAGCATCTGCATATGTAAATCAGTTGTTAATGATATATTCCAAGACTTTAGTGCTAGACTTTCATGATTCTGATTCATATTTGAAATTTAATTTATTGAGACATTAAATATCAAACTAAAATGAAAGCTATAATACTCTTACCTTAAAGAGATGCTACATTTTTGCAGTAATATGTATTTCCAGACTAAGACTTTTCCCCTTCAAAAGTAGAATTTAAAGGATAAGCATCTAACCAGCTAGCAAAATTCAACATTTCATTTATTTCAAAATCGATTTTATTGCAGCCAAAACAGTGGAATTAACTGTACATAATAAACTATTATATATATATACACATTAAGTTATAGGGAATAAAGTTTATTTTGGCAGATAGTGTTAAACAAAATTAAAGTTGCATACATTAGTAACATAACTCAACATCCTTAATTTGGTATAAGTGTGACACATTTTCTTGCTTTCCTGTGTTCTGCTAAATCACTGTACCCTAAACTGCTTTATAAAACTGATATGCTGAAATTTAACTTTACTGTTTTCGCTTACGCTCTGATTCCAAACAAAACTTTTCATAAGCTTCTTCTATCTCTGGGTCCATCTCATCATCAATATCATCCAAGTATCTGTAAAAGAAACAAAAATGATTCATGTTTTTATTTTTTTTAATTTCAAAATATTAAAGGAGTACAAACATTTTTGGTTACATGAATTGCTTTTGTAATACTTGAGTCACAGCTGTAAGTGTGCCCATCACTCAAATAGTGTTCACTGTACCCATTAGGGAGGTTTTTGCTCCTTCCCTCCTCCTCAATAAGTTTTTCAATTCAGAAGATGTCTAAGATGCTAAGCCAGGAAAAAATGTAACATAACTTTCCTAGACTGAGTTACAACAGAACTCAAGCCTAACTTTAGATTATATAAATGGCAGTCTTCAGATAACCAAATGCTTAATTTGAAGACTGAAATTTTATACTGAGTCCATGGTGGCTAAAGATTCTGCTATACTTTTAGGTATGTTAAATTCTGTAACCTAGAAGTTAAATCAAAGTTTCGACATACAAACCTGCGGGCTCAAGATTGATATTAATAAATTTACCTTATCAATAAATAATTATACTATAACTAGAATATAATTTTAAATATGCCTTTAGTGATGCATTAATGCTTTATGTCTATTTAAGGGTTATTCCTGCTAGGTTATTAGCATAGTAACAGTTTAGTCACACTCCTAAAGAAGACATTCATAGGAAGTTTCTATTGTGGGGACTAGAGTGCCATGGAGTCAGCCTAGCTCACAGCAACCTTAAACTCCTCGGCTCAAGCGATCCTCCTGCCTTAGCCTCCTGAGTAGCTGGGAGTACAGGCATGTGCCATCATGCCTGGCTAATTTTTTTTCTATTTTTAGTTGTTCGGCTAATTTCTTTCTATTTTTAGTAGAGTCAAGGCCTCACTCTTGCTGAGGCTGGTCTTGAACTTGTGACCTCAAGTCATCCTACCACCTTGGCCTCCCAGAGTGCTAGGATTACAGGTATGAGCCACCTTGCCTGGCCGGAAGTACTTTCGGACATCTATTCCAGATTTTTTCCAACTACGGGCTAGTTTAAAAGGGTATAAAGCAAGGCTTACCGTAGTTATATACGGGGTGGGTGGGGTGGGGTGGGGGTGGTGGTGGTGGTGGAATTTAAAGTGTTAATTAAGGATTTAATATATATTGTTATTGAATTCCCATAGTCATCTTAAAATATAGGAATTATTTTCTTCATTTTAAAGATGGAAGAAGATTCTAGGAGGTTAAATAATATAAAATTTGGATAAGTATGAGGCAGGGCCAGAACTTTGTTCAACTCCAGATCTTTTCCCTTTATACTTTTCCCTCTACAACATGATGCTGTCTACAGGGTCCCGCTTGCCTGCAATGATCCCTTCTGACAAGTGTGACAAAACTATCTTACCAATCCTACCAATTACTGACGTATCTTTTTCTGTTTCTTCCCTGTTTCCAGCACAAGGCCATGTGTTGAAACAACCATGAGCTCATTAAAGAGAATATACAGCATACTGAACAAAATCTTAAGAGGGTAACCTGAAGTTCGACGCCAAGAACAACTTTAAGTTCCATGGTGATATCCAAGCAAGACTGAACTTTCCTACTTCTGCCTGAGTCCTTATATCCCTGTACTTTCTATTAAATTAGTATATATAACTATGGAAACATTGTATTTCTAGATCTTAAATCGACCCATAATTAAAATGTCACTAGAATAAAGATGGCTCACTTTTTAAAATCTTTAACACACAAGATGGGATGTTAGAAAAGGAAGTCACAGGTGTAATTTATTCTCCTCCCCACCTCCCACCGAATTAGGAAGAAAAGAACCTAAGGAGTTTGTCCAAATACATGCAAGTTGTCAATAGATCTGGGACTAAACCTCTCAAGTTACTGTTCCTTCTATCAGGAAAGGGAAGTACAATCTGGCGGTGAGTAATACATTAAGAGTGTCTTTACTTATTATGGGTGAAGAAACAGGTAAATGAACAGGACTATAACTTACATCTATCAGGCCAAATATTTTTACATAGTAATCCGTTTTCTTTACTCTTAATCCTCTAACAGCTAAGATTTGAACCTTTTACTATGTGCCAGAAGGCTATCAAGTATTTTTTATGTATTCTCATTCAAATCTCAAAAAAAAAAAAGACCTGAGGGGTATGCCTGATCCCATTTTATAGAAACAAGCACAGAAGTTGCCTAGGATCTTAAAGCATCAGAGCTTCTTAAAGTCTAGGTATAAAAGAATGTTTTTTAAAAATAAACTTAACAAATAACTTAAGCATGTTTAAGTTATGTTTTAATATAGTTATTTTTCCTCGACTATAGATTTTTAACAACCAGTCTTAGTTTAACATGATTTTCTGAAAATTTTTAGTATATAAGCATACTATATAATATATAATGATACCATCAAATCAAAATGCCATTCTTTCATGAGCTACTTTTATTCTAGTATGATCTCTATTTACAAATGAGACACAGAAAGTTAGTAACAAAGGAAAACTTACGGATCACCAGCCCCTGATAAATCTGTTCCATTTTCTTCATAATCTGGAAAAAAGTCCTCTCTTTCAAGTAATTCTTGATACTTCTCTTGGTAATCTATGAGACAACATAGGAGAAAAATGAAATGCTATAAAAAACCCATAAGAAGTGACCAGTTACCCCTAAAATTTATTATGACTTTTCACTTAAGTAGATTCAATGTTTAAATAGCAGTAAACTCCCAGTTATGTGAAGAAACTGCTTTTATAAGACTTATACTCTAACTGGCTTCCTTTTGCTCCCCTACATGCTTATAATTCTTAAAATTATATATAATACTCTAAATATAAGTTGGAATTCAAAGCCACAAATATACCAGAGTACACTCCACAGCCAATGTGTGCTGTTTACACTCTCTACTGGGGCTCTCTGTCAGACAAAATACTGGTGATATGACTGTTGGGTAAGAACACGCCTTCCATAAAGGATTTTAATCTAATACTCCTGGTTTCCAGCTTCCCCATTCCTCCTCCACAAGGAAGTAAAGTAAGGTATCTGGCTAGCAGGTAACAGCATTGGTCCCTGTTTTTCAGATGAGGTTAACCTATGAAAGGTTCTAAGCATAGGGGATTCCTTTTCTTTCCTTCCCTTAGAGACTAGGAAGGCAACTACCTGGTATGTTTCAGCTCCACCAACTTTCCTTTTGTTGGGTCTTCAAAGGTAATATAGGTGATAACTCTTCACCTGCCAACTGTCTTAGAGTTATTGAATACCTTTTAAGATTAGTATGAATCTAAATAGTAATATTGAGACTATTAATAAAATCAGTTACCTTAAAATAAGTTTCTTATGAACAGAAGATAACTCAAATCTTAAAAGGATATTATAATTACATTAGACTGGGCAAAGACCATGTTTTCCCAAGACTGTGAGTCTCTGGCAAATTAATTCCAGCTTCAAGGGTTGGTGATATTTCAATATCCAATTTTGACAATTTAGAGACAATTTTAACCATAAAATCTTCCTGCTACAAATGGCTTGAGGTGCTGGTTAAGACAGACATTCTTTTATATGTATGGATGAATTCACAAAAAAGAAAATTCAACTCATCAGATGACAAAAAAGGAACTGAAAGGCATAAACTACTACAGCTGTTGCAGCTGGGAGGCTGAATGATGGTGTTGGTCTCTGTAACTAAAGGGCTTAGATTTAAAACGCACAAGTCAGAAAGCAAGGTCTTAGGCCCATGTGAAACAGAAAGATGGAATCCATGGCTCCATGCCCACCCTCATCCTGCACAAACCTGGGACCTTCAAAAGGCTGGAATCTTAAGCCAAAGGTGAAACAGGAAAAAACAGAAAAATACCTCAGTGGTGTTTTATATAAGAGAGATAGGAAGGAAACTTGGTTGCCTCTGCCTGGGTTTAGAACGTAGGCATAGCATTCTGGAGGAACTGGTTCCCCAGAGAATTTTTAACAATGGCCCTATACCTCAAATTTCTACTACCTACATAAAGGACCCCTATGATATGAAAATAAAAACTTGTTCCAAGTCAGTGATACCCGCTGTGGCTCATGGCAGAAGCAAATGTACCACCATTTTGGATGGAAGTTTCCACAATCCAAGCCACAAAGCATTTTCGTGAAGGAAAAAAAAAAAAAAAAAAAAAGACAGTTAAAGCACGAAAGCATTCATACATGATCATAATATATGTAACTTCAAGTGATTTAGAAAAGTGTGTGGAGAGAGCACAAATGACAAAGCAAATAACTGTTAACAAAAGCACATCTGGGTAAAAGGCAAATGGATATTCTTTGTATGATTTTGACTTTTGCAACTTTTCTGCAAGTTTGAAATCATTTCTGAGTATAAGTTTAGGAGAGTTAAGGAAATAATTTTTTATATGTGATAATCAGAAATAACAGCAGGGTTAGAATTAAAAGAGATAATAAAACAAAACAAAAATAAGCATGTTTAGAATGATGAGAAAAGAATTAAACTTTGAGAAAAGGTCAAGATAATTTGAACAAAATGCAGAAACAAAATTCAGTTTGGTTTTTCTGTAGATCTGTAAGATTTTAATTACTCTGAAGTATAGAAGATTAAAACACAACCCACAAAGAAAAAGCATGAAATTGAGATCTATTGGCTGTCTATATTACTTTTCCTTGAAAAGAAACTGAAAAAACAAGACTGAATTTCTATAAACAAATGAGTCATTAGAAATAGATAGGCTGGGCCGGGCGCGGTGGCTCACGCCTGTAATCCTAGCACTCTGGGAGGCCGAGGCAGGTGGATTGCTCAAGGTCAGGAGTTCGAGACCAGCCTGAGCGAGACCCCGTCTCTACTAAAAATAGAAAGACATTATATGGACAACTAAAAAAAAAAATCTATATAGAAAAAATTAGCCGGGCATAGTGGCGCATGCCTGTAGTCCCAGCTACTCGGGAGGCTGAGGCAGTAGGATCGCTTAAGCCGAGGAGTCTGAGGTTGCTATGAGCTAAGCTGACGCCACGGCACTCACTCTAGCCTGGGCAACAAAGTGAGACTCTGTCTCAACAAAAAAAAAAAAAAAAAAGAAAAAAAAAATAAAAAGATAGGCTAAACAGATTAGATAAAGATGAAAAACAAAGAATCTAAGTCAATCAAGGTAAGTTTGAGTAAGAAAGAAGATTTGTCTTACCAGATATAGCAAGACTTACAGTAAGGTAATAATAATAAAGAGTGGTATTGGTATAGAGAGACAAGACAAAATATCCACATGAATAAACACAGGAGTAAGACAAGTTTACGGAGGAGTTATGTGGTACACAATAGAGGGGGTTTATTATAACTAAGAGGAAGGATAACCTAATACCTATTGCTGAGACTATAGACTATGGAAAAGATGTCTAATTCCTACTATATCCCATATATAAAAGTCAGGTAGATTTAGATTAAAGACGTAAATATGAAAAGCAAAGATTTTCAGAATAAAATGGAATTTCATAGTGGTAAGAAAACATTCTTAAAAAGAAATTTTGTTTACATTAAAACCCAAAGGTTCTAGGCCAGGTGTGGTAGCTCATGTCTGTAATCCTAGCACTCTGGGAGGCTAAGGCAGGAGGATCATTTGAGACCAGCCTGAGCAACAGTGAGACCCTGTCTCTACTAAAAAAAATAGAAAGAAATTAGCTGGACAACTAAAAATATATATATAAAAAATTAGCCAGACATGGTGGCGCATGCCTGTAGTCCCAGCTATTCAGGAGGCTGAGGCAGTAGGATTGCTTGAGCCCAGGAGTTCGAGGTTGCTGTGAGCTAGGCTGATGCCATGGGGCACTCTAGCTCGGGCAAAGAGTGACTCTGTCAAAAACAAAACAAAACAAACAAAAAAAACAAAACCACACACACACCCAAAGGTTCTATACGATAAGATATTTAGATATTTTAAACTAAAAGGAAAGACAGCCATATACTGGGAAAAGTTAAACCATCAGCTGACTAAGAATCACTTTTTTCTAGACTACATAAGAAATTACAAATCAGTAAGACAGACAAATGATCCAACGGATATGTGGACAAATAGTACAAATGGGCAATTCTCAATGGAAGAAATCATCAGTCAACAGGAAAAGAAATTCATTATCACTAGTAGTCAGGGAAATAAAATGACAGCAAGAGAATTTAATACAATCAGACTGACACATTAAGTCTAATAGGAATTATTGCCAGAAATGAGGAGCTGGAACCATCATATGCTGCTGGTGGGAACATTAAGTGGCATAATCATATTGGAAAACAATTTAGCAACATTTAGCAACACTGAAGATGCTCATGGCCTATTATGTAATTCTACTTCCTCAACCGAAAGAAACTTCTTTGTGCTAGAGGTACAGGATAAACAATGCCTGCAGGCCGGGCGCGGTGGCTCACGCCTGTAATCCTAGCACTCTGGGAGGCCGAGGCGGGTGGATCGCTCGAGGTCAGGAGTTCGAGACCAGCCTGAGCAAGAGTGAGACCCCGTCTCTACTAAAAATAGAAAGAAATTATATGGACAGCTAAAATATATATATATACAAAAAATTAGCCGGGCATGGTGGCGCATGCCTGTAGTCCCAGCTACTCGGGAGGCTGAGGCAGTAGGATCGCTTAAGTCCAGGAGTTTGAGGTTGCTGTGAGCTAGGCTGACGCCACGGCACTCACTCTAGCCCGGGCAACAAAGCGAGACTCTGTCTCAAAAAAAAAAAAAAAAAAAAAAAACAATGCCTGCAATCCAGAGGAAACAAATGGAAAAAATCCAACCACAAGCTAGATGTAGTTTGTACCAAATGGGAAAAATTTCTTCCTCACCCTACAGTCCCATTTATCACAAAGGGATCTTTCTATAAATGACCCTCTTGCTTGTAGGGGAAGTGTGTAGAGATTTAGGTTTTAAATTAACTCTGACCTGCCATATATTAACGAAATCTGTAATTCTTGGTATTCACAAGCATTAATCCATATTAATATCTGTTGCTGACTATATTGAACTAGAAATACCTTTCCCCTCCATTCCAAAATTACTTGAAAGTTAATTTAAGAGTATAAAAACCTAACAGAAAACATAAAATAAAAATGGTTGCTTAATTAATTGAGGAATTCTTCCAATTCTCTAATATTAAAGTGACAAGACACTATATATGGAGTTAAGACTTTCATTTGAAATGGTTCAAGTGGTCACTATGAAAAATATCCTGTATAAGACAAATCTTTACCTTAGCATTTTAGAATGATGTGAACAAGTCAAAAAGCGACAATTTTGTGCCAGTGAGGATGTGGTTTTTCTGTGGTTTACTACTTTAACAAAAAAATGAGGGTGGGAAGAAATGACTGTGAGACAACATACCTGGATCAGCTGCAGTGAAAGGAACACCATCAGATGTATAAAATGTTGGTTCATTCTAGGATGAATCAAAGTGATAAAAATATGTAATCATTTTAGAATTGATTTTTTTAAAGTATATCAATTAATGCAGCATGGCTGATGTCACTCATCTGCACCTGATAATGCAAGAAAAAGCAAAAAAAGCTAACTTCCTGGCTGCCATTTTCACTTCATTGGGAAAGTCTATGGTTTTCAGATTTCCATTCTATTATCTCAAGCTCTTGTGGTTCTAACTGTGCTGTCTATTGTCTGTCACATTCATGGTGAACTGTTCTGTTGTGCATCGTGATTTAGTGTCAGCTCATTTTTAGCTGTGGTTTCCCCCTAACCACTTCAAGAATTCACATTTGTTGGAGAATTTCCAAGACTGGGGTTGGAGGAGCATTTCTACATAGTTGCTTTATGTCTGGTCATGTTAGGAGCTTCAGGGCATCACTGGCCTGGTAACCATTTTTTATTTTCTTATTTTACTTTACTACAACATGCAAAGTCAGTCGGAGATGCAGGTCCTTAGTTATGAATTCTCTGGAAAAACTGCTTCCTGGCATCCCTGTGCTCACTCAAGTCCAATCTTTATCAATTTCTCCTTGGATGAAATCTTTCTCCAGTCCACCCTAGCACTGGAGAATTCTAGGTCTCTTCTCTTAATTTACCTGGTCTGCTCGATGCCATGCCAACCTAAGCCAGTGAAGAGAGATATTAGGCACTGAACTCTGAAAATAGCTTTGTATAGCTCAGCTAACTTGCAAAGTTGAATTCAAACAACAAGCAAAACACTGGCATACCATAAAGTAGTTAGGATCATTTTCAGGTGTTGCTTCTCTGTATGTTGAAGTTGCATGAACTCTACCCCAGTTACTGGACCGGAGTTCTACAAGCTTCAGGAGCATCTGTTTTACATCTCTACAGACAAAAATAAAAAATGAGTTAAAGTATATCCACTGTAAGTGTCAGACTCTGAAACACCCCAGACTCTTAAAACTTTATGTCCTAAATTTAACATGTACATCAGTGCTTTGATTTTCTGACATTTCCTAAATGACATAAATTCACTTAAAAAAAGTCTTGAAATTTGTTTCATATAACTGACTATATGGTCCTTAAGGCAGTAGCTACCTTTCAAACATTTTTGTGTGTCTTACTATACTTACAGTAGTACTTCACCCAAATATTTGTTTAATAAGTCTGAATCATTTTATTTTTCATTGGACTTACATCTTAACATAAAAACATCTTAACTTTTTCAATTTCTAAACAAAACTGACTAAAAATGGCCAGTGAGCAGAAACCATAGGTAAATTATTCCTTTAAAGAAAATATTTCTGTAGATCTGTAAGATTTAAATTATCCTGATGAATTATAGCAGATTATGAAGACAACCTCTAAAGAAAACCAAGAAATTGAGACCTACTGGCTATCTACATGACTTCTTTTCCTACCTGCTGCAGTTTGCATCTAGGACAACATTTTCAATTCTCTGAATAATTTCTTGCATATCAGTCTTTCCTTTCTCTTTCCAGGCATCTTCCAAAACTGACCCTGTCAACTAAGAAAGCATGTGTTGGTAAAATAAGGAATTGACAGAATACGGAAATTCTAAAAAGATAGATTAGTATACTTCAAGAATTCACTGAGCAAGATGAATTTAGCAAGTTATAATAACTATTCTCAATTATTCTCTACCTCTAATAAAGAGGTCTCTATACTCTGTTTTCCTTGACTGCAAGAAACTAATGAACTATAAAATTTTAATCATCGGTTATCAATAACATATATAATAAATGTTATATTCCCTGTATGACAAAGATAGGCTATTAGGTTTGAATGAACATACCACTTTTTGAAATATGCAACATGCAACAAATATAGAAGCTCTGAATTAAAACACATACAACAAACTCCATCAGGAAAAAAAAAATGAGTTGAAGGATTTAAACAGGAAATTCACAGAAACTAATAAAAATGGCTAAAAAGCATGAAGAACTGCCTAAATTCATTAGTGATCAGGAAAATGCAAAGTAGAAGGAGCTTTTAGTTTTTACTCATTTATAACAAAACAAAAACCAAGACTGATTATATCCATCACTATAAGGATATAGGGAAAGATGTACTCATTCACCATTGATGTAAATGCACTCTAGGGTTCAGCACTTGGAAAGAAAATTTGCCATAACTTGTCCACATGAAGAACACATTCTCACTGACTCACCAAATCTATGTTTAAGAATCTAACCTACAGAAATATTTGCATATATAAAGACATGAGAAAAGATTCTTAGCAGTGCTGCGGTAGCTAAGCTGAAAGTAATCCAAATGTTCCTTGATAAATACTTATAGATTTGTGGAATGGATAAACATATGCATACAATGTAATAGTAGGAAGTTACTCAATAATGAGTAAAAACTGTGTGTCATGGGAAAAAAAACTAAGATCCTTCACTAGGTGGCAGGGAAAAAAAAGTCACAAAACAATAAGATTTTATAAGAGCACATATATAGAAAGGAAGAAGAGGGAATTTATAGATAGGGATGGGATGAAGGACTTCCATGTTTTGCTTCTTAAACATTAAGCATATATTGCTTTTCCAATATATTTGACAGTAAAGTGAAATGTCAATAATTAAATAATCTTGAATTCATTTGTGTACTACATACTTTCCTTCCTGTAAATTATAAATTAAATGAGTAAAATGGTTAAATTTTTTTAAAAAACCTACCTTCAGTAATTTTACTGCACAAATTAAGTTGTCATCCATAGGATTAGAAAAGAGGGCATTCAGCAACTCTCGAAGACCAACCTGAAGAATATCTGCTCTTGTAACCTGTCCATTTGTTCCCTTGATCTTTTAGGACAAAAGAAAATTAAAAGCAAGGATGCCAAAATATGATACAGATATATAAATGGTCTAACAAAGTGTTGGAAAAATAAGTGTTTTAGTTAAATACAAAAATCATAGGAACACACTCCAACGTCTTTACAGAATTAGTTAGAATTACTTTGTATGTAACTAAAACCTCTAATAAAACCGGTAAACCATGGGTAAAATTTACCATTTATCACACATATGGTCAGATAATTTAAGCCCACTTTGATGTTACTGCTTCATAAAGCATCCTCTAGTGTAACCTAACTACCTTCTTTGAACACATAGCATTTTATTCTGCTTTTTACACTAAATATTTTCTAATTTAGAGTGGTATATATATCTTATTTCATCGGGTAGAGAAATTATAGGTGTAGGAATGATGCCTTAATCTTTATACTCTCCACAGACCTGGCATCATTACTTCCATATAGGAAATGCTCATCAGCATTTTTAAAATGACTCTTCATTTAAGCCACATTTTAGAGTGTTATTTTGGCTTATACAAAAATTAGACTGGGCCGGGCGCGGTGGCTCACGCCTGTAATCCTAGCACTCTGGGAGGCCGAGGCGGGTGGATCGCTCGAGGTCAGGAGTTCGAGACCAGCCTGAGCAAGAGCGAGACCCCGTCTCTACCAAAAATAGAAAGAAATTATATGGACAACTAAAATATATATATACAAAAAATTAGCCGCGCATGGTGGCGCATGCCTGTAGTCCCAGCTACTCGGGAGGCTGAGGCAGTAGGATCGCTTAAGCCCAGGAGTTTGAGGTTGCTGTGAGCTAGACTGACGCCACGGCACTCACTCTAGCCCGGGCAACAGAGCGAGACTCTGTCTCAAAAAAAAAAAAAAAATTAGACTGAAATAGCATAAGGGATGAGATTTTTTAAAAAAATTAAGTAGACCTGTAATAAAAAGGGATAGTAAGTTAGACACTGGACTAGACAGAGACCTTTTAGATACACTAGGTGAGATGCACATTTGATGGTGGATTCACCTGTCTTATGTTTCTGATATTATGGTGTTTATGAAATTAAGTTCAAGTCAGGGTTTAAGAAGGTATAAATCTATATATGGGATTAACTAATCAAAAAAAAAATCTCAACAAGTCCATTACATAGTATTATAATTTATTCAGCACTTACACTACCTACTAACAAGCATATGCTTGAGTAAAGTATACCACCTAAATTTACAAACACGTTTAGCTGTAGACTCTGTACAAATGCATTTTATGTGGAAGATTAATATATAAAATAGGACAAAAGAACTACTTTTGGGGGGTAGGGAGATTGGGGAGATGTTGGTCAAAGGACATAAAATTTCAGTTAAAGAGGAGGAATAAGTTCAAGAGATCTGTTGTACATCATCATGACTATAGTTAATATACCATATACTTGAAAATTGAAATTAGGTTAAGCGCTCGTCCCACAAAAAACATGTATGTGAGGTGATGCATGTTAAACAGCTTGATTTAACCATTTCATTGTATACATATATCAAACTATGTGGTAAATCATATAATTTTGTCAATTAAAAAAATAAGTAAAAAATATTTTAAAAGAACTATTCTAGGAGAATTAGGGTAAAAAGTCAGAAACTCTAGTCTCTCTCTTCACTCAAAAGATTGTGTTCTGCAAAGTTGCTTTGAGCCACCATCTGAAAGTCAATGTACTAAATGTGTTAACATTTATGACGCAAGGACTCAAAAGGTATCGCTGTCGATACCTCAAGAGCTTCAAGTTACATGTAAACACAGCTTCCTAAAAGTACATAAAGACTTTAAAAAGCTCAGTAATTACTTTCCAACATCCTGCCCATGAGCAGGAGAAATAAATGTTACAGATGTCCATTAGAACATAGATACTACCATGAGTAGATGCTGAAACATGTTCTTTCTCTCCCATTCCCCCCTCTTTCATTTCATTCTTAGTATTGTAAAAGTATAATGTGAACACAAATTCCTCATGGAGGTCAACTTATGTTCCTAGGCCGTGTTAGTATTTAAAAGAAAAATTGCTTACCTCCAGGTTAAGATAAAGCTCTCCCAGAAAGAGCACAAATGCATGAAATCGTTTTCGAGTAACTTCATCCCCTTTTGCAGCTTGATCTTTAACTTCATATTCAGTCCGACATCTAATAAAGACATATCTTTTATAATCTCACGTTTTTTAAATAGTCAAACAAGATGACCACTTGTCAGTTTGGTTATTCACAGCAATAGAGGCAAGTATGATGTCCCAACAACCTGACTTTCTATAATAAAGTGCTTCTGTCTATTGTAGAGGCTAGAATATACAGCGTCTTTTCACACTAAGACTCCCAGTTTCAAGAAACTAATAGTTTTATTTTCAACTATTCTTATCAAATTGGTAATATGTTTAAGCAACATAATGTCATGAGGTTCATGGCATACTGGGACCAAAAAGGGGGAAAAAAAGAAGCCTCACCTTATTTGTCTTATAGGCTTTTTGATAATCATTGATTTTACCTAAACTGTCCCTATAAAATTTTTTTGCATATTAGAACTTTGAAACATATCCTTAAATATATATAGATGGCCTCCAACTAAACTGAAAATAAAGTGAATTCTTAAGTCAAGCCCATTACCCTTGTAACTTCCAGTACACAGATCAGGGAATTATTAATATGAGGAAATAATTCCCCAATTAAAACCACAACACAGAAAGCAATTGATTTGGTCTCTATTTCCAATGGAGACTGAGGGCTTCAAACAACTGAATTTTCCTTGCTTTATTTTCCCCTGACTTCGCCTATTTGCCTCAGAGGTAACAAAAATAAATTCTCCTGGCGCTTATTGTCATAGTTCCTACAGGGTACCTAAACTAATCACAATATGCCTGTCACTGCCTTTGTTCAGTATAATTATGATGTTGGCTGCTGTCACTAAGGTGGATTTTTGCAGTCCAAAATGTGGACTGTAAAAGTTTATCACTTTGGTGTTAAGTATTTATCTTTATTGATAAGGCGGTGAGAAAACTCTAGGAGTCATTTTATATAAAATGGTTGACAGTTTTTCTTTTAAAGAAAAAGGGAAGAGCTATTGAGACGAAATGGCTTCCCCATATAGCCAATTTAGGTTGGCTTTGTAAAAAATTTGTAATGAAGAAAAAAGAAATCACTTCTTGCTCAAGAATTTACCTTGGGTCAGTTTGTGAGCCAGCCATAAACCCAGTGTAACTTATGGTGCCTATGTAGCCAATTCCAATGCTTACAAGCTGTATTAACTGAGTACCATGCCTCAGATGTAGTAAGTCAGATGCAGTAAGATATTTGTTACCTTGTTGTACATATTAAATTCTTCATCAGAAAAAAAAAAAAAGCTGGGATATTTATGGATAGAACACTCTAGTTAATATTGGAAGAGATCAGTGTTTTGTTTTTTTTGAGACAGAGTCTCACTCTTTGCCCTGGCTAGAGTGCAGTGGTATCATCATAGCTCACTGCAAGCTAAAATTCCTGGGCTCAAGTGATTCTCCTACCTCAGCATCCTGAGTAGCTGGGACTACAGGCTCATACCACCACGCCCAGATAATTTTTGTATTTTTTTGTAGAGATCGGGTCTTGCTTTAGCTCAGGCTAGTCTCAAACTCCTGGCCTCAAGTGATCCTCTCACCTGGGCCTCCCAAAGTGCCAGGATTACAGGCATGAGCCACCACGCCCAGCCCAGAGGAGATTAGTTAATGCCAACTCAGTCATCCAAAAACACCTTGTTTGGAAGCTTTTCTTTCTGCTACAACTTCACAGTTAAGAATTTAGATGAAAATTTTGTTTTACAAATTGCTACAACTATTAGACTGTACATAAGGACATGAAAATGTGTAAAAGTAACATGGTTGTACGTGGTTGACTATCTAGGTTAAAGACCCTAAACCTTTTTAAGCTGAAGATTTAATTATAAAAGCAATACATATTTATTTCAGAAAAGTTAAAATAGAAAAATATAAAGAACAGTCACCTATAATACCACTGCAACCATGAGACAGTTGCTGTGAGGGTAACTTCCATTCTTTTTTTTTTTTCCCCCCCAAAGACTATATGTAGTAGAATTATGCTCTGCTTGTTGCTTGTTATATCCTTAGCAATTCTCCACATTAGTATCTTTGACAGTATTATAGTACTATACAAGCACACACACGTAAGATTCAGAATTGGAAGAGTGGTTCTCAATCATTGCTACGCAGTAGAATCACTTGGGGAGCTTTAAAAAACCATCCCCTGGCTCCACCGCAGTCCAATTACACCAGAATTTCCCAAGGTGGAGGTAGGGTCCCAGCCCTATTTTAGTCTCTAAGAATTAATAACTATAAGGCAAAAAAACCAGGGTGAGAAGCACTGGGGAATAAGAAGATACATGAACCTTTCTGGCATCCTACCTCCTAGAAGTACCCACTTTGTATCCTTCCAGAAGCTATAATTTGCATTTCTTTAATTATAGGTAAGGTTAAATATTTTTATAATTTTGTCATTTATATTTTTCCAACTATACCAATTAAGGCCATTCCAAGTATTTCTATTAAGATACCGGTCTTTTTCTTACTCATTCCTAAGAGGCCCCTCTTTTGTATTAAATGAACTCATTGGCATGTGTTATAAATCTTTCAGTTTTCACTTTATAAATTTATGCCTTCCTCCCCAAATGTTATAATCTATATGTAAGTAAATTTGTTATTCTCTTATTTTAGGGCATATGGGTATGGTATCTTGCTTAAAAGGTCTTTACCAACTCAAGATTTTTGTTTAATTGTCAGTTTTCCCCCTTAGTATTTACCATTTCACTTTTATGTCTTTTGATTATATTTGGAATTTATTTTGGCATAAAGAATAAGACAGGAATTCATCTTTGTTTTTTTCCTGAATGGCGATCCAATTATGCTACCAGCACAATGTATCTTTTCATCAAAAGCTTAATTTCTAGTGTTTCTGGTGTCTACTCTTAGAATCATTCTGTTCCACTGCAGTTTAACCACACAATGGAATACTTTTGCAGCCATTAATTGTATCTTTAAAGAACTAATGGACTGACTATAATAAACTTGAAGACAACCTCATTATTGAGGACAACTCAAATTTTGAGAAGATTAGTTTCCCTAAATTAGCTTATAAGTTCAGTATCATCCCCCAAATATCTAACAAAGTAATAAACAAGGGTAATTTCAAATACAGATTTTGAAGTTCATTGGAGAAAACAAGCATAGCAAAGATTTCCACACACACTAAAAAAGAATGGAGAATTAACCAGATGTTTGAAAAATTAGAGCTTTTTAATAGCTGTTGTATGGTAATAAAAAGGAACACAGTAAGTGATAAATGGAATATAATGAAAGTCCATAATCAAAACCCAAATGTAAAAATGCAGTGTCATAAAGATGGCAGTTCGAATCAATAAGGATTATTCATTTTTATTCTAAGTAAAATTAGACCTTTACTCAAACCAAAACTATAGAAATGCTAAGAAATACATATCATTTTTAAGATCTTAGAAAAGGAAACGCCTTCTAAACACAAACCCCAAATCAGATATCATTTCAGAAAAAAAAAAGGACTGATATTTGACTATTAACTTTTTAATATCAGCAAATAAGAACAGGCCACCCTATTCTCCCCTGCAACTTTCTGTAATGTATGGTCTTTAAAAAAGAGGAATAGTCAAATTCTAGTACATTTACAAGTAGTTTTCCTTTAGCTTCATAAACACACTAACCTTTGAAGTAGCAATTGGCGGAAGTTGCCACTCTGTGGGCTAATTGTCAGATGATGGGACAGGTAATTACACAGGCGAGCTCCCATGTAAGAGAAATTTGGGATAGATGTGGCCTTTTAAAAAGAAAAGTTTTGTATGACACAGATGCATTGTTATTAATGCAAACACTTAAGAATAGCAACATTCTAAAAAGGAAAAATTATTTTGACTCCCAAAACTGATCATATACAAATCTTTTGTAATTAGCATCAGGTAATTAAGTTTACCATCCCTCCCAACATTATACCAAGAATCACAAGTACAAAGAAATGTTTAAGACAAATTCTTCCCCTCCCGACCATTTACCTGAGGTTACCAGAAAGCAAATAGACAACGCCTCTTGATGTTAACCCATTTCTGCAGAAAATCTGTACGTGAACCTAGTGGCGTAGTGACAATTATGAACAAGAATATCTATCGAACTATTGACCAGTGGTGCTTCTCAGGGGCAGGACAGCACAGAGCTTGCATCTAGCAGACCAGAACAAGATTCCCTGGCATTCTGCTTCTTGACTTTGGAAGTCACTAAACCTCCCTGAGCTTTAGTTTGATTCCTAAAAAGGTGATTAAGGATACTTGGCATGAGAGACTGACACCTAAAGAATACTCCAAGAGCACTTGGGATACAGAGGAAATTAAAATAGCTAAGCTATTAAAAAAAAAAAAGTGAGAAAACACTACATATAAAAGAATATGGTGATGTAGCCAAAGCAGTACTGAGGAAGGTTAGTCACAGTTTTTAAATAGTAGAGAACATAGTTTGCCACCTAACATTAAGCAAGAAAATCCATATTAGGAGGTTAAGGGACCCGGCCAAGGTCACAAAGGTAAAATCAACCACAGAATCTAGATCTAACAAATGGCCTGATGCCACTCCAACCCCATGTTGGGTCACTTACTAGGTCTGGTAACCTTAGACAAGTCACTTAACCTTTCTTTATATATATATATATATATATACATACACACACACACACACACACACACACAGAATGGGAATAAGTAATACCTTGCAACTATTGAGATTAGATGAGTTAACTACATGTGAAGTGTTCAGTATTACATTACTGCCTGGCATGTATGTAGTAAGTGCTTGATAGTTATTAGACCTTTTTATTTCTAATTATTTCCTTGCTTACATCCACACATTTCACATCAAGGGAGAAAGACTGATTTTTCCTGACATTAGTACCACAGAAGACTTGAAACTCAAACTTGTACTTTCCTCATTATCGGCACTGCCCATTTTCCTTTAGTTTCTTTTTAAAGTTATCACACACAATTTAAAGACAAATTCTATGAGGCTTGTCATTCAACAGTTTCCTACTTCCCTACCTATGCCCCAGACAACCACTTTTTGGTCTTTCAGCTAAAAAGATTTTAACCTCTATATCTCCACCCTACATGATTTTTCAGTTTAGATGTTATTTCTTACCAAAGTTGACCATACCTAATCCGAAAATTCAGAATGTCCCAAAATCCGAAGACTTCTGAGTGCTCACATGACATCACAAGTGGAAAATTCTACACCTGACTTCAGGCAACAGATCAGTCAATAAGTGGACACACAAGAGTTTACTCAGCAACACCAAGGGAAAAAGAGCCTCCCAACCCTCTTCAACTTCAACAGACTTGAGCCTGAGCCCTGAGAGATTTTATTACGTACTATATATGCAAAGATTTCAAAATCTGAAATCTGAAACACTTCTGGCCCCAAGTATTTCAACAAGGGAGACTCAAGCTGTAGTTTCCCACCAGAGAAGATGAATTTTGAGCTTTCACCCTGCTTAACTCCACCCCATTCCACTATCTCCTACTTTCCTCCATCTACTTATATGGTTATACCATTTTATTAGTTGTGTTTCCATTTATAGCTTAACTACGTATTACATTGATTTTACTTTTGCATAACTTTGTTTTCCCTAGACAGTTTTTTCTAATGTTTTTCATATACTTCTCACTGATTTATCCCTAATTTGTAAATTTCTTCTCAATAATTCAAACATAGCAAGTTGCTCATCTTAACAGAGAAGTCCTTGCAGGAGCCTTCCTACCTACTCCAGTGAAGCTTGGCTGCTCCAAGACCTGCTATACATGCAGCTATTGTCTTGGGACCTCCTTTCAACCATCATCCGGATCAGCGGTCCCCAATCTTTTTGACACCAGAGACCGGTTTGTGAAAGACAGTTTTGCCACAGGCAGACAGGGGGCGAGGGGGATGTCACCGGCTCAGCTCCACCTCAGATCATTAGGTGTTGGATTCTCAAAAGGAGCACACAACCTGGATCCCTGGCATGTGCAGTGGGGTTTGTGCACCTACATGGGTCTAATGCCATCGCTGATCTCGCAGTCCAGGGGAGGAGGGGCACAGGGCTTGGGTAGTGATGCCAGCGATGAGGAGCAGCTGTGGGCACACAGGTGGGGCTTCTCGCTCGCCCATATCCTGCTGTGCAGACCAGGCCCAGTTCAGTGTGGGCACCCGTGCTGGTCCACGGCTTGGGGTTGGGGACTGCAGATCTGGATAATTCACTTAGCCTCTCTTGTAGAATTCCATCTCCTGGTTTCCATGTCTTAACTTCTCCTTGGCTTAATTCTTTTTTCGTGGAGTACCTCCTTTGTTAACATCAAGAAGTTTACAATAAAACTTCAAAGTGGCTGCTCAGTGCAGGATTTAGAGGGCATAATTTTTTAGATCCTCAAGCCATCTTTTTAGCCTCATTTCATCCTTATCCTGGAGCCTTTCAGAGATGTCGCATTTTAAATCAAGGCGATTCTCAGCTTTCCCCACTGGCTTGGAATTCAACTGTAGTAGATCTGCCAAGTCAGTTACCACTCACCCACCTGCTGTCTAGTCTTCAAAATGGTGCTTTTATCGCCTTTCCTCTTCTGTCTTTATGGGCTTCTTTCTGCCTTTTTAAAATCCCCCACACTGTCATTTTAGTGGTGTTTGGGGAGGGATCAAAGTTGAATGTGTATGTTTAATCTGCCATCTTTTACAATAAGTACTCTTTTGTTAGTTGCTATGAGTAAATTTCCATAAATGATCTCAACAAAATTTACCAGCTATTGCTAAACCTATATGTCATTGACTACAGAGTAATAAAACTTTAAAGAATACTGAGTACATATTTGAAGAATTGGTTTTGAGACAATCACAGAAATAGTAGCAACTTGTCAGGTTACAGACCCCTTTGCCTGGCCCTGAAGAACCATAATTACGTAGAGCCTATTAAATAACTAAAACTATAGAGGAGAAACCAGAAAAGCAACAACGAATATTTCTTCCATTTTCTTATTTCATACTTTTCAATCCATTTAGAAACAGAAAGCAGGAATGTGCACAAATAGACCAGTTCTATCTTCCCCAAATCTCAGGCATTTCCTAAAACCTGAGAGTTGGCCATGTAATCTTGGGGTCCAGTAACAGTCCAAAACAGCTTGGAAAAGTAGCCAAATGAAGTATCAGTTACACCAAAACTATCAACTTGCATTATAATCCCTCTTCCATATACTCCAAATTTTAGTTGCTCTTTTAATGACTTAATGAACACTAAAGTTTATATTTTCATTTACTGCCTGTTATTGGCCAGTCTCAAACTGACCTTAAATTTTGTCTTAAAAAACCAGTGTTGTCTACTGCATTTTTCACCTTTAAAATAGTAATTAATATGTCAATGACCAATATGTTGGAATTGAAACTAAATGGTGTAGATGATGAAACAATATCAACTGACTAAATATTAGACTTTCAAGGAAAAAAATGTAAAACCTTAAGTTTTAAGAGAAAGTGAAGTAGAAATGTTAAGACTCAAGACAGGATGATTTGTGGTCTGGCATTTTTTTAAACGACCTATTTATGAGACAAGTAAATTCTCTCATAATTTTTTTCCCTCTCCTACTCCAATAATGCTACATAATTCAACACGTAGGAGAAAAGAATTGCAGCCTTTTTTGCGTACTGTTGAAGTACACAAAAAAGCCATCCTATAAAATGGAGGCTACATTAGGGGGGTAGGTGAAATACTCATGTAGCCTTCCTCTTAAGTGTCCAAATCCCCTTCTATACTATACTGCCTGTGTAGAGCCTTGGCTATACAGGTGAATACTGCCTGTATAGAGCCTTGGCCACAGAGATGAATCTGCAGTCCAGCTTGGCTCTAGCCTTGGATCCCTAACTACACGGGTTTTATACAAGATGAACTTAGAACTCCTATGAATCATAAAAAGTTAAATGTGGAGGCAGGTGAACACGAACCTGGACTCCTCAGGAGTAGCCACCATTCTTGGACTCAAGGAAACTATCCCAAGATCATTCCATGCTATCAGCCAACCTACCTGTTGATAGATGAGTTCCACAAGTTCTTGCAAAGCATCATCTGTTGCAACCCAACCATTCAGTGTCTCTGCAAACTGTTCAATTTCAGTTTCAAAGCTGCCAGGCTGTTCTGTAAGATGATTCAAAAAATCTTGAACATATTCTGATAGAGTGGGATAATCCTCACAACCATCCTCATAGGATTCCTATGGATCAAAAATTAAAAATTTTCTTAATCCATGCAACTCTCTAAAACAAACATGAGGTGGCCTGTCTCGAGCACAAATGATTTAAGGATCCTTCACATGATAAAATGTGCTGTTTTTCAATAAAATTAAGTCCACTGAGCCATCATTTTTTTCCCCCTAATAGCTGAGGTGTTATAAGCAGAAGGGCTCCCTATAGCTAGATAGGGAATTATCTTCTCATTCTTGGCAGATTTTATTTATTTATTTATTTATTTAAGAGAGACAGAGTCTCTCTCTGTCCCCCAGGCTTGGGTGTTGTGGTATGATCACAGCTCACTGCAGCCTTGAACTCCTGAGGTCAAGTGATCCTCCTGCTTCAGCCTCTTGAGTAGGTAGGGCTATAGGCGTGCACCACCAACAGCTATTTTTTTTTTTTTTTTTTTTTTTTAAGAGATGGGGGTCTCGCTATGTTGCTGAGGCTGGTCCTTGAACTCCTGAGCTCAAGCAATCCTCTCACGTAGCTGGGATTATAGGCATGAGCACTGTGCCTGGCTTCACTCCTGGCAGATTCATAAGATGGCCAAGGAATAAAGTTTAAACCAGTATTTTACTGTAATGCCAATATCAAAACTATGCATCTGATCTATTTATGGATTAAATAAGATCTATGATTTGCTTCAAAATAAGAGGAGAAGAATGGACCAGGGATATAGACACAAGAATGGCCACATGTAACTTACTGTTGAGGGCATGGGGATTCATCATACCATTCTCTGTATTTTTGTCAATGTTTGACAACTTCTATATAAGAAAGAAAAAGCCTAGTTATGTTTGTCATCTGTTAATCCCTGAGGACAGAGGAATGCACGAGGCTGCTAGAGGAACTGTAAAATTTCATCGTGGTGTAAATGGTAGACTTTTTGGCTGCCACATCCAGGTTTCTAACCAACCTTGATAGTGGCAGTAGTTTCCAGCTAATGTTTCCACCATTGTCACCCTGTCACCTTTGGTAGTTCCCAACCTTTTAATTAATGGCAGTGGGCTGGGGCAGACATGTTTTACAAAAGGTATCAGACCAGAACTTACACATTCTCAATGCCCAAAATACCACCCAAAGCATTAAGTTTAACAGTTATGATCTAATAACTGTATTACTTAATGAAATTTACTATTCTCCAAATGGCGTCAAATGAAAAACCACATGAAAAAAGTTATGACTACAGTATGGAAACGGGTAAGGTCTAAAGTCAGTGAATGCATAAAAAAGAAGTTAAACATGGCTGAAATACCCTTACGAAAAGCTTCATGTTAGAGATGGACACACAGTCTTAGTACACAGACTAATACAGCCAGTTGTCCAGTTGTTCCTCCATTGTTGGTGCTATTCTTTTAGCTATTTAAAGCTCATGCTACATAATTTTTATGTATCTTTAGACACTGAAATGATACAAGTTGGATGTATTTATGAGAGGCACTCAGGAAATTAACACTAGCTGCAGGAATAGCAGACCCTTAAGCTCATATAGTGTTCATAGAGCAGAAGGGCAGATAAAGCCTTATACATTAAATTTGTCTGATTACACAGCTGAATCAAAATTAAACATTCTACTACAAGGCAGAGTATTAATGCTGGCCAGACACAGTGGCTCACAGTTGTAATACCTGCACTCTGGGAGGCTGAAGCAGGAAGATTACTTGAGGCCAGGAGTTCAAAACCAGCCCGGGCAACCTAGTGAGACCCTGTCTCTACAAAAAGTGGGGAAAAAAAAAAAAAAAAAAAATTAACTGTTTGTGGTGGTGTGCAACTATAGTACCAGCTACTTGGGAGGCTGAGGCAGGAGGATCACTTGAGCCAGGAACTCGAGGTTACAGTGAGCTATGATCATACCACCAGTCTGCCTGACAGAGACCCTGTTTCAAAAAAAAAAAAAAAAAGGTTAATTTTGAAATTATTTGCTAATCATAAACATTACAGCTGTGACTGAGGATTAAATTAGTGAATAAATCTTTCTAGACTGTTGACTAACACACAGTAAAGTCCTAAGTGTTCAAATTAGTAACACAAATTTCCAGAATACTGAAACATATTCCAAATGAAAGAGCCATGCACTCATAAAGGGGCTAAAGTATAAAAAGCATCCAAGAATAGAATGATAAAAAGCCATACTTCTTGGCACCTAAGATGGTACACTCTAATAAGCTAACAGCCACCACTGCATATATAATATGATCAACAACGTAACAGCTTTGCATGCATTCCATTTAAGCCTAGAAAACTTTGTTTTTTTTTTTTTTTTTTTTTTTTTTGACAGAGTCTCACTCTGTTGCCCAGGCTAGAGTGAGTGCCGTGGCGTCAGCCTAGCTCACAGCAACCTCAAACTCCTGAGCTCAAGCGATCCTCCTGTCTCAGCCTCCCGAGTAGCTGGGACTACAGGCATGCGCCACCATGCCCGGCTAATTTTTTCTATATATATTTTTAGCTGTCCATATAATTTCTTTCTATTTTTAGTAGAGATGGGGTCTCGCTCTTGCTCAGGCTGGTCTCGAACTCCTGAGCTCAAACGATCCGCCCACCTCGGCCTCCCAGAGTGCTAGGATTACAGGCGTGAGCCACCGCGCCCGGCCAAGCCTAGAAAACTTTGAAGTAAACATTGCTACTCCCCCTGCACAGAAGAAACAGGCATAGACCAGTTAAGTCAATTTGGTTATTCATTCAAGACTGTAACTGTTGAGTGCCTACTAAGTACCAAAGACTGTTTTAGGAATTGGGAGATAAATAAAGCAGACAAAGTCCTCATGAAGCTCATACTCTGATGGAAGACACATTTAGACTTTGAAGTAAACCATGAAAAAAAGCAGTCAGGGAAAGTTTCTCAAGAGGTAACATCTAAACAGAGACAAAGGGAAAAAAAGACCCAACCACACAAGTATCTGAGGAAAGATATTCTATGTAGTAGGCACAAGCAGCATATAATCCCTGAGAAGGTAGGTACTTGGCCTAATACCTTTGAGAAAGAAGAACCAGAACACAGAAACCAAGGATGAGCAGTAGCTAATGAGGTCAATGTGGCAGATAAGGAGATCTTGTAGGGCCTTCAGGGCCACACTAGGGAGGCTGGCTCTCAAGGAGTGAGGGAGGGTTTGAGCAAGGAAGGACCATGAACCAGCTTAAGTTGCATATGGTCATACAGCTAGTTAGAAGAACTGAGGAACTGGCCACAGAAAGCCTATAATTTTATTTTTTTTCATGGCCTGAATAATAGTTCAAGAAAGTCTATATTTTTAATTCTATACTATACTGAAAAGAACTGACAAAGGCTTAAAACCCAACTTTGACATTATGTACAAAGATGTTCACTGCCAAAACATTTAACAATCCTTTAACAAGGAACTGGTTAAATACATTACTGTTTATCTGTATAATGGAATGTCATATAGTTACTTAACAAGATATATTTACATGTATCATTAGAGAAGTATCTCCCAGATAGTCTGTTAAATGAAAAAGAGTACAGAACCACATTTCAGTACAACTTTCAAAAAATATTTACTTGTATAGGCAGAGAAAATTTCTGGAAAGACAAACAAGGGACAATAGTACTTGATTGAGGAAATGTCCCTATTATAAATATTAACCCTTTATTAGAAAAATGTGAGGCCGGGCGCGGTGGCTCACGCCTGTAATCCTAGCACTCTGGGAGGCCGAGGCGGGTGGATTGCTCAAGGTCAGGAGTTCGAGACCAGCCTGAGCGAGACCCCGTCTCTACTAAAAATAGAAAGACATTATATGGACACCTAAAAATCTATATAGAAAAAATTAGCCGGGCATAGTGGCGCATGCCTGTAGTCCCAGCTACTCGGGAGGCTGAGGCAGTAGGATCGCTTAAGCCCAGGAGTTTGAGGTTGCTGTGAGCTAAGCTGACGCCACGGCACTCACTCTAGCCTGGGCAACAAAGTGAGACTCTGTCTCAACAAAAAAAAAAAAAAAAAAAAAAAAAAAAAGAAAAATGTGAAAGCAGTTAAGCATAACAAACGTATACATTCATATCCTTAATTTTCACTATACATATGAATTTTGTGACTAAAAACTAGTTTAGGTTTTTGATATACAGTTGATAGTTTTATAGACTTGTAGTATCCTACCACCATGAACGATAATGAAAAGCAGAAAGGTAAATCTACAGGTCCCAGCTGAAGGTACTAATTTCCTGTTTCTAACAAATATCATTCATCGTGGCAAAAATGTTGTTAAGTACACTAATTTTCAGTCTTTTAAGGTCAAGAGAACTTTTTTTTTTTTTGAGATGGAGTCTCACTCTGTCACCTGGGTTACAGTGCTGTGGTGTCAGCCTAGCTCACAGCAACCTCAAACTCCTGGGCTCAAGCAATTCTCCTGCCTCAGCCTCCTGAATAGCTGAGACTACAGGCGCACAACATGACACCCATCTAATTTTTCTATTTTTAGTAGAGATGGGGGTCTTCGCTCTTGTTCAGGCTGGTCTAGAACTCCTGATCTCAAGCAATCCTCCCACCTCAGCCTCCCAGAGTGCTAGGATTACAGGCATGAGCCACCATATGCCTGGCCAACAGAACTCTTAAAATTGAAGTCTGATAAGTAAAAGAGGAAAGTAGAACTGCTCTGAATATAGCAGAACAGAGGATCCAGAGCCTGCCATTTTAAGCAAAAAAGGGAGGCAGAGTCTTCTGAACAGACAGGCACTCCAACGTGTTTGAATCAAAGCCTGCATTAGTTCTCTTGTACTTTAAAAAATCTGGTACAAATTTCTTCAGTTTTCAATGTGGAGTCACAAATGGCTCCCAAACTGAGGAATATTTAAGATTTTTCTTTGAATTCTGTATGAGATTAGTAGGAACATCAATTAAAAAATGCACTTTTCAAGGTAGATACTTTGTATACACTGTCAAGAGATGAGAGCCTAATCCAAAACAGTGGGAATAAAAGGAAACTGATCACTTAGATGGTGGAATAGTCAAGACTAGGTTAGTTGGACTGAACTAGGGTAAGGGTGTGAAGAAGAGAGGTAAGTCAATACATCAAGTTCTTTCTAACTAGCTGCTTAGGCTAAGGAGATTTGCAAAAGATAAATTCTTCTTGTACTTGCATACATTTTATACTACCATTTGAACGAAAGATCCTCATGAAAGTGTCAAACAAATGGAAACACAAGTCTGGAGTTCAGAGGAAAAAATAAATTCCAGGGTTATCAGTATATAGGAAAGTGATGGTCAGATTCTAGGCAATAGGCAGGATTAGCAAAGGAGGTAATAAAATGGAAAAAAAGAGAGAGCCTCAGGGACAGATGTGGAGAAGGAATGATGTGCTGGTTGGGAGGATGAAGAGTACTACCATAGAAGCCAAAGGAAGAGGTGAGAAGAGGTGCTCATAAGGTCAAATGCTACAGAATAAATACATAGGTTGAAATCTGGAAGAGAATGATGGTTGCAGAGTGTTGGGACTGAAAGAGATTACGCAGAGAAAAGAATTAGAATATTAAATACTTAGTTCTTATAAAAACAAGAGGAGGTTTTGACAGACTAACAAGGTATCCCTGGCACCCAACATAGGATTTGGCAATCAGGACTTCTAAAGTGAATAGATCATATTGTGTTCACAGTATTAGGATGAAGGTTAAGAGGATGATAGATTTAAAAATTAGAAAGACATCAGTAACTGTTGTAAAAATACCATCATATAGTTGGGAGATCAGATTGTGGCGGTATGAATAACAAGTGAAAAGTAAAGTAGTACCAACAGTGAGTAATTTTACATATTGGAGAATGTCAGTACTGAAAGGAAGAAAAACTGGGCAGTAACTTGAAAGGGTATGTTCTTAGAAAAAAAGTTTTTAAAAATGGAGTGGGGAGACTTTCTCTTAATGTTTTATGAACTCCTATGTGAAATTTTTTTGGTTCTGGTAAGTGGACTGTGATTAAACATACAAGGTGTAATGGTTTGTCTGAGAAGTAGCAACGGCCAGGCCAGGAATAGATGGATATAACAACTCACTGGTAAGAAGGCATGAAAAGTAAGAAATTCTAGCAGTAGGATTAGAAGGACCAGAGATAAAAGGGCTTGGGGCTTTGAATAAGTTAAGCAAGCACAGAAAAACACTACCATAAAGGCTGGGAGAAAGAATGCATTCTTAAGAGCAGACCTAGCTCATGGATCCCAGGCAATAGATTTTCATATGTTGAACAAAAGCAGACTCAAGAAATTTCTGGAAGCTGAGCCAGGAGACCACTAGAATAAAGACTCCATGAAAACAAATTTTTGTCCATTTTATTTGTGGCTGGCTGTATCCCCAATGCTTGATTCATAACTGTTCAACTGTTGAATTAGTGAATGCCGCTAACTTTGGATTATGGTTACTGTCAGGAAGAGTCTGCCTCACGACACGATCTTAAGAGTAGGGGGAAAATTAAGGATGCTGTTCTGTGACTAAGTAGGTTGAGAAAAACCTTAGCCTTGACAGAGGGTAAATATTAGAAGTAAACTAGTAAGGCTAGAGATCATTCCAGAGCAAGGGTAGCAAACCTGAATGCCTGTAGAATCAAGGGTGGGTTACAAATGAATGAACTAAGCCAGGGAGCAACTTAGAACTCACACACTCCATCTAAAGGGCCTCTACTCAGCTTCAGCCAATTTTTGCTCTATTAAAATACCAGTCCACTATGACCAGATCTTATGACTTAAAAAGAAACCAGAAAAGACTTAACAATATTTCAGTATTGGTAATTAATTAAAACTTTAAAAAACCCACATAGGGCCAAAGATGACACACCTGCAGGCCTCACAGGCTTCCTAGCCATAATCTGGTCTGGTGAATTGAGCGTAGGAGGAACTGATCTACCCGATGATAGTAAGGAATGCCTAAAAGATGATACTGGCTCAAAATAAGGTGACTAACATGACTTAACACACCGCTCTATAGCCCAAGAGTCACTTGAACTACACAAAAATAGCTGATACAGGATTGTGAAAAGAACTATCATACCCATCAAAAATAGCCCAAGTCAATAGGGAGGAAAACAAATGGGAAACTGTGGCTGCCAGAAGGCAAGCATCCTTAACAGTTTATTCAACTACTCAAAGCTTTCCAACGGTTCTTTTCCTCTCTGAGCTCAACACAATTTTCTGGCAAGAACCCAAGATGCTTTCATTTCTATTTTACAATAGATGGCCCTTTTCACTCCAAATCAACTGCTCTTCCTGCTATGCCTATAACCTGTCCCTTTCCAATCCCAAAACTCTTTACTCTATAGTCTAAGATGAGGGGAGTATCTAAAACATGGAATATAGCTTTTCCATACTTTTACTATCAAATATGGAAGGTGAGCCAAAAAAAAGGTAACCAAAGGTGTGCCATGATCAGTTATAAGGGAAATACAAACTAAAACCACAACCAAATACCATACACCCACCAGAAAGGATAACCTTAAGCAAAAAATACCAAGTACTGGCCAGGAAGTAGAACTGCTCAGAGTGTATAGTGGAATAATCTCTTTGGAAAACTATTTGGCAGCCTCTACTAAAGTTGGCTCCTCTATGTCCCAGAAATTCTACTCCTTGTTATATACCAAACAGAAATAAAAGCATATATCCACCAAATCACAGATAAGATTAGCAGTTTTATTCAAAATAGCCTTAAAGTAGAAGCTACCCAATGTTCAAATGGGACTATGACATATTCATGCAATGGGATGCTACGAGAATAAATCACCTTTAATTACATGCTACAACACTGATTAATTCTAATGTTGAGTGAAAGTGAGAAAGGATATATTCTGTTTGAAAATAAACTATGAACACAGGCAAAACTATTGTTAAGTCAAAACAGTGGTTCGCTGTGGACATAAGTAATGATTAGAAGGGAGCAAAGGGGGCTTTAGGGATACTAATGATGTTCCATTTCTTGACTGGTATGCTAGTTACCTCAGTGTTCTCTTTGTGAGCGTTTCAGCTAACCCTCATGTACACTATTCCATGCTATAGTTCAATTAAAGACAGGAAAGATGGGACTTATGCTAAAGTATTGTCAATCATTTCTTCAACCTAGAATGGTTCCTTCCCACTTATCTGCAATTAATCCCTATGCATTTACTCATCAGAGTTTAGCCAGCACAACAAATTCTTTTCTACATATTCCAACTGTGCTTTCTGCTATTTAAGAAAAATGTGACAAATTTTTAAAGTTACATAATTGACAAAGATGAATCTGAAAGTTCAGAAGTTCTTTATACCCACATAAAACTTTATCAAAACCCCTTATGATGTTTCTGCATATAATAGATAACAGAATGAAAAATATTTCTACTTTAACATAATGGAATAACAGTCACTAGAAACAAGAGCCCAGATGTGCACTCCTCAGCATTCAAACAGCTACCTCATAATTAGTTTACAGCACAACCACTGTTTTATTTATCCCAAAGCCACTGAGTGTTGTTATCTTACTAAAAATCAAATTAAAAATCAACTTTGCCTGGCCACTATTCTATAGGTTGTCCATAGTGTGGGAACAGATTTTAGTTTTATAAATTGAAGATGTCCTTGACTCCATCAGATTTACCAGCCTATAGATACTCTACAGATGCTAGGAATACGGCACTGAACAAAACAGACAAGAATTTCTACTCTCAAGCCTACATTCTGATACTGTGAATGTAAGTACAAAATATGTTTCTGAATCAGTTTGTTACCTCAGGAGTTCAATGAATTCATAATGTTTTCACGTGTAGTACAGAAAGCACCAACATAACTGATTAATGAAGCAATAACCACATTATTCCAATAGTCTTAACCCAGAGTTGTAGAAAAAACATGTACTTACTGTATAATTAGAAGAATATCCTGATGGGTAAAATTCGGGGGCATTCACAGACAGCTTAGACATCAATACAGGAGCTACAACCACCTGGGGTTTAGCCATTGCTGACTCCGAGTTCTGCTGTGGGATTTTATCCTGTGAACTAGATGGAGCTCTCAGGGGCCTCGTTTGCTCTGCAAAAGAAAAAAAACGGGTGTCAGTTGCATTCATTTTTTTCGTATAGCAACTTGCTATATGCTGAAAAACCATCTGAGAAGCGCTGGTTTTTAAGAGTTAAATAGGAACCATCATGAAATTTAAAGTGTCGCCAGGATACATAAAGAGAGCCTGTAAAAAGGAACAATAGACTTGCTTAAGCTCATTTATGAACATACCTGCCTCTCAAATGAGCGCTTGAGAGCTTTTGTCCCTCTCTCTCCTTAAAGGAGTCGGTGAAAAAGAGGTGGTTGCTCACCTAAAGTCTCGCTTTAGAGGGCTGCGGAGGGGAAGGCGATTTTTACTTCCTCCCCGGACAGCAGAACTCCGAGACCACGCACCCGGCCCCTCCCCCAGCCGGGGCGCACAAAGGATTCCAGCGGCCACCTTCCAAACCCGGTTCCAGGCCCGTCCCTACCCTGTAACACGCGGGTCCCTCGGGGACCGCTTTCGGGGAACCGGGGGTGAGGAGACAGCGCGCCGGGCCGCGGCACGCGGGGAGGGCTGTGGGGAAGCGTTGGCCCAAGAGGACAGGGTCCCCTAGAGCTGCTCCGTACCTGGGAGCGCCCCGGGCCGGGAAGGCCGCTGGGGGCTGGCGGGGACCTCGCACTGGGCCCCTGGCGGCGGGGCCGTCCTGGGCTGGCGCAGCGGCGGCGGCTGCAGGAAGCCCGGGGCTTTCGGCTGTGGCGGCGGCTGGTGCCGCGCCCGCTCAGCAGGCCCCGCTCCGTTCGGGAAACCGCCGCCCTCAGGCCCGCCCCCTCCGCGGCCCAGGCCCCGGCTCCGGCCCCGACCAGCACCTGGGGCCCGATCGAAACCGTCCGACATGCTCTTCTTCCTCCTCCTCCTCCAGGGGCCGCTGCCGCTGCGCTCGGGATAGGACGCGGAGGTAAGGCGCCGCGGGCCGGCTTTAACCGCTGCGCCTCACTCGGGCCTCATGGAGGAGGAGGGCGGCGGGCCCCGGCTCGGCTGCTCCGTGCTTCAGGCGGAGCGGACGGCAGCCTGAGCACCCGCCGCTCCCGAGCGCCCGCCTCCCACAGCTACCCTCCGCTTTCCGATTCTCCCCCAAAACCCGGCTCCCCGCCTTCGGTGAGGCTGGGGCGAAGGCGGGTCACAGCGGCCCCCCGCGGCCCGGAGGCCCCGGGCGCGCCCGCCGCGGTTCGTCCGGTTAGTGGCTGGCCGGCCTCCGCAGCCCCACAGGCCGCCGGACGAACGGCGTCTCGGCCACAGGGCGGCCCTCCCCTCAGCGGGGTTTGGGCGGGGGCTTCTGGGCTCCCGGGGCCAGGCTGGGGGGATGAGGGAGATGCTTACCCCAGGCGAGCCCGACCTACTCGATGGTTCTCAGGAGAGAAGTGTGAGACTGACGGTTGATGCCAGGAAAATAAAAATACGGGGGGAGGGGGCGTGGACCCTGCGCTGGGGTTCGCGGACGCACACCTCCGCGGGCGCGCAGGTGCGTTCAATGACCCGGCGCCGCCGCGCGGAACGGTGCGGAAGGGGACCCTGGCAGAAGCTCTGCCAACTGCTCGCTTAGCGGCAGGGGAAGGGAGTAGAAACGGAATCAAAATACTTACCCCCCCTTTCAATTCACAGTATGTATTTATCACAGTAGATCACACCTACGATTACCAAGTTTCAATCTCTTCCCTTTTCTCTTGCTCTCCAGACATTTTAAGAAAACGCACTATCTTTCAATTCAGCTCTCCCTACTTTTTCATCTTCTACCAGTGCTGTCCAATAAAAATATAATGCGGAGCCGCAAATGCAAGTCACTTACGTAATTATAAATTTTCTAGAAGCCACATTAAATGAATAAAAGACAGGTGGAATGAATTTTAACATTTTATTTAACCCAATATGTTCAAAGTGATATTTTAACATGTAATTAATGTAAAAATAGTAAGGAAATGTTTTCTTTTTTATACTAGTTGAAAGCCAATGCATAGTTTACACTATGGCACAGCTGAATTGGGATTAGGCACTTTTCAAGTGCTCGAGAGCCACATGAGAACCACATGTGGCTAGTGTCTACCGCATTGTATGTACAGCACAGTTCTAAACATTATACGTAAAGTGTTGTAATGCCAAATGAAAGGTGAACGTAAGTAATGAGGAGAAAAAAATGGATTTCTTTACTGTTGGATTGATCCTTCTCCACAAATTCTTATTTTAGCCCTGTGTTTTAGGCAGGTTTTAATGTTTTTCAATATTTTCATATTAAGAATCGTTTCAGTTAGAGAAAAAAACTTCTGTTAACTATGTTTTCTTGTCAGTAATAAAGAAAACGTAACATCTGCACCTAAATGAATGAGAAAAATGGCTTTAATGAGGGCAATCATGAATAAATAATTCATGCTGTTGATGTTAGGCAAAAATAATGGAGTCAGAGAAGTAAGCCGGGCAGCAAGTGTGGTTCTTTGGTGTAGGGAAAGAACATAGGATTCAAAGTCTGCCAGAGTTTACTTGGGATTCCAGCCTTGACCAATACTGGCTATAATCTTGGGTAAGTAATGGGTTTAGCTTTTCTGAGCAGTTTGATCATCTGTAAAATAATCACTGTGTTGCAGCATTAAGCATATATTACAAAGATTACAATTTAAAAATTAGATGAAGTGATGCTCATAACACTAAAATTCATTATGGTATGTGGTCTCCAGTCACCTTTTGCCTGGCCTTCTCATATAGGAAAGGCCCAAAAACTATGCTCAAAAACTGAGAATGAGTTATCCTGGATGTTCCACTGAAGTAGATGTCCAAATACTGTCCTGGTTTTTTGTTGGTTTTTTTTTTTTTTTTTTTGCGTTCACCATCCTTTCCTTTCCCCTTAAAATTTTTATGATAGCACCTTTTCTAACACCTGGCACTTTCTTATGTGAAGATAAGGCATATATAGTGATGTCAGAGTATCTTCACAGCCTCATTTTGTTAGATAAGTTAGATAATTGAGATATCCTTTGCCTTCTCTCTGCTATTGTGTAACTGTAGCCATATTCTTAGAATATGTGAAAGGTGGACTTGGGGATAGCATGAATGGATTTAGTATCATAATAATAACAATAGCTAATATTTATTGAGTATTTTGTTATGTGCCAGCTAGAGTTCCAAGAGCCTTTATCATTTTATTTAATCCTCACACCCTGTGAGATAGACATCCTAAAAACCCCATTTTTACAGAAAAGGTGCCAAGATATCACAAGGGCACAGATCCATCTGGGGACTGTTGGAGAGCTAACCTGGCAGGTGCTAGGTATTACAAAATGGCAAGAGGCCGCACACACACGAAAATATGAGCACCATATGGGACTCCCTAAAGAAAAGCATCAAAAAAGTTCTTCCTCCACATTTATGCACTTCTTAATAATTTATGGTGAAAGGAGAGTAGGAGGGCTAAATTTGGAGAAGTTGAAAATACGTTGTAATATGGGAAAAGGACCTCCTGTGAGCTGTGGAGGAGATATGTTTCCTTAAACTGTACTTGAAAGGCATTCTCCAGGAAGACTTCCCCAAGCTGCCTAATCTTAGATTTCCTCGCTTTCAATGGCTGCATCCTGGGAGAACTCTGTCTTGGTACTTTGCATGCCAGATTGTTAGTACTTAGTTTATTTAACCGTCTCCTCTACTAAACTAGCCTACTGAAGGCAGAGGATGCCTTTTAATCCTCTAGATCCTAGCCAAGTACTTGGTCCATAATAAGCTTTTAACAGTAACAGGACTCACCTGCAATAGTCCTGCCTTTCTGTGGCTCACCAGTATACTTTTGGTAAAGAAGGCTGATTTTCAGAACTTACTGACTTTGAGATCATCATTAGACCTTATAGGAGTAGATAGTCCAGCCTTTCAAGTCCAGCTAACAAGAGAAAAGTTTCATAAATATGGGGGAAGACATATTTGCATACCACATGCTATAGTTTGAATATTTGACCCTCCAAACCTCATTTTGAAATTTGATCCCCAGTGTTGGAGGTGGGGCCTAATGGGAGGTGTTTGTGTAATGGGATTGGATCTCTCATTAATGTCCTGGTGCTGTTCTGGGTAATGAATGAGTTTCATTCCATTAGTTCCTAAGAGAGTTCCCCTGATAGCTGGTTGTTAAAAAGAGCCTGGCATCTTCCTCCTTTCTTTGGCTTCTTCTCTTGCCATGTGATCTCTGCACTCAGACTCTCCCTCTCCGTCCACCATGAGAATCAGCAGCCTGAAGCCCTCACCAGAAGCAGATGTTGGTACCATGCTTCTTGTATAGCCTGCAAAACTGTGAGCTAATTAAACCTCTTTTACTTATAAATTACCCAGCATCAGGTATTCCTTTATAGCAACACAAATGAATTAATACAGCACATGTTCAACAAAAGACTTGTATCTAGACTATGTAAAGAACTCTTGAGCTGGGCAGGCTGGGCGAGCTAGTCCCAGCTACCCAGGAGGTATAGCTATCTCAGACTCTAACATTCATCATCTATTCTCTCTGAGGGTTGCTACCTGTGAGGGTTCATCTACATAACAAGCCCACCTTTGCTAGTCATGCCTCCTCTTCTTTTTCTTCCATAACCTGTCTTGCTACTATAACCTGATTTATCCCCATAATCTGTTTTTGGCCATGCTCAGAACTTGTCCTGCATCAGCCTCCCCAGTAGCTGGGACTACAGGCATGCACCACCACACCCAGATAATTTTTTCTATTTTTAATAGAGACAGGGTCTCGCTCTTGCTCAGGCTGGTCTTGAACTCCTGAGCTCAAGTGATCCTCCTGCCTCGGCCTCCCAGAATGCTAAGATTATAGGCATGTTCCACCGTACCTGGCCAATTGGCAGTTTCTTAAAAAATTGTACATGTAACTACTGTACAACCCAGCAATTGCATTCATGGGTATTTATCACAGAGAAATGAAGATTTATGTTCACACAAAAACCTATCCCAAATGTTTACAGCAACATTATTAATAATAGGTCCAAACTGGAAACAACCCAATGTTCTTTAATGAATAAATAAACTGTGGTACTCATACCACACAATACTACTCAGCAAGAAAAAGGAACAACTACTGATACAACAACTTTAATGGATCTCAAGGGAATTACACTAAGTGAAGAAAAGCCAATGGCAAAAGATTATTGTATGATTTCATCTATGTAACCTTGAAATGACAAAATTATGAGGATGGAGAACAGATTGCCAGATATTAAGGAGGGAGCGAGGTTTGGAAGGAAGTAGATGTGATTATTAAAAGAGTAGGTACTATGAGAACACCTTGTGATGGAACTATTTTGTTCTCGTCTGTAGTGGTGATCACATGAATCTACACGTGATAAAATTGCATAGAACTGAAAACACACACACACACAAGTGCATGTAAAAACTAAAGTTATTAAACCTAAGGTGTGAAACTTAGAATTCTAGAAGAAAATGTAGGAAAAACTCTTATAGACATTGGCCTAGGCAAAGAATTTATGAAGAAGACCCCAAAGGCAATCACAGCAACAACAAAAATAAATAAATGGGACCTGATTAAATTAAAAGGCTTCTGCACAGCCAAAGAAACTGTCACCAGAGCAAACAGACAACCTACAGAATGGGAAAAAATGTTCGCATGCTACACATCCGATAAAGAACTGATAACTAGAATCTATTTAGAACTCAGGAAAATCGGCAAGAAAATAATGAACAACCCTATCAAAAAGTGGGCAAAGGACATGAATAGAAATTTTTCAAAAGAAGACAGAAGAATGGCCAAAAACATATGAAAAAATGCTGAACATCTCTAATCATTAGGGAAATGCAAATCAAAACCACAATGAGATATCACTTAACCCCAGTGAGAATGGCCTTTATCAAAAAGTCCGAAAACAATAAATGTTGGCGTGGATGAGGAGAGACAGGAACACTCATATACTGCTGGTGGGACTGCAAACTAGTGCAACCTCTGTGGAAAGCAATATGGACATTACCTTAAACAGATACAAGTAGACCTACCATCTGATCCAGCAATCCCATTATTGGGCATCTACCCAAAAGAACAAAAGTCATATTATAAAAAAGACATCTGCACTTAAATGTTTATAGCAGCACAATTCACAATTGCAAAGATGTGGAAACAACCCAAGTCCTCATCAATACATGAGTGGATTAAAAAAATGTGGTATATGTATACTATGGAGTACTACTCAGCTATAAGAAACAATGGTGCTATAGCATTTCTTGTATTTTCCTGGATAGAGCTGGAACCCATTCTACTACGTGAAGTATCCCAAGAATGGAAAAATAAGCACCACATGTACTCACCATCAAATTGGTTTCACTGATCATCACCTAAGAGCACATTTAGGAATAACATTAATTGGGTGTCGGGCAGATGTAGGGGAGAGGGGATGGGTGTATACATACATAATGAGTGCGATGTACACCATCTAGGGGATGGACACGCTTGAAGCTCTGACTGGGGGTGGGGAGAAAGGGCAATATACGTAACATAAACTTTTGTAACCCCATAATATGCTGAAATTAAAAAAAAAAAACAACTAAAGTTAGGTGGATTACATCATTGTCAACTTCCTGGATTTATATTGTATTATAGTTATACAAGATGTCACCATTGGGGGAAACTAGATGAAGGGTAAACAAAAATCTCTGTATTATTTCTTACAACTGCATTTGAACCTATAATTATCTCTAAATAAAAAGTTTTTGAAACCTAACACATATACATAAACTTGTTCCATTGTATTCCATCACTCCTAATTCTTTCCTAGATAGTTCAGTTCACAACTCCCCATTGTAATCATCAGGGCAATTTACATGCCATTATAAATGAGTAGGGGCATCATTAAGAGAGAGAAAAATTAGCTGCTATTTGTTCTCATGGGTCTCATCTATATAGATTGCCTTTCTCTCCTAGTCTCTTGGGCCCACTGTGATATGTCACCCCAGCCAGTCAGCCTTTGAAAGTCCCATCTGGGTTAGAGGTCCAAGTCATCTTAGAGTCTGAGATAGCCAAGGATACCGCTTGGGATCTCCCCAATAGCTAGTGATACTTGTTTAATGTTGATCTTTTAGCTGTACTGTAAACTCCATGAGGATAGTGAAGGAAACCAAAGTATTTCAACCTAAAATATATTTCCTTGACATAGTTCAAGATGGCTACTCAGAAGGGCTGGAAATACAAGAATAGCTGTTCTAAAAAGCTGTCCTTTGTGGGGGAGATTTGCAACTGTAGAGAAAATCTGCATTGATGCAGCCAGGCTTTCTCCTCTGCCCTCCCTTGTTTGATTTAGGAAGATTAACTGAGAGTCTGACACCTTTAAAGATCTGAAAGAAACATTCATCATCTATTCTCTCTGAGGGCTGCTACCTGTGAGGTTTCATCTACATAACAAGCCCACCTTTGCTAGTCATGCCTCCTCTTCTCTCTCTCCCATAACCTGTCTTGCTACTATAACCTGATTTATCCCCATCATCTGTTTTTGGCCATGCTCAGAGCTCCCTTTCTTTCTGTAACCTCTAGTTAGTATATTAGCTTCTTTACCCCATTAGGGGGTTGGGGTAATCACTTTGTGGTTCTCTCCTGTGTACATTAATAAGTTTGTATGTCATTTCTCCTTTTAATCCACCTTTTGTCTGTTGATTTTTTCAGCAAAATTTCAGGGGCAAAGGGGAAGTTTTCCCTTGGCCCCTACAATAGAAATTCATTCATTCACTTGTTCATTCATTCAACAAATATTGATTTCATGTCTACTTTGTGCCAGACACTGTTCCAGGTACTGAAGATATGCGTGAGTGTGAGATAGTAGATATGAGGCATATGAGGCTTGAAGGAAGACCGCAGAGGCTGTTGCAGAAATTCTGGTGAGAAATGGTGATGGCTACTAAGGTAGTGGTAATGAGATTGAAGAGAAGGGCCAAATTCAAGACATGTTTAGGAAGAAGAAGTTGACAGACTGTGTATAAGGCATTAATGAGAGGCTGGAGATAAGGATGACTTTCAGGATTCTGGCTTTGGTGCCTCATTCTCTAAGACTGGGAATACCAGAAGAGAGCAGGTTCAGGAAAAAAAAGGGGGACTCACTAATTCCATTTTGGACATTTGGTACCTGGAGCATCTAAGTGGAATTGTACAGTGGATAAAGTTTATGGTATTAGACTTCAGAGGAATGTTACTTGAGTTAGAAATTTGATAGCTGAAGCCACAAGAAGAAATGAGATTACTTAGGAAAAGTGAGGCAGAAGAAGAGAGAGAAGCATCAGATATAATGGCTGGGTTGAAGAAGGGAAATCTGTTTTCTATTTTACATAGGACTGAAACTAAGAGAAGCCAGTGGAAAATAGAAGTTTAAAGAGGAAGAGCCCAAGAGTGTCAGATGTTGTGGGCAAACTTCCCCTTTGCCCTCTGAAGGTTCACTGAAAATCACTGACAAAAGGCAGATTAATAGGAAAAAAAAATGCATATATAGTTTTACATGACACAGGAGGCTTCATAATGAAGACTCAAAGATATAGGGGAAACTGTCCATTTTTATGCTTAGGTTCAAGAAAGTATGCACCGCTGTGTAGAAATATGATTGGACAAAAAGGGTATGATCTAATGCTAATAGATTAGCATTAGTAGGGAAACCCAGCTAGGGCTGTCTGTCCTTGCTTCTCTGAGCATGCATTCCTTCCTTCTGGATATGGGGCAGGAACATCTCTGGAATGGATGTATTATGACTTATAATCAAACAAGTTAGGTCAAGTAATTTCTTTATGGCCAATTCTTACATAAAAAGGGAGAGGGTAGTTATAGTAATGTTTTTCAGTTTTTGTGGTTGGCTTTGGGAAAAGGGGTTCTGGTTTCTATGACCCACTGTGGGGAAGAGGGATTCTAGTTTCTGTGACTAGCCTCAGGAAAGAATGAAGGGCCAGAGACAAGATGGTAGAAGGCCAGAGAGAGCTGCTTCTGAGGTCTTCATTTTGGGGTATCATTCTGTGAAAATCTGCAGTTGATGAAATGTCAAATAGTTAGTAGGATTCTAAAGAATCCATGAAAGTGCACCCTTCCCTGAAATTGAGCACTCTAGTCACTGTAGTGGGTATGTTCTGCCTAAGGTCATTAAATAACTGAAGAACAACCACTTCTGGGAATCTAGTGTACATTCACTAAGCAGTCTTCTCATTATAATTTTAGAATCTGTCCAGCTTTGCATATTGAAAGGAATAACAACAATAATAATAGCTAATATTTAGCACTATGTTCCAAATACTTTACGTGGACTATCTCATTTAATTATGTCATTTAATCTTCAAAACAACTCTATGAGGTAGTACTACTACTTACCTCATTTTATATATATATATATATATATATATATATAAATATTGATGTTCAGAGAGATTAATTAACTTGCCTAAGATTGCATAAATAGTGAGCAATCATGTTCTAAGTTCAGAGTCCACAAGCTTAAACAATATGTTGCACTTTTTCTCCAGAATAAATGGATCACACTGACGCAAACATTTCATTCTCCTTGAGTTATATATTTCACGATTGTTAAATTAGGTTTACCCTAAAGCTGCCTCTTTATATATTTTAAATTAGGCCTAAAGGTTTTTCTATGTATAGTAAACTACAGCTTAACTAGATGTGTAAATTTGCACTAATCACAGAGCTTTGGCCAATCAAAGGTGGCCAACTGTTTAAAATGTGTTCAAATATGACAAATACCAACTATAACCAATCCAGCTCTTTTTGTACTTCATTTCCATTTTGTGTATGTCACTTTTCTTTTTTCTGTTTATAAATCTTCTCTGACTGAGCAGCAGCACCAAAGTTGCTCTGAACTTATTCTGGTTGGAGGGATGCAGGGAGGGTGCCGGGGGAGGGGGTGCTGCTGCTGCCTGATTGGAGAATTGTTCTTTGCTCAAACTCTGTTTAATTTGTCAAAAGTTTTTCTTCTAATGGATGGTGCTAAAAGTCGGATTCAAAGTTGAGCTTCCAGCGACCCCCAGGAGCATCAAGTGACCAAGCAAAGTACCCACCAGGCCCATTGTATCCATTGCTCTCTTGCAGCAACTGAGGATCCTGGATAAGTTCTCTCTTGGATTCTGAAGCTCCATGCATTTGTGTTTTGAGCCAAGTTGGGGTTTGAAAATTGCAACAGAAACTGGATTGGGTCCAAGATCAGAGTATCTCTAATAATTAACTGGATTAGATTCAGTTAGAATAGTCAGATGTCTGACTGGGTCAGAGAGAAGCAGGCAGTAAATGGCAATACTGCAGGGGGTGTGAACTCCAGCTTCTAGAAACCTGCAGGGATTTTTTGTGCTCTATCCCCTTAGTTGTTTTTTTTTTTTTCCTTGCGTGCTTAGGTACGGAAAAATCATTGGCTAAGTTGATCAAGGGGATCTAAGAGCCAAAGCCAAGGTTCAAGGTAAAGTGAGATCGTTATTTTCTGAAGGACTGAGTACTCCACCTTCTGGCTACTCCTACATTTACATGTATAAGTACCCTAGAAGCAGCAAACACTTAGAAAAATGACAAAATCTTGCTCAAGATAATTAAAATTATAGTAGAATGTTCCAAATGAGCAATATTGCACTTTCAGACGTGCATTTAAAAATGAGGGCTCCCAAATTAGACTCATCCAGAGATGTCCATTGATGTGCAGAAGCTTCTAAAAAGATGTCAATAGTTTTGTTGCCTCCTTTAAAAGACTTTACAAAAGGCAAATAAAATCTTAGGTGATTAATTGATAAAAAATAAAATCTGCTAAACTTTTGGCTTAGTTACTATACAGCCCTAAAGGCTAAAAGAAAACTATCCAAATAAAGTGTTTATGAAAGGCAGGTCTCATGTAAAGTAGGCTTGTTTCTTTTTCAGAGCTATCCATGCTGAATGCAGACATAGAGAATGCTTTTTTTTTTTTTTGCCTTAATGGGCTCCACTCTAAACTCAGTAATTTTAACTAAGAAACAGTAGCTAAGTTAAAAAAGACCACTTATTGAACTAAATTGGATTCCAAAATACCCCTTCTGGCACTTTGCCGGCTATTTTGAAACCTTTTTGTAAAAAAAATTTGCATATACAAAGGAAATCTACATTTGTAAGGGTTTTTGCTAGAAACTGTTACTATTATTTTAAACTTACCTCACATGTCTTATCTTTGTTTAAGGTAGCTTTTTTTGGCCATCTTGTCTTAGCTGGGCCTTTACCTATATATACTCTTTTTCCTTAATTTGAGGAAGTGATGGTGTTACAGCCTTGCTGGGCTCATTGCCCTCTGCTCAAGAGGAAGCCAGTACACTGGGACAGCAGGAGTTATAGCAGAGAAAGTTTAATATCGCAGGCGCGGTGCACAGAAGTTCTCAAATCCATCTCTCTGAGAATTTGGGAGAAAAGGTTTTTGTTGTTTTTGAGACAGAGTCTTGCTCTGTCACCCGGGATAGAGTGCAGTGGCACCATCATAGCTGACTGCAACCTCATACTCTCCTGGGCTCAAGCGAACCTCCTGCTTCAGCCGCCGCCGAGTAACTGGAACTACAGATGTGGTGCCATCACCCCTGGCTAATTTTTCTATTTTTTTTTTTTTTTTAGTAGAAATGGAGTCTTGCTCTTGCTCAGGCTGGTCTTGAACTCCTGGCCTCAAGGAGTCCTCCCACTTTGGCCTCCCAAAGTGCTAGGATTACAGGCATGAGCCACCGCACATGGCCAGGAAAAAGAGTTTTTAAAGATAGTTTGGTGGGGAAAAGGGCTAGGGAATTGAGTCTGCTGATTGGCTTGGGATAACTCATAGGGTCAGGAAACAGAAATTATCTTCTTGTGCTTAGTTAGTTCCCAGGTCACAAGATGAGTTGAGTTGGTTCCTTGGTATGGGCCACTGGTCTGGGTGGGTCAGCTGGTCCACCAGAATGCAAGGCTTAGAAGATATCTCAAAAACTATCCTTAGGTTTCACAAGCGGATGTTATCTATAGGAGCAGTGAAGAAAGCTAAGAATCTTTATGACTACTGGTGATATGACTCCTGTGTAGTAAGCAATTATAGGAAAGCAAGCTAGGGAACAGTAGCTAAAAGGTTATTTAAAAATATATTTCCTTCATGGGGCATGTGTAGAGAAATCTCCAGTGACAGAGGTACTCATTTCACTAGACAAGTTACAAAGGAACGAGTTATTATATGTACAATAACATTAGACAAAACTAAATCAACTAGATTGCCTTGGTCATAGGTATCATAGAACAATTATAATCAGATCCACTATGAATAAAAAACATAATTTGACCCTTTATAAAATAGCCACTAAAGGCCTGGGCCCGTATAATAGAACTGCATACATTTTCCATTCATAAGTTCTGATATGACTAAATGCTGCAAGGCTTTAACACATTATGCCAAAGTGTATTTTCACCAGGTAGAAGAAACTTTTTATGATCCACTGACTAAAGACAATCAAACCCTTCAATCTAAAACCTAGAAATTGAGTCTTCTAAACCAACATCAAAAAAAAAAAAAAAAAAAAGAATGCTCTTGCCATATACTACAACAATATTTTTACACCTTGAACCCTAAGTCCGTAATCTTACTACTCAACAGGGCCTCTGCAGACTCTTAAACTGTACACCCATTAGAGAACTTAAGGTAAAGCTAACCAGAGAAGTTTCTCCCCAGAAACAGATGGCATCCTAAACCTAGATAGCTTTCCCAAGATCACAGATCAAGGCTTCTCTTCTATCATGAAACTCTTACCTCCCTTAATTTTTTCCTTTACTTATGCCTCTATAAACAATAGAATTAAAAAGGGGGTCTTGTGTACACCTATGGAATATACTTTTATTTGTAAAATATTTCACAGCCATCTTTATACATGGACAGCCTTATGCCTTGATAGATAAAAAATGAAGAGCCAATGTTGGTGAAAAATTTTAATGGTCCCTTTGTTGCTCCATAATCAGTCAGAAACGGAATAGTCCACTTCTCTCCACCTGTATCATAAGTTAAAGAAAACATTGCCAAGAGGCCTTCACGTTTCTAAATAAACATCATTTTTAGGTCTGCTTTACCATAACTTAGCAAAAACAAGACAATGATTAAAAATTTGTCCCTCATAATAGGCTCTGTAAAAGATTCTACTACAAAGGCTATGGTTGCACAATAGACTTCTTTAAATTCTCTTACTAAAGTTGTGCTAGATAATAGAATTGCCCTATATTATTTACTGGTTAAACAGAGAAGAATCTATAGAGTTACTGAGACTTCTTGTTATATATAGATAAATACATCGGCTATTATAGAAATTCAGTTATAGAAGATTAACAAAGACGCTACTTGGTTAAAATGAGTAGACTCTTTATCTTTGATCTATTTGATTTTAGTAAGTTTAGTTCATGTGGACCCTGACTAAGAAATATACTTTAAACTCTTGCTATTATCCTCCTGATAGTCATAATAGTAGTCTCCCTGGTATGCTGTATTCTCTCAAAAATTTTAAATGTTTACATACAGCCATTCGTAAAATGTCAGTCTCTTTTTGACTAAAATGACAAAAACTCAAAAAATACATAATCACAAAGACACTGTAACCTATAAATGACATACTGAGGCCAAAACTCTAAAATGATAACTAAACATAGCGCTAAAGCCCTAAGTTTTAGTCACATTCTCACCTAAGTGAAAAACCTCACACAAACACACACACACACACACAAATTATGAAACAAAATTATGAAAGGCCATTATTTTAGTCTGAGCTCATATACTAGGTTCCAGCAGAAAAGATCAAGCCAAAATCAAGTCATTCATGCTAAATGTGACAATCAAACTGAAACTTCAAAAAAACAGATAGATCCCAAAACAGATCAGTTTTTTTTTTTCTTTTGTAGGGGCAACACTCCAAACCATTTTGTGATTTTTCTCTGGCAACTCTTGACAACCTGACGTAGGCACTGAGAAGCCTGTTAATGGGAATGCAATTTTGTTATGTAGTTAAGGTAGAAGGATAAAGACAGAGGGAACCGAGAGGCTGTTCATGGTTTAGCCTAAATAGAGAAAGTGTTGAAGACATAAGATAGGTGATAGGTTGGAAGGAAAAAGGGGATCAAGAGACAGAATAAGGGAGTTAACTGATATAAAAAAATAAAGTGGTAATCAGAGCATGAGACATAGAAGTTGAAAATTTTCGAGGAAGTTTCTAGTGAATAAAGACAACATTCAATATTCCACTAATTGCACAATTCAACTAGTTGAACTGAGTGCTTGCTGGCCAGCAGCAAGGTAATATAATAGCTGGAATGCTCATTAATCAGATGATGTACAGAGTTGGGCACTCAAAGGACAGTTAGGAGCATCAGTCTTTAATGTATAAATGTCAAGCAAGAAGTCTTTTTCCACTGGTGTGTTCTGTTTATCTCTCTGGCTCAGTCTATTCACTCCTCTTTTTGTTGGCACATGGTCAAAAGCCAGTATCTTTTTTCTGTTTCAGCTCCTACAGGGCACTCACAATGTTTTCCTTTCTTTTAACAAATTTTTTGTTGACTGTCTAATAAAGTCAGATCTTGTCAGGTGTTTATGACATGACAATGAATAAAACAAAATATCCACCTTTGAGTGGCTTAAGTGCAAGAGTCAAACAGGCAATAATACAGAGTGCAATGAGCTGAGTGTTTTTGCCCCCCTATTCATATGTTGAAATCCTAACCCCCAAGCTGATGATATTAGGAATGAATAGGTCACAAGGGCAGAGCCCTCATGGATGGGATTAGTACCTTTAATAAAAGATACCCAGAGAGATTCCTTGCTCTTTCCACCATGTGTGGCTATAGGTGTCTATGAGGCTGCAGACCAGACACCAAATTGCAGGTGACTTGATCTTGGACTTCCCAGCCTCTAGAACTATGAGAAATAAATTTCTGTTCTTACAAACCACCCAGTTTATGGTATTTTGTTATAGCAGCCAGAATGGAGTAAGACACAGAGTTATAAACACTGTAATAATATTAAAACTTGGATATTATGGAAGGGCTCCTACCTCAGCCTTGGGTACTCTGGAAAAGCTTCTGTGAAAAGGTCTCCTCTCACATAAGATGAAGGATTAGTAGGTATAATCCAGGCAAATGAATGGGGAGGGGAAAACCAGAGGGACTCAGTATTCACAGAGGCCTCTCTCTCTCTCTCTGAGGGGGCATCTTTACTATTCCCTCCTACACGATACTCTTCCCCACCAGGAATCACCAAACTTCGAATGTACATTTAAGTTTCAGCTCTATCTCTTGTTGGTGAGACCTCCGATGTGTCAGTTAAACCTAAGCCACAGTTTTTTCATCTTAAAACAGGAATAACATGACCTATATCAGAGTTACTGAAATGATTCAATGAGGTAATATATGTCAAAATGATATACACACTGTAAGATATTACACAGAGTATAACTATTCCTACTATCCTAAGGTGGCACAACTTATGCTTTTGTATTCTTTTTTTTTTTTTTTTTTTTGAGACAGAGTCTCACTCTGTTGCCCAGGCTAGAGTGAGTGCCGTGGCGTCAGCCTAGCTCACAGCAACCTCAAACTCCTGAGCTCAAGCGATCCTCCTGTCTCAGCCTCCCGAGTAGCTGGGACTACAGGCATGCACCACCATGACCGGCTAATTTTTTTTTTATATATATTTTTAGCTGTCCATATCATTTCTTTCTATTTTTTTAGTAGAGATGGGGTCTCGCCCTTGCTCAGGCTGGTCTCGAACTCCTGAGCTCAAACGATCCACCCACCTCGGCCTCCCAGAGTGCTAGGATTACAGGCGTGAGCCACCGCGCCCGGCCGCTTTTGTATTCTTGAGCCCATTATGGAGATTAAGAAGCAAAGAATCCCACCACTATGGATTTATAGTTACTTTTCAGGTCTTCCAAGTTTAAACCCTGAAGTTAATTGTTCCCTGAAGCCATCTAAAATGTTTGAATTAATGTCATAAATTACTGTAATTTGTCCTCTACCAAAAAGCCACCACAGGCAGGATGTGGCAGCTAAAGTCTCACTTAGCAGAAGAGTGTTTGAACAATGCAGTGCTTAAAGTACCTTGGCCACTCTATGGATAAAAATATCAGAAGAAAGTGGAATTTGACAATTAGCAGGCCAAATAAATATTGGGAATGCTGAATAAAGGTGAGGTGTTGGGGGAGGGAGATGAAAAACCTCTTTATCCCCAAATTCAGGATGGCCTCCTGAACCATCAACATTTGCTTCCACTAATAAGAAACCATTTCCCAGAATTGCTTTCTTATTCTGTGGGCCAGTTCATTTGATAAACATATGCCACAGCAAAGGAGGCACTTATGAATACTTTGAATGAGTTGAATGTATATTACTTTTATTCTTTAGATTGTGGGAGTGAAGGGTCTTAGCCTCAGGATAATTACAATAGTAAGTATGATTTTCCCCCTAATTTATTAAGAAGCATTTAAAAAATACAGCTAATTTGAAAGAATTTTATATACTCCTGTATACCTACCACCTAGATTCTATCATTAATATTATACCCGCCAGGCTTATGTTTTTTAATTAAACACTTTATTTTGAGATAAGTATAGATTCACATGCAGTTGTCTAGTATAGTACCCAGAGATTCTCTGTATACCCTGTTTCCCCCAATGGTAACATCTTGTAAAATTATAGCACAATGTCACAATCAGGTACTGACATTGATGCAGTCAAGATACAGGACATTTTCATCACCACAAGAATCCCTCTGGTTGACTTTTATAGCCACAGCTACTTCTCTCTTACTTCACCCCCTTCTTGAATTCTGGCAATTACCAATGTGTTCTCCATTTACATAACTTTGTTATTTCAAGAATGTTATATAAATGGAATCATACAGTATGTAACCTTTTGAGATTTTTTTTTTCCTCAGCATAATTCTCTCGGGATTCATCCAAGTTGTTGAGTATATCAGTAGTTCATTCCTTTTCATTGGTGAGTAGTATTCCATGGTTAGCATGTACAACAGTCTGTTTTACCATTTACCTGTTGAAGAATACCTGGGTTGTTTCCAGTTTTGGGCTATTATGAATAAAGCTACGATGAACAATCATGTACAGGTATTAGTGTGAATATAAATTTTCATTTCTGTGGGAGAAATGCCCAGGAGTATAACTGCTGGGTCATATGGTAGTTGCATGTTTAGTTTTTAAAGAAACTACCAAACTGTTTTCCAGGGTAACTATACCATTTTATGTTCCCATTAATAATATATGAATGATCTAGTTTCTCCCTATCCTTGCCAGCATTTAATATTGTCACTATTTTTTATTTTAGATATTCTTATAGGTATATAGTGACGTCTCATTGTGGTTTTAATTTTTATTTCCTTGATGGCTAATGACGTTGACCATCTTTTCATGTGCTTGTGTTCCTCTTCTTTATGCCTTTTGCTATTTTCTATTTGTTTTTTTTTTTTTACTGTTGAGTTTTGAGAGTTAAAAAATATGTATTCTATAATAGATACAAGTCCTTTGTAGGTATGTGGCTTGCAAATATTTTCTCGGAGTCTGCAAGCTTCCTATCAACTGGGTCTTTTGCAGAGCTTAAGTTTGTTTGTTTTTTTTTTTTTGTAAATGAGGTTTAATTTATAATTTTTTTCCTTTATAAATCATGCTTTTGGTGTCAAGACTAGCCCTCGGTTTTCTCCAATTTTTTCCTGAAAGTTTTATGGTTTTACATGTAAGTCTATATTCCATTTTGAGTTAATTTTTATATAAGCTGCAAGACTTAGGTTCAGGTTTTTTTTTTTTTTTTTTTTTTTGCCTATAGATGTCCAATTGCTTTAGTACTATTTGTTGAAAAGGCTATCTTTCCTCCATTGACGTGCTTTTGCACCTTTGCCAAAAGTCAGGAACATTTTTGAAAATCTACGATGGGCCAAACTCTGGGCTATGTCTGTCTGTCTGTCTCTATCTTTATATATTTGTTGAGATGGGTTCTCACTGGCCTTGAACTCCTGGACTCAGGTAATCTTCCCACCTTGGCCTCCTGAGTAGCTGGGATTACAGGTGTGCACCACCATACCTGGCTAATTGTTAAAAATTTTTTAGAGACTGAGTCTTGTTATGTTGCCCAGGCTGATCTGGAACTCCTGGCCTCAAGCAATCTTCCTGTTGGGTCATATTCTTTACAGAAATTCTTTTCTCCTCTTCATAACAACCTGTGAAATGGTTATTGTTCCCATATTTTATAGTTGCATAACTTTCCCAAGGGTACTCAGCCAAAGTCAGGATTCAATCCTGTCTTTCTTCTGTAGCAGCTGCTTCTTATTTATCTCGCTAACTTTTATTTAGCATTTGTCATGTGCCAAGCACTGTGTTAGGCTTGAGGAAATAAGTGGTGAGCAAAATTTCCTGGAATGCTTCACAGAGAAACTGACAAAAGTTAGGCCTTGAAGGATGGGCACAAGTCTGCAAAAAAAAGTTAGGGGGCAGGGAGAGCATTCCAGATATAAGAAAAGACATATGAAAAGGCTAGGAAGTGTTGGAACCCCTCCATACATTCAGGAAACAGCAAGTATTTTGTTATAGCTAAAAGGAGGGGAGCAGAAGAGAATTTTCTCATGTTAGGCTTAAGATGTTTGTGGATATCTCAATGGCATTGACCAGCAGGCAGTTGGCTGCATAGTCTGGAGCTCAGCAGAGATGTCTGGGCTCAGCATTAAGCCTTGGGAGTGGTCATAGCACAGGTGATATTGGACAGGGGGAAAGTAATAGAGTTCAAAGGACAGAGAACCAAGGAGATATTTGAAGTATTTGCACATTTAAGTGGCAAAAGAACTGAGAATGAATGGTTAGAGAAATAGGAGGAAATAGGAGAGTGGTATGACAAAAACCAATGGAGGAGAGAAATTCTGGGTTTTGCTCTTCAGTTATGGGTACCATCTAGCATAAAAAGAAGAATTTTCAAAGAGATAATGTTTCACAAAACTTTAAAAAATATTTGAACTAGAATTTTTCATTGAATGCAATATTTAAAAAGTTAAATATTATATAAATGCTAACTGCTTAAAAATGTTAACTGCTATTATGGGGTTTTATAATTGAGTAGTTTGATAATGGTGATAAATATGTACTCTATAAAAAGTTCAAGAAAAAATTCAATTGAGTGTTTATTAAAAAAGCAAATCAACTATATATTAGGTTATTAATTATGAAATGTCGAATTTCCTTAAGTGCTAAGTTTGGTAGTTGATATCTCTGGCATTTCACTTTGACACTTCTTGTTTTATTTTTATTGTGAAGGAACATTGTCAGATATAATGAGTCAAAGATCTCAAGATAAAATCATCCTGGATTTAGGATGGTCCTTAAGTCCACTGACTGGTGTCTGTATAAGAGAGAGGAGAGGGAGATTTGGACACAGACAGGCACACAAAGAAGGCAATGTGAAAATGGAAGAAGAGATTGGATTTGTCTATAAGCCACGGAACTCCAAGGATTGCTGACAACCACCTGAAGCTCGGAGAAAGGCATGGAATGGTTTCTTCCTTAGCACTTCCAGAAGGAATCTACCCTGCCAACATTTTCATTTTGGACTCCTGGTCTCCAGAACTGTGAGAGAATACATTACTGTTGTTTTAAGCTACCCAGTTTGTGGTAATTTGTTATACCAGCTCTACGATACCAATACAGCTTCCCAGGCCCCCAAAGCTATGATTGCACAGATAATTTTTATATTGATTTAAAAAGCCCACAGATTTTTATAATTGGCATTTATTGTATGGAACAGACAATGTTCACAAAACTATGCTACAAGTTAGTAGATTCTCACAATAATTCCAAATGTAAGCTGGTTTTATTTAAATAATTTAAACAAATTGCCTATTGTTTAACTTTGGGCTTGCTGTTTAATGTCAGTTCTTTTTGATCTTCTTCCAATTAACATTGATTAGCATCAGTTCATTTAGTCAGTTAATATTTATTTACTAAAATCAAACACTTGATTTGACAGCCTGGGAGAAGAGGGCTAAGATTGAGGTTAGTGATGATTCCCTTAAAACCCGTTAAGTGTTTGCATTATTAGCCATTATGTCTTTGTTAGGTACCATGACTTGCACCTGTAGACCCAACTACGCAGGAGGCTGAGGCATGAGGAGTGCTTGTGCCCAGGAATTCAAGGCTGCACTGCTATGATCATCATACCTGTGAATAACCACTGTATTCCCGCTTGGGCAGCTAGACACTGTCTCTTAGAGGAAAAAAAAAACAAAACAAAACGAATTCTATCTGTTTGGAGCTGATTAGTTTGCTAATAATTATTTATAAAAGGGAAACTTGAAACAATAAACTGCTAGTAAGTCTGTAACATAATAACCACAGTGACAAGATATTAAAGCTACCTGTTCTCTGGCCTGGTCTTAACTAGATGTTGAGTTTTGGTAACAAGTCATCATTGGAGTTCAGTTTTTGATCATATCACATATCTTCTCAGGCACAGCCTACATTTTGATTTTTGGCTATTGCGTACCTCTCTGGGTTTTAGGCATCAAGGCAGATCCTAGCAGTATATTATATTCTTCTAAAGATTTCATCCTTTTTGCTTCTGACAGCTTAGGACTCTAGTAAATATTAAATACTACTTTTAAGCATTTGTGACTACAAAGTCTCCTAAGTTTCAAAGGGCTTAAATTTTGATATATATTCTAATTGTAAAATATTTTTAAAATTAATGCATATAATAATAGAAAATCTGTAATGAAAACTTGCATATATGTGAGAGGTACTATTTTAAGATGAGAGTGTGGAGGTCAAGGTAGCCAGGGAAGGAGGAGCAGATATCAAAATGGGCAAATCCCTTACAACTTAACAGGGAATATAAAATCTTTACAAAAATTTTATCCAAGAGTGTCTCTAAGATCCAGAGCAACTAAATTACAAACAAACTTTTGGGACTTAATCCAATTTTCTTTGGGGATTCCTTCTATGACTAATACAACTGTAAATATATATAAGAGCTTAAGGACTGAAACAGAACCTTCTAAATGACAAATATTTGCATCTGAAGCAATGTTACTCAAATTATAGGTACAATATGTAAAATAATCATAGGCTTATTATTAAAGTTATTATATGCTTACATTATCATATGCTTACTATTTACTATTTTCAGAAGTGAAAAGCAGTATGTTAACTTTGGATTTGTTCTCATGTGATAAGTCAAATTAAATAACATATTGAGCATTAATTTAAGAGAGGATTTCTCAGCTTCAGCATATTTGGGGCCGGATAAAGCTTTGTTGTGAGGGTCTGTCCTGAGCAGTGTAGGGTGTTTAACAGCATCCCTGGTCTCTACACAGTAGATGCCTCCCTCTCTCTGTTGTGACAACCAAAATGTCTTCAGATATTGCCAAAGGTCCCCGGGAACAAAATTGGCTGCAACTGGGAACCACTGATTTTTAAACCCTGAAAGAGAAAGAAGCAACCCCTTATCCCCAGAAAAAGTGTTGTTTTAAAACAAGAGCTTAGTTTTAAATCTTTAGTCATCACTCCTGCCTTATTGTACCTTCAATCTCTTGAAACTGTCTCTGCGGTTACATTTATCACGGTTCATTGCTATTTTAAAACACGGGGCTGTGTCCTTTCCTGTCTGTGAACTCTTCCAGGACAGGGACAGTGTTTTTCCTTGTTTGGATGTCAATGGGACTTCATTAATTGAATGACCTTTCGTGTCTGTTAAACACAAGACACTTTCTCAAAGTATTAGTTTCTCTGCAGTTCCTTTCTCTTTAAAGATACGGAATAACTGTTTTGCCTTATGCCTTTTAGATTCAGCATTCTTTTACTTGTCTTAAATATTTCAATTAAAGTAAAAAGAAATGACCTTACTAACCCTTCATGATGATTCAGCTTTTGGTAGGTGAACCATTTTACACTCTATATTTTATTCCTCCCACTTTTAGTCAGAATATACCTGCAGATTAAGTCCCAGAACTAAGTGAAAAGAACTTGGTCATTATGTTTCAAAGTCCTTCAATAGTTCTGGCGAAAACAGCCTAGGCCTGGTCAGGAAAGTTAACAACGTCCACCGGGGTGCTCTCCAGCCGCTAGATATTCGTGTAAGCAGTAACACACGGCTTCCTCTAGGCTGGCCCTGACCTTAGAAGACAAGTACGCAGATGTAAGTTAATTTTCGGGCCTTGACATCGTATCTGAGGAATTTAACTCCACCTCTCCTGCCAGAATGGATAAATAACGCCCCCATTCCCGCCCTTCACCACCCCTTTGCCTCCTCCTCCTTTCCCTTTGGTTCTCTACTGTTTCAGAAGTTCTGATTTTTCCTAGAGAGCCAGAGGAAAGGCAGGTACCCAAAGTGGAGTTATATTATACGCTTATTTGTTCTGGTGGCGCACCAGAGAGGAAATCATACGTTGTAACTGGTTTTCCAGGGGAAGAAAACAAATGTATGCCTGAAAACTTCTGCGGCCCAGTTTGGCACCAGGTTTGATTGACAAGGACTGGCCGAGGGAGAGCGCGGAGGCGGGGCGGGGTCCTCGGGCCACGGCAGACAAAGAGGTTTTGGCTGCCACCAAGAGTGGAGAGGCGCGTTGGGGTAACCTGCCTTTGAGCTCCGAGAGGGCATTTCGTGAGGTCGCTTTCTTGTCCGGAGAGACGGCGGGGGATCAGGCGGAGAGGGCAGAGCTGAAAGGGGGCGCGGGGCCGGGGTGGGGGCTGCGCTCTCGTCACGTGGCCGTCGCCGCCGCCGCGGGGTTGGGGCTGTTCTTCCGGGTTGGAGGCGCAGCGCCGCGGGGCCCGAGCCCGGGTCTGCCAGCTCGGCGTCCCCTCGCGGCGCACAGCCCACGGCCACCCTGCCTCCGGGCCCAGGTGAGCACGGCGGCGCTGGTGGTTCGGGCAGCCGGGGCGCGCGCCTAGGACGCAGCTGGGGAAGGGGCGCGGCCTGGCCATGACTACCACGACCCCTTCGAAGGAAACCTGTCAAAGAGCAGAAGAGGGGCGGGGTCGGCGGTGGCAGGGGCGCAGGGTGCACAGGGGCGTTCGCAGGCCCGAGGCTTGGACGAGGAAAAAGAACCGTGCCGCATGGGCCCCCTTTCTTGTCTCCTGCTGGAGTGACGTGGAAGGGAGTGGGTGGGTGGGTTCGGGAACTGGGTCCCCGCTGAGGCCAGGGAATAAGGCAGCAGCTGTGCACGTGCAGATCTTGGAGCCCGGGGGACAGCGAGTCATACAGTGTCATTTCGGCCTGCAAGAGGAGGGGTGGAGAGGAAGGTCATAGAGGACTTTTGGTGGGCGGTGCACCCAGAGAGGTGGCAGCTGGACGCCCCCAAATTATGCTTGAACCTTGAGGGAGTTCGGGGAGGATGCCCAGCTGGGAACATAGAACAAAAGTTAGCGTATGTGGGGACGGACTGGTGGTGGTGGTGGGTGCAAGCTTCTGCGGGCCCAGAGTGGGGCCCAGGCTTGCAAGGTGGAAGAGACAGCGGAGGGGGTGGCCTGGGCTGAGCTGATTCAAACTGGAGAGCCGGAATGACTTATTATGCAGCCTGGGCCAATCCGCTTCCGCGGGAGGTTATAAATAGCGGTACCCTGTAAATGCCGGCAGTTGGCAGTTTGGTTGCAGAGGGAGGGGTGACACCAGCGGCAATGGCCATGGTACCTGTGGTTTGGAGTGAGTTCACACGCCTGCCAGGCTAAGTTTGCCTGGGTAGGTTATTGTGTCCTTGCTGGTATGTCTCGCTTTTAAAAGAGTGACTTGTTTACTGTTGCAGGCGTCCTTTATTCGCCCTGTGTTGCTGGGCAGTCCTTAAGAGGTCTGCTTGGAGTCTTGCAGGGACAGACTGTTCCGCAGTGGTGGGTGAGGCTTACGTGGCTACTTTTCTTATGTAAAATGCTCTCCTCTTCTTCACTGCCCCCCTTTATTTGCAAACCGTGACTGTATTTATTGAATGGACAGTTTAATCCGGATTACCTTTTTATCAGCAGGCTACTCAGGCTGCTTACCTTTGCTGATAGTTTTCCACAAGGCTACACAAACATTTCATTTTCAAAGGAAATTTCCTGAAACTCCTTGGAGAATGTACTCAGTAGGTACCCAAGCTTCAAGTTACCGAGCCCTAGTTATTCATTCATTCAGTTGAAAAATACATACTGACTCCCTCTGTGTTGTGCAAAGCACTGGGCCAGAAGTAATAACAAAGAGGATGTAACAGCTAATAAGGATATTGTGTTCTTTTAGTTCTCACAACAACCTTATGGGGTGAGTGTAATTAGTATCCCCATTTCAAATATGAGGAAATGAAGTACAGAGAAGTAAGTGACTTGCCAAGGTCGTGCAGCTAATAAGTTACAGAGTGGGACCCTCCTACTTACCCTGTGCTATCCTCCCTCTCCAGGTCAGGTGCTTGCCCTCAAGGATTTAATATCTATTAGGGGAGATGGTAACCTAAATAACTTACACTAAACAGCCATATGAGTGCCATACTAAAAAAAAATTGTTTTTTTTTTTTTTAATTTTGATTGTAAAGTTTTCCTCTTTTTTGCTTCAAAGCCGCAAAAGTGCATGGATAATAAAACAGCAGAGAGAGTTAAAGTGAAGATGAGGAAAATGTGATGATTAAGATGGAATACTATCTTGGTATAAATATGTACTGGCTAATGATAAGATGACTCAGATAGTCTCTGAATATCTGGGCCATTTGCATTTGAGCTAGGCCTAGTGATGTGGACTGCTCTTGCCATTAAACTACCTCCTGGTCTTTGCCCCTTATGTTCTTTTTTTTTTTTGAGACAGAGTCTCACTCTGTTGCCCAGGCTAGAGTGCCATGGCATCAGCCTAGCTCAGAGTGACCTCAAACTCTTGGGCTCAAGCAATCCTACTGCCTCAGCCTCCTGAGTAGCAGGGACTACAGGCATGCGCCACCAAGCCCAGCTAATTTTTTCTATGTATTTTTAGTTGTCTGGTTAATTTCTTTCTATTTTTTAGTAGAGACAGGGGTCTCGCTCTTGCTCAGGCTGGTCTCGAATTCCTGACCTTGAGTGATCCTCCCGCCTCAGCCTCCCAGATTGCTAGTATTACAGGCATGAGCCATTGTGCCCGGCCTGCCCCGTATATTCTTAACTTGAAAAGTGGAATTCTTCAGAGAAATTGTCCTCTGAGAGCCTTGGCCCTATTGATGTCTGATGCCCCTGCCAGGGATCTGCTCACCATCAAATTACCATTTCCTAAGTAGGCAGGACAAATTTTCCAGACTTTAGGCCATGAAATAGGACTACAGCTGTAAGGCATTGCAAAATCTCATCTAATCATAAAATTTCTAGAGCTTAAAACCTGCTCTCCTATGCTGTTTTTATAGATGAGCTGACTGAGGCTCAGGGAGGTTCAGGTCAAATAGTGAACGAGTGGTAGATTTGGACAATACAGGGCTTTATTAAAGCTAGCTTCATTCTTTTGCTGATGCAGTCTGGGAAATCTTTGTCAGCCCTATGAAAATGTTGATTGTTGGAGACCTGGGATAATCCAAGAAGAGAAACTTGGATAAATACGGAGGTTGGGATAGGAGTAGGTCCTTTAGTAATGGTAGGGAAGATCTCCCTCAATACAAGAATTATCTTTTATATATCTTTGTATCTCCCTCAGTTCTTGGCATAGACTCAGCAAATGTTTTGAATGGCTGAATTTTAAACTCATTTGCTCTTCATTCTCAGCCATGAGTAATCCATGAATGAATGGGGAGGGTATTTATTGGACTTGAGATACTTTAGGATTGAAATGAAATATGTAGAAATACTTTGGAAATGTATAACTCAAATGCAAAGAATTAGTTATACACATTTTTAATGGCATGCCCAAAGATGTTTCATTTTCTTTCTTCCTTAGCTTTTTTCATTTTATTCTCTCCATCTCAAATGCCTTTCCCTTCCTTTTCTGAGCCCTCTAAGAGGACACAAGCTGTCTTTGATCCTTTGAAGAACCCTGAACTTATGTTACTCTGGTTTGTAGTGTTAGTACTTGTTGACTTTTCTTATCTCCTAGTGTATGACACGTTCCAGTTTGATCCTGTAAGTGCTTCTAAAGGCAGTGCCTCTGAAACTCTGCCCTCCATGCATGTTTGTTGAATGAAAGGTCATCTCACGAATAAGCACTGCCTGGATTGAGAATTTCCACTACCAGTGTTGCTTTCTGCAACTTTAAAGAAGTTTCTTCAGGGAGTTATGGCAGCAGTTATGAAATTAAAAATGAGCTAAGTCCCTTTTCATCTGGAGTCTGGAAGAGTGTTTATGGAGTCTTCTGGGATTAAGGTGCTTGGCCCCGTTGGGGGGTCCACATGATGAATCAGAACCTAAAGGCATACCTGGTGGCGTTAGCTGAATTTGACTGATAGTTCTAAGTTCTGTGCTTCTTCCCGTTCTTGAAGAAAGGATGAGAAAGGTGGAGGACCATTGGGAATTGTGGGGATAGTTGGAGTACTTACTATGCATCCCTGGGGATCTGCCAAGGAGGGCAGTGCAGGTAGCTGCTGAAGCCTCAATAACAGCATAGGCCAGTGACACTTCACCCAGCCTGGTGAGAGGTGGCAAAAAGTGGCCACTTGTGAGAACCACCGACAAAAGAGTTCATTCATGGTTACACCCACATCCACAGGCACAAGCCTATGTGATAAATTTACTATGGAATATTTTTCTTTCTTTTTTTTTTGAAGTCACCTCCCATGCATGTTTAATTTTCTTGAGCGGTACACTTGGCAAACATGAGTCTTGTGTTCACTCAGGCAGCCTCAGTTCTCGGGTCTCCCAGTATGAGAATCCTGCTGCCCTAAATAGGATGGCAATGTTTTCTGTATAACCTGGTAGGTAAATGTAAGTTACCATTGTACCGTTCAACATTTTAGATAATTTAAGGGAAAGTCAAAGGTAACTTTGCTTATCGCAGTCTTAGCTGGACATGCTGACTTAGAAGATTACTTTCATATAAGATGTGACTGGACTCTATAGCAGTGTGTGTGTGTTTTTACTTTCCAGCTACGTTAAGGATCAAATAGACTTATATGACCTAGGCTTGAAAATGAATAGTGAGTTTCTAATTCCGATTTTAGTGGGAAAATGGATACTAAGTTTTAAATACCTGAACTGGAAACAAACTTTTGAAGCATCTTCTGTAAGTAAAGGAGTCGGCAAATAAATTCTTTCTAGGTGCCCACGTATAATTGCCATATTCTGAGCTCTTTAGTGTTTTTAAAAAATGTTTTTCATTTTCAGAAGACAAAGTGTATTTTTTTTTTCCTCAGCATATAAACTATTTCATTTCTTTCCTCTTAGTGATTTGCCTTCAAGGAAATTGGGGATTCAGACCATTGGAAGTTTCCATCAGCATGGCGAACCTACTGAAAACCGTGGTGACTGGCTGTTCATGTCCTTTACTTAGCAATTTGGGTTCCTGCAAGGTTCTGCCTGGGAAGAAGGATTTTTTACGAGCGTTTCATACTCATCAGGCACTGTGGTGTAAAGCCTCTGTAAAACAAGGTAAAGTCTCACTTCGGTGTTGTAAATCAGACCTTCAAGTCATAGTCAAGACCAATAGATGTCTTGACCATAGATGAAAGGAAGAGCCATACGGTTTTATGGCCTGGTGCTTAGGAGTGTTGTGAGGGGGATCATTTAAAAAAAAAAAACAGACAAGTAAGCGCTGTCTTATATTTTCCACGTGCTGTAGAAGTTCCCAATTGCCATTATTAACAGAGAAGAAAAGATAATAGAAAAAGAAAAAAGATAAATCAGTTGAGTTGTACCTGGGAGCCTATTGCTCATAGTAACCACTTCTCCCAGTAGCCCTTCCTTGTTCCTTGTCAGTATTGGGAATTGTACCACATGTAGCTCATCTATGCTCAGGAATTAGGAACTAAGTGTATTAATTGATCATTGTTAGTCCTTCCCAATTTAGTAAATAGCAACTTGATTGTAGTTGATTAGATCAGAAAGGTTGGAGTCAATCTACGTCCTCCTCCTAGTAGGGATAGGTCAGCTCTACTTTGTATCTAGAATCTGTCCTCTTCTCCCCATTGCCACTTTTATCATCTTGGTCCAGGCCACCTTCATCTGTCACCTGGACTGATACACCAGGCACCAAATGGTCTCTGTGCTTTCTGTCTCTGCCCTCTACAGTTTGTTCTGCACAAGACAGAATAATCTTTTAAAAATGTAAGATCATGTCAGTCCTCTACTCAAAATTGTCTAAGTGGCTAAGTGTGTAGAGTCTGAAGGTACAAGACACTGAGAAATCTATGAGAAGTCGCATGTGACCATGTTGCCAGGAAGGTGACTTTGGGTGTGGCAGGCCATTAAAGTATCTATTATAGGATTGTTCTACAAAACAGCTAATTACTTCTATCTTTGTTAAAGGTAAGGACGAGAGACCCTGAGAGGGTTAGTTTGATGAGTAGAGTTACATGCTGAGTGATCTCTGATCCCATTTTTTTCCTGAGAATAAACTACGCTTGTCATACCTTGAAGAGAGCCATTGATTAAATAAAATATTTAGAACTTTCAGGAGAACAAGCATAAAAATTCATCATCTATCAAAAAGTCAAAGAATTATGATTATGAATGAGGAACATCATTTTTAACAGCAACTTGTTTGTGTGGTATATTTTGAAGAACAGACTTCCCATTTCCATTTTCTGAAATCTGTTATTAAACGGGGTGGTTTTTTTTGTTTGTTTTTAACCAAATTTTTTTTTGCCTTTGTCTGTTTTCAGGAATTCCATACAAGCAACTGACTATTGGAGTCCCCAAGGAGATCTTCCAAAATGAGAAGCGAGTGGCGTTGTCTCCTGCTGGTGTTCAGGCATTGGTCAAGCAGGGTTTTAATGTTGTCGTGGAATCGGGTGCAGGCGAAGCTTCCAAGTTCTCGGATGATCACTATAGAGCAGCAGGTGCCCAAATCCAAGGGGCCAAGGAAGCACTGGCTTCTGATTTGGTGGTCAAAGTAATTATTTCTTTTCCCCTCCCATTTATGGCATGCTGACTTTTTGAAGTCTTTTCATAGAAAAATTAAATTACTTTCTTTGGTGATATAGCTTTTCCTATTTTCAAATGATGCTTTTTTGTTAAAGAAATGGTTGCATGTTGTGAATATTTTTCATGCTCCGATAGAACTTTTATCAGGCAATGTCACCTGTATTTAACTATGAGAAGAGAAAAAGCGATCTTCATTTTATGTTTGCTATATGGAATTTCCTTTTAATGGGCTAGGGAAAATTTGCGCTATGTGGTCTATATATACCCAGAATACCCACAGGTGAGTATTTAACTGCTAAGAGAATAGAAAGAGGGTGCAGAACTCAGCTTGGGACTGAATATACAGCGATGTTCTGATATTTGAAGACACAATGATTTATGCTGACATGAGTACTATTTCTAGAGAGGGCATGACTATTCTGGAGAAAGCAGCATTGGGCTGAGGGGCATGTAGCCTTAGCTACTTTAAAACAAGGTCTTAAGGTAATGTATAATAGAAATCTAGCTGCTGTAGAACTTTAGAATTAAAATCTGAAGTAAAAAATCCTATAGAGAAAGGGGGAGAGACTGTATCAAGAGTCTGACACAGAGATGATAACTAGAGTTGAACATTAAATCCTAAGCCTCTGCAATCAAGGCAAACAGAAGTATTAATATCTCACTTTTTAATAAAGATAAGCTTTTTTCTATATTAATTTCTAAGAGGATTCAATCACATCATTTTTTTTCCTTATATAAAGTCCACTGAAAAACTTGATGTGATCTTAAATGGTTTTTGCAGAAGATACAAACCAATTTTTGCTGCAGAAACTTAATAGTAAATAGTATAGAGATAAATTGTAATTCAGCTAAAGATTTTTAAAGTTTTATGTTTACAGATACTTGGCAATGTAACTTGATATGTAGTATTATAAAAGAACTTGGGGAAAATAGGAAAATAAGTACAGTTCATTCTAATGTATGTTCTAGGGATAAAAATCTTTGGAAATGTCTGAAAAAAGGGATATAAGGGTACATATACATTTTGGAAGTGCTCTGTGTTCCTTTTTGGGATTCACAATGTATATGAGCACGTTAAAGGTATGCTGAGAAATCATATAGTGTAGAAACTTATGTAACTGTATACAGTATTAGCATTGATAAACTGCTTGACCTTGGGGCCTTTCTTTTGAATCAAGCCTGTTAACATCTTGAGGAGCACCTTCAGGGGTACATACCATTGGCTTAACTTACTCAGATGCCAACAGTCTCAGCTGAGCACTTGATAGGGGCCAGTAGAATCAATTCAAAATTGTCCTCTAATTTTTACTAAATCTATGTTATAGATTTTCATGGAGGAAAAATAGACCTTGTCAGAGAGTCTTAATTAAAGGCCAGAACCTAGAGTCATATGCATCACCAGATCAACACCTGAAATGGGAATAACAGACAAAGGTGTCTCATAGGTAAATTGAGGTGAAATGCTGTGAGATGAAATTATTGACCCAGTGTTTGTGTTTGTATTTAAAACATAAGTCCCAGAGGCTGTGTTTTCTGTGTTTACTTGCCTAAAACCACTACTGCAAACTGGGAGCTAATGAAATGAGATATATTAATTAAAGATTGATTTTAAAGTTGGATATAAAACATTTAAAAATACTTTTAAAATGGAATTTTTAAAATTTGGCTTTGAAAATAGACATTTGAGACTTTCAAGCATGTGGAGTGTGTATTCATTCACTTATTTGATACTTAGCAGAATGTATTGTAGCTTTTTGCTTAAATCCCATTCAGCAAGGCTACTTGTTTGAATTGTGTTTGTCTATGAATAGTCATCTGGAATTTTAAGGTGACATAAATCTATCATTGAGATTTTAGTTTACAATGTTCTTAATGCCTCACCACTCCAAATGCTTATGCTTGCCTAAATTAGCAAGAATTGAATCTTTGAACACACAACAAACACTTCCTGTTTATTCTAATGTATCTTAATTTTACCAGAGTAATAGGTTTTGGGAAGGGAGGTTTGTTGTAGAACCTCCATATTTTTTCACTGCTCTACAGTTAATTGTTAAACCTATCCCTGTACTGTGTGTTTCCCAGGTATGAGGTTTTGGGAGGAGAGGTTTGTTGTAGAACCTCCATATTTTTTCATTGCTCTACAGTTAATTGTTAAACCTGTCTCAATATGTTGCCCAGGTGTGTGTACTCTTTACTCAGACCAGTCCATAGGTCATTAGGCAGAGGACAGATGGTATACATCTTTGTGTGCATTACCTTGCTTAAGAATTTAGTGAGAAATTTATTGATGGAATATTTATATCTGGAGTATTATTTCAATCATGGAAAATTTCTAGATTGCTGTTTGCTTAAAAAGATGATTAAGGTATTTATATTTTTAATCTGTGACTTTTTTCTCAGGTGCGAGCCCCCATGGTTAATCCAACATTAGGTGCTCATGAAGCTGACCTTTTAAAGACATCGGGAACACTGATTAGTTTTATTTACCCAGCACAAAATCCAGACTTGCTAAATAAACTTTCCAAAAGAAAAACTACAGTTCTGGCAATGGACCAGGTTCCAAGAGTCACAATTGCTCAGGGATATGATGCGCTAAGCTCCATGGCCAACATTGCTGGGTAGGTTGAATCTTTTCCATTTCAATTGAACAAAAGTACAATGTTGCAATGGAAACATTCACACAGTAGCTCTTCTCTTACAGTGATTTTACTCATAATAATTGTTAGAGATTGCAGCCCTTTTGAGAATGCACTTAAATTATTTTTAAGATTCATTTTATTTCACAGTAATCAGATAGGAAATGAACTCTATTTATATTCCTTTTTAATCTTCATGGGTAGAAGAGAAGAAGTACTTCCATCCACAAAAGGAAATAGCTGTCAGATTGTTTGAGGAATATGCTGTATTTCATGTGTGTGTGTGTATACATGTATATATTAGGTTGAAATTTCTGTTTTTGTAGGTCAAAAATGGTTGAATATTGGCAGTCTCATATGTTAAATCTAATATATACACATTAGCAGATTTACCATCTTAACTAGGCTTTACTTAGGTAAATTCATAAAACATTTAATGAATCAGAAACGTGTGTAGTAGAGGAAGTTTCTTCTGGTATCAAAACCCATAGTGATAACTGAGGGCTATGTCCTCTTACATTTAAGGCCAAGGTGGTAATAAGCTTCACTTGCCCACCAGCACTAATACATTCCTTGTTGATGCCTGGAGTGCTGTTTTTTCTTTCTCACATTAAAAAAAAAATTTATTTTTAATTATTATGGGTACATAATAGTTGTATATAGCTATAGGGTGCGTGTGATGTTTTGGTAGAGGCATACAATGTGCAATAATCAAATCAGGGTAATTGGGGTATCTATCATGTCAAGTATTTCTCATTTCCTTGTGTTGGGAACATTCCAATTCCACTCTTTTAGTTATTTAAAACTATACAGTAACTGATGGTTGACTATAGTCAGCCTGCTGTGCTGGAGTGCTGTGTTGAGAAGGATTGATTCTATGGCCCATTCTGTTCAGAGGAATGTGGCTATGTCTGCCATGGGTGAGGGGTGGGAAAAACTATATGCACTGTATTGCTGACTGTGCCTTAGAGGAAATGGGATAGCGCATTCTTCTCTAAGAAACTAATTAGATTGGATTTTAAGCATGAAAGCTATTAGTAGTTGACAATTTGCTAATATTAATGAGCCGTCAACACAGAAAATATTTTTTAAAAAGTGCATGAAAAAAAGACTAACATGAATAAGGCCTTTTATGGCTGACATATGAGCCGAAGATTTCTTCGGTTTTATGTTTTAGTGCATCAAATATGTCACAGATTCTATTAATACAATACTTTGTGTATTAGCTATTCACGTTTGATGTGAATGAGATGCAATAAACAAAAATGACAAGTTAAAAACACATTTTGTTGTGCTTGATGTAATATGGCAAATGGTTTGTCAGAAGATGTATTTTATGGTGTAAGTAATATACCAAGGGAGAAGATAAATTTTTGGTATATTGATTTAGTTTGTAGAAGAGTTATATTATGCAATGTTGAAATGCGCAATTTTCTACATAAATTTTATGTAGAAAATGTGTAATGTAAAGTTTTAAAGGTACCTTTGATTCTGTCATGTGAAATGCACATATGTGAAATAATATCAAAACCAGTAACTCTAGATCAGCGCTTTTAGCTGCAAAATCCTTTGAGCAGATGAAGTATTATGAGGTAGTATAAATAAATCCAGCTCCTATGCTGAGGGGCCTTGGTTGCACTGAGCACAGGTGGAATGTTCCAACACACACCTGTTCTCTATCTCATCCATTATGGCCTCAGATTTGTCTGAAGTTTAAACCTTTGGGGATCCATGGGACACAATTTGAAGAGACAGTGTTTTATGCCCTGAGTTGATATGTGCAAAGAGCATAGTGTGAAATGAATCATCTAGTATACACACCCACACAGTATGGGATAAGTCATTATCTCATTCATACATGCAGCCATATTACAGTGAAGGCGTGCTGCTTCCAGTTCATTACTGTTCACTCTGAGCTTTTTTGCTGTCATCAAGAAAATGCCCAATTTATTACTTTTTTCCACTAGCAACATTTTCTTACACATTTCCCGTGTAATCAGTCTCGATTTGTAATTTTTTTGTGAATAGCAACTGAATCTTTTAAAACATTAATTACAAAATTAATTTCTTACAATGGCCTTTGAATCTTTGTCATGTTTTCCCACTGAAAATTTCTATCACTTGAAGTCAGAAGTAAAACTAACAAATCATGTAATCTCTAAATTATTGTTTCCTGCTCCAGTATGATTAACGTAAAGTAATAGTAGTGACTGTTATGTTTTTGCATCAATTGTTATATCAAGTATTATTATATAAAAACATGACCAGGGAGAGGTTTATTGCCAGCTAGTGGGTGGGTTTTAATAGTTGCATTATAATATTGAGGCAGAGTATGTATTACCAAGTGAGAGTGTACAAAAGTGCCTTTTAAATATAAAATGATGTGCAAAGGAAACTAGTGTAGTTTATCAAAAGTATCCCATTAAAGAAAAGGTGGTGCATATTATTAGCTTTTATTGCATAGTTTGTTTCTTTGGCTAAAACATTTAAGATTTATTGAGCATCTTCTGTGTGACAGGCTTTATGCTAAGTTCTTCACCTGCATTATCTCATTTAGTCTTCAGAACAACTCTAAGAGATAGATGCTTTTTTGTCTTCACTTTATAAATGAAGAAACCAAGGTTTAGAGAATTAAAGAAATTTGCCCAAGGTCACAAAGCTCATCAGTCATAGAATTAGGACATGAACTGAAGTCAGTCTGTCTTAAAAATCCCGTGATTTCAACCATTAGATCAAGGGAAGTGTTTTTTATTCTCTGAGGTTGGAATCTTTTGTACAAGTATATAGCTAATCTAATTTATTTTATTTGAAAAATTTTCTCCTTATTATATAAACACTACATAGTCATCAAAAAACATTTGGATAACAGAGTAAAGTAAAAGAAAGTGTGAAAGATACATAGTCCCAGCACCTAAAGAAAGCCACTGTTAGCATTTTCTTTTCTTTCCTTTGTTACTTTTTCTATCTCAACTGATTTTCTGCAGTATTTGTTATGCAGAGGCTGGGTAGCGTCATGGATAAGTGTGTGTGCCTCCATAGACAGGCTGCCTGGGTTAGACTTCTGTCTCTCCCATTTATTAAGCTGAGTGACCTTGGGCAGGTCTCTTTCTCTGTCTCAGTTTTCTCACCTATAAATGGTGAGAAATAAAGGTGATAATTATACCTATCCATAAGCTTGTGAAGGTTAAAGGAGTAAGTATACACACACCACTTAGAACTCTTCTTGGCACATACTAAGTACTGTATCAATATTAGCTATTATTCTTTTACAAAGCTTTATTGATGACTTATGATATATGAGCCTAAGACCTTTCATTTCATGGAATTATTTATCTATTTGTTTGTTTGTTTTAAAAGTTATAAGGCTGTTGTCCTAGCAGCAAATCATTTTGGACGGTTTTTTACTGGTCAGATCACAGCTGCTGGAAAAGTTCCTCCAGCTAAGGTAGGTGTAGCTTTTCATGTTTCTTCATAATATGAATGAATTAAAGACAAAGGTATGGATAGTCTTAAAATGTAGTTACTTTAAAGTTTTTGTTATGTGTTAACTTCACAGTGATGAATTTGTGGTATGTACAAATACTTGGTGGATTCTCAAAGCTGAATATTTAAGATTGCTTGAAAAAAATGAATTTTGACATTCGGGAAGTTTTAGTCTTTTTTTTTTTTTTTTGATTTTTGATTTACAAACTTGAAGTCTTAAGACTTTGAATAACTTGTTCTATGTGGCCTGTTAAAATAAAAAGCTTCAAGATGCGATTTAGGAAATTCTGGGTTTCCCAATTATTGTGAAATTTTGGCTCGTAGAGAAGACTTCTTTGGTTTTCTCACTTTTTATGGGTTTTTGGATCAAGAAGACAGAAAAAGGGAAGTGGTATAATCAGGGGATTTGGCAGAGGCAAAGGGTACCAGTTCTTTAATCCAGACTGAGAACAGGGAAGAGCAGTTAATGATGGGAGGTGGGGATGGCTGGGTGAAATAATAGGAGCTATGTTGTGACCCTTCACTGCTAAATATACTCAGTAACAATGTAAACCTCGAGTCTTAGGTGTCTTAGTCTGTTTTGTGTTGCTATAACAGAATACCCGAGGCTGGGTCCTTTATAAATAAAAGAGGTTTATTTGGCTTATGATTTTGGTGGCTGGCAAGTTCAAGGTTGGGCAGCTGCATCTGGTGAGGACCTTAGGCTGCTTCAATTCATGGCGGACAGCAGAAGGGGAGCAGTTACGTGCAAAGAGGTCACATGGTGAAAGAGAAAGCAACAGAGAGAAACTCAGGAAGCCAGATTCTTTTTAACAACCCACTGTCATGACAACGAACCCATTCCCCCACAGCAAGAACTCACTCACCCTCCCCTCCCCACCAAAGAGGGCATTCATCTATTCATGAGGGATCTGCCCCTATGACCCAAACACCTCCCAACACTGCCACATGGAGGATCAAATGTCAACATGAGTTTTGGCAGGGACAAACCACATCTAAACCACAGGAACGGGAAATCGGACTTTAAATGTTCTCATCTTCCTACCTTTAGAGTACAGGTTTACCCTGTGGTTCCTGCTTTTAAGTACTTCATTATGTAAGCCCAGAGTTCTCATGCAAAATAAACATCCTGGGAAAAGGCTGGGAAAAAAAAAGGCTAATAGCAGCTTTGGGAAATCTAGTTATATATTCCTTGTAAAACAGACCAGGTGAAAAAAATGTAAGTGGCTGAAATGGAGGCCAGAATATTTAGCAAGAAAGTATGAGCAAACAACAAAGATGTGATATGGGAAGTGATTAAATTTTGACTTCTTTCTCAGGATCATAAGAAAATGTCTGGCACTCATGGTGGTTAGAAGTTTGATGCTGTTCTTAAACTGGCTGAATGCTTTCAGGCACAAGTCCACTACTCAGTTTTGGTTAGAATCTTTCTACATGTATGGCGAAGTTGAAAGGAGGAGAGCTGTGAATATAAGGGGTTAAAAAGTGAAACAAAAGACAAGAGCCTTAAAGAAAGGAGAACTGATCAGCCTTTAAAAGGTGGAGAAGTGACTATCTTTACTGAAAATTTGAATTGCAGCTTAAAGGACTTTAGTTAGATGTCAGAAATAGTTTTTGAAATGGAAGACACTAGTTGAGCTCATCAAGGTAGACTGTATAATACAGTATTTTATTTATATATTTTTTAAACACGAAGCATTCTTACTTGTCTAGAATGAACTAAAATCAATCTGTTGAAGGCTTATGATATGTCAGGCATCGAACTAGGGACATGGTATGAACAAGACACATAAAATCCCTGCTACACAAAACTTATACCCTAGTGAGAGTTGCAGTGAGGAGACAAAAAATCAAATAAATGTGAGAGACAACTTTAGATATGAAAAAAATGGACTGGATGGTATTATACTGAGAAATGGGAACAGGCTACTTTAGTTAGGGTAATGGAGAAGGCTCCCCTGACATTTGAGGTGAGATCTGAAGGATGGGAAGAAAGAAACCAGGGATTAGGATTCTAGGCATTCAGGATTCTAGTATTTAGGTTCTAGAAAACTGAAGAAGGCTGGTGGCTTTGGAGTGTGGTGAACAAGATGGAGAGTGATCTGAGATGACGTTGGAAAGGAAGGTCTGGGTTTGATCAGTTGAGGTCTCTCTTCTAGGTCATGTTACAGAGTTTGGATTCTCCTGCAGTTAAGGGAAATGTCAAATTTAGGGTTTTAAAAAAATCACTTGGCTGTTCTGTGGGGGAAGTGATAGTAGCAGGAAGAGTGAAAGTAAGGTCTGTGAGGAATTGGTTGTACCTGGGAAGGTGGTGGCCACAGAGATGTAGAAGAGGGGACAGATTGGGAGATCTTTGGGGTTAAAACCAGTGGTACTTGTAGATAGACTGGAAGTGGGAATATGAGCAAAGGAAGGACTCAAGATGATCTCCCCATTTTGGCTTGAACAATTGTGTGTGGTTAGTGCCCTTTACTGAGATGGGCAAGGCCAGAAGAGGAACAGGTTATGTGACTGAACGTTAGGAACATCCTGAAAGGTAGTTTCTTTCTCTTGCCTTGTCTCATACTGTTTCTTGAATATATGCCAGTTAGTAGTTAAATGCTTCAGTTTTAGTCCATTGTTTAGAACTAGTTAGTAACAGGACTTCAATCTAAGCTCTCTGGCTCTTAGTCTCTGTGTCTTTTTCTTCACCCCATGCTGCAGAGAAAGAGTAAATTTTTGTTGTAGGATCCGCATGACTTTATGCTTGTACAATTTTGTCTTTTAAATTATGGGGTCTTGGCCGGGTGCGGTGGCTCACGCCTGTAATCCTAGCACTCTGGGAGGCCGAGGCAGGTGGATCGTTTGAGCTCAGGAGTTCGAGACCAGCCTGAGCAAGAGTGAGACCCCGTCTCTACTAAAAATAGAAAGAAATTATATGGGCAACTAAAAATATATAGAAAAAATTAGTCGGGCATGGTGGCGCATGCCTGTAGTCCCAGCTACTCGGGAGGCTGAGGCAGTAGGATTGCTTAAGCCCAGGAGTTTGAGGTTGCTGTGAGCTAGGCTGATGCCATAGCACTCACCCAGGCAACAGAGTGAGACTCTGTCTCAAAAAAAAAAAAAAAAAAAAAAATTTAAATATTAAAATTAACTTATAGGGTCTTTTGTTTTTTCTTGATTCAGATAACTTGGCCAAGTCTTGTGATTTTTTTTTTTTTTTTTTTTTTTTTTCTTATTTTGACTTTTATTTCATTTGTTAAAGCAGTGGTGGCACTTCTGTGTGGAACAGGATTGGCACCTTAGTGCCTGCTTGTTCTCTCTGGTCCCTCTTTGTCCCCTTTCCTATAGACTTTCCCCCTTATCCAAAACAAACTATCATCATCAAGATCAATTCACATGATCTCTGAGCAATGCTTAGGGCACGCCAGGGCACAGTTTGACTGGCCGTCTTTGTAGAAAGGCGGAAGGAGGTGTGGGCACAATGGGTGGGTGGGAATTTATAAGCTTCATTTTCTGTGGGTGACATTTTTTTCTACAGGAACAAGGAGTTGCCTTCGACTGACTGTTTATGGGATATATAACAGGACTTTTCTCTGGAAGGCCCATTGTAGACTGGAGACAACATTGTTCTTACTTTGTTTCTTAGAAGACAGGGGAGACTCTTGTTTCTGAAGAGTTCTTTGGTTCTGTTGGCTCTGATCCTTCCATGGTTAGGGAGATTAGTTACACTGTTTGGGACTTCACATGCAATTTGCTCAAAATGGTTCAGAATTATGTGGTTGGTTACCAGCTGTTCCTTTCAGAAACATTAAGATAGGAGTTGGGATACATGTTCATCAAAGTTGTACTCATCTTTGAAATGTGTTTTGGTATTTTATAAACATAGAAGTAAACCTTAGAATCTGAGAGGGGGGAGTTAGAATGCCACATGGGGAATTTTAATAGAGGGAACTATGGGAAGGAACCTATTAATCTTTAACATATGTAATACTGATTATGCTTAGGTAGCTTTTATGTGGAAATGCTGTTTGTTAGACTATTTTTAGTGAAGGTTATTGCCCTTTTCCGGCAGTTGTTCTTTTGATAAAATTTTGAAAACAGTGGTGGTTCAGCTAAACAATAGTCTGTCCACGCAATACATTTATTGAGGGCTGATCACCACCACCGCCATCCGTACTACCATTTATTGTATGCTAACTGTGTACCAGGCACCTATAATTATTATTTTTCATAATTAGTTGATAATGAACTTTATTTAAAACATAAATGGTTCTATCTTTTCTAGATTCTGATAGTTGGTGGTGGTGTTGCCGGGCTTGCTTCTGCAGGGGCAGCAAAGTCGATGGGCGCAATTGTTCGAGGATTTGACACAAGGTGAGTGCTGATGTTCAGCAAGGCGACTGATGTTAAAGTAAAAACAATTTGTTTCAGGGGCATATTATGCTTTCCTTAGAATTTCTAAATTGAAGTAGCACATTGAAACTGCTTTATTAAGCTCTTTCCATTAAAAAATATTTCTACTTTTAAAAGTTGATACAAAGCGAAAATGAATTACTTTAGTGGAAAAGAAATTGAGGACCCAGCAGAAATAATTAAAAAAAAAAAAAACACCCCAAAAATTGGAAACTAACAGCTCACAGTTTTGTTTCTTTGTGTGGATTGGCAATGGGGCTAGAGTTTTCTCTATTCTGAGTTTCTAACATGTTGCTTTACCAAGTCCTGTTATCGGTTCAGAATGCTTTTAGGCATTAGCTTACGGATGTGAAGAAAGATGGTGAGTATAAGGAAAGAGTAAAATAGGAGGCATCTTAGAAAACAGACTGAATGAGGGGCATGCCCTTCCTTGGATGGGTGGAAGCAGTTAAAGCTGACTTGATATTTCACCTGAGTACCAACGCATGAATTATTATCACTGCATTATTTATGCGAAGGCCTCCTGCTTTTAATGAAAGATAGAGTTGAATATCTTTCTCTGATCATTTTAGAGACCATAGGTGAAAGTACTTAATTATGTACATTGTATTTCTTTAGAGCAGACATACACACACTTTCCTAGATTGTCTTTTAAGAGAAATTTGATTAAAATTCTTCATTTCAGAAGACACTAGATACTGGATTTTATTAAATATTTATTGATTACTGTTATTTATGTGTTCCAATACCTTTTTTGAGGTTAAAACATGTTGTCGTTTATTATCAGTTGAGGGTAGTATAGGAATATTACTACTGCCACACTTGAATATAGAATGATAAAAAAAAAATTCAGGCCGGGCGCGGTGGCTCACGCCTGTAATCCTAGCACTCTGGGAGGCCGAGGCGGGTGGATCGCTCGAGGTCAGGAGTTCGAGACCAGCCTGAGCAAGAGCGAGACCCCGTCTCTACTAAAAATAGAAAGAAATTATATGGACAGCTAAAAATATATATAGAAAAAATTAGCCGGGCATAGTGGCGCATGCCTGTAGTCCCAGCTACTCGGGAGGCTGAGGCAGTAGGATCGCTTAAGCCGAGGAGTCTGAGGTTGCTGTGAGCTAAGCTGACGCCACGGCACTCACTCTAGCCTGGGCAACAAAGTGAGACTCTGTCTCAACAAAAAAAAAAAAAAAAAAAAATTCAAAGTTGGAAAGAATATGATTTTCAGAGTAAACAATGTTGCATAGAATATGGTTAAGCAGTCTTTACCTGGAGTTCAGAGAAATAATATATTGATAAAAAGCTATCCTGCTGAAATGAGAAAGTAAGGCATTTCCAAAGTAACCAAGATACAAACCAAGGACAGCCAAAGTTAGTCATGCCAATAGTCCTATCTTTTCACTTTTAATGTTTGTTGATGTGAATATTTTTCAAGACCTCCAAGCCTGTAGAAAGCAGGTTGTTCAAATTTTCATTGTAGTAGACAATAGTATTAAAGTGGAAATGGATATATCTGACTTAGATATGATGTGAAATTTAGTAGGGGGTGAACTACTGAAAATTGAGTGTATCAATGTCATTTGTTATGGATTGTGTACAGAGTAGAGAGCTAGCATATGCCTGTGCTTATATTAGAAAAATAGAAAAACTATTTTTCTTTACAATGTATTAAGTTTATTCAGGTGACTCGACTATACAATGAAGAAAGATGTGGCTGAAGTGATACCATACTTTTTTAAGAAGTATAGCTCATTAATCTAGTCACTATTTTGAGACTGGGGTTGGTATTACAAACATGAAATCCAAATATATTGGGAAACACTTGATTATAAATTCTTGTTGGAAGATTGAGTGGTATATATTAATTAAACATACTAAAAACTTTAGGACAACTCATTGCCCGATGATAGTAAAAGAGTCTAATTTTTCAATTCTTTCAAACAATAACTAGGAAATTCCTCTGTTAACAATAGTGATTATCTTACCTAATGCCTGTATTACAAAATTGAAATATAAAAGCTTTACTTTCTTTCCTATCATAAAAATAATATGTGATTATTTCCCCAATTCAGAAAAATATGAAAAAGCACAAAAAATGAAAATAAAATACCCTAAAGTCCTGCCTAGAGATAACTATTAACATTTTAATATATGTTCCCTCTTCTACACATTAATTAGAAATGCAGTTTTACTAATAGTACTACTTAACTTTTTTTCACTTAACAGTAGATCATGAAAATCTTTCCTTACCTAAAATATTTTTAATACCTGAAGTTTCCATTCTATGGAACAGGAGGGGGGAACCTTTTTCTGTTGGAAGGCTGCATTACCTTTTCGTGTAATCAAATAAGGCCCCATTTAAGAAACTCCAATTAGAAATACTTAAAAATGTACATTATTCTATAAAAAAATCTAACTACTGTGTACTTAATAATTTCAAAAAATGAAAACTATTTCTTTATTTTGAAGTTAACTAACCTTTTAATAACTTTGTTGTGTCTGCTTTTCGTTGGAAAGCATTTGAATATTTGGTTGCAGCATGGATGTCCGCAGTTTCAGTTGATCCTCTAGATTGGTATCAGTCATTTGTGACTTTAAGGGTGTCTTGCTTTGGGTTAGATAGGAGAATGTATTAATAGATTCGCAGCAATAGTGGTTGAAAAGCAAGAAAGCATTTTCAGGCATGTTGCTGAAAGGCATGAATGAGTATTCTGCATTTTTCCGTATTTCAATTGGATCTTTCTTAGCATCAAACAATGACTTTAAAATGTCGTCTACTGAGAGCTTAATCAATTCCATCTGTGGTCCCTTAGGTGCCTTGGTGATATCAACTAGGTGAGGCTGAAATGCTACTTTGAGTGTGATGTCATGATTCTCAAAGTCAGTGAACCTTTCATTGTATTCTCCAATTAATAGGTCTGTAACAGCTGTGTATACTTCAAATGATTCGCATATATCATCCCGCTCATCAGTGACCTTTGCCAACTGGGGAAAATGTTCATCCGAAATTTCCTTTTGAGGAAGTGTTTTGAAAAAAGATAGGTTTTTTCAAAATGCTTGGAATTTTTGCCACATACCATATATATGGATTAGTTTTACCTTGCAAAGAAATATTCAAGTCGTTTTGATTTGACATGATATTGCACAGAAATGCTGCATTCCTATAGAAATCTTCTTTCAATAATTCATATTGCCAATTCTGTTCTTCAAAAGACTTAATTTCTGTTCTCTCAGAGATAAAATGTTGACTAACATCTGTCCCTGTGGTAGCCAATGCACTTTAGAATGATATGGCAGATCCACGTTGAATACTTCGTGGTTCCACTTTAGCATGTTATGAAACTGACCATGCTGTGTTACATTTGCATGAATATCGTTAATAATACTTATAACTTGTTGCACAGTGTCACTTAAAATAGTAACTTTAGCATGGAGATTTTGCTGATGCAAGATACAATGAAAAGAAATGAGAGCATCTGGCTCTGTTAATACTTGTTAACTGTACAGTAGTAACCCTTTGTGTTTTCTTGTCATGGAAGGTGCACTGTCTGTTCATACACTCACTAAATTTATCAAATTCAGTCCAAATTCACGACATTTATCTTGAAAGTTGTTGAAGATATTAATACTTATTCCCTATGCTCTGTTTGCAAAAGTGCCCAAAGCCAGTAACTTTTTGTACCAAAGAAAATCTTCCGTTATGACCCGAATGAAGTATAAAACCTGCGCTAAGTCAGTAGTATCAGTTGATTCATCCAAAGTGACTGAATAATGTTTATTTTCCTTTTGATGTATTGGATGAAGTTGTTAAGTTGAAGGCTAATTCATGTTGCTAATCAGTTATGGTTCTCCTGGAAAGAGGCAGTTACTTGTACTTTGAAATGTTATCAGGGTCTAAGCATCCTGCAACTTCTAAAATGCATTCTTTTTCAATTTCTATATCACTGAATGGCTTCCTTTCCCCCCCAAGTGTATAAGCTACTTTATAAGTTGCTTTAGTGGCATTATTTCCAGGTCTTATTGCTGCTTGAAAGAATTGTCTTTGCTTTTCATCTTTTAATTTCTGTAATACAACCTTTCATGCCTCTCCCTCTAATTTAAAATATTTGTGGTCCTAGTGAGTGTTATAATGCTGATGAGCATTGAATTTCTTTAATGTTGATACTGCAGTATCACAAAGCAAGCAAATCATATTATCTCTAGCAGAAGCAAGATATTTCAATTCCCAATCCTCATAAAAAAAAATCTGTTTTCTTCCTTTAGCATTTTCTTGGTCTTCTTTGACATGATGGGCTATTAAGCAGACAGAATTAAAAAATACTGTCAAGCTGTGCAACTATTTGGAAATTTCACTTCAAACAGAAACACTGTGCCCTGTTGTCAAAAACTGATAGCAGACTGGCATACTCAACCCCTGTAAACTCTAGCCAACCAGCCTCCTGCGGTAGTGGTGCCAGTCAGTTGGGGGAAGTTAGAACTAAGTCGTGAGTGCAGCAGCCGTCAATTTAGCCCCTATGGCTGACTAAAGTTCTCATTGTGCTGGTCAGTCTGGGAGGATTATTTTGTTGAAACTTATTTTATTCTTTGATATTTTGCATACGTTCATTTTAAATATAAAATAAGAACATAAAGGATGAAGAAAAATGTATTAATAAAAATAAAAGGATTTGTTCTGTAAAATTTAGATTCAGTCAAAGGGCTGTGCTGAAGGACCTAGAAGGCCACGTATGGCCTTAAGGCTTCAGGTTCCCTAACCCTGGTATAGAAGTATAATGATGTATTTAATAAATCCTCTGTAAATGGACATTCTATGCTGTACGTAACCAATACTCTGTAGGTGTATACGCACACAAACACACACAGTTGGCCCTCCATATCTGTGGGTTCTGTTATCTGTGGCTTCAATCAGATCAAAAATATTCGGAGGGGAGAAAAACCAGACAGTGGTTGTATCTGTACTGAGCATGTACATACTTTTTTTCCTTGTCATTATCCCCTAAACAATATGGTATCACAACATTTACATTGTATTAGGTATTATAAGTAATTTAGAGATGATTTAAAGTATACAGGAGGATTTGTGTAGATTATTTGCAAATACTGTACCATTTTATGTAAGGGACTTGAACATCTGTGGATTTTTGACATGGGGGACGGGGCTTTTGGAACTAATTTCTCATGGATACTGAGGGATGACTATATCCAAGAGCATATGTATGTGATCTCTTTTTATTTTCTTAGGATAAATTCTTAGAAATGGAATATTGGGGTCAAAGGATATATACATTTTAAATTTTGATACAATATTTTTAAACAATAAGATTATTGGCAAAGATATAACAGCAAAGATTCCAAATAGCTTTTATGTTTCTAATGATACATGTTCATTATTGAAAAATATAGAGAAACATAAAAAGAAAATACCTTTTATAATTCTGTTAGCTAGATGTAATTGCTAATGATATTTTGGTTTTATATCTTAGAGTTTTATTTAACTTTTGAACAAAATTTAGATCATTTAATATATAGGTATATATACACACATACGTATATATAATTTTGAATTCATCTTCTTATTAATAATAGCAGATATTTCTGAAGCTTTTTAAAGAGCTGTATCCCTGTGGCTGCAAGTAATGGAAAATAACAACTCAAATTGGCTTAGAACCATAAGAAAATGTATTATTTCTCCTAACTGAGAATTTAGAGGAAGGACTCCCTTTCACACTAGCGTTAGAAGCTCACTGCTGCTATCAAGGACCAGTTTCTTTCTGTCTCTCGTCTCTGCTGTCCTTAGCTTTGGCTTCCTCTGAAGGCTGATTCCACTTGTGGTTGCAACATGACCTCCAGGGGCAGTCTGGGCTGCCAGATTCCTTGTTCAGACCAGCAGAGAGAGACCTTCTTGCTCAACCATGGACTGTATGTCCTACCTTATCCACACTCTGGAACATGATGGCTGCTAGGGATTTACTGGCTGAGACCACGGCTTCCCAAACTTCCCTGATGATAAGAATGACCTGCAGCTCTTGCTAAATTTATAGCTTCTGGCCTCTCTACTGGAGATTATAACTCAATGGGTCTGGGAAGCAGTGGGCATTTGAATATTTAACAAGAACCCTGAGTGACTGTTGTCATTAGGGAGGTTTGGAACTTACTGTAGGGTAATGGATATTGGTGAGTTAAACACACTGTCTACCATGGGGCTGAGATCTTTGTTGGCTCTGGTTTTCCAACCAGGATATAGTGCTTGGGTAGTCTTTATTTTTTTAAACTGAATTTATTTTTACATAATTTAAGTGTGTTGGCTTTTCACATTTTACCATTTATAGGTTACTTTTCATAAACACATTTTAATGAGGACTGGGGGCAAAAATCACTTCATTAAAATATTTCTAAGAGTCATTTATGTGGGAAAAGTCCCCCGTAAGAACAAATTCAGAGCATTTACAAATGAGAAATCTCAACTTGAGTGATTTGAGTATCAAATCTTTATGTCTGATATCACATCATAATCAACATTGGGGTCGCAAGAAACATAATTCATTACTGGAGTTGGCAATAGTGAATTTTTTTTTTTTTACAGGAAAAAAAATCATAAAAGTATTACCTGCCTTAAGAAGAAAAGTTGGAACAGTCCAGTCAGAGACATCAAAAGAAACTCTAGAAACATATATATAGTTTACTCTTCTTAAAAATGTATATGTACATGATCTTGATTCCTTTATTAGGGGCCTACCATAATCACTGTTTCTCCTTCAATAATCACCCCAGAGCTGCAGCTTTGGAACAGTTCAAGTCTCTTGGTGCTGAGCCCTTGGAGGTGGACTTGAAGGAATCTGGAGAGGGACAAGGAGGATATGCAAAAGAAATGTCCAAAGAGTTCATTGAAGCAGAAATGAAACTCTTTGCTCAGCAATGCAAGGAGGTAGACATCCTTATCAGCACAGCACTTATTCCAGGTATGCCATTAAGTAAATGGTTATCTTTAAAGCATTTTTACTCATGACTTTTTAAAAATGAAGATGAATAATTATTTGACATTTGAATTTATTTACCTAAGGATCAATTTTTCTATTATAAAAGTGCTAGAAAATGAGCAAGCATATGACAAACATCACTGCAGCCCCTAGAGATACGTCGTTAATAATTTAGTATGTTTTCTCCCTGTCTTATTTTTGTGTATCTTTATATAACTGTGTTCATACATTATACCCTATGTACAATATTATATTTGTAAGCAGTTTCCTTTTTTTTTAAATCCCTGATAAATTGATTGTTAATTTATTTCTCTTTGTAAAGATAGTACATTCTCATTGTAGGAAATTCAAACAGTACTGAAAAATACAAAGAAAAAAAGTACAGATAATCTGAAGTTCCCCCATGCATGACTGTTATTAGTATTTTGATGTTTATTTTTCCATATGAGAGAGGAAGGAGGGGACTGTGTGTGTACGTATTTATGGAATTTCCAGTGTGTATTTTTAGTTAAGGATGTGGCACTTTGTCATTTTCTAATTATTTCCTTTGACCTGACTGGTCTTTTCAGCCAAATAGTGATCTCTTTGGTGGTAGGAATTACTTTCTAGTCCTTTTACAGAATCTTCTTCTAAAGACTATTTTGCACTCAATGCATAATTGATTGTCAAACCAATAAACATTCATTATTCAGTAAGCAGTAGTTTGATCTAGTAAGATTTCAGAGTGAAGAAACTCTCTCCCTTTTATATTCTTACCTCATCTCTTCCTCTGTTCTTTCCTTCTGTTATTGAGTAATGAATACTATGCTGCCTCTAATTTTTTCCTTTCTGAAATAAAGTGGACCAGATCATGAGAACTTAAAGGGTTCACGATGGCTTTTGTTAGATCCTGCTAAAGGAGCCTCATTTTCTCTAGGGGGGTCTGTGAAAAATTAGAAGTTGCTTTGTCATGAGGCTGTGGGAGAGGAGAAGCTCTCTTCTGGCACCTTCCCCCACAAAAAAATCTGGCTAATATAAATCCAAGGACGGGGGGGGGGGGGTGGGAAATGTCCATCCCAAGTTCTTTCTCTTCTGTTTACCTGGGTGATAGGTGAGCTGGTCTCTTCAGATACCCGCATCCCACCAGCGCTGGCTAGATGAAGTAGAGGGGAGGGTGACGTGGGGGTGTCATCAGGGCTCAGCCCATGCAAGCATCTGTAGACATGAGGCCTGCGTTTAGTTACCGGAGGTGCATACAGATCGGACAAGCCACGGACCCAGGGTGGCGTTTGTGAAATTTGTCAGCGAGAACAGAACTCATGTCCAAGCGGTGTCAGTAGAACACTTCAGAATCCATCTTTTCCATTTGTGGCAATGACTGCTGGCTCAGCTGTTACACAGGTGGCTTTGAAAAAGGGATGGGGTGAGCTATGCTGTGGCCACCATCCGACCTTTGAGAGGCAGCCGTGCCTTCTGGAGGGGAGTTCTGAGCTGACTATCAATAGATGCAACGAGTGGCCAGTAGAGGGTGCTAAAGCATTTACTCATGGAGGCGCTGAGGCGGGCAGGAAGCTGGTTTTAGTCAACTCACACTCTAAATAAAAAACTGAGGATAATTTGGACATGATATATAGATTTATTATTGATTATAAAGCTAGAAGTAAGTGATAGAACTCAAGACTTCTTATATAAATATATACTGACTTTTAGGGCCTCTTTCTCCCCAATAATCTTATTTTTTTAATCAGTAGTTTATGGTCAATGTACTTTAATAAAAGGTCAGATTGTATGATAGTGTTGAAGACTAGTTGAAGAAGTTTTATTAATCTGTTTCACTGACCTTTTCCTGTTTTCTGAAGCCACGGTCTTCACATGAAACTTACACAAAGTCCTTGATTAGCCTGAAGCTTGCTCTCAAAAGGCTGTCTGAAAGGGACTTTCCCCTTACTTTTTTTTGAAAACAAACAAACAAAAATTAAAAAAAAAAGTTGATTAGAATATTACAGGGAAAAAGATGATTTTTCTAAAAGTCCCCGGGGGACTGAAAACTGAAAGCATGAACATTTGAAAAAATGATTGAAAAGATTACTTAAAGGAACAAATGCCCTTTGGAAAACAATGTCCTTTGCATTGTGCCTTTACTGGTTTATGTCCTGAGGCTTCGCATGGGTCACCTGATGGTATATCTAGCTCCTGAATGACTCCTAGAGCAGAAGTTGTTCTAAAGCTTTCCTCAAGTGGATTCAAAAGGAATTAAGTCAAATGTCAGCAATTTTTTAAGCTAAGAGTCATAGACCAAAATCCACGGAAGGCTGGACTGTGGCATGGATGAGAACGTTGAGAGAGGACACAGGCAAGTATTAATAGCTAATTTCAGGGAGCAACTTTATGTAGTTGGTACATTTTCATTGCTCCAAAGTATACATTAGTCAGTGGGCTTGAAAAAGCAACGAGCTTGTCCTTATGTAGATTGTACGTGGAATGAAATAGTTTTGTAGCAAGCTAATTGTTATGCTGCCTGATATTTTGTACCATCATCTAGATCCCTTATTGGGTTGGGTGGTGGGTTAAAGGTGAGAATTTCACTTAATGCTGGGAACTTTAGGATGGGACTGAGCTGACATTCCCATTTTGTGGCGCTGTGCACACAAGGGAAAGTTCCCCACCTTCCTGTCTAGCTCTTTGACCTTTGGGGGTATCATTACAAAGTAAGACAGCCCTGCTCTCTGGTAGTGCTAAGGCTGTGCTTATAAACTTTTTTGCTAAGTCTTTGGAGACACGAGATTTTTTAGCATCCCTAATGATCTGGAACCCTTTTAGAGAGACTTGTCGTAGACATAGAATATTTAACCAGGAATAGACTGAATCAGGTTGAAAATCTGATTAGTAAATTAGGGTAGTTCTGAGGTAGGGTGAGGAGAAATCATAGTGATTTTGCACTGACAGTGTCTTGGGTAAATTTCACCTAAATTATAGTGAGAATTAAGAGTACTATGGAACACATGCTAAGTTTACCCTGGTAGAAACTACCTTTTCCATTTAAAATCTTTCCTGATGACCACTTAATTAAAAAATCATAAGCATCATATGGTCATATAGCTTTCCTGCTCTCCTCTTGGAGATCTCAGGTCTTGCACTTACTAATTTAGTGGAACCAAAGCTACTGCAAGGCCTGGGGTTTTGTTTACTAAAGATGACTGTATCTTGGACCACTAGGGTTTTTCAGCATCATTAGATGATGGCATCTAGATTGAACAAGAGTCAGATCACATTCCCCAACCTCCTAATTATCTGTGGTATATAGTTTGCACTCGCTGGAGGTATTTATTGCCTTTCATTTTCTAGTCCTAATTTAGCTTTTGTAGCTTTTGGGTCTCAGGATAAACTAATATCTTATTCTCTGGGTCTGATGTCAGTCATGTTGGCTGCTATTATCTCCTTGAATAGACCAAGATACTTTTATGCCTTTGTACATATTGTTCTTTCTCTTTGGAATGCTATCCCTGCCCTTCCCTGCGTTTTGAAATCCTGTTCAACTCAGTTACCACATCCTCTATAGTTTTACTGCCTCCTAGTCAGTACTAGGTGTTCTTTTTTCTGCACCCATAGCAGTCTGCCTGTGCCTCCAGTTACAGCAGTGCTTAATCTCATTGTTCTTTAGTTGTCCTGGCTCCCTGTGAGGGCAGCAGGAGTCTTTGATTTATGCCAGTACTTGGCATAGTGCTTTGTACACGATAGTGGCTTAGTAAATGTTGCTGAACTAACACTTTTGGGTGTCTTTCTTAGGTCTTGGTTGGTACAATCCCTTTATTTTCTGGTGCTATCCAAGGAAAGACAGAACACTCTGCTGGCTCACTTTTGGATAGGAACATTGCAGAGGCTAATTTAAGACTGGGAATTTAGCTTTCTTAAATTATTCAAAACTAGGACACATGCCCAGTCTGCAATTTGAGGTGTTTAGCTAGACCTCTCAGGAGACAGAATTAGGAAGTAGTGGAAAGTCTGTTCAGGAATTAGAAAATATCCTGTCATATAGGAAGGAAAATATTTATTCCTTGATTGTAAATTAAAATACCTTAGGCCATACATACTTGGATCTCTTTTTAGCACAATTCAGATTAGGGTAGCAGTACTTTTTGTTTTTATCTATGCTAGTTAGGATCTGTAAAATACATCTGTGAAAGGATCCTTGTGGCAGTTTTGCATGACTCTGGAGAATTGGGTAGGAGCTGTTTTCCTCTGGTATCCAAGGGCCATATGTATATGAAACTGAACCTGAGAGATTTTGCAGTCTCCTGGAAAATCAACATTGGTTCTCTGATGCTGCCGTCTTGTTGAATTCATCTTTCATGTGGAGTGGAAATATAGTACAAAAGAATAACTTTCCACAGTGATTTTTCAGAGTTGCACTTTTAGGCAAGAGAGTAATTAAATACAAGGATAATTGATACTCTCAATTTATGTAATTCTACAGTGATAATATTGTTTTTATGACTATACAAAGTTTTTCCTGAAGGTAAGAGTATATTTTTCAGATTGTTCTTTTTCCTTCTTCTGTACACATTATGATCTTACAGGACACACCTATATGCTATAGATCAGTGATACCCAACGTTTTTAGCATTACTTTTTTACCATCTGATTCATTTACCATCCTTCCCTCCCTTAGAATGTATTTTATGACTATGTAGAATTTTATAATATTACTTCTACAAGATTTCATCTGTTTTAAGAGTTTTGAAGAACAGAGAGAAACTTAAGTGTTACAACATCAAGGGTTGGTAACCACAGGCTGTCTACACACCTCTTGGTAGCTTTCAACACAGGGCAACTTGTCATCAAGAGGAGGAAGCCAAAATTATGGAGTTTTCTCTTGCCATTTATCAGCCTTGATTTCTTAGGATGTATTTGAGCACACTTCATAAGTGACTGGGCCAATTTAACAAATGTTCTGTTAGGAAAATTTACGGCACAGAGTTTTATTCTGGTTTGGTCTGTTATTTCTCCAGAAGTGTGTTGCAACATTGGGAAGCATTCTGTTCTCCTCCTTGGCAGTCCCCGAGTTGAAAAGGACTGGGAGGCTGAGGCTGTCTCTGGTGAAGCAGCACTGATAGAATTACTGTACATACTAGGACATCCCGCCACGTGTGTTTCTGTGTTTCCTTCTTTCCATTTTCCCTATACTTTGTTGTGCCTCAGTATTAGTTGAGTCTAGCTCTAAATCCATCATCTGTGCTATAACAGATTAACCCAAAGGTGTATAATGGCTTGGACATTATAGAAATTTACATTTTGCTGAGTTAACAGTAATAGGTAGGTTCACATATTTGTGGGCAGCTCTCCTTCACCTGGTCATCTGGGGATTCAGTTTAAGACACTGTTGCCATCATGGTTACAAGGCTATGAAGGTCACTCTGGGCACTGTGTCTATTCTAGCCAGCCAGGAGGGAAAAGGGCATGGCAGGGTGTGGATAGGAGACCTGGAAGGGGCACACATTACTCCCACTCACATTTCTTTTGCTAAGACTCGGTCACATGTCCAAACCTAACTGTGAAGGAAGCTGGGAATTGTTAACAGTGTTTGTTAGGGCTTCTATAACAAAATATAATACCAAAAACTTGGTGGCTTAAACAACAGAGATTTGTTTTTCCACAGTTCTGGAGGCTGGAAGTTTAAGAACAAGGCGTCAGCAGGTTTGATTTCTATTGAGGCCTCGCTGCTTGGCTTCCAGATAGCTGCCTTTTTGCTGTGTCCTCCCGTGACTTCTTGTGCCTGCATTTCTGGTGTCTCTTTTTGTGTCTAAATTTCTTCTTCTTTTAAGGACACCAGTCAGATTGGATTAGGGCCCATTTTATGGGCTCATTTTAATTTAACCACATCTTTAAAGGCCCTGCCTCCAAATACAGTCTTGGGGATTAGAGCTTCAACATATGACATTTGGGGACTTTGTCTCCAATGGGGTCCTCTCGTTGGTCATGTGGGTTTCCTTCCTTCTACCTGGAAGCTTGTAGGTTCTGGTTCTGCCTGTTCCCATGGCTCCCCTCACTGCTGGGTGTGTTTCTGGCCCTGGCCCTCTGTCCAGTCCTTTCCTGCCCCTGCTGGGCACTTCGACCACAAAGGGTGACCCTGGTGAGCAGCTATGGGCCGGTCCTTTCCCGTCTGACCACATACTGCCCAGCTTGGGCTTCTTTGAATGTGTGTCACTTCTCATACCAACGCTGTGGGAGTGGGGCTTGATCCTAGCCTAGCTGGTGAGTGTGACAGCCCAGTGAGGGCCTGGGGGGCCAGGGTTGGGGTCTTGAGGACAGCCCAGGTGGGTTCCATGCATGTGCCAATGCACGTGTCGGCTCTGCAGAAGACAGGGAGACACGGGGCTCTGCTGCCTAGTTTGCCCTTGCCTCTCTTGTGCCCCCACAGTGTGGTCCCAAGATGCTCTACCAGGCTTTTCAGAAGCAGGCCCTCTGTGCCACATGTTGGGGGCCCTCGCCGGCACCCTCTGACCCCCTTTCTGGTGATGGCCTCTTTTCTTCTGTCCTGGAGAAATGAGCCCAGACAGATGGCCAAGCAGGGAGGAGCCAACCCACAACAGATGTAGATTTTTGTTCACAGCCTCTTTCCTTTTCCTCACTTAATGTAATTTTATCTGTTTACTTATAATCTGTTCATTGGAAATCAGAGGAAAGATCATGGATTTAGAGCCAGATAGAGTAGATTGAAATTCAAGTTATAATGCTTAACAGTTGATTTGTTTCTCTAAACATAAGATTCCTCATCTCTGAAACTGGTATAAAAATTCTGGGATAAAAATTTCTACCTTGCAGACTTGTTTTGAGGAATATGTAAGGGAAAAACCCAGCGTAGGGCTGAATGTAGAGAACATCAGTGTAATTCTTTCTTCCATTGATGATGCCTGGTCTTCTGGATGGTACTCAGGACTACAAAGCTTATTATTGACTTTTGTAGTAAAAGTCTATTCTCAAGGATTATGTAGAATGTTGAAGATGGTCCCTAAGACTGGCAAGTTTGTGAATCCACTCATGAAGTTATGTAACCAGCATTTATTAGATGGCAATCTGGCATGAGTTTCCCTGGGAAGAAATATGACTTAATTGTTTTCTGTCTGAATTTTCTGAAAATGTTGATTTTATTAAGACTTTTTTGCCAATTAACCTCATTCTGACCTAAGTTGAAAGACATGGAAAGAAAATAAATGGTAGTGTTCTATATTTTAAAAAACCTTTTAATTATTTTGTATTAATCAGAATAGGTAATAAATATTGATCACTTCATCTTTTAAAAGATTTTGGTAGCTAATGTACATCTATACATGACTTGGAGGGAACTCAAAGAATGCTGTAGTTTCTATGAGAATATTATATATTTCTTTATTTGTGCTACCATTTAAGTTTGGTAGGTTGTTTTCTTTTTTGGAGAATTCCTATAGCTTATGAAATCATGGTAAAATCTTGACTAATTTTGCTTTTTATTTGTATAGAATTTTGTAGCTATGAGAGGTAAATTATTAAGATAATCATTAAAAATTTTTTATAAACATACTCTTTATGAGTTAAAAACCTGTTTTTAGTTTTTTTAAAATAGAAAATTAGGGATTTTTCTAATCTGCCAAAATATGCTGTTGACTAATCATATTTCATAAATATTACATTTAGAAATATTTCAAGGCATCCAGTTTATGAAAGCCAACTATTAGCCAGCCTTTTTGTCTGGTTCCTTATAAAAATAATTAATTATGCAGAGAAAGTTCTCCTCTAGTTCCAGGAATAGAGCTCACATATAAAGTACTCTGCTTGACTATTTAAACTTGGGTCAGAATCTCTTCATGTTCATGAACACAGCTATCTATAGCCTCTCTAGCCATAGGCAGAGATGGGGGTTGCATCTATACTTTGCTCTATGCACCGTGGAGCTGGCCAGATCAGAGGTTCATTAGATAATGCATCAGTGAATCAGATGTTCAGCAATTTTCTTGCCACATCCTATCTATTACATGATTAATTATCTCTTATTCTCATATGTATGCATGTAGGTATAGAAAAGCTTTTGTCCTCATTGGTAACATTTTTAAAGCTTAAGACCCAATATTTTAACCCCATCTGCAATTTTGAAATGCTAAAAGACCCTTTGGTGTGTATCTGTTAGGATTCTTTTGGCTGCCAGAAACAGAAATTCCAACACAATCTGCCTTAAGAAAGGCAACTTCTTGCGTTAACAGAAAAAAGTCCAGTTATTGTTGTGGGTAGGTGTGAATCAGGGGGACTCTGGCTGTGCTTCTTTGTCTTCTGTCAGCTTTGCCTTCCTCTTTGAGTTGGCTTCATCTTCAGAGGTATCTAGAAGGCAACAGCAATTTCAGCCTCCAGTGTGAACGACACAATGTCCAGAGGATGAGACAGGGCAGTTTTGCTGGCTCCCTTGTGAAGAGCAAGGAAACTTTTTCAAAAGCCCTTAGCAAATTTCCCTCATTTTTGTTAGCCTTAATTGGATTACCTGCCCCTTTCCGAACCAGTTCATCTAGGCAGGGCAATGAGATGCTCTTCAGCTTACACCTGTCACTAATGAGGTGATGAGATTACCCTTAGACCCGCCAGGCCCACCTCTGGAGCCTTTACTGTGGTCATGTCTCCTGGAGCTCATGGACTGTGGGGAGAGAATGGAAATCAGAGTAGTGACAAAAGGAGGCAGTGGATGCTGGGTACATGGTAACAGTGCTCAGTGCAACATTGTGTTGTTATAATGAAGTTTCTTCATGTGTAAATGCTGACGTTCAGGATGTCTTTCTTTACCTGCTCTGTATTATGTTAATATAGATTACTGCATCACATTAAAAACTATACTTGTTTTCCCACTACTTGTTCATGAGAGATCTACTTTGATTTGGATAAATATATAATTTATATTATTTATTTATTTGCTAGTATAGAGTATATTATATTCTTGTTAAAGCAGAAAGTTTTTCTTGAGGCTTTGTCTAATTTGATGCCTTACAGGCCAGGAAGTTAGGAATTTCCCCGTCTGATTACATGCCATCGAAGAATTCCAATAAATAATGCTGAATGTTCCTTGGACTCATTATAAAATTTTGTGGTAAACCCATTCATCTTGTCTTGTTGTTCTTAATATTTTCAAAGTGGCTTTTTTCTTAATTTCTTTCTTTTTCATTCTTTTTCTTTTCTTGTTTTTTTTTAGTGTGATTAAAGTTGTCTGTGAAGGCTTGATTCACTTCCCATTGAGGTAGAATCTGAGGATTTGTTGGTTTCAGACGATCATGTTAGGCCTGATTCATGCAGAGAGGTATAATATATTACAAAATTTTCTGGTAAATCTTTAGCCTTTGCTATTTAGTTTAAGCTAAATCACTGGTTTTGAATTTAGTGTTGTAAAGATGCCAATGATATATTCCTTTGCTACATGGCAATAAGTTGTTAAAGCTATTTTTAGAAATTAGTAATTTTTCTGGCAGCTTCTAATTTTAATACTTTTAAAACTGCATCTTAGTGTTCAGTTATTAAGAAAATACATGGGCCAGGTGTGGTGGCTCATGCCTGTAATCCTAGCACTCTGGGAGGTCGAGGTAGGTGGATCACTTGAGGTCAGCAGTTCAATACCAGCCTGAGCAAGAGCAAGACCCCATCTCTACTAAAAATACAAAGTAATTAGTGGGCTAACTAAACCATATAGAAAAAATTAGCCGGGCATGGTGGCGCATGCCTGTAGTCCCAGCTACTCGGGAGGCTGAGGCAGAAGGATTGCTTGAGCCCAGGAGTTTGAGGTTGCTGTGAGAAAGGCTGATGCCACGGTACTCTAGCCTGGGCAACAGAGTGAGACTCTGTCTCAAAAACAAACAAACAAAAACAAAACAAAACAAAACCATGATTATGAATTCAATAATGTTTAAAAATAAATTTATTTGTATCACAGTCATATATGCATATATCAAGAAACAGTGCACATGCATGAGGCATATTTATTCAGTCTACAGCCAATTCTTGGTGCACACAGAGATTCAAGGATGCCTTACACCAACCTGTAGTATACCTACGCACCCCAAATAATGGTCAACCAATCAGGAAACTATAATTAATTTTTTTAGATTAGTACTTTAATTACCTAGCTCTTCTTTTAATGAAGCTGTTGACTAACCTTTGAATGCAACTTCTTTCAGTTGTAAAATATTAGACCCCAGAGTTATAAATAAAGTTTTCCTTCCCCATCTAGCCTGCACATGGGAGGCACTAAATAAGTATGAGTTGTGTCAATGAATGGATGAATATTTCAGTGATGACTGTGAGTGCTTGATGTCTTACAGTTGTCTTGGCAAAAGTGTGACAATAACTCCCACTGGAAGGGAACTGAGTAACCTTACCAGGGGAACTTAATGTCCATGAACCAGAAGGGAGCAAGAATTATTTCATAAAGTTGGACATAATGCCATATCTTTCACCCACAGTTTGTATTATGTCAGAAAATATTTTTAAGATTTTTGTCTCCTTGTTAATTTTTTCTGCCACAGTGATTTCTTTTTTTAAGGGGATGGTTTTAGGAAATATAAGTCTTGGTTTTTTGTGTATCTCATCCTTGTAGATAGATGATAAATTTAATAGAGATGAACTTCAAAAGAGGAAAAGCCCAATTGTACCTAAAGAAAAAGGAATACCCTCTTATCTATCTTCTTTTATTAACTTTCCTGCTTTCTTTTGCAGTTATGTCTCAACATACCTCATTCTCATTTTGTCTTTTATTCTCATATCTAGCACTTTCAGCAGGCTGTCTCTGGGGTAGATAGGGAATCTCTTTGTGTTTGAAGGATTTGCAGAAAACATTGGATATATTCATTTCTATGTTATACATTGTTTAACAAAAGTCTGTATCCATCTTCTTGGTTGTTATCCATCTTTAGTTATGTCTCTGTCTCCCTTTGTTCATGTTTTGGTACACTCTTTGAAAGACTGTCCTAACTGTGTGATTCATTTGCTGTAGCAGGGAAGGCAGGTGACTTTGAGAGAAGTCTTTTCAACTGGTACATAAGTAGGTCTAATGCTTCTTCTAAGTTATTTTAGTTTTCCTAGTACCAACTCTTAAACCATGTCCTAGACTCAAAGGAGAAGCTGGTTGTGATTATGCAGGAGTACTTTTTATTTTTGTAATAAAAGTGGTATGTGGGTTTTATTAGAGATGTAGTAAAGTACAAAGTAGAAAATAAAGATCACTTGTGATCCCTCCACTTAGTGATAAATACTATTAGCATTTTGCCATTTCCTTTCAGCCTTTTTTCTATGCATTTTTATAATGTTGAGATTAAGATATAGAATCTTTTTTCCCACTTAGTATTATATCATAAGCTTTCCCCCTTAATATAATATGATGAATCATTAAGAACACTTTGTAAATATGTTTTCATGGTTTTGTAGGGTTTTCTTGTTGGGATGTATCATATTTTATTTAATTGTTCCCCCAAAGTCGGGCTTTAGTTTATTCCCAGTTTTTGTCAGTTAAAAATAATGCTCTTGTAACATTTTTTCTGTATAATTCTTGTGTTGCATTTTCATTTATTTCCCCAGATTTTAGAAGTAGAATTATTAATACTAGGTGAATGGATATCATTAATTTTGGCCAGTTGATATACGCTTGATAAACTCTGCTTTCTTGAAAGAGTGTACAGTTCATGATCTTATCAATAGATTGTCCAACTCATTGTTTCACTTCAACATTAAGTATTATGATTTTTTGACTCTACTAGTTTAAGAGGCAAAAAAATATTTCACTTTTTGTACCCACAGTTCTTTGATTCTTACTGAGGGTGAACATGTTTTTTCCATTTGGTTGTTACCATTTCTTTAAATTGTTTGTCTTTATTGTTCACTTATCTGTTAGATAGGATCTTAGTGTTTTGTTTTTATTAAAGTTCCTGTGAGTTTTTTATTAATTTTTTGAGGATTATAGTACATACTTTTTTAATATTTAAATCTATTGATGTTTTCCTTTTGTTATTTTTCACCATTGCTTTAAATTTAGAAAGTACTATTTTATCCACAAACTAGAGAGAGATTCACGAAGGTTTCCTTTTTTCTCTTTTTTTTTAGTTTATGGGTTAATTCTCTTCTTTTATAATTAATTCTGATCTACTTAGAGTTTAGTGTAAAGTAGATTAGGGTAGATATTTTTTACCCAAATACCTAATATTGTCTTATTCTTTTTCTTCCATTTTGTGATGGCACATTTATCATGCATTAAATTTTATCATATTAGGCTATCAGGGTAAGATAGTATTTTGAAATTATCTTCTTAGTCTTTCTCTTGACTTATTATTTTGACGATTTGCTCATTTGAAACTTTTATTTACTGTCCTGCTTCTCTTTTGGCTCTGGTTTTTTCCCTTCTGTTTTCAATTTTTATTTCTGCACTTTCCAGAATTTTTAAAAAATTGATCCACATGTGAGTGCTTAAAGGCAGCTGCACTATTATATTCATCATTGTATTCCCTGTAGCCCTTATCAAAATTTTTTAATTTTAAAATTAAAACACTTGGGAGATAAGGAGGAACACAGAGGAGAAAATAAATTAGTTCCACCACTCAAATATACCCTGGTTTTGTTAAATGTTATAGAATTGACTATAAACTATATAGTATATGTGATATACTATATCATATTTTATGTACGTATATATAAATGAGAAACACTCCTGTGTGTATATATATGTATATATTTAAGCATACTATTTTGTCATGTGCTTTTTACTTAAAATAATTCCATGCCTTTAAATATTCCTCTGTAACTTAAGTAACATTTTTAACTTAATTGTTATAGTAATCCCTTCCAGTGTGTACACTAAGTAAATTACTCTATGTGAAGAAAACATGCTTTTGTTTTAAAAGTGATTGAATTTCAGAGCAGTAATATGGACAGAACACCCAAATTATCCCTGCTAAGATGCAAATGTGTGTGTGTATTTTTTAAAGTTGTGTCAGCCACTGCACAATTGTTTTGTGGAGGTTGAATGAATAAAGTCAGAGGAAACAAATAGGTTGTATGTTTGATGTTTTCTATAAAACCTAAATGGTTTTGGCTACTTGATGTCTTGTAGAGTTGTAGCATACAGTCTAGTGCTGATCCCTTAACTATAAATATCTCAGAAGAAGGAAGGAATCTAGAATTTCTAGGGAAGGAGAACTTTAGAGCCAAATCAAGTTTGTGAGATCATTGGCCACAAAGATGGTGCCAGAAGTCAAAGAGGGTAGACCTGGATCCCAAAGGGTCCAGGCTTATCAACCTAAGACTGGAGGGTACAGATAAGGTGGGAAGACAAGCTGTAACACACAAGAGGCTGGTTAGCAGAGAAGGGAGGCTCTGGGACAGAGAGTGGTAGTGGTGATGACAATAACCACCGGCAAAGTACAGTTTAGCATTTTGGATTTGCCCCTTTATGTGGATGCAGCCATACGATCCATCATAACTTGAAATCACTGAAGAGCTGATTTTGGGAAGAGTCCTCAGATGTATGTGATTTGCTTCCTCAAATCTCATGGTTGAGTAAAGTTAAGTATTCAAGGTGCCTTTGTTAGACTCCAGTGGGGAAGGTAGATGAAAGGAATACTGCCAGAGAATTTTGAGGAGTGGTGAATCTACTAGGACTTCAGGACGTTGTCTTTGGGGAAAATATCTCTTGATTCCTGCTCCTTCCTGGAGATTCAGAAGAAAGAACCAGAGATCATCTAACAAATCACATGGCAGTGAGGCCAGGGTGGCTAGAGTAGAAGGTCCTATGGGGCAGTAATGAGAGGGCACGTTAGAGAGAGCGCTTCAACCCAAGGAGGAAGGCCTTCAGGGTTTGGGCTGGTGCCTTAGGGTTTGGGCTTTATTTTGGAAGTATGAAGGTTGAGGCAAAATGAATGAGATACTACACAAATGCCCCGCTTGTATCTTTACAACTTTTTTTTCACATGTGCTACAAATAAATGTTCCTTTTTGAATCATATGTATTCCAGTCAAGTGGATTAAAAACATGTGAGTATAATGTGAATTTTATTTCTTATCATTTCCATTTATAAAATTGGTGCATTTTTACTAAAATTCTGTAAATAGAATTGAAAGCTTTCAAAAGAAGAGGTAAAAATAAGCTATTAACGCTCTGCTTTCATACTACTAATCCTACAAGTTTATTTCCTTTTTCTTTCGGTTTCGGTACTTGCATTGTTTTATGAAATGTGAACATAATAATATGCTGACAGCTTGAGCCCCTGTTGAACATGCTTACTGATATATGTTGGCTTGAAAAATCCTAATGTTTGGGGCTCTATCTTCCACATAAGAATTAGTGGACTTCTTAAAACACATTGTGAATTTAAAATGTGAAGTATCACATGAAGAGGATGCGCACAGTGAGAACAGGGACCTTTGTTGTTTCTCTACCACTGTATTCCCAGCATCAGGTATAGATAGGGTTTAACTCGCCACAGGCACAAAATAAATAGTCGCTGAGTGGAAATAAAAGTGTGTGAGGGATTCAAAATACACTTTTTGGAGCTGTGGTATCCCACTGTTTTGATTTCTTGGCACTTTTCATTTCTCTCCTCAAATTCATCCTGTGTTAAATTAAGGAAGGATAATATAATGTGTTGGAAAATCTGGTGACATTTGTAAAAATGATTGGAAATATTCTATTTTGTAATTCATAATTTAGTATTGAATATACTCTCAACATTTGTGAACTTTATGAGTTGTTCGATTTGGGTGCACATAGTTTCCATAATGGCTTCTTATTATGTACTTTTTAAACAACAAGTAAACTGTTTATCCCTTTGTAAATGGTACTGGATATAGATCAGCTGGGGAGAGCAGTGCTGAGAGTCTTGTGCTGAGCGGGTGGCAGTGCTTGGTCACTGGCCACATAGCTCCCTCCTTCACTCTGGCTTGGTAGCTCATATTTCTTTCTTTTTTTTCCCTCCCCTCCCCTCCCCTCTCTTCTCCTCCCCTACCCTTTTTCTTTCCTTTTCTTTCTTCCTTTCCTTTTTTTTCATTTTAAGATATGGGGTCTCTCTCACTCTGTTGCCCAGGCTAGAGAGCAGTGGCACGATCATAGCTCACTCCTCAAACTCCTGGCCTTAAGCAGTCCTGCCTCAGCCTCCCAGAGTGCTGGGATTACAGGCATGAGCCATTGTGCCTGGCCCCCGTATTTTTTTCAGGGGAAAATGACTAATCTTACCTGTGTTACGGTCTTCAGGGATCTCGTGGAAAGAGTTAAAATTTCAGATGTTAAATTCCTGAATGTCTAGAGACTACTGTAATAATTAGAAGAATGTAAGACCCTAGCAAATTATAATTTGTGGTTTTTTTTTTTATTTTATTAGGTAAAAAAGCTCCAGTTTTATTTAGTAAAGAAATGATTGAGTCAATGAAGGAAGGTTCAGTTGTTGTGGATTTAGCTGCTGAGGCTGGCGGAAACTTTGAAACCACTAAGCCAGGAGAACTATATATTCATAAGGTATAACAAAAAGCATTTTGTGTCTGTGAATCAATGCTCTTATCTTTAGTGATTTATGAGGAGGTGTTTATTCTTTTAAATATTTGCAGAAATTGAAGCCTGAAATCTTTTAAAATCAAAAATAGGCCCATTTAAATATCCTTTTGAAATAATGGCTTCATATTTGTGAGTATAGGTATATACTTATTTACAATTTCAAAATTTGACATTGACTATGAATGAGAATTGTCCTAGAAAGAATGTGCATAGGGTAATAGACCTTTTTGACTATAATTTCGTTCATTTAGGGAATTACTCACATAGGCTACACAGACCTTCCCAGCCGAATGGCCACTCAGGCCAGCACCCTGTATTCCAACAACATCACCAAACTCCTGAAGGCCATCAGCCCAGACAAAGATAATTTTTATTTTGAAGTGAAAGATGACTTTGACTTTGGTACGATGGGTCACGTCATTAGAGGAACTGTAGTCATGAAGGTAAGTAAAGAAATCTGTTCCTTCCTGTTTTTAATGTAAATTTGTTTTAGGATTTCTGTTTATGGAAGAATCCTCTTTTGGAATTGAGATATATTTTAATAAAATATAGGTATGCCAGGTTTATGCCAGTAAAAATTGTTTAAATATGAAGAACGATTCAAAGAAAAATATTTCAAAGACTTAAGTACATGATTCACTGAAAATATACATTGCTTTTGAGAAAACAGAAACAAGCAGAAATTGAATATAGTAAAAATTAAGCACTCTCCCCGCCTATCTACTTTCAAAGGTTTGATTAGCATTTTTGCATACATGTCTTATACACATACAAATTATATATCTATGTATGTGTAACACAAACATATATTTATATACATGTGTTACATATTTATATAGAATGTTACAAATTATATGAATTTATATAAAATTATATTTAAGAGAACAGGTTTTGTTTAGATAGTAAGCTATATTCTATAAGTGGTTTTGAAATGCTGGATTGACTTTTTAAAAAAATGCTATTTTCTAATCTCTGTTAGGATGGCGAAGTGATTTTCCCAGCTCCCACACCGAAAAATATTCCTCAAGGTGCCCCAGTAAAACAGAAAACAGTGGCTGAGCTGGAAGCTGAAAAAGCAGCTACCATTACACCCTTCAGGAGGACAATGACAACGGCTTCTGCGTATACAGCAGGTGAGGATCCCAGTAATTAGCGTTTAGTCCCGATTGTTTGAATTTTGCAAGCAATGTATTAATTGTCAAAATTAGTAAGTGAAATGCTGTTGTCCTTTGGATTCATTAGTAAATGGTCCTGATAGACCTGATTTTTCACCAACGTGTTACTTGTCCCACCTGTGTGAAGGGAGACACGGCACTGATCAACTCGAGAGATGCAGGCACTGTGTGCTAAATACTGGAATGAAGGCATGTGAAAGAATATGCAGGCTATTAACACTTTTCCTTTTATAGAAAACATCTTAAATATAGTCAGTATTTTTATCCACGTCAAATATATGGAGTAATGATGTATGTCAGATTGTGCTGGTATTAAGTGCAAATAAAATATAGGGGTTTTTTTGTGCTTTGTAAAACTCCACTTGTGATTATCTGCACACTTGGGTAAGACTAGGGACCCAAATGTTTGTTTTGAAGAATAAACACTATGATGCAAGGTATAGCCCTTGAACATTTGATTGACATTCTAAGTTACTCACCTAGTAAAAAAAATTCACTTTTAAAATTTTGATCTTTCTTTACAATATAACACAAATCTTTGTTTTTAAATTTGTCTTTATGGAAACACTAAATAATTATAGTGAAATGATAATATTCATTCTGGCTATGTATTGTTAGAGCCTGAAATATGGATATTTGATTTTACATTGGTTTTTCTCTCACAGAATGAATTTAAAGTATTAGGTAGACTTAGAGCCAAAAGAAAAACAAAACAATAACAAACTATAAAGAATTAAGGACCAGCACCAGGCACATAGAATTTTTGTAGCCTCAGCATTCTCCAAATTCCCATGTGAGTCCAGATGTTTTAAAGCCAAACATGTAACTCTCCTTGAATAAAGAGCAAGTCTCAGCAAAATGACCGAAAATGCCTCTGGTTGTGAAGAGATGGAGTGGTGTCCCTACTTGCACTCATTTGTTTAAAAAAAAAAAAAACTAGATTATTGTATTGTACATGGAGTGTATTATGAATAAGATTATAAATTTCTATTTTCTCTTAGAAATTTGTAAGAAAATAGAGCAAGGCATATATGATGATTTATTTTTCTAGGTTCCTCTTATATTTGTTGAGTCAAGGTATATTGCTTTTTAATAGATGTGACAATGGCATCGTCCAGTGAATAAAATGATGGATGGCCTTATATTTTTCTTTACCTTGAACTTCCTCCTTATTATTAAAAAAATGTATTTTTCCTCTATATATATGTTAGGAATCTATCTGTTTTCTCTCTCTTCCTCTGTTATACAGACTATAGAAATAGATATTATTAAATATAGAAAAGACATTAGTTTATTAAATAGTTGATGAGAAAGCCTTCAGATGTGTGATATGATTTTTATCTTAGATTGCCCAACACAAAGCACTGTGGATTATGATAATTTAGTGTTTCTTGACTAATATGGTCATAATAATAGCTAACATTTAGTAAGTCCTAGTTTTATGCTAAATACCTCACATACCCTAGCTCATTTATTCCTTACAAGAATTTAGTGAGGTGGGTTACTAATATATTTTTTTCCAGATGAAGACAGAGAGGGTTAATAATTTTATGGATGAGGAGACTGAAACACAGAGAGGTTAAGTAACTTGCCTAAGATCACACAGCTAGCAAGTAGCAGAAGCAGGATTTGAACCAGGCAGTCTGACTTAAGAAAACGTATTCTTAAGCCCCATCCTATACAGCTTTTCTGACCTTTAACTGGAAGGCAAAATAGTATTTTTTCTAACTCTCCATCCAGATGGTTAATGGGCTATGCATTGGAACCTTGGAAATATGGTATGAGGGTAGGAAAATATAATTAAACCTACAGTCTTACTGAATGATTTTAAGTAAAATTAATGTCAATTCCTAGATATGCCAGTTGTGCCACTGCCAAAGTAACAGTTCATAATAAGGAAAAAAGGTACCGTACTGAGCAATGTTAACATCCAGCTCCACGGTCACCCACTGTCATTCTGTTTTTGCTGACCACTAGGTAACCCTTTCTTCTGTGGCAGAACAGCCGTCCACATGTTTACTATTAAGGAAGGCAGTAATTAAAGATGTATGTTCAGACCTGACTGTATTCTGCACATTCTTAATTTAATTTGTATTTTTTCCCCTTTTCTTTGTACAATCCTGTTTGCTGACTTGGTGTTGAGGCTGGAGCTGACTGCCCTAGCCAGCAGTCCAGTCCAGATTCAGGAGCAATTGCAAAACTGTGTCCCGGGTGGGTGGACACCATATGTTTTGGGGAGGTGCTGTAGTGAATGAAATTCTTCCTACTCTTTTAAAACTTCTCTTCCTCAGCCAAATCTGAGAGTGACATAAAATTGGCCTCATAAAAGTTTGTCTTTTAAAGGTTGTGTCTTGCCCAATTAGAAAATGCTTTGGGAGATCCTCTATAGGCCTATAATTCTGGAATAAAAATTCTTGTGTAAACATGTGGCATTGTCAATGAAAGTTAAAACAGGGAAGAGGATAAGCTACACAGAGGAAAATGTGCAAATTGTTATTAAGGTGACTCATATATATTACTAGATCTTTACAATTTATTTGGGGGGGTGTTCAGGAAGTTGGGTTTTGTCCACAATATTTCTCCCCATATTCCTCCCTGTCACTTCTCAGTCCTCAAATGTCTAAAACATGTGTTTATTATCAGCAAGGGAGTGGAAAAGCATTGACTATTCCTATATTTGTGTGTGAGAGTGTGTGTGCTTTAAATCTTACTGAGATAACTAGATGTCAACTCACATTCTTCACCCTCTTTCTCTAGGTCTCACGGCAATGCTGGGTTTGGGCATGGTGTCCCCCAATCTAGCCTTTTCTCAGATGGTGACTACTTTCGGCTTGGCTGGCATTGTGGGCTACCACACTGTCTGGGGAGTGACCCCTGCCCTCCACTCACCACTGATGTCTGTGACTAATGCAATCTCAGGTTTGTTCCTCTCTTGTTTTTCCTTATCCCAACTTTTCACAGGCTTATTCAGCTCCAAGAGTGCTATCAGTGAGGTTTATGAAGTTTGTGTTTTCAAGTTGCCTCACTTGGATCTGAGGCGGTTATTGTGGTGACTCGGGGGCTTCCAGAGGGTGTGAGATGTGGGGCTGTGATGTAGGAGGCCGTGGGAGCGTGTCAGCCCTTTGGGCTTACCCCCATTTCAAGCAGTGCAGAGCCACTACTATTTCTTTCAGTTATGATTTCCTTTAAGGAAAGGATTGTACTGATAACATTTGAAAACCAGTGTTTCACAGAATCATAGCTGCAACATCCTTCAGGGACTCTTCTTAGATTCAACTCAACACCCTTGTAAGGCGAGAGTAGGCCCCATGTGGCACCAGGTTTACTATGAAGTGTAGGGACAGGAGATGCAGCTTGCCAGTGGGGCAGCATCAGGTGTGAGTCTTCTCAGCAGTCCACACGGATGCCTGGGAGCTGTTTTCTTTGGGCCCCTGTGATGGTTCAGATATGAGGGAATGAGTCCCACGTTGCACAAGGGTGGGAGCTGCCCAGGCCTGGAAGCCTCAGAGCCCTTAGTCATCTCTTACAACATTGCCTTGGGCCTGGCTTCCAGGATCTCTGCAGGGAACATGTCCAGTTCCAAGAGGTACTGTAGCCAGAAAAGCCCAAAACTGGGTATTCCCATCAGGCATTTATAGTTCATGAATAGTTCCTTCTAGTTTAGATGCAAGTTATCCACCAAGGGTCACTTTTTACCATAAGCAGATGTTGTCTGTGACATTGTTGATTTATATCTATTAGAGGGACACAGCTAGAAAGTTAAAGCAGGTGAGATTCTTATGCAGGAGAAAAGGTTTTGTCAACCCTTTGCCCACAGTAGTACTTCAAGTGAGAATGATGTGAATGTGAAGGTGTATTGTCAACAGTCTTCATCAGGAAAATTGTGTATATCATTTTGATGAAGGTAAAAGAAAGCTGCCTTGTTTTTTAACTGAGAACTTTCCTCTTTATGCATCTATGTATGTGAGGTCCTTCAGCTATGACATTTGATTTGGCAGTGTCACTACAATCACCGTGTTGATGCTTTCTTTCTAGGGTTGACTGCAGTTGGTGGGTTGGCACTGATGGGAGGACATTTGTATCCTTCCACAACTTCTCAGGGCCTTGCTGCTCTTGCTACATTCATATCCTCAGTCAACATTGCAGGTAAGATGATGGTAAAAGGACCCAGAGTGCTATTTTTAATGGAGACATAAGCAAATATAAATCGGTATACAACAGACATTCTGATTTTAAGCATCTAATTGTGCCTTTAAAAAAATGTTTCACTTAGACCATAAACGCTCTCTGTGAAAGAAAATTAGTTATTTTGCCCATCTGTGATTTTTAGAAACTTTCTTGATAAAAGAACAACCTCTTATGCCCTAAAACAAACAAAATGATGTCTTGCTGCAAGTTAACTGGAAAGTTATTGAATGCATAGTTTTGAATTAAGTTGACTTGCAGCTATCACCATAACATCTGTAAATGAGTGTAGTTTTAGATAAAATTTTAGTCTTTTGCCTTATCTCAGCCAGCGTTTGTTGTTGAAAACTGAAAGCCTAGCACATCATTCATGTTATGAGACCCATTTGATGCCATTTTATAGCTAAAAATTCTTTAATATGTCTAAGAAACCTGGTGCCTATTGATGCAGTGTTTTTTTCCCTTTTACCATGTATTACAGTGTTTAACAAATAAATAACCTATTAGGAAAAAATACTGACCTTTGATCTTTTGCATTCCCAAGCTTTATAAATGGCTATTTACTTTTAGTCATGCAGAAATAGTTGGTTTTGCATTCTGATAGCAAGTTTTCTTCCTGAATATATTCAATGTTTTGTTTCCCACTCCAGTGGAATTGGCTTGAATAATAGAATGACTTTAAATTTTGAGGTTCTAAAATGTTACTTAAAATTGTGTTTATCCCTAGGTAATAAAGAGGTGCTTAAAATAGAAAAATTGTAGCACTTTAAAAAAATCATGTGGCTCAATGAAATACCTGTTTATGTTTTTTATTCCCTTTGCTTTGATAAGGTGGCTTTCTGGTGACTCAGAGAATGCTGGACATGTTCAAGCGCCCCACTGATCCCCCAGAATACAACTACCTGTATCTGCTCCCTGCTGGCACCTTTGTTGGTGGATATTTAGCTACCCTCTACAGTGGTTACAACATCGAACAAGTAAGAGGCTCTTTTGAAAGACTGTATTTTTACTACGGTATCTTCTTCCTTGCTAGATTTAACATTATTAGTTATCAAAATTCAAACTGTCAAGCGAATACAACTCCTTTATTAAGCACATACAATAATAACCCTGGAAACACTTGGTCAAACAAAGCATTCCTGTCTCCTAAGGATCAGGACCCTGGATTCTAGAGACAGATTTGCCTGCTAACTGAGCTTACATATAGGTTTACCTGTTCATTTCTAAATTTTCCCACGTGTAAAAAGAGTTGAGAAAGTTATTAGTATCTTTTTGATGTACCTGGCTAGGTTATTGTATAGATACAATGAAATAATTAGTAAAAAGTTTGAAACATTTTTATTATTAAGTACTATTAGTTTTTTCCTCACTTCCTTTATAAATTTAGCATATCATCTCGTTACCAAGAGATGTTATTCCAATTCATCCAAAAAAAAGATAGTTGAAAAGTTATGTATGGAAAAACAGAAATAATCAAGTTGAACTTTAAAAGTTCCTACTTGAAATATAGTAGAGCCTCAGCTTTGCTCTGAACTCTGTATTTTCCATTTCTTTTCAATGACTGTCTCTTTGGTTTCTTGTGTGTTCCCAAGTGCAGTATTTGTTGAATGAACAAAATCTTTTTTGAGAAGAGTTGGAGCAGTGAGTCAGAGAGACACAAGTCTGAATTCTAGATTTGCCATTTATTGATCATTTGACCTTAGAGAGAAATTATAGAGAAATTATAGAGAAATTATACAACCTCTTTAAGCTTCCATTTTCTCTTTTGTAAAATTAGGATAATGATTTTTTTCCTCTTGTGGTTGTCATGAGGCTAAGTTATAACATAAGTATATGACACAGTCCCTGGCACTTACGTCAGGGCTTGGCTCTTTTACAGCATTTGGTCAGGTTTAGTGTTCTCAGATCCAATAATAAGTCCATTTAAATTTAGGTACTTATATATACATATATATGTGTGTGTGTGTGTGTGCATGATATCAAATCCAGAAGAAACCAATTTACATGAATGGTATAATTGCAAATACAATGTAAAGTATTTAATATGTTAACATTTCTGATAGGTAGGAAAATATATTGAAATATTAAAATAAGAGTTCAGATTTGTCCCTCTAATGTCTGAATTTAAAATTGTCCTTAGAGAATCATGCTTCCGAGAGAGAGAGAGAGAGAGAGAGAGAGAGAAGGAGAGAGAGATCCTCTCTAAGCCAATAGACTGAAGGTTAATAATCTCTCTCTCTCCCCTTTCCTTTGAAAAGATCATGTACCTAGGCTCAGGTTTGTGCTGTGTTGGTGCCCTGGCTGGCCTTTCCACTCAGGGAACAGCTCGTCTTGGCAACGCACTGGGCATGATTGGGGTTGCTGGAGGCCTGGCAGCCACCCTTGGAGCCCTAAAACCTGGCCCAGAATTGTTAGCTCAGATGTCTGGAGCGATGGCTTTGGGTGGCACCATTGGTAAGCAATTTGTGTGAACTCTACTTTCTGAATGTATATTTTTGTCTGAAGTCCATTTGATAAGAGAATTAAATTGCCTTAATGAAAATTCCTTCAATATTATTCTGGTGAAATTTATTGCAGTTGGTATAATTCTTATTCAAATACAAACATTTTAAAACATGAAGTAAGTGCATCAGCTGAGGCAATAGAATGGGCTAAAAAACACCCTGTACTCAATTCTTATTTTCCTTTACTGTGTCCAGTTAGCTGATAATAGAATGGGGGAATGGAATACTTATGTACTAGATATAGGCTTGTCTTTTGTTCTGCTGGGTATAAATAACAGCAGAAGATTCTGCTTCATAGACCTGTTAAAAACTTGAAAAAACATGTGCCAGCTGAAAAACCAGTTTTAATCTTATTCAGTAGCATACAGGGGCTGATTGTTAAATTTTCAGGAATTTTGGGAGCTGGTGGTTAAATATAGCCATTATTAAACATTAAATTATATAAACTTTAATTTTATTAGAAAAAAAGATAATAATACTAAAACCTCATAATTTTCTATTTAATTTGCTAGATTTTATTATCTGTGCCCTTGAAGCTATTTATTTCTATGGTATGTGTATAGTAGAAATACCGTGTCATGGTGGGCCACTGTACATCTCTTTCCAATTTCATATTCAATGACGTCATGTTGGTAGGTTGAAATTGGACTTGGTAGCAGTATTTACAGCATAGAAATAAAGGCTACAGTGGGTAAATTCACACCTAACAGGTACAATGCATATTACCTGGGTGATGAGCACACTTATAACTTTGACTCAAATTGTACAAAAGTGATTCATGTAACCAAAATATTTGTACCCCCATAATATTCTGGAAAAAAAAGAAATACTACAAATCTGGGTTGGATTTATTGTTCTGTTCATTGTCCAGACCTAAGAAAGTAATGGAGAAAATGTTAATAATGCAGCTTGTGCTTAAAATGTGTTTTGACTATAGCCATTATATTGTGAATAGTGCAAAAAACTGAGAAAATTTTCTTCCGGTATTTGAAAACTATTGTCAGATTCAACGAAGAAGTCACTTACATATTTCACAAATAAAGCTCTCACATACATCTTGTTTTTTTACTATCATCTTACTTGTTAAAGTAAACAAAAATATCAACCAGTGTTCATATCAGAAGTGTACTCATTCATCTGTTGCAAATACTAGGTTGGTACAGATATGAGAGTTTAGCAAAAATCAGAAACATTCTATGAAAGTCAATTTATCTACATAGAACTTATAGGGTATTGTGTATTTTATTAATATTATTTGAAAATTGTGTGCTGCATACCTTTATATCAGTAAAAACTCATGTGTTTATATCTACACATGCTTTTTTTCTCAAGAACTGGTGGTTAAATATTTACTGGCACAACATTAGCTTTAGGCCTACTTTTATACTTCCCCAGGAAAGCTTCGAGTCCTTTCTTAATAATCCATAGAGAGGCACTTGAAGGAAACTGCTTGTGTTGTAGGTTCATGGCGGGAAAACCTTTAGACATGATCTTAGCAAATATTCTGAGCCACATTCCTTCTATATCACCTACTTGTAGCCATGAAACTCCTTCAGAGTCTCCTCTAATTTGGGCATTTACCCAGATTTTTGTATTTCTTTACCTTTGGACATGGCTTCCACCCACCTTCCTGAAAAACTAGGCCTTCTTCATATTCCAGGTGTTTCTTGTGTGCTCAGGAGCAAGCATTGACTATGGAAAAGAGGGCTTGGGTTATAGAGGGGAGAATTTTTTTTTTATTTCAGCATATTACGGGGATACAAATGTTTAGGTTACATATATTGCCTTTGCCCCACCTGAGTCAGAGCTTCAAGTGTGTCCATCCCCCAGATGGTATGCACCGCACCCATTAGGTTAGAGGGGAGAGTTTAAGGGGATTTAACTGAAGCTCTAAGTAATCCAAAGTGTTGGCTAAGAGAGTGTTGGGAGTTTGTGAGGGGAAGAGGAATGCATTGATGCTGTGTGTTTGGGTCTGTTGGACTTCAGCCATGATTAGGTGTGTGGAGAAAAACAGCTAGTAAGAAAGGATATACAGGTTGATCATCCCTAATCCTAAAATCAAATTGCTCCAAAATCCAAAACTTTTTAAGTGCTGACGTGATGCCACAAGTGGACAATTCCACACATAAGTACTTAACACAAACTTTGTTTCATGCACAAAGTCATTAAAAACATTGTGTAAAATTACCTTCAGGCTATGTGTATAAGGTATATGTGAATCATAAATGAATTTTGTATTCAAACTTGGGAACTGTCTCCAAGATATCTCATTATGTATACTTCTGTTCCAAACATTTCAGATAAGTGATACTTAACCTGTATATAGCCAGTGTCCTTACCTTCTGTTTAGCCCTGTAGATAATATTTAGCCCATACTTGGAACTAGATAATATTTTTTGATGGGTGATTTTTGTTGTGGTTAATTCTTAAAGGTCTGTCAAGTTTTAATTTCTCTTTGACTTTCATTTCCCAACAGGATTGACAATTGCCAAGCGCATTCAGATTTCTGATTTACCTCAATTAGTTGCTGCTTTCCACAGTTTAGTGGGTTTGGCAGCTGTACTCACTTGCATAGCTGAGTACATTATAGAATATCCACATTTTGCTATGGATGCAGCAGCAAATCTCACCAAGATTGTGGCCTATCTTGGCACCTACATTGGTGGCGTCACCTTTAGTGGGTCTCTTATTGCCTATGGAAAACTGCAGGGTAAGTGATTTAATGTAATATAGAGGTAAACATCTATTATTTAGGGTATTTAGAGATCCATTTCAATTTCAGAAAATACCTTAACAGTAGAAATTGTTAGGTAAAGAGTATTTGTATAGCACTCAGAAATAGGTAAAAGGTTTTTTCCCCCTATGAAGATGGTTCCCCTTCTTGATCCTTGCAAGTCTCATAAAGTTTTGAAGCTATTTCTTCTGCAGACAGGAATGGAGGAAATTAGTGCACAGAAATTTGCATGGAGGGACTAGCTGACGTTTGATAATATAAATGAACAAAACAGCATCTTCATAATTCTTGGCTAGAGAAGTCTGTATAGAGTTCACAGAAACAAACTTTATGCATTTTCCAGAATAGAGTGAAGCTTATCAAATAAATGTGTGTGATTCGTAGGCAGTACTTATTTCAAAAACAAATATGCATTTTAGGGCTTTAGCTAGCATGGCTACTGTTGCTGCTGCTAAAGTCAGTCATGAAAATGGAAGCCCACAGAGGCTGCTTTCAGCGTTTTTACAAAAAGGAAGTCTCTAAAGAAAGTAGTTTGTGGTTTAGAAACATAGTCTTGCCTCTCAGTAATAAAAAGTCATTAAAATTAAGTGGGAAACTTCCATGAAACTTAAAAATCATGAAAGAATGTCCAGCCTCAAACATTCTTATCTTATGCTTTGTCTTTAGGAATAACTAACAAGCAGGGGTTCTTCTCCCTTGAGCTCAGTTGACAGAATCAGAAATGCTAATGTGCAAGGACTCGTATCGAAGTTTTAAATAGACAAAAACTACACTTAACAATTTCTGTGTTGGTCATACAGAAGAAATCACTTTTTAAGATTCTATGACAAAAAGTAAAGAAATTTTTATGTGATCACAGTAGGGAAAAGAACAGTTAAGTTGAACCATACTTTTCCTGTCCCCATTAATGTTTGTTACTTGTAACAACTCTAATTTGCCTGTATGTTTCTAATTTGCCTGTATCTGGTGATATTTTAAATACCATGTTATTACATTTTGGTAGTTTGGAATTAAAGGCCATATACTTGCACGTGTGTGAGGCAATGTCTTACTACACGTTCTCAATTCTGAATACCATGTGTTTGCTTCTAGGTATCCTGAAATCTGCCCCTCTCCTCCTACCTGGAAGGCACGTACTCAATGCCGGCTTGCTGGCTGCTAGTGTGGGAGGAATGATCCCGTTCATGATGGACCCAAGCTTTACCACCGGCATTACCTGTCTGGGCTCTGTGTCAGCTCTCTCTGCTGTCATGGTAAGAAGTCAGAGATTGAAAAAGCACATACTTAGTGAGGAACTGGGAGTATTTTGTTCAGTTACAGTCTAATAATATTTCTATCTCTTCAAGACCCATGGTGGAATAAAAATGTTTTAAAATTATGTTATACGGCCATCTTTTTAGAATCTGGAAGATATAGAAAAGTGTAAGAAGAAAATCATTGTTTCTCTCAATTGTTTATTTCAAAGTTGTCACATGTGGCACCTTTATTGCTCTGAGTCTCTTCACTGGAGCAACGTGTTGGTGAATAGGAGTGTAAAAAACCAAAAGGTTTCAATTCCATTCATTAGGTGCCTACTGTGTGACAGGCCCTACAAAGTAGTGCTTTGGGGTTTACACAATACCTGTAGGATAGTTTCCGCCCATTAGTTGCTTTCATGTTCATTGGAACATATGACACCAAATCAAATAATTATATAAAGCAAAATGTAATTAAATCCTATGTGCTCAGTGAGGGAATTCAGTGAAGCCTTTCATGATAGGTTTGGTCTTCTTCCTCTTTAATTTTTGCATTTAGTACATTGATACATATAGTAGTTTTTAGTTGTCTACATGTTATAGTTCAACATTTTATTATTATATGATGCTGTTACATGCAACTGGTTGTTATTCACTGATATTCATGTTCTTTAGTGTATACTTTGTAGACAAGGTTTATATGTTAAGTTTTTAAGAAATTATCCACAATGCCCAGCACAAAGTTAGACTCATAGTAACTGCTTATCAAACACTTACTGTCTCCTAGATTCAGAAGCACTGAATTTATAGTATAAAAATGATACGCACAAAATTTGGAACACTGAAGTTCTTAAGAAAAGCAGCTTAAAATTCTATCCTTTTTTTTTTTTTCTGAGACAGAGTCTCACTCTGGGTAGAGTGCAGTGGCATCATCATTGCTCACTGCAACCGCAAACTCTTGGGCTCAAGCGATCCTCCTGGTTCAGCCTCCCAAGTAGCTGGGACTACAGGCGCATGCCACCATGCCTGGCTAATTTTTTTCTATTTTTTGTAGAGACGGGGTCTTGCTCTTGCTCAGGCTGGTCTCAAACTTCCAACCTGAAATGATCCTCCCACCTCGGCCTCCCAGAGTGCGAGGATGACAGGCGTGAGCCACTGTGCCCGGCCTAAAATTCTATATCTTTATATGAATATTGATGATCCAATTTGATTCTGCCTTATATAGCACTGATTTTTGTCTTATTTTAAACAAAAGAAAAATAGTTTTGATATTTTTAACCTAATAAAGCAGAAAATGTTAAAGTCGCAAAATCAAACCTATAGTATAGAAATGTAACACAGAATTATTGTTTTTGAAAAGCAGTACATATGGTATTTAAAAGGTACTTATTGATTCTATGAGAACATTTGAATAAGATGAAAGTATTTTTAGTACTTATTTTTATTGCTTTTGGTTTAAGTAAGTAGTATATGAATACATTCACATTGTAACAAACGAACAAAAAAAAAATGTAGGAGTATGTGGAATAAAGAGCAAAAATCTTTCTCCCCACCATCCTTTTTCCTTTCCTGTGTTTTGGTAATTTGGGATTACATCATGGACAATGTTAATGTGATACATTATAGACACTTTGGATTCTGTTGTATTCCTTCAGAGAGTTTTGATTATTATTTTTTATTTGTTTTTGTAGGCAGCTATCTTGGCTGGACTCAAATTTCACATTCTGACTCCTTTATGGTGGGCAGGGACAGCTGAAATCTATTGTTATTTTATTCTTATTAGTATTACTTGGAGTCTGCCCCACATATACATAGTCATCCAGAGATTTGGATTTTATACATAGAATTTATACGTAGAATTTGGGGTTCCCCTTCTTTAGCCTGTTCCTTTGCAGGCTTTTCCTTCTCACGTTCTAGCTGCCTTGGTCACCTCAAACCTCCGTCTTTAGGGTCTTCAAACAAGTAAGACTGTAGGCTTATATTTTAGTTTTAGCTGCTTCAGTTGGTACTCATAGGGGTCTGCCCTCAGCCTAACACCATAAAAACTTGGAAATTCACTTTATGCCATTGTATTTTTCCAAGTGTAGACCCCTCTCCAGTTTCTGCCTACTGAAAATAGAGAAATCACTGAATCACTGAAAAGTAATTTCTTTCTTTAGGGAATTTTTTTTGGGGGGCTGGGGTATGACTCAGTGTTTATAGTTATATATGTGAAAGAGTTGGTCAGATAGGAGGCAGTCATTACCAGAAGTAGAACTTACATGTAAATATATTAATTGAAAAACTAGGCCGGGCGCGGTGGCTCACGCCTGTAATCCTAGCACTCTGGGAGGCCGAGGTGGGCGGATCGTTTGAGCTCAGGAGTTCGAGACCAGCCTGAGCAAGAGCGAGACCCCACCTCTACTAAAAATAGAAAGAAATTATATGGACAGCTAAAAAAATATATATAGAAAAAATTAGCCGGGCATGGTGGCGCATGCCTGTAGTCCCAGCTACTCGGGAGGCTGAGACAGGAGGATCGCTTGAGCTCAGGAGTTTGAGGTTGCTGTGAGCTAGGCTGACGCCACGGCACTCACTCTAGCCTGGGCAACAGAGTGAGACTCTGTCTCAAAAAAAAAAAAAAAAAAACTAGAATAATTAAGAACCAAGATGTTAAATGTCAGAGATTTTATTTTTATGTTATTGAGTTCTGCTTTGGTTTTTGTCCCAGGGCGTGACTTTGACGGCTGCTATTGGGGGTGCCGACATGCCTGTGGTCATCACTGTGCTGAACAGCTACTCGGGCTGGGCCCTGTGTGCCGAGGGCTTCCTGCTCAACAACAACCTGCTGACCATTGTGGGCGCGCTCATCGGCTCCTCTGGTGCAATCCTGTCGTACATCATGTGTGTGGTAAGAAACACAAATGTGAAAGAAAAGTAAATGATGTTCTGAAAATATGGATGTGCTTGTCATTTCTTGTATTAGGCAAAAAAATGAGTATGTTAACTTTAATTCTCTTCAGCAGAAATAGCAGGGTGTTTTCTTTGAATAAATTTCCAGGACTGTGTTCATGGTACCCAACTATAGAGAATTAGGAAAGTTAAATAGGAAGATAAAAATCTTCTAACGCCTATCTCCATCTGGAGATAATCACGTAAGATTTTAGTTTATTTTCTTCTATTCTTTTTCTTTGTGTATTGCCTGTGTATTTACTTGTCTGATCATGTTGTATATCATTTTACATTTAATTTTTTAAACTTATATACTATATTCTTGGCTTTTTTTATCATTAAAACGCCTTTAAGAAATTATTTTAGGAGACTTTATACTAATCCATCATATGGATATACAAAATTTATTTAATATTTCCCTAATGCTATACATTTGATGTTGCTTGATTTTTATTTCTCTTTATACATAAATACATCTTTGACATTTCTGATTTTTGCCTTAGGTAGATTCCTAGAAGTAAAAGTGAAAGGGTGTGCTTATTTTTACAGACTCTTTATACTTATTTCCATGTTTCCAGAAAGGTTGTTTGAATTTACACTCCCACTAGTCATATGTGAGGGTACCTAATTAGAAGTTTCGTGGTCAACATGATGTTTTAAAAAAACAGAATAAAGTAGTAACACAAATACTTCCTAGCTTCCTTTTTATTTCTAATTCCCTTCTTGATGCCAAGAAGATATCTTGCAAATAATTAAAAGTTTGCCTAGAAAATTTTTCTAATCATAGATCTTATTCTCTAAATAATAGTTTTGAATGACAAAGTACAAGCATGAAACTATAATAAGTGAACTCAGAATTTGACTTTATGAAATAAAAATAATCCTATTTACCTTATGAAATAATTGAAAATATCATTGTAATTTGGAATGCTGTTATAATAAAAAATATTTTTGTTTCTTTGGCCATATTTTAAAACAAAGGATTTGACAGCCCAAATTCAAAATAAGCTAAAAGATTTTAAAATGAAATCACTTGAGTTGTTCAGGGATTTGGAAAAGTGGAGGTTTATATATCCTGTTTGAAAAGTTTCAGCCTTTGGGGTTTTTAAATATAAATGTTGGTGAAGAAGAAAAATTTATTCAGTTGTACTAGAAATACAGTTTTCTCTAAAAATGAACTTTTAACCCTTAGTCTTTGCCTCATTTGATAAATTTTAATGGCCAGCAGGGGGCAGCAGATTTTCATTATTACTTGTGGTTTGTCAGAAACTATTTTTAATATTAAATGGGAAGATTTTAATTTTAACAAAGCCAGTGGCATACCGATATGGGTAAGGGAGGGAGGAAGATTTATATCTAGGAAATATCATCATGGGTACTTTTTGCCTTTATCTTTTTTTCCTTAAATGGTATTCTTTAGGTTCTTAAATTTGTTAACAGTATTTCCCAAATTTCTGACTGTCTGTGTCTTTTATTTTTCTACTTTTTCTTCTTCATCTAGTATCTTTTATTATTATTAGTTATAGCAACCACAGCAACTCTTTCGGTATCAGTTCTGTAACTGTTATAATAACTAGAATAAGGTAGTAAAAGGCACCTGTTGAAAGCGCTCTCTTCTATGTGTACTTCTGTAATTACATCATCTTTCTCTTCTTTTGCTATTCTTTCATATTTCTTGATATGTTTTCTCTAGTTCTTTTTTTTTTCTGTTTTTACTGCCTCAAGCATGTCATTTAATATGAGCATACTGCAGATATATTTTATTCCTATACCATATTTACAGCTAATAAGTTATTCTTATTGCTGTCTGAAGCCATAAATATCATATTGGGTCAGATTAGTACTCTGTAATAACAAGTTTGTATTAATTTGGATTCAAGGACAGTTGAAGTCTTAATTAAAAAAAATTAACAAAAGATGTTTAATGTAGGAAATTTGGAAGAAACAGAAAAAGATAAATATCAAATAAGAAAATCATCTAAACTTCCATTACCACTTAGCTGTTAACATTCTAGTCTTTTTTTATATGTGTATATTTAAATACATTGTATTTAATGTATTAATTGTCTAACTTTAAATTTAATTTTCTGTTTAATTTTCTAACTAATAATAGTTAACATCTACTTGTTATTATAGCACATTGATATACCATAATCTATCCAAGTACATATTACTGTTTTTAACTTTTTTTTGGCTGCAGTATTCCATCTTGTGCATCTTTATTTCCTTAGGTCAAATTTTTATAGTGCAATTACATGGTCAAAGGGAGTAAGATCTTTTGTTGGCTTTTGATATTAATAAATTGATCTCTGTAAGGGATTTCCTAGTCAAAGCTCTTGCTAGTGAGCTGTAATGTACTTGTTTTACTGTGTACTCTCTACTGCTAGATGTTGTTACAAAGCAAATGAGCAACTAACAATAAAACAAGCTTGCCATACTTTTGGATTTTGAAGACAGAATTTTTTTTCTAAATACTCTTGATTTCTGACTTTTTACACTTACCTTTATTGATTTTTACCTTATGCTGCTTTATTATAAGAAATTGTTTATGCCTGTTCTTAGCAGCTGAAGGTAGATCAGAATAATAAAACTGAAATAGCTACTCAATATTGGACTTTAGTATAATACTGCAGGCATCATGCTGGGTGCTTTACAAATATTAGCTTATTTAATCCCCACACTGATTCTGAAGGTAGGAAGTATTCTTGTTTTATAAAAGTATCTTAAGGCACCATTTATTATTCACCTTTGTGTTTATGAGGCCTGGCCTAGCACCTGGCATATTCAAACAAATACAATGTTTGTTGAATGAACAATAGATGAATATCTTATTTTTTAGCTCATTTTATATTTTGGAAATCTCTCCAGATAGGTTATGGTAGCAGATATACTAGAGTTAATATGGTACCAGTATGCTGACCTTCTTTATGATTTATTGAAAGAAACATGTGAATCCAAACCAGAACAGAGCAGTTTTATTATGTATGAGGGAATGTAATGTACCCCAAATGGCTAACCCTAAAATTGAATTTTTGTTCTGACAATTCTTTTGGGTATCCTCTGAGCCTGATGCTATGGTAACATAACACTCAATATTATAAAAACTGAAAAATGTCGGCAGTGTCCAAACAACTAGTTCAAATCAATGATTTGCTTTATATCCAGATATCACATAGACACGAACCTCTTTATGATTTTACAGTCTCCCTACTTGTGATAGTATCCAGATTGCCAGGGATGTAGAGATCTTGCAAAAATAGAACCGCATTTTCAGACCAAATTTTCTGATTTTTGGTCTTTGTTGCTTGTTTACAAATGAAAATAGAACAAAATGAAGTAGATCAAAAGTCAAACCAAAAACAATTTTTTTTTACTTTGTAATTAATTAGTACCTACAAAACATTGGAATGAGAGATGCTAGTGAATAGTATGTATGTTATTATTGCTTTGGCTTTGTCTATTTTATGACCTTTCCTTTGTTTTCGAATTTATTTCTTACAGTGTGCTTGGAATTATGAGAATTAAGCTTCTCTTTAATGTAGAATAATACAATTTTAATTATAGGGCTTAATGGCTAAAAAGGAACAGTCTTGGACAGTGTTGTAAATTCTTTGTCTTGGAAGCTGGGAACTTTCTTCAATCTCTGGATCTGTGATTAGTCTCATTAATCACTTAAGCAGGCCAAAAAAAAAGAGAGAGAAAGAAAGAAACAAAACAAAACAAAACAATAAACCCTAAACATTTGTTGAAAATATGATGTTGCAATGGTAAATTTAGAGATGAAAAATAATTTCGTTTTTAAGAGGCCACATGGAGTTAACTTAATGGTGATATAATTGTGGATACATGTTTAACAAGTTGACTTTGATTGTTCAACTACTGTGTGGTTCCTTTTTTTCTCTCTAAGATGCCATCAGAAGTGGGCACACATTAATTCAGTGTCCTCAGAAATTCTTTCTTTCTCCTCCATTCAGTTTTATAGGAGCAAATAATGGTTCCTATTATGCCAAGTTAGAATAAAGTGGTTCTGTCCCTCGCCATCTGTCCTCTGCATCATGTCCTCTGTGATCTGTCCTTCTGCAGGACTATATCAGACAGGAGATAGGGCCTCTTTGTTCATTTGACTTTTTTTTAAAAAAGTTATATGTGAAAGAAATATCTTTATGTCTAAAATAGTCCTTTGAATCAATTTTTAAGGGCAGGCTGCCGAAATAGCTCAGTTGGGAGAGCTTAGGCTGAAGGGCAAAAATTTGGTAGAATCTATATTTTGATAGCTGAGTTGTGGAATTCTGTAATTCAAAACTAGAAAAGATTATCAATGTCAACAAAAGTTGAATGTTGGGGAAGTCTCAGATATGGCTATTTGGGTTTTCATTAAACCTTGGATTTAAATATGGGAAGATGTGTTAAGAATTTAAAACTTCATGTCAATTAAATTAATTTAATTGTTCTCAGACCCTCTGATCCATTAATAATATACATAAAGATATTTCAGGCTTTATTTTGAATGTAATTATAGACGACCTTACCAGAACTTTGGGTTCTGTAAAATGTGGATGTTGTGTTTGATAAATGAGTTTAGGTCAAAGGAACAATTGAAGTTCTGGCAACATTTTGATCTATCATCTTTAAAATTTGTATTCTTTATAGGCTGCCTTTGTCAAAGTATGGCTTTTTGCTCATTTTCTATGTTCCTTTTCCTCCTTGCCATAGCCCGTGTCTCACTTCAGCAGTAACGCAAATGTCTCCACTGAGCTGGTATTAGGCTGGGCCATAATTCATTGTATGGGTGGTCGTGTTTTTCCTGATGTGGTACTTATCATTGAAGATCTCTAGTGCTTTTAAATAATTATTGTCTTTTTTTTTTTAAGTAATAGATTCACACTTATGTAGCTTTTAAGTGATATAATGGATACATATAATATATTTATCACAGCTCTTAAAATAGGGTTTAATGAATTTTTAGAATTTTTCCTGAAGTGATAAATTCAGTTCTGATCATGTAGAATGACTTTTAATCATGTGCAGTCAGTGATTTGAATTCTTAAAATGTGTTTGATTACTCGGAACATCTAGCTTCTTTCCTTTTCTTTTACCACCATACCTCCAGAGGTCTACAAATGAACTGTTTTTCAAAATCAGATCAGTTATTGCCACATAATTCAGTTGTGGCCTTTGTGTGCCACGTTCTTGGATGATTATAAATGAGATGCAATGAGAAGCGCCATTCTTTTATTTATTTATTTATTTTTTGAGATTGATTTTCTAGTTAAAAGGGTGGGTATAAATTTTAAGGAGTGTATAACCTCATTCATCTACCTGTTTGGAAGTGAAATATTTTAGGATCTTAATGATGAGCTCAGTTACTTCTATTACAACTTAGGTATAAGGCTTCAGGGAGCTGTAATTGATTTGGAAAATAAGATGGTATCAGCCACCACATTTCTTATTTTCTTGATGACAGAGGGCAGCAGAGTTCTAAATGAAGTGGATCCTTCTGATTTTGATTCTTCCCAGGTGCCCCTTCGCAGCTTGTTTCTGGTAGCAGAATTCACCCAAGAGAGATCTGTAGGGTTGCCTTGTAAAATGTCTTATTTTCTGTCATTCTCTTTAGTCTTTTTTTTACTATGGTGAAATCCACATAAACACGGAGGCAAAAGTTGCTCAATCAGCGTTCAGACAATAATAAGTAGACCTGAATTTTTCATTAATTTCCTAATTTTACTGATAATTTTCCATTAACTTCTTTGTTTTTATTTACTTTTTTACTGAAAATATATCAATGTGCAATTGATTTGATAGGGAAAAAATAATGTGGTTCTTAGATGTCTTCTGTCATTTAAATTTTTGAAATATTATTAAGAAGACAGCTCAAATTTATCTGGTTAAAATGTTTTAAATGATCAACTAAACAACTTTTTACACAAAATTTATACCATTCTGAAAAGTTATGTGGATTAAACTCTCACAGCTGATTAATTTTGCTCTTTAGGCAATGAATCGCTCCCTGGCTAATGTGATTCTTGGAGGCTATGGTACCACTTCAACAGCTGGTGGAAAACCCATGGAAATTTCTGGCACACATACAGAAATCAACCTTGACAATGCAATTGACATGATTCGAGAAGCTAATAACATTATTATTACTCCAGGTAAAACAAACAAACAAAAACTAAAAAGCAAACAACCCATGATTTTTGTTTTACTTACATTAAAACAATTTTTTGTAATAGGAAAAAAATAGAATTGGAACTTCTTTATTTTTGAAAACATAATGAAACATAGTAGCAACTTTATGAATTCAAGGTGAAAAATACTGAGAATTCTCAGTTTTACTATTTTGGGGATCACATGGAGATTCTATAAATTGATGTATGGGTTCTAGCTGTGACTTTCTATGATTCAATACATATGTTCAATTCATTTTTGAGTCTTTGTAATTTTTTTCTTGTTGGTAATTTTTGGGCCTATTGTCAAGAGTACATGAAAGTGTTTAGCTCACTCATTAGACTTGCTCAGTAAATGTTAGTCTTGTTTCAAAAATAAATATTTAGATATCAAGAATCATGTGGTTTTCAGTAAGATAAGGCAGCATGGCCTAGTAGAAAGAGCTTGGTCTGGGAGTCACACCACCTGACTTCTGTTTTTAAAAGCTACGCCTCAACCGATATGACATTGACTGAGTTATTAAATTTCTCCAGGCCTCAATTTCCCAATTTTCTGAGGTTTGGCCGGTTCTTCACTCTTATCACAGCATGCTGTGGTATTATAAGTAATACGTTGATTTCAGATTAAGATTTTAACTCTACCATGCTATCATATAAGCTTTCTGTAAAGAAAAGCTACTGATTTGACATGTGGGTCGTTTATTGGTTGGTTATGTATTGAGATAAAAATAACAAACATTAGCCGAACTAAATGTTAAGGTATAAGCCTTCTCCACTTAGGGCAATGTCGCTTTTTAGGGGCATTGGAAACACGTGCATGTGGATTTGGGTTTGTGGTTGTCACACAGGTGGGGCTGCTGCTGTCAGTTAGTAGAAGCGGATAAACTAAATATGCTGTGATGCGTGGGACGCTCCTGCATAATGAATGCTGCCGGCCAAAGTGACGTTGGTCTCACGGTTGAGAAACACTGCTGGAGTGTGAGGCTGTGAAGATGTAGAGGACACCATCTTTTTCCTGTAGACAATTTCCATCTAGTGATGAAGTGAGATGGGTAGATCAGGAGTGCAAGCTGGCTAATGGTAAGGGCTAAACCGAACTGTGTAGGCAATTCTTCTATCATGAGGAACCTAAGAAGGTTTGTAAAGTTTGTAGGGAAGTGAGGATTTCTTTTGAGGCTTAGAGGATGGATGATGTTGGGATGGGGGAAGGCAGAGGGAATAGCTTGAGCAGAGACTTGGCATTTAGAAGGATGGGCGTAGAAAAGTAGGGACAGATGTGAGATTCCTTGTACAGGTAGAATGGACAAAATGGAGGGATAAAGGAGAATGAAGATGACTGAAGTTCTTGGTTATACCCGCAACAACATCAGAAATATCGAGAGCTTTTTTTCTTGGGCATTGGGAGAAATTTTAAGTTCTTTTTTGGAGATACTAAGTTTGAGATGGAGATGGGACATTGGGCGTGTTGTCCTGGTGCTCAAATGATAGGTCAGGTTTGTAGGCAGATGGGAATCATTGGATGGTTGTTGAAGCCATAGGATAATCTGAGATTTTCAAGGAGAACATGAGGGCAGAGTTAAACCGTCTTGGGAAACTTTATCATTTAAGGGGAAAAACAGAAGGAGAAAAACTGTTCAAAGAATTTGAGAAGGAACAGTAAACAAAGTTAGAAGGTGAACCAGGGGACTGCAGTGTCATCACAGCCAAGTATGAAGAGAGAGAAGAGGAGAGGAGAGAAGAGAAGGGTATACGCAGGTGTGTGTATGGTGTGCAGGGAGGGCGTGCCCAGCAGTTACCAGACACTACAGAAGATTGAGAAGAGATCGTTAGATTTTGAATTTCAAATTTAGGCCAGTATTCTTAAAAGTCCAAATTATAAGTTTGCTTTCATTTTCTAGTCCTCTTATCTGATTGCCTATGTTGGCATAAAAATGTGTTTTGATCAAGAGAGAAGTTGTAGTTCCTAAATTTCAAAATAAAAAACACATCTGTGTTCTTCATGTTCCTTGCAGGGTACGGTCTCTGTGCAGCCAAAGCTCAGTACCCCATCGCTGATTTGGTAAAGATGCTCACTGAGCAAGGCAAAAAAGTCAGGTAAGTGAGAGGCTTGCAGTGCGTGTAAAGATGTGTGTGTGTGAAGAAAAGGAAATACAGTTGATCCTTGAACAATGCAGCGGTTAGGGGCACCGACCCTGTATGGTTGAAAATTCATGTATAACTTTTGACTCCCTCATAACTTAACTACTAATAGCTACTGTTGATCAGAAGCCTTACCGATAAGTCGATTAACATGGGTTTTGTATGTTATATGTATTATATTAGTGTATTCTTAAAGTAAGCTAGAGAAAAGAAAATATTATTAAGAAAATTATAAGGAAGAGAAAATATATCTACTATTCATTAAGTAGAAGTGGATCATCTTAAAGATCTTCATCCTCAGTTGTCTTCACGTTGCGTAGGCTGAGGAGCAAGAGGAAGAGGCGGGGTTGGTCTTGCTGTCTCGGGGGTGGCAGAGGCTGAAGAAAATCTGCATGTAAGTGGACCCACGCAGTTCAAACCCATGTTGGTTAAGGGTCAGCTTTTAAAAAAAAATGACTATTTTTTAAAGTGGCATTTAACATATATAGTCCTAGGTAAAGAAACTAAGTTGTTGTAAAAAAAAAAAAAAAAAACCAAAAACCCAAACTCTATCCTAGTCTTAGTCTTACTGCTTAGTTTTTTGCCATCTATAGAATAGCATTGACTCTAAACATAGACTCATTTTAGAAAGAGAAATTTTATTATTACAAATTCCAGGATGTTTATTAATGGGAAAAAGCAGAAGCCTTATTTCTCTATGGTTTGATTTGGAGAATGAAGTCAAGTAAAGCATTTAAATTACATCAAGTTGTATCTTCTTGGTTTCTTTTGACAGTGAGGAAAAACAAAAGGGCTCAAAAGAGAACTTTTGGAACAGTGAGACCCAGTAATAAACCTGTGGGCTGGTTACTGTTGTGCTGATTTAGCCCTCATCCTGTCAGGGTGGAAAAGACTGCTGAACATGTTCTTTTTATAAAGCCGTACACATTTTGAAATATGAATTAGAGCAGTGGCTATTCCTGCCACTTGCCATGGGGGCATTGGACTGCTCTTGGGAGGACCTCAGACTGAGTGGCAAAGTCAGGGACTGCATTCCTAGATTATTCCTTGTGACCTTAGAAAAAGGGTTTGAGAAATGTAAAAATGGGGCCATTGGGTCGTGAGCTTGGTAACCCTTGAGGTACTTTGCATCTGTCCTGCTTACATTTGGGTCCCCATTCTGGAACTCTGTTGTTACTTAGGAGTCAGAGAAGAGAGCCTCTAGACTTACCCCTCTTAGGACAACTGCTGCCCATTTTGTGGGGATGCTGGTTCACTAGCAGTTGCGTTGACATAACCCCATAAGTCAGAGAGACAAGATAACTCATTAAGTAGAATTAGGGTATTCACCAGGATGTTAACATCTGTTGATGAAACTTTTAAAAAATGTTTTATAATATTTACATTAAAAAATTTGTTAATAGACACATAATGATTGTACATATTTATAGGGTACATAGTAATGTTGCAATACACATAATGTATAGTGATCAGATCAGGGTAATTAGCATACCCACATCTCAAACCTGTATATTTTCTTTATGTTGGGAACATTCAATATCCTCCTTCTAGCTATTTGAAACTATATAACATGTTTTTGTTACCTATGGTAATGCTAATAGTGCTATAGAACACTAAGAACTTATTCCTCCTATCTACCTGTAATTTAGTATCCTTGACAAAACCGTTACTGTAAATAAAAATTCCTTTTAGATGTCAACCTTACACTTTTGTCTAGGGGCAGATGATAAAATAAGCCAAATGGTGTGCCTAGAACTAGTCAGAGTATCTGTGCCAGACTGGATGTGGAATCCTGATCTTTTATTTAAATGTCTCAGCTATTAATAGTGGTAAAAGAGACTTAGATGATGAAATCAGAGAGTTACCTAAATTGACTTAGTGTCAGCAGTTTTGTCAGCTGTTTTATTTCCTCCTTTCTTTCCTGCTCACCCTTCCCCTTTTCTGTCATTCTTCCCTCTCTGCTTCCTGCAATCTATAGTTAGTGTTTTTCAAATACATGAATCAAAATACTATTTAGTGTGGGAATAGCATTTCTGTGATGTGAATGGTTTCCATGTTTAGTGATAATCTTAGATGAAAATAGAAGATGAGAAAAGTCATTGACTATTTTAAAATTTTTACATAAGTCTTCTCTTTAGTTACTTATTCCTATTTTCATATGGGATATTAAACTGTGCTTTCTTTTTAGTCATAGTCTTGCCACTTAGAATATTTGCAGACCTACAAGTGAAAAGGATGTGTTAAAGATTTTTTATGATTTTCCTAAAAAGAAATTGTTTTCTTTATTCAATCCAGATGTGAAAAAGTCTAATGTATTAGTAATGCCTTCTATCATAATAAAATAGAGAAAGATGGCTTTCATGTCCTAGTGATCCTTAGAGAAAGGAATGATTAAGTTGACATACCTCTCTTGTTACCCATTGATCAGCCTAGGTTAACCAGACATTTTGGAAAAACAGTCCAGGGTTAGATGGATGGATGCTGAGTTGAAGAGCATCATAAGACTGTTGGGCATCTTGAAGGAAGGCAGGATGTGAAAGGAAATATGAGAGATGGGGAAGAAGGATCTGAAGAAAAGGGATAAGACAAGTGAATGTTTAGTTTCTGATCTGATTAGAATTTTATCCATGGGGATATAATATAAACTGCTGTTATAGGATGATTTCTATCACACTGCATGGGAAATGTAATTATTTGACTTAAGATATTTAATTATACACATATGAATAGTTCCTCAGTTATAAATTGTTTTTATCAAATAATTTCATAAACAGGCTTTTCAGTGAGAGTTTTTCATTGCTTCACATGGTTGTTGACATAGTTTGTTCAAATAATTTACTAAATTTATTAATAATCTATTACATAGGATCAGAATAAAATTATTATTCAGTCTGGTTTCTCTATTTGTGAGTTAGGATAAGTTAGCTATTTATAGTACTCTGTCTTTCATATTAAAGGTGCAATTATATATGAATATATTGTAGTTTTTTTTTTTACTGTAGTAGGTTGAATTTTCAACATAGTCTTTATAACAAATTATGTAAATCTTGCATTTGAATTAAATGGACTATTCTTGCTAACATGATAGTAGATTATCATATTTTTCTTGTTTTCCTTTCTAGCTTCTGTGTGGAATTTTTTTAAATTTAAAGGGATTCATAGAAACTATTGATTTTGCTGTGTATTAATACATGTGTTATCTTAGGAGAAATGCAGATTTTCTTTATGAAGTTAGGACTATGTATATACATATATGCTAGCTTTTCTTTTCTTAAAGAGACAAATGTCTGTTTGAACAAGAGATGGCTGCAGCAGTTACCTCGTAGTTTAATGAAATAAATCTGTATTTACAGTTTGCGGTAATTTAGTCCTTTCATCACTCTGTGGAGCTCCCACAGTGTTCATTGAGTACAGCTGCTGGGCCTCTGGTTTTAGTAGGTCTTTGTGCCTCAGGACCCCAGCATGCCTAGCATCCAGATGTGGTGACATACTCACACACATCCCCTGTGGAAATGTGCCAGTATGGACATATGATTGTCATCAATTAGTTACGCCCAAGTGGTGCCAAGAAAAACTGCATCTGTCATACAGTCTGTCTGGCTTCATGGCCCATGATTGATTTAGAGACACTCCTGTTTTCCTTTACTTTGGCCATAGTCATAACATGCACACAAAGAGCTGAGATTATATAATGAAGCACATGACATTTCATGACAAGAACTCATTTTAGAATGTCATGAAAGTTCACTGACTTAGACTCTCTTTAGTGGCCAAGGTATTGTTGCTTCCCAGTTGTCCAGAATGCCTGTGCAGCTTACCTAACTTCTGCTTCATCTCTAAAAGCATTTTATGGCTAAAATCTTGTAATACAAGAGCCACAAATATTCTTTTTATGTCCTAATTTTTGGATTGATTATATGATAGGCTTTTCATTATAAAGCAGAGATAATGTTCCCAATGAGTAATTCTTAGAAAGGGACATAAATTTTTTTTTGTACTTAATCACTGCTTGATTTTCTTCCTATAAAGCATCCTTGCTTGGATTATCACAGAAGTCTTTTGAATTTACTAAATAATTTTCAACTTCTTTGATTGACTAACTGATGTTACACATTGCTTTTTTTTTTTTTTAATTAATTAATTTATTTTTTGAGACAGAATCTCGCTTTGTTGCCCAGGCTGGAGTGAGTGCCGTGGTGTCAGCCTAGCTCACAGCAACCTCAAACTCCTGGGCTAAAGTGATCCTCCTGCCTCAGCCTCCCGAGTAGCTGGGACTACAGGCATGTGCCACCATGCCTGGCTAATTTTTTCTATATATATTTTTAGCTGTCCATATAATTTCTTTCTGTTTTTAGTAGAGATGGGGTCTCACTCTTGCCCAGGCTGGTCTCGAACTCCTGAGCTCAAACGATCCTCCCACCTCGGCCTCCCAGAGTGTTAGGATTACAGGCGTGAGCCACTGCCCCCGGCCTACATTGCTTTCATGTTAATGTTCAACTATATCTTTCTATTAATAATTTATTAATAGAAATTTATTTCTAGGTACTGAGAATACAAGGATGCATAAGCCCAGTTCTCATTCTCAAAAGTTAATAGTTATGGCCCGGGCAACAAAGTGAGACTCTGTCTCAAAAAAAAAAAAAAAAAAAAAAGTTATGAAGAAAACAAATCTATAAATAAATGAATGAATGAATAAATTCCATTTAACAGGATAGTATGCTAAGACAAGTAGAATAGCAGTAAGAATGCAAAGGAATAGTCTGAGTAGTTAGCTGCCCAGGGAACATTTTAAACTACTCATAACATGAATTTTTTTGCAGGTTTTTTAAAATAAATATTTTTATTCTTTTTATCTTCTATCTGAACACATCTAGATGCCTATGATATTTACAGCTTAATAGTGTTTTACAGTCTTGTATAACATGGTTATTGGTTTAAATATGTTATTTTTACTAAGAAAGAAATTGATCCTTTGAAGATACATGAAGATGAAATATTTTGTCCATCTAACTGGATTTTCCTGTTTTTCATGAAGTAAATGTGATTCAAATAAACCAAAGTTTAGGCTTCTTGGATTTGTTATGTTTTTGGGGGGAGGAAAAGCCAAGGCACATTGGTAAAGTAATAGTCACATGTTTCTCAGGAGAATAGAAATTAGGCCAGGTAAAAGACCTAGTATAATATTTGAATAAAGAAATAAACATTATTTAGCAGTTTTATGTCAGCTTTGTAATAGTTTTTTTTTTTTAATAAAAGACACAACCATTCATATTAATGGCTATTCGTTTAACAAGTAATTATATAGTACTTCGTGCCAGACACTGTTGTAGGTCCTGGGAATGTATCAGTGAATACAACATATAAAAATTCCTGATCCTATGGAATTTGCATTCATTGAGATGTTAGTTTAATAGGCTTCAAAATAATATGAATTGGGGGCACATATAACCCCATTGTGTCTCCAGTTCAGACAGTATTATAGTTGAAAAGAGGAAGAACAGCTATAGCATAGGTTATTGTATCAGAGTTTCAGAGTTACAGCTGGTACTGGTTAGCAATGAATTAGCTAATGCTTCTGGTTTTCCCAAAAAATATGGTGTGTTTCTTTGCACTTTAGATTGAGCCTGCCCTCTTCAAAAAGATGATAGCAGGAGGGTGGGTGTGATGGGGTTTGTTTATGTACTTGGTCAAATCAGTGAAACTTTTGTTGGAAGAGAGGAAGGTCAAAGAAACTGTGCATTCACTCACATCTATGTTCAATCTATTATGTGGAATTTCCAGTAATCCCCCAGATCAAAGATGCTTCTTATGCTCCTAGGAAATGGCCACCTTCATCCCAGATTGTTTGGCTTTATACTGTCCACAGCATATTGGTATGGTGGAAAGAAAAGAGGATTACGTTAAAGCCTATGCATTAGGTGCCTTGTAGGTCCTCTTCCAGCCATACCATTTGAGGACTCATTCGTTAGAAACCCTTGTCACAGGCATTCCATATCCTGAGGAAGAAACTCTCACTATTGATGAAAACCTGTGTTTCCAACCATCAGGGTGATTTTTAGCTTCTAGTATTATTAGGGAATTAAATATGAAATGTCCAATTTCGAATCAAAAGTTTATTTTATCTCAAACAAGAAGCAGTACAATTAATCAAAGTATGTGCCTAAACTATCAACACAGTTTTGCCATCTTAACAGTAGCTTGCTTATGCCAGCAGCAAAGAAGCCTGGAGAGAGAGTGGCAATGAAATCGTAAAAGGTGTTTTTTACAGCTTGTTGAGATTTGAATATTTTTCCTTGCAAGAAGTGGTCCAAGGCCTGGAAGACAAGGTCTGGTGAATATGGTGGGTGACAGAGAGTTTCCAAGTCCAGCTTTTGTAGTTTGAGCAGCGTTGTTTGTGCAACATGTGGTCGAGTATTGTCTTGCAAGAGGATTGGCCTGTCTCTATTGACCAATCTTGGCTGCTTAATCATAAGCATCCTCATCATTTCGTCCAGCTGGTTGCAGTAGACATCCGCTGTAATCAATTGACCAGGTTTCATGAAGCTGTAGTGGATATTACCAGTGCTGGGTCACCAAACAGACACCATTAGCTTTTTCTGATGAATATTTGGTTTTGGACTGTGTTTCGGTATTTCATCTTTATCTAACTGTTGTGCTGAACGCTTGCGATTGTCAAAAAGAATCCATTTTTCATCTACATCTACAATACGTTATAGAAATGGTTCACCTTTATGTTGTGACAGCAAAGAAAGAGAAGCTTTGAGGTGATTTCTCTTCTGATGCTCATTGAATTTATGTGGTACCCATCTATCCAGCTTCTTTACCTTGCCCATTTGTTTCAAATGGTCTGATATTGTTGGAACAGTAACATCAAACCTTGCTGCTAATTCACACAAGATTGAGATGGATTTGCTTCCACTACAGCTTTCAGCTCATCATTGTCCACCTTGATCTCAAGTCACCCACATAGCTCATTTTCAAGACTAAAATCACCAGAATGAAACTTCTCAAACCATTAGTATACTGTGTATTCATTAGCCACATCCTTCCCAAACACTTCATTGATATTTCGCGCTTTCGGCGTTGTATTGGTTCCATGATGGAACTCATATTCTAAAATAACACAATTTTTTTGACTTATCCATGGTTTCACAAAAATTGCTCTAAAAAAATTGAAAGATAATCCATAATGTGAGTTTGAAAGAGTGAGGATGTACCTTCACAATAAAAATAAAGAAGTGTCAAAGTGAAATGTCAGAGATATCAGCTGTCAAACTTAGTACTTAAGGAAATTGGACATTCCATTCTTAATAACCTCATGGTTATAATAAACTTTGAGCTGAGTTTTTATAATGAAGTTCATGTGAACACAGCAGAGTATAAATAAATAAGCCCTGTTCTTATTTAATGTCCAAATTCTTCAGTATCTTATAAATAATTTTCAATTTCTTGGCTCATTAGCCATTGCATTCTAAGAGCCATTCAACAACATCATTAAAGTTATTTGACAGAAAGATGAAATTATGTATAATTTTAACTAAATCTCTACAATATGCCAGAATATAATATCCTAGAACATGAGTCACAAATTGAATTTTAGGTTTTCCTCTGATATCATTCTTCATAGTCTTGTTGGTTATTTTGAAATCAAAACAGTGTCAGTAGTCATATAGTTTCTATTCTGGGCTTGGTAGTTAGATTTGGTTCAGTGATGCAAAAGCCAGATTTAGGCACAATCTATAATTAATCTCCTTGGAGAGGAAAAGGTAATGTTGGGACATGGTTCTATAGAGAACTGCATTGATGTTTGCATTAGATTGTCTGACTTGATTCTCCTTAGGTGACATCTCATCTGTTTGGGTGGCCTCAGTGTCACAGGCCACATGTACAGATGGAAAATGTGACAATAGTTTGTCAAACATTTCCTCATTCACATTCATACGACAGGGTCTATTATTCTGCATTAGAAAAATTGTGCCCCTGAGACATTTTCGTAAGCTGACTTTCATAATTTTTTTTCTGAAGAGAAGGCCATGGATAAACAACAGATTTCAGAATCAGAGTAGCAGTTCAGCGCTTATTTGCCTTTAAAAAAAAGAAAAAAAAAAAAGATACAAAATGTTCTCTAATGTTGGATGTTGGAAAGTACTAGGAAATTAAATAAACTTTTTTTTTTTTCATTCGGAATTACATGAGTGAGTTTGTCAGAACCACTGTTTCTAAGAAGGACTTTCACAATTTTAGAAAGCTGGATGTCTATCTGTTTGCCTGAGAAGCCTCACCAGAGAGGTTGGTTCCACATCCTATCTCATTAATTAGTTTTTGTGGACAGCAGTTGCCTTGGCAGAAATAGTTTTTCACTTCATTACCATGTTTCTCTTCAGATGGAGAGATGAGCCCCCCGCAGCTGGTCTCAGCCTTTTTACCACTAAGGGTAATTTAGGTAACACGGATGTTCACCCTGCTGCCTTCATGTTTGGGAAGGTTTTATTCTAAACTGATTTGTTAAAATTATTTCTTTTAAAAAAACTTTCCCTTGTGCTTTTAATAAGTGACCCATAACTGTCAACCAGAAGTTCTGATCAGTATGTGATAACCCAAAGAAAACTGCATTTTCAGTCTGTCAGTCATATTTTTCACAGGTGAAATATATAATTAAATGTAACAAATACTGGATATAGTAGCAAATCTTTTTATTACCTCCATGGAACCTTGTCAGAATGGAGCATTGCCACATGCAAACATGGAATTCAAAAGGTCCTTGAGGTGTAGCTCATACCAGGGACACTCTTCTTGCATCTACAGTGGAATTTCCAGCCTGCTTTGTGACAGAACACTGTGCAAACGTATTCGTTGTTTCGTTTTTGTTTTGTTTTGATACAGAGTCTCGCTCTGTTGTCCTGAGTAGAGTGCCGTGGCATCAGCCTAGCTCACAGCCACCTCAAACTCCTGGGCTCAAGCAATCCTCCTGCCTCAGCCTCCCGAGTAGCTGGGACTACAAGTGCACACCATGACACCCAGCTAATTTTTCTGTTTTTAGTAGAGATAGGGTCTCCCTCTTGCTCAGGCTGGTCTCAAACACTTGAGCTCAAGCCATCTTCCTGCCTCGCTCCCAGAGTGCTAGGATTACAGGCATGAGCTACCATACCTGGCCTGAGCAAACATATTTGGTATAATTTCTAAATAAAGGATTCCTGCCTTAAGCAGCAGTTGGATTGGGGAATTTTTAAGGTCTATTTTAATCATTAAAGTTTTATTGATTTACGAATATTTATGGCTTAAAAATAGGAGTAAGTAGACTTTTAATAAATGAGCCCTCTTTTTATTTTCTCTTTGTTTTTTTTTTCCTAATTTGTCAACTTCCTAGGTTAGAATAACATATTTAGGAAAATTGTGGGATGGTGGTGCTGTGAAGGCAGAATGCTAAAATGCAATGTACATTATCTTGTGTACAGTTTGATTTTAAAATATAAAACACAGGAAAAGAAGGGAGATTAACTCTTTGAATATTTTGACTATGGAAATAAATTTTGCTAGTGATTCTCAAAACATATAAACGGATAAAGGTTGTAAGGAGCTTCTATTTAAAAATTCTGGAGATCCTTGTCACTATAAGAGCAAGAGGCTACAAAATGGGGAAAACACTCTAAGGACTTTAGAAAGGAGCCCAGTTGTCCTTGCAGTTTCTTCGTCTAATTGTTGAATTGGGGTGCTCAATTCAATAAACCAATGGTTTATTGCTGCACTAGGCCTGGATATTCCCATAATCTGAACACGAAGATGTATTTTATTTGAACAGTTTGATAAGATTCATGTGGTGAATGTTTTATATTCTTTAGTGGCCCCACATGCCCAAGAACAACTGCTATAATGCACTCTGGTCAGGACATATTGTCTCCATGGCCTGTGATCGTGGAAATTTATGTTGTTGTTGTGTCCGCTTTAAAGCACGTGGTATTTGAAAAACTGTAAGAATGGGGTTTATACCATCATATATTATAAAAAGCTTTTAAAAAATGATAACTTTTTTGATTGTTCCTTTCCCAAATTTTACCAAGTTTACTCAGTATTCATGAGTAGTTCTTGTATATACTCTTATTTTTTTTTAATTCTCTCTTGGTTAATTTAAAAGATTCTGAAGATCAGGTTTTTTTCATTTGAGTACATTATTCCACTCTTTTTGAACTGTGCCTGGATCTATTCTAAATTGGTGACCAAAGCCTGGGCTTTTTTTTATTATAGAAAGTTCTATGAGAGACTTTATCATTTTCATACTGGAGAAAGAAACATAGCAAAAAGGGTTGAAATTTTGTTTTCTTCAAGATAGTCAAGAGATTATCCTAACTTGATGATGACATTTGTTGTGTCTGTCAACCAAGGAGACAGTACTTTTTTGGCTCATAGTATCTGTTGAATGGTTAACAGTGAGCTTTTGAAATTTGACTCTATCAGAATAAATGTATATTTTAATATTAGTTATGACCAAATTTCCAGTGAGTCCACTGGTTATAATTATTGGCCTTACTCTACCTTTATCTACCTTTACTACATTTGCAGACTTTTGATGTAACTGTAAATACAAAGAATTTCTGGCTTTTATTGAACTATATTGATATTTACTGGGATTTCAAGGTAAGAATTAGAAAAGCAACCCAGAAAGTGTTGACATTAAATCAGCATTTTGTTTGAATGTGAAAATGTGTGCTTCTTTGTATTAAGTGATCATTAAGAAGTGGGCATTTATTTGAAAAATTCAGATGAGCATTTATATTATAAAAATGTATTTGAGTAGGATAATGGCTGTGTGCATTTACTGAAGGCTTATGTCTGCCAGGTGCTGGTCTAAAGTACTTTGTATGAAATGCTGTTTACACGAAATATCTCATTTAAATCTCACAGTAATCCTCTGAAGAGGTTCCATTGTCAATCCCATTGTACACAGGAGGAAACCGAGGCACAAAGAAATAAATTGTCCAAATGCTTTGAGCCCTAAGCAGTGGCAATCTAGAACTCTTACCTGCTACCCTGCGCTACTTTTCTAAGTTTTTTCTCTACAAAGAAACAGAATGTTTATGAGTCAGTGTACCTTATGGGGCACACTGTGTTTTTTAAGACTCCTTTGCTCCTCCTTTCCCTTCAGTTGGGTCCCTACAATAGAGTGTCAGGTACTCTGGGAAATGGTAAATAAGACATGGTTTCTATACTTCAGGAGCTCTCAGTTGAGAGAGCACAGTCGTGCCAAACAGTCATTATGTTGCAGTATGGTAAGGAGGAGATGCATAAAGAAAGAGTTCTGGGAGCATGGAAGATCTTTCCATGATCTCATTTTAGTAGTTATTAATATTTTTCTTCTGTGGAATATTGTCAGGGACAGCTGGCTCTGTTTTTTAAGCATGTGCATAATAAAAGATAATTTTTGTTGTTCAATGAGAAGAGCTAAAAGGCTGGTAGGCTTTGCATGTTGAAATTCTGGATATTTTTCATGTGATGATGGAAATCGATGAGCTTTGGCCATCAGTTCTTGGAAATTGTTGGTCATGGCCAACCAGTGTCTGATATAATTAATTTTAATCCATGCTTTGGAGATTATCCAGTTACATGGGCCAGAATCGCTTATAAATTCACATTGACTCATCAGTGTGCATATATATTTCTACAAATTTGAATGTATTCTGTTATTTTTCTTAAAACATTGGCATCCTCCAGCATGTGTTTTTCTCCGACCTTAGAGTCTTAAAGTTTAGTGTAATAAATTATTATGCAAGCAGATATAAAATGATCTGTCCTTTGGGATATTTAGCATAACATGATCATTATGTTGGTGATTATTTACCCTTCACAACTAGGTCAACAGAAACATTGTCTTTATACAGTCTGCAGCTAATCAAGACAGTACAATAAGAAATAATATATTTAGAGGTCTTTAATTTCTAATTTGGTGCAAGATTCCTCAGTTAAAGCATAAAGATGGTAGTGAGATGGATTAATTTAAAGATGACGAATGCAGTATTAAAAACAAATAAAAAAATACAGGAATCAAGGAGGGATGCAAAATTGAAATTCAAAAGTAAATCACAAAGTGTATATTTGGTTATCCAGCTAAAATAGAAGCACTAGTTCATGGGCTGTTAGGACGAGAAAGAGAGCTCTGTGATAGGCTGAATAATGGCCCCCCAAAGATGTTCACATCCTAATCCCCAAAACTTGTGAATATGTTACTTTATATGGCAAAAGGAACTTTGTAGAATTGAATAAGGTGAGGGAGATTTGAGGTGGGAGATTATATTGGATTACTTAGGTGCACTCCGTGTAATCACTAGGGTCATTATAAGAGGGAGGCAGGAGGGTCAAAGTCAGAGAAGGAGACGTGACAGTGGAAACAGGAGTCAGAGTGATATGGCCACAAGCCAAGGAATGGGCGCAGACTGTAGAAGCTAGAAAAGGCAAGGAGTGGATTTTCCCCTACAACCTCCAGAAGGAATGTGCAGCCCTGCTGACACCTTGATTTTTTTTTAGTCCAGGGAAACGGATTTTGGACCTTGGAGCTTCCAAACTAGAAGATAACAAATTTGTGTTGTTTTAAGATACTATATTTGTGGTAGTTTGTTACAGCAGCAGCATGAAACTAATACCTTAAATATCATGTGGTACAGCGATTTTTAGTCATCTTTACGTCTCGCCAATCAGGTTTTGGGAAGAGAAATGGGCCTGGGGAAGCAAGAAACACTTATTGTGATCAGAAGGACTGGGAAATTAGAAATTTTTGGTGTCTGAGTTTACTATTAAATATTAACACCTGAAAAGAGCACACATGAGTAATTTGAGAGGCAATTAATACCATAGGGTTGAGGTAGAGCAACCTCATGTATTAAAGTTATTCTGGAAATCCTGGGTTCCATCTAAGCTGCTTTTGTCTCTCACTGGTTGAGATCCATCCACCATATCCCACGATGAAGGACTATCTCAGTGTACAGCTGTCCTGATAAGGCCCACTGCTCGCCATCATTTGCAGTTATGTGTAAGATGCTCTTGAATTAATTGTAGACTGAACTGGTTGGTGGTTGGTACATCATCTCAGGTGAATGAGCCTCTCTCTCCTTGACTTGCAAAAAAGAAGCCTGAAACTTCCCTAGATATAAGGCATTTGTTTTAAATTGTTAACAGAAAGTCTTTTTTAAAAACACTCATTTCAATTGTTTCTTTTGCATTTGAAGATCTTCCTTTCTTCTATCCTATGGAAATGAGAAGTATTTGGTCAACTTCTGTTTTATTTGGTTTATTAAAAAAAAATCACAATTTTGCCCTTTTTCTAGCCAGTTGATCTAGATACTTTTTTGCTTAGAGGGTGTTGTTTTCTGAGTTGTTAAGTATTTTCTGTTTCTCTTGAACCTTATCTAAGTACTCTCTGATCCTTTGAATCTGCAGTTCCCTGCACTAAATCTAGTTATTACTTTCATCATGAAGTCTGGTCAGTAATAGAAGAGTACCTTTTGGTACTCTTGGGGGGAAATAAAAAACCCTGAGTTAAACTGGAATGCAGATTTGAAATTGATACAGTTGAAATACAAATTGGCATTAACTCTGAAAGAAAATCAGCTAATTAATAATGCAATGTGAGAAACTTTAGATATATTACCAAAACCTCTGTTAAAGTAAAATGACCTTTCTAAACTAAAATTTTTGATTTTAAGATATGTTCTTTTGGAAATGATTTTGTTCCATCATTATTAAAAAATGATCACACGTCAGGGCCCTAAAACTTAACTATAGTATCTTTGTCTTTATTGGGACACATTTTCTGTGCCTTTAGTTCTTCCACACAGTATTTAGAGGAACAATGAGTTAAAATATTGTAAGTACTCATGTATACCAAACAATGCATTAAGTTACATAATAAACTACAGTTTCAATTTAAGTTCTTCTTGGCTGAGATTTGGATTGTTAGCCTTGGTAATCTATTTTGTTAGATATTTGCAAGGAATTATTATCTGGGGAGAAGACAGAAATATGGGCTCTGTCCACTTACATGCGAATTGAGCAAAGTGTACAGGTGGTTACTATTTCTAACAACTACTCTTTATCTGATTATTGATCATTTTTCAATGAAGTGGCTATCAGGCTATCAGAGAAAGCACTAAAAGCCTTTAAACATTTTTTTTTCTTTCTCAGTTGAAGTAAGAGTAAGGGAACAGGGGCAAACGGCTTTGAGCTTTCTTTAAGACCATGCAAATATCCTGCATCTCATCAGACTTTGCTCCCTAGATTGAACAGGTGCTGATGACTTTTACAATACTAGTCTTTATTATGATGTTTTCAAAATGGCAATTTAAAAACCTCACCATATTTATCAGCTCATGGTCCACCACTGTAAGGGAGAGTACATCCTATTTTATTTCTTTATTTCTTTACTTATTGATGTATGAATCTGTTACCAGTATTGACTCATGGGTTCTCATTTTCTCCAGTGGGTTATAATCTATTACTATGCTTATTTATTTTGATGTTGAAATAACTTCCTTATTTTTACATACTTTGGTGCATGTGCCTTTAAAGCCATATGTTCATGTCCCTCTCTTATGTGCCTTTTGCCTTGTGTACTTCCTTTCTCATTTTATGCAAGAATTATACAAATTCAGCCAAGTTTTACCTTTTCTAGGTCTGTTATTTTTTTCTTACTGCTTCTGTTATTATCCATGATCCTAAGGAATTATTTAGCTATCCCCACCATAGAAGAAAAGGTTAAAAGTCTTGAATTGAAAACTGGTTACTTATTCATAAAGTCAAGTGCCTTTGAAACTTCTATTCATCATATCTTTTTGTTTCCTAAAATTCATGGCAAGTAGGCTTGGGAGTATATTTTGGATATTTCAATATAATACATTTTCTTTCCAATAGTATTTTTTATATTCATACTAAAATGTATGTATTAAAAAGATATGTATATTCAGATTTGAGGTTTAGGAAGATACCTCCATTTAATGAGCATGCACTTTGGTGCCTAGAGAAAATTCTTTTCAAATGTTTTATTGCCACTGTAAAAATATTACATTTTAAAAGTAGCTATCTCAACCAAAGAGTCCATGTAACATTTTGGAAATGCTTTCTTTGGAGCACTTTGAAAACAGTTGTTGTAGTGCTAAATATAACTTACATTTCTGCATGAAGAGTATGAACATAAATTTTCAGTATTTTGCCTTATTTCTTTGTTGTTGGGAGTGATTGAAAACTTTGGTTTGACACAGGCGGTGACATCAGAATAGCAATGTCTAGTTAAAAAAAAGCAATTGTGTTTCTAGAGAATTAAAAAAAAAATTTTTACTCAAGAGTTGAACTATATCTGTTACATTGCCAAAAATGATAAGAGAATTGTAGTTGAACTGAAAACATGCATAAAGATAGTGAGGTTGGGTGATCACAGTCCTGGAAGTAAGCTAATGCCCTTACTTTTATTTTCACTTAAGTAAAACTCTGAACAGCCCACTGAAGGAAGAGATGGATTCTTTTTAAAAGAATGTTAGATTATTAATAGTTCATTCTGTACAGTTCATTTCTACTTACTATCTGTGATGATAAATATATATTTAGTCTTTATCTTTCATTCCTGGCACAGAGCTTCTAAAACTCTTGGAATTTGCTGATAGTGTACCGGGAGCATCTTTTGTTATTTACAGCAAGCCCCTGTCAAGCATAACCTGCTGTTTGTGCTAATAAAATGACTTGTTGGGCCCCTAGATAGCTTCTGGGTGGGGGCTGCTTGTCGGAGGAACTAACCATGTGATGAGAGGGTTGGAATTTTCAGTCCCACCCTTGGAACTCCAATGTCCAAGGGACGGGAGAGGGGCTAGAGATTGAGTTCGGTCACCAAAGGCCAATGATATGATCAATCATGCCTACGTAATGAAACCTCCATGAAAACCCCTACACTGTAGGTTCAGGGAGCTTCCAGGTTGGTGAACACATTGAGGTGCTGGGGAAGGTGGTGCCTGGAAGGTCCATACATTCTTCCCTCCTGAGTTGTAATAACATAATAAAATGCTATTTTTGATAATAACAAAAAGTGCTTCTTCACAAAGTGTATTTTGTGAGCTGTGCTAGCAAATTATCAAACCTAAGGACAGTCTGATTTGTCAGAAGTACAGGTGGCAGCCTGGTATTTGTGACTGGCATCTGAAGTGAGGGCAGTTTTATGAGACTGAGCCCTGAAATCTGTGGAGTCGGACACTCACCGTGTTAGTGTCAAAATTGAATTGGATTGCAGGACACCCAGCTGATGTCTAGAGAGTTTGGAGAACTGGTTGTTGGTGTGGAAAAAACCCACACATTTGATGTCAGAAGTACTGTGGGTAGAAACACTATCAGACCATCCCTAGCAATTTTTCAGAATCTACTTCCCCAGAATAATTTAAGAGGTGCTTATAAAGGTTTTGCTCTGTTATAGACAGTATGCATACTAAGAGGCATTTTTTCCCCATGTTGATTCATCCATGCAAATATTTAATGTGTTTTTGATTTTTACAGCTGTGGCATTGTTGAAACTTGCTGGGGCTCTCAATTCTCAAAGAACATTATAAATTGAATTCTTGAAACGTAACACCATTCCTATTACCTTACTTAACCCATTCCAGCAGAGATAGATACTCCTCAAGTCTTTTCTATACAGAGCTTTCCTAGACCTTGGCATGATGTGGGCTTACAATAATAGCTAGTTAACCACTCTTCAGGAAAACTGAGATAGAAAAAGTAGCTTGCCCAAGATCACAACCACAATTGGTTAACTCTAGTATTAACTAAACAAAAATACCTCTTAAATGGCAGGATTATACTGACAATATTGTATAGTAAGAGCAAGATTTCTTAGAATATACTTCTTTATATTGAATCATGTGATTGTATCTCCAAAAATTTTTAAATTAAAAAAAAAAGGAGTTCAGACTCTTGAGGCTGAAAGATCTGAGTTTGATTCTCAGCTTTAGTATTTCCTAAAAAAAGTAGTGCAAACTGCATAGCACACCTTAAAAAGTCAATATTAGCCACCATTGCCAAAACATATGTCAGCACCCATGTACATACATTCTCTCTTCTTTTTTGCAGATATAGTAATGTAGCTCTAAAGCCCAGTTTATTTAACTAAGCACTGAGTTTGAATCAGCTGCACTAAATTGTAATTCTAGATGGAGATTGTTAAAGATTATTAGGAATAAGATGAAATAATGTATGAAAAACACTTTATAAGCTATATCATGATATAAAAACATAAAGCATTTATTTTAAATGAAAAGTTAATTTTTCCATTATAAAAAACTGTAAATACTCATAAATTTGGAAAATATAAAAAAAGAGGAAACAAAAATGATTGTCTATTTCATTTCCTTATAGCTCTAGAGTTTCTGGGTTTTTAAAATTTTTAATAAATTAATTATTTAGGAATACTCAGTGATTCCAGATGGAAAATTTTATAAATGGGAGTTTGATAAAAGGTAGTACCTGTCATTTGATGTCTTTTTTCCCCCACAATTACAAGTCCCCCAATTCAGGCCCCTTATTATCAGTTTTAAAGATGTAGAAAACCATTTCTCACTTATTTGGGCAAAATAAATAGCCATCTTATAGCTCTTTTCTGGTGGTCTTCTTAGGAAGGGATCAATTCCCATGCTCTTTAATTCTTCCCAACAGGACCTGTGTTAAGAGTGTGGAGAGCCTGGCTTGGCAGCAGTTCTTGTGAAAAGTAATGGGGCATCTTAAGTGACCATAAGGTTTATATGAGCCAGCAACGTATTGTGGCAGCCATAAATGCTAAAGCAGATTTAGACTTTATCAGTGAAAGGTCTGAGGACATGATTTTCTTGCTGTTCCATTTGCATCTAGATCATTCTAGCACATTGTATTCACTTTGAGGGACTGAGGTTGAAGCTGGATATTGACAATATAGGAACAGGTTACTAGGACAGCAGTAGGTCAGGAAGTCCTCTCATTTGTCGAACAGTTGAAAGAACTGAGGATGTGTTGCTTAGCAGGCATCCTAGAATAGCTAACAGGAATCCACAAATGAAAGAGGGACTAGATTCATTATGGTTCCAGGTGGCAAAACTACAGACCTTGGAAAACAATGAGATGAGGTTTCTCTTTGGTATATATAATACACATGTGCATACAATTTTTTTTCTCTTTGGCTCAATATGAATGAATATATATATATATATATAGGAATGAGTATACATATGGCAGGTCCTTGAATAACATTGTTTTGTTCAACATTATTGTGCTATAATGTTGATAAGAAAAAAAATTGATTCTGGCTGGGGCCACTGTCTGTATGGAGTTTGCATGTTCTCCCCACGTCTGTGTGGGTTTTCTCTGAGCACTCCGGTTTGCTCCCACATCGCAAAGCTATTCGCATGAGGTGAACTGACGGGTCTACGTGGTCCCACTCTGAGTGAGTGTGGGTGTGAGTGTGCCCTGAGATGGGATGGTGTCCTCCCCAGGGTGGGTTCCTGCCTCATGCCCAGAGCTGCTGGATTATGCTTCTACCACCTGTGACACTGAACTGGAATAATGGGATAAGTATCAATAATTACCTTACTTGTTTTTATTACTCTTTCCTAAATGTACAGATAGCATTTGTTTCAATGTTTAATATTAGAAGTTTGGTGATGTTTGTGTAAAAAGAAATATGCTGTAGGAATTTGACTCTTGTTTATATCAGTTAGCCTGTGGTAAAATTTGTTTTCTTGTATATCGTTTTGCTTAAAATTGCAGTTTCTAAGAACCTGTAGATGATGTTAAGTGAAGACTTACTGTATATCAATGACTATAACGCACATAATACACACACACAGACACACAGAGTCTAGTTGTGGAATAGACCTTAGAAAGGAGTACATTTCTGGTCTCTGAAGGTATTTAAGGTTGGATGGATCCCTGTGGGGAGATAGTATAAAATACATTTCTTCATTCCTTCACTTTTTATGGCGCCCTTCCTATGTGCCAGGCACCGTGCCCAGTGCTGGGGAGACAAATACAGTGGGCAAGAGGTTGGATTAAAAACCTCTAAAGATCTCATATTTGTGGCAGAAATTCCTTTGTACTTCATTATCCTTTGTCTTGAATGCGAAGTTCTGATTGTGCATGACCCATTCTGTGTTTTAAACACTCCTGTGTGTTACTGTCACGTTTCTTCTGTGATGTGGAGTAATACTTCATACTGTTCTCTGAAAGATGGTATATGCATATTTAACATCATGTATGTGACAATATTTTATTTCACCACCTTTGACCATCGAGGTTAAAATTGGATGTGGAGTCTGCTTTTGATGGGATAATATTGATTTTTCCACAGGAAATATTTAATTCCCATTTGACATAATATATATATATATATATATTTTTTTTTTTTGAGACAGAATCTCACTCTGTTGCCTGGGCTAGAGTGCCGTGGCATCAGCCTAGCTCACAGCAACCTCAAACTCCTGGGCTCAAGCAATGCTTCTGCCTCAGCCTCCCGAGTAGCTGGGACTACAGGCATGCACCACCATGCCTGGCTAATTTTTTCTATGTATTTTTAGTTGTCCAGACAATTTCTTTCTATTTTTTAGTAGAGATGGGGTCTGTCTCGCTCATGCTCAGGCTGGTCTCGAACTCCTGAGCTCAAACGATCCACCCACCTCGGCCTCCCAGAGTGCTAGAATTACAGGCGTGAGCCACCGCACCCAGCCTGACTTAATATATTTTTAAAGATTCAAGATTTATTAGAAAATGTCATGAGGCAGCACACAGCTTTTTAAATGTAATAAGTAGATATTATTTGTTAATATTATTGAAAGTTCACTGTACTTAAAACATATGTGGAAGCTATAGTTTGTGCATACTAACATATTGAATCTTCAACTTCAGTATTTTTAGATTGACCATATATCTGGCCTAATTGTATTTCTACTTGTAGAGATCAGATAGTACCAAGAGAAAGCAGAGGTGCCAAGAACAAAGTGTGCATATTTGGAGGTGACGTTGGGGTCTCTGTATATTTCAGCCCCTCAAGTAAGGCCAGCTGTTCATTTGTTTCACATCTAGGTTTGGAATTCACCCAGTGGCAGGCCGAATGCCTGGTCAGCTTAACGTGCTGCTGGCTGAGGCTGGGGTGCCATATGATATTGTGTTGGAAATGGATGAGATCAACCATGATTTCCCAGGTAAGTGATGGGGATGGTGGTGAAGTTTAAATATTCTGAGAGTGAATAAAACAGTGTCAGACTTAAAGCATAAATTGTTGAATCAGTGAAGACTGACTAGTCAGACAAAAAGTAAGCTGTACACAGTAGGTATGCAGTTGAAATTAAATAAATGAAGGACAATATTGAATAAGGTGCAAAAGATCTGTAAGCAGCATGGGTAAGTTTTGCTCCTGTGTGAAGAACTGAAGGACGGTGAAAATCCCAGGTTGTGGTGCAGAAATGATGAAGACTGGGGATCTGGGCAGACCTGGCTTCTGAATCCAGATCCTGACTCTCAGTAGCTTGTGGCATTGAACTTGGTACTCAGCCTCAGACTCCTCATTTACAAGAGTGCTTCTGTTCATAATCTAGTATCTGATTCTTGCCAGTGTCTGAGATTATACTATTTTACAGTTATATCAGTGCATGATAATGAAAGTAGTTTTCTTTTTCTTTAAAGTACTAGGACTTCACTAGATAAAGCGCTATACTTTATAGCTGTCATTGGGTAGATGTTGTGAATGATAATGACATTTGGCCCAAGATTATGTTTATTAAAATTAAACCAGTTCCCTCTGGCAAGTGTCCACTATAAACTTAAAAAACACTGTTTATTAGGGAAAAATAATGAAATTGTGAGTATGCCTAGATTCACAAGGCATTTTTGGCAACATTTTAAGGTAGTTTATATCAGTTCTTAAAGAGATAACTTAGGTCATTTTAATTTTATGTCCCATTTCAAATTTCACTTTTGTTAAATTATGTGCAACACCAGCTAGTGCCAGGAATTATGGATACAACTTTAGTACAGTATAGACTTTTAGACCACTCTCTTTTAGACATCAGATTGCATCTTAAGTGGTCACCTTACAAGTTGAGAATGGGATGCAAATCTTATGTGACTAGCAAGATCATTTTGAGATAATAAAAGACTTACAAAGTCAGATTAAGTAGATCCATTGAAAGGCAGGAAACAATAACGCAGGCTTTCGTCAAGATGGTCAGATTCAGATGCAGGACCTGCTGCTTTTTAGCTGTGAGACACTAGCTAAATTGCCTAACCTCTCTGATAAAGCTCTTTGTACAGTGCCTGGCACAAGTGAGTATTCTATAAATATTAGTTTTTGTTGTTGTTATTATAAAGTCAGATCACTATGATTTGCCTGAGAAGAAGTGAAAGTGACCCTTTGAATTTTATATTTCTCTTTTTTCTTTTATTTTGTAGACACTGATTTGGTCCTTGTAATCGGAGCTAATGACACTGTTAATTCAGCAGCTCAAGAAGATCCCAACTCTATTATTGCAGGCATGCCAGTCCTTGAGGTCTGGAAATCAAAGCAGGTAAAGTTTCAGACTTGTATTTCATTTTGATAATCAAAGGTCACTTAAAACACACACACAAAACTTTCTTTGGTCATTTGATAAGAAATGATAATGTCTTTTAGGAGGCCCAGCAGTAAGTACATGTTTAGGGCCGAGTTCCCTATATCCAGCTTCTGTCCGTTCTCTGGCCACCAAAGAACCTGAGTAAATGCCCTCATCACGAGTAGAACCAGATGAGATTATGTGGGTGGATTAACAAAATCTGTAACCACAGCTGAAAAAATTGCTGTGAGCTTTTGGAATGAGTCTGGCTGAATTCCAGCTTGAGTCCAGTGAAGCAGATGGCTTCCCTCTGGGACAGTGAGTCAGTATCATCGCCTTCATATACCAAGATGAGCATATTTTTTTCATTTAATTTTTTCAAAAGGGAATATGTATGTTGCTATGGAGTGTCTAGCGGAAAGGTGATTTAGAAATCCAAACAATAACATGGCATAAGGAAGTAAGCTTTGCTCATGTACATTACTTCTGAAAAAGCTAATTGCTAGCTTTTAGAGAACTCAAAGGCTTGTAAATTTCCCTCTGCCTCTTTACCACTCTTGAGTCATATCTGCATATTAAGAACCATAATAATGTAATATGTATTTTCCCTGTAATTTTGTTTCTCTTTATTATAAATATGGGAGTCTAAAACTTAGTGTTTGTGGTGAGTAGATATGAAATACACTTGTTCATGTGTATATGAAAAATTATGGCATCAGTACTCAATATTTGAGACTTTGCAGAGTGTATTACTGTAGTAATGCCATATGAAACAAGGATAAATTTGTACTGCTTCCATTTTTAGATAGAGTACACATCCTAGAAGACCATAAAAAGGCTTTTCATTTCATTAAGAACTCACTTGATATTTAGCAAGACAGCATGTTATTGTAAATGTCTGTAACACATCAATATTATAGATTGACATGCACCATTCATTTTGCTTTGTAATATTAATCATTAGTTTTGTCCTTGTGAGAAGCTGGATTGCTCTTTGGGCTTTTGTCCTAGAACTTTCTAATATGCTTTACTCTAAAATGATAGAAAAGAATTACACCATTTCCCCACTCAACCATATTTTTATTAGGATTTGTAGTGAAGGTTTATGTACTAAGTTTGTCTTCTTTAGCACATTCATAGAAAGATGTTTATTTTTCTGATTAGAAAATGTTATACATAGTCTTTATAGAGAAAAGCACTGAGAAGAAAATCATTGTAATCTTATCACTCAAGAGTTAAACTATTGTTAACATGACTCCTATGGATATAAGAATATGGGCACACTTTAAAAAATAAAGTTAATACAGTGTAAACATACATTTAAAACACTCCTTGTGTATTTTTAAAGTTTCTGTACTAAAGGAGTGGGACATGCCATGTTCAAAGGCAGGGAAGGGCTACGTTTGTGTGCCTAACAGGTCCCAGGCAAGTCTGTTAAATATACTCTTTCATTTAATCTTTGGCTCTTAGGTCATTGTGATGAAGAGGTCTTTGGGTGTTGGCTATGCTGCAGTGGACAATCCAATCTTCTACAAGCCTAACACAGCCATGCTTCTAGGTGATGCCAAGAAGACATGTGATGCGCTGCAGGCGAAAGTGAGGGAATCCTATCAGAAATAAACATTAAAGATCAAGCTGTTGTCCGATAAAGGCACCTCTTCAGTTGTGGGAACAGGCAAAGTGTCAGTGTACGTGGGTGATATACATATGTAGTGAAGCTCTTGGAAGAAAAGGGAGACTGAAGAAAGCAAAGCAGATACTGTAAAAGATTTTTCAAGAGCAATGATCCCTCGATTTTAAAAAGAATTAAAAATTCTTAATGTCTTTGCATACTTTCTGTGTTATGAATCAAAAATATTTTATAAAAGGAGAAAGAACAGCCTCATTTTAGATATAATCCTGTTGGATTTTTTTGTGCCTCCTCAGTAACCAGAAATGTTTTAAGAAATTAAGTGTTTAGGATTTCAGGGCTTACATTATACATGGGTCTGAAAAATCTGACACAATGTAAACATTGCAGGCACCTGCATTTATGTTTTTTCAACAAATGTGACTAATTTGAAACTTTTGTGAACTCCTGAGCTGTCCCCTTGCAATTTAACCTGTCTGAATAGACCATATCAAATCAGTTTTAATTTTTCAAACTACAGAGTCTAGATTTCAAGGGTATATTTTCTCACTACTATTTTAATACATTAAAGGACTAGATAATCTTTCAGAGATGCTGGAAACAAATCATTTGCTGTACATGTTTCAATAGAACACCACTGAAACATATAACTTGAAATTAGTATTGTATTTTTGAAAACCCCATTTCTAATCAGAGACATCTTTAATTTCAATCAATTTATAATGTGTAGTATGTATTAAGTGCACTTGAGTGGAATTCAACTATTTGGCTAATAAAATGAGTTCATCATGTTTGCAATTGATGTAGAAATTATCTCTGGTGACAAAAGGCTAAAATTAAATATTTCTGGGTATTATAAACACCAAGGGAAGATCTGCTACTATGAAACAGATGAAATTAATGTGTCTTAACTGTTTATAAGAATGGATTGTTTTTTCAAATCAGAGTGTGTTTTGAAGTCTTATGTAATTGGTGACATTTGAGAGAAATGGTGGCTTTTTTAAGCTACCTGTTTGTTCACCTAAGTACCAGTAAAGATGTCTTTTGTAGTGGAAGTCTAGATTTTCTTTTTGACTTTGCTATGGTGTCAAAAGCTCTAAATATAGGTGAATGTGTAGTGAATACTTAGGATATCTGTCTCTCTATATAATTAATTTGGTACTAAGTTTCTCAAAACAATTATTAACTCATAAAAAGCTATCTCTAAACCAGAAAAAATAACTGGTACAAAATTTTTTACTGTAAACTCACTATCTGGTGGTTTTGTAATCAATCTGGTTGTGCCTGAGATTAAGATCTGTGTGTGTGTGTGTGTGTGTTTGTGTATGTGGAGTGTGTGTGTGTATGTGTGTGTGTGGTGTTTTAAAACAAGAAAGACTCCTTTTAAATTTTTAAGTGGTAAATCCAGTTTGTTAATGCATCACTAGTAATCTCAGGACTGAATTTTATCAGGGAAGTTCTATTAGAAGAATAAATAGTTCTTTTTAAAAATTTTTTTTATTTTAAAATTTTACAGGGATATAAACATTTAGGTTACATATATTGTCTTTTTAGCGCCTGAGTCAGAGCTACAAGCGTACCCATCCCAGACAGTGCGCACCACATCCGTTAGTTGTGCATTTACCCATCCCTCCTTCCCCTCCCATCTGTCCGACACCTGATGGATGTTAATTCCATATGTGCACATAAGTGTTGCTCAATTAGTACCAATTTGATTGGTACTTTATTCATGTTCTTTTCCTTCTCTAATAGTAGTTATAGGTATATCTGGAAAGTAGCAACTTGGATTTTTTAAAAATATCGTTCCTACATTCAGTTTAAACTGAAAATAATCATACTTGGATTAATTTATTTTTGTCATTTATAGTAAATTTTTTCTATATTTTTAAGTTTAGTATGATCTTATTGTTATTCAGTTGTGTTAATTGAATGGAAAATTCATGCTTCAGTTGGTTTTATTTTTCACTTTATTGGTTAAGATATTTAAAGGTTTTTTGATATATAATTTCCTTTTTTTGGATATATATTAGATAAAAGTAAAAAAGTTTATCCTTAGAGGAGAGAGGGAGTGTGAGAGAACTGATACATAATTTCTTTAATGCTTCAGAAGGTTGTTGGTCTAGGATTATTAATTATGGCAAAGTCTAAAAACAACAAAAATTATTTTCATACATTCTTCTTTTAAAATTTTTCCTCCTTTTCTGTAAGTCATATAAATGGTAGATATGACTTATTTTTGTATTTTTCAGTATGTCTTTTTGACATTCAACTACAATTTTTGGGGGGTATACAAAATGATTTTTTTTAATGGAAATTTTTTTTTTAATTTCAGAATATTACAAGGGTACAAGTGTTTAGGTTACATATATTGCCTTTGCACCGCCTGAGTGAGAGCTGCAAGCGTGCCCACCTCCCAGACAGTGCGTACCACACCCATTAGGTGTGAATATCCCCATCCCCTATTCCCCCTCCCACCTGCCCGACATATGATGAATGTTACTTCAATGTTACTACTGTCTGTTAAAAAAAAAAAATTACCCTTAAGTAGTGAAATGCTAATGTTGATTTGTCTTTTAGGCCTTGTTAATCATCCTTTACCTTCTCTTGCTTGAAATTGAAGTTGTGTTTAAATTACTCAGCTAAGTAAAATATGTGTATAAGTAAATATATGTTTTTACACATATATGTTTATATCTCTATTTGGACGGTTTTCTGCTACATAGAATCTCTTTATTCTATACGCTCTTTTTTTCTAGGGATTAGAGAAGACTAATGGTACTAATCTCTTCATGCATTAGGCTTTTAGCCCTTTACTGAGTCAGGGAATATCAGTTAAGTATTTGGTAATGAATCTGGAAAGTTGGCCTTGGTCTTTCTGATCCACCCAAGTCATGACTGTAACTTAGATTTTGCTATATTCTCTCATCCAATACAAATATGGAATATATTAGGTATCAGCTTTAGGGTTCACTTTATCTGATCCGAAAGCTTTATTCTGTATAATTAATAACTCATAACCCATATGTTCGTCTAACTTAGAGACAAATTTCCTAGTCCCCTAAGGCATACGTCTTGTGAATTAAAGCATTTTAGTGTTGGAAAGTTGGACTGCTCTTTGTATAGCTAGGGAGAATAGTTCATATTTCTAAGTTATAGCTCTTGCCAGTTTTTGAGAGCCTTTGCCAACAAATATTATTGGGTCAGAATGGTAAAAAACAAAAAACCCCAAAAAACAAACCCAAACCCTTCACTCCAGTGGCAGCAATTTGCATAATCCAGCTGCTCTTTAGGTTCTCAAAGGAAGGAAGAATTAGGTTAGTTAACAAGGAGGAAGAAAAAGCTTTTCTAAGTGAAACTTTTAAAGTGATTTAGTAAATTAGCAAAAATGATCACATTTGAATTTCAAATTTCACAGCACTCAAGATTCCTGCTCTGAAACTTTTATGTCTGAGAAGTTACATATTGGGCCAAGGAGTGTTTTCATCACTATTTAAGTGATTAAGGACATTTAGCGTGTGTATTGTAATTTTGAATGGAAATCTTTTGATGCTGGTAGCGCAGTGATGTGTATGATGAGAACAGTAATTAGAACGATCAATATTTGAAGCTCTTACATGATTGAGAAACTGATAGGAAAAATAGACCAGAGTAGGTAATTTATTTGGGAGAATAGTGGGGCATCATATGAGATAGGTGGACAAAGCTCAGTTTATGATTATGGAGAACTTTCCCTAAGTAGGAGGGAGATACGATATCTCTGTCATGCTGTTTGTCAAAGCATATGACTGCCTCATTCTGTGTGAAATGTTTGCAATTCTTATTTTGCCAGAGATTATTGCCTTGAATTTGCTTTCCAGTTCTTGCCAAAACCATATTTGTAAACCATATTATTTCCCATAATACTAATGGGAAAATTGCCTAAAGGATGTGGAGTTGATTTTGCTCCTAGATATTTCATTTTTACCTGTAGTTTAAACCAGACCTTTGGAGAGCTGGATACTTAGGCTGCATTGTTTGAGTCATTGTGAAAAACAAAGACGTGAAGATGTTGGAATGGAGTCAAAGTGATCCTGCTTGTCTAAGGTGACTGAGTTCAGTGGGGAGGTACACCTGGTAGCAACAGAATGGTGGGGGGAAGAAGTGCTTGTCATGGACTTTGAGAAGAATTGAGGAGGGGATGTGGATTTAGGGAATACAGGTGACACTCAGAATGATGGTGGCTAGTTCTTTCCCCCACAGTGGCGATAAGTGAAAAGGGAAATGAGAACTCAGAGCAGGGAGTTGAGAGTGCTTAAATTCCCCCTATAGAAAGATGGAATATGAAGATCAAATAAACTGTTTCTCATCCTTCTTTCTGTTGCATTTGGGTGGATGAAACCTACACAGCAGCAATGTGAGATGATGTAGGGAATAGTAAAAACCTTTGGAAATGAATGATTTGGAAACTGAAATAAGGCCATTTTTTTCTGTTTTCCTATTTCATTTTTGGCTTCCTATAGGAAAAGCAGAACTTGGAAATATCTACAATAAGGTATAGAACTAGATTCAGCCAGTGAAATTTTATCTAAACCAGTTCTTTTCCAGAACTGATTTCCCAAAAGCCAGTGAGTTGATACAGGTCTGCCTTGTCTTTTTTTTTTCCCCTTTCTCCAGTTAGTGAGTGCACTTTTCCCAAGAATACAGTGCTTAACACTAATACAGCAGGGTCCTGGGCCTGGTTAATTGTCTTCAGACCTTGTGATTCCAATTTCCGACTACACACATGGAGGCAGCAGCAGCAGCAGGTTAGAACTGAAAGGTTATGTCTAAAACCCTCCAGAGAAATGGGAGAACGTGAGACTAAGTAACCCCTTTGTGCTGTGTCAGGAGGGAGATGATTTCTTCCCTAGAGGGATGAAACACAATCCCAGGGCCTTATCTTTAGAATGTTTTGTTATTAGTCCCCAAGTTTAATGGGACACTATGCTTCAAAAAATCACTCTTTCTAGAAAGAGCATTTTAAAGCTTTACTGATGATGGAAAATTCTGTGCTTGTAAGTTATAGCTAGCTCTGTGGTTTTGTCCCATTGGGGTATATATGGGCAGGGAGGGGAGTATGCTTTTATGTATGTTTTATATTGACTTCCATTCAGGTCTCATTTTCTAGAAGTTCACTTTAGCTCTATTTGTTTTCTTTTTAAAAATTGTTTTACTCTAGATGGAAAGACCCTGTTCCCTCATTTAATTTCAGTAACTCAATGGGTGGCTAACAGTGTCAGTAGCTACTAGTTAATGAGCACTCATTTTATGCTGGACAACATTATGGCAACATCCTGTGGGTTTCAGTGTATCCTACAGTAGAAAATGGCAGAATGGAACGTAAACTGAGATCTGATTAATGGTGAGGTCCACTTAACCACTCAGTTGATTTCTGTTAAAAATAAAGGATGTAACTGATGTAAGGGGAAAAAAAAGCAGTTAAATTTTCAGCTAGAAGATGCCATCCATTTATAAAACGACAGGAATAAACATTATCAACTTCATAGAGAAAATAAGTGCCTGCTGTTCTTATGTAGCATTATGAAAGTTGCTGGTTATACAGTCATGATTTGCACTTCCACCCATTCTCTCTGTAAGTAGCTATTGCCATTTTTACCTCACACAAAAGTCTAAATCCCGACAATGCTTTCTCTTTAGGAGGAGAAAAAAGGAGGCTTTGGAACAGACCCTCCACCTTTCTGGGTTTTGCTTTCCAGGACTGTCCCTTCTTCACTCCTTTGCTTGCTTGGACCTCCCATACCTCCCCACCTCGCAGCCAGTCAGGCAAAAGCTTGGTGTGGATTTTCATCTCTCAGCAGCCATAAATTCCAATGTGCCAAAAATATGACGTTATTTTCCTATAACTTAATTCCTCTCTTGAGCCCCTGTTTCCCTGGCGATAAGCACTTGACCTTAATTCAGGGAGTTTTCTTCTCCTCCTCCTTCTCCTGGGAGCTCATCTTCATTCAGCACCAAAGAGGATGAACACCAAGGCAAACAATATATTGTCACGGTTTGGTGGAGTGAGTCAGGTCCTTGGTCTCCATCTGTCTAGTCTGGCATCCCTAAGTTGAATATTGTCCTACCTAGTCTTGGCTGGTGCTATCTTTGCACACTGATGTTGTCTATTCTTTGAGCTAAATGAAATAAAAGAAGTTAACAAGATGCTTAAAGCAATATGGAAGAAGAAATACACAAGGTGGAGGATATGATAACAAATTCTGGCAAGTTTCTCTTACTACTACAATTCATATTTGGGGTGAAAATTTTAAAAGCCTCTGTAGTAGAATGGAATATTTGTGCTATTTCCACAAGGAAAATAGTAGGCACTCTTTAAATAATTTGGAATGTAATTAATCCAAATGTTTCAGGTAAAGAAATTTTAAGGGAGAGCCATTTAATTCATCTCCTGAAGCTAACTCAATTGATTCAGAAATCTTTAAAAACTTTTAGTGAGATGTTGAGTTGTTTTGGGGAATTTTTTTTCCTTTTGGTCCCCTGCCCTATGAGGAATAAAAAGTGCTATATTATCTCATTTCTACTAGTTTATTAGCAATGCTTTGGTATTAAATCTATAACCCAAAGTTGAACCATTAATTCGCAGTTGGAGCACATCTAAAACAAAGAAAAGTCAAAATAGCTTTTTGATATTAAATAATTATTTTTAAGAATACAAGTTAGTATTTCTAATAATGTTCATATAATTTTTTGTACTGATGTATTACTCAGGAAATCATTTAAATAATTTCTGTATATGTTATTAATTGTAATTTTTATTGGAGAAAGTAAAGCACAAAACATCACAACCTTCCCGTAATTATCCTGTTGTAGATGGAACAGCAAGAATCACATCTTCTGCCAATTAACTATACATTTTTCTTAAATTGCAAGTGCTTAATAATTTCAGTAAATGTTACGGTTCCTATTTTATGCATAAGTTTTTTACTCCACTGGACTAATATTTTTTTCCCCACAGAAATAAAGGAAGTTGAATAAAATGGAACAAAGAAGATAAACATGTTTAAAATTGTCATGATTTAATATTTTCATACTACCACCCGAGGAGGTAATTAGAATAGACTACAGGGAGGGCATGGGCGATAGCATCATTGGTGTTCTTGCTGTGTTTAAGCTGTGGGATCAGAGGGGCTTGTCGAGCTGAGACCCAGATTGAGAAGAGTGAAGTGGCCACTGCTGAGCATGGGGGACATTTCATTTCCCATGAGATGGGGAAGAAAAGCCACTGGAAAGAAGACAGACCAAAGAAGCATTTGTGAGATGCGGTGAAACCCAAACTATGATAGTTATTGGAGGTAGAGGATGTCAAAGAGGAGAAGAATCAGACCATGAGCATGAGATTTTTGGAGGGGATATGGGGTAAGGAGTTGCAATTCAAACAAGAAGAAGATGTAAAAGGAGTTAATGGTAGCAGTAAATGACATTTTCTAGATTATAAAGTGATGCGAGAAATTGCTTATATTTGAAGTGTTTTGAATTCTGTTCCCTTTATGGTTGACTTTGGTCTCCCATCTACAAAATATATGATCAAATGGCAATGACAAGCCCTGTCATTTATTTATTAATATTGTGCTATGTGCTGTGTTCTAGGTAACAGACACATGTGCCATAGCCCCTGCCTCAAGAAGCATGCAGTGTAATATGGGATACATATAAACAGTCAAATTCTTCTTTTCTTTTCTTTTGAGGTGGGGCTTACTGTGTTGCCTAGGCTGGACTTGAACTCCTGGGCTCAAGTAATCCTCCTGCTTCAACATTTCTAGTAGTTGGGACTACAGGCACATGCTACTGTTCTCAGCGCTTAGTGGGTGATAGGCTTTTTTTTTTTTTTTTTTTGAGACAATATCTCACTCTGTCACCTAGACTAGAGTGCAGTGGCATTATCAATATCTCACCATGGCCTCAAACTCCTGGGCTCAAGCAATCCTCCTGCTTCAGCCTCCTGAGTAGCTGGGACTATAGATGCAGACCACCACGCATGGCCAATTTCTCTCTTGCTCTCTCTCTCTTTTTTTTTTTTGGTAGAGGTGGGCTCTCATTATGGTGCTCAGGCTGGTCTTGAACTCCTGGGCTGAAGCAGTCCTCCTGCCTCAGCCTCCCAAATTGCTGGAATTATAGGCTCATGCCTGATCTCCAGGCTCACTTTTTGGTCTTATGTGGCAGCTGGGTTCACATCTTCTCTTGCTCCTGTGGGATCTCTTTCTTCAGCTTTTGCTTATCCTGGGAAAGGCACATTTATTGCTCCACAGTTCAGGGTACCAGCTTCTGTGTTGGGTGAAAGACAAGGGTTTTGGTTTGTCCTCACTCTTCCAACTTCATGTCCAGTTGGCAGCCCTGCCCACCTATTGTCACTTCTGCCCTGCCACCAGAAACAGAGCCAAGAGCATTTCATAGACTTCTTCACCAGTATCCACAATGTGGAAAGTCTAATTCCTAGTAAATCTCTTCTTTCCTACCACTCACCGTGGTTCTGCTTTCCCGACTGAACCTTAACTAGTACAGTTCCCTTACAATAGATCATGAATGCTAATGTAGCTAATTTGTGGTTATTAATGGTGGTGAAGAATTGGGATGGCTTAAGTCATTGAAATTACAGGTGATCAAAACATCTCATTTAATAATTTCGAGCACTTCTAAAAAATATAAAAGGTGATTCATATTTCACCTCGTTTTACAAATGGATGGAATGATGAATACAGTTAATAGTTCTCCCTTATAAATGATAGCTTTTTCTAAAGACGAAAATTTAATACAGAGGGAACTTCAACACTTGTAAAACCTATGTTTTTTTGTGTCAGAGAGTGGGGGCCTGTGTGGAGACTGTTTATAGATATGAGAAAAGAAGGAAGCTAAGTATTTTTAGTGACTCTTTGGTGATAGTACGTGCATACATACAGAGAAAGGCTAACATCATTTTTGGAAATCCCAAGAGCACTTTATTACTGCAAATGTGAATTAATCCTTTTTTTTTTTTTTTTTTTTAACTTTGGGCTTGACAATATGACTTGCTTTGGTTCACAGGATGTTAGCAGGTGATGTTCAAACTGCGATTTGAAAAGTAACTTGTGCATTTGGGCTTGGCTCTTTGGGAAGTTCCTTCTTGGGAACTGGCTGCCATGTTATAAAGAAGCTGGGGATGAATCCTGAGAGGCAACGTGAAGACAGTCTCAGAGGAGTAGGAGTTGTCTTGGTCATACCACTGCAGGCAGCTGCTTGAGCCAACATAAGATGGAGCAGGAGACCCACCAGCTGAACCTTGCCAGAATTCCTGAAAAACAGACTTCTGGGCAATGGAAGACTGAAGCTATGACAGAGTCTTCACGGCAAACTATTTTTTCTTTCTTTCCTTTTTTTTTCTTTAAACACCCCCCCACCCCTCGCCAAGTATCCATTAACTTGGTGCCAACTGTTCCTTTTTTAACTTTTTCTTTAGTTTCCTTCTTATTGTCTACACTTCCTCCTTTCCCATGGAAGTATGGATGATGGGTTCTGTAGACAGTATGAGTTGAGAGACACTGGGAAGCCCTGCTTATGCCAGATTATCTTTCTTAGCCTGTCCTGGTATTTGAAATTTCAACATTATATAAATATGTGGTCCCCAGCCTTTTTGGCACCAGGGACCAGTTTCATGGAAGACAGTTTTTCCACAGACCTTGGGTGGGAGTAGGAGTGGGGGGAGGCAGAGCTCAGGTGGTGATGCAAGCAATGGGGAGCAGCTATAAATACAGATGAAGCTTCCACTCACTCGCCTTCTGCTCACTTCCTGCTGTGAGGGGTAAGTTTCACGGAAGACAATTTTTCCATGTTGCCAGGGGAGGTGGAGCTCAGGTGGCGATACATGGCCCAGTTCCTAACAGGCCACTGACTGTTACCAGGCCACAGCCTGAGCGTTGGGGACTACAGATATAAATAATGAATTTTTCTCCCTAAGCTAAAAATTTCCATCTATAAACATGAACATGCAACCATCCCTGGACACATAATGCTGTTTTTTGTCATGCACCATTAAGCCAGGATTAGTCTGTTTGGTTTTCTATGAAATGGCTGAGAAGGACCACATACCAGGAACTTGCATACCAGGACCTTGCTTACCAGAGGACTTGCCCACACATTGACTTCTGCCTACCAGGCTCTTCCCCTGTTCCTTTATCCAGTTAAACTCCTGCTCTTCCTTCAGCTCAGGACTCCATTAGTACTTTCTTAGGGAAGCAGTCCCTGAACCCGTGATTACGTCAATTCTCCCATTATAGGCCCCCATAGTACCAAATATCCCCTCTTTGAGCACTTATGGTAGTGGCAATTCAACCTTCTTTATATGTAATTACACTTATATCCCTTGGAACTGTAAGCTCCAAGGGGACAGAGATCTTGTGTATTTTGCCCACTGTAATATTCCTAGTACTCTTCATATACTCTGACACATGAAACATACTCAATATTTGTTAAATGAATTAGTGAATGAATGAACTGAAATTCTGAACAATTAAATTCTCTCTTACCTTCTTATTTTAGAAATTCACATGCCTGAACTTCATGTTTTATTACTACTGGAGGCAAAAAAAGCAGGCACTTGGCATTCTAAAAGCTCTATGAGATGTTTCAAGAGGGGGAATTAAAGCTAACAGTGCTATGCCGAAACCAAGACTTATTAGACCAATGTGGGCTCCCTTACAATGCCTGATCCATTTCAATTCGAGATGAATAAAATCATTCCCAGAAACATCAAAACTAATGAGAGCTAACATGCATTGTACTAGCATCCATTGTAAGAACATCACTGAGATGCCATAAATATTATGCCTGTTTTTCCATGCAATAATAATTAAAAAGCTTCCCTTTCTTTTATAATTAAATAATTTTAGATTTGTTAAGGAAGAGCTATAATGCTTTGATACACTTTGCAGTTCTCAAATTTATCATCATCAAAGTCTGTAATAATGAACTTCAACGCAAAAATTATTTATAGTGGGTTTACTAATATAAGCAGAAAAAAGGAAGTGATGATAGAGCTTTAGATTTTATTTTAATATTAATATTCTGACTTTGCATGGGTTGAGCAAGAATAACAATCATGGTTTAACCAATATTCAACTTATGAATAGCATTTTTATAAATCTCTGAGGGGTATGAGTTCAAAAGCCTTCACTTTTATTTCCCTAGGGATAACTGCTGTTTGTTCTTCAATTTAGAATATCTGGGAAGTAATTGACCTGGAGAAGCATTTCTCAAAGTGTGATGCTAATGGAAGGTAACGGAAAAATGGGTTCTGTGGTAACACAAGTTTGTTAAATGCTAGCTTACATAAAATTAAGCAGTGTTTTTTTTTTTAATTATCGCAGGATTGATAATAACATGCACAGGAAATCTCCAAAAGGAAAGGTATAATATACAGCATTTTCCATTGTCATCTGATCATTGGATTTTTTGGTTTCTTTTGAGACAGGGTCCCACTCTGCCATTTGGGCTAAAGTGCAATCGTGCCATCATAGCTCACTGCAACCTCAAACTCCTGGGCTCAAGCAATTCTCCTGGCTCAGCCTCCTCAGTAGTGAGGACTACAGGCATGCACTACCACATCTGGCTAACTTTTAAAATTTTTGTAGAGATGGGGGTCTCACTATGTTGCCCAGGCTGGTCTCAAACTCCTGGCTGCAAGTGATCCTCCTGCCTTGGCCTCCCAAAGTGCTGAGATGATAGGTGTGAGTGACTTTGGCCTGATCACTGAACTTTAAAATTTAATTATGGTTTTTTTTTTTTAATTTAACAAGTACTATGAAATTTAAACGTGTTCTGCTAAGCATTTTTGGAGATATAACTAGAGAGAAGCCTCATCTTATGCATATAGAGAGGTATATATTAATATAAGCATATCTTGGAGATGTTGCAGGGGTGGTTTCAGACTGCCACAATAAAAGCAAATATCATAATATGAGTCACACAAATGTTTTGGTTTCCCAGTGCATATAAAAGTTATGTTTATACTATACAGTAGAGTATTAAATGTGCAATAGCATTACATCTAAAAAACAATGTATATACCTTCATTAAAAATACTTTATTGTTAAAAAATGCAATCATCTGAGCCTTCAACAAGTCTTAATCTTTTTGCTGGTAGAGAGTCTTGCCTCAATGTTGATGGCTACTGGCTGATTATGGTGGTGGCTGCTAAGGGTTGAGTGGCTGTGGCAATTTTTTAAAATAAGACAACAATGAAGTTTGCAACATTGATTGACTCTTCCTTTCATGAAAGATTTCTCTGTTGCGTGTGATGCTTTGTAATGGCATTTTATTCACAGTAGAATGACTTCTTTCAAAATTAAAGTCAGTCCTTTCAAACCCTGTCACTGATTTATCAATGTAGTTTCTAAATCCTTTGTTGTCATTTCAACAATGTTCACAGCATCTTTATGAGGAATAGAGTCCATTTCAAGAAACTACTTTCTTTGCTCATTCATAAGAAGCAACTTCTCATCGGTTCAAGTTTTGTTAGGAGATTGCAGCAAATCAGTCACATGTTCAGGCTCTACTTCCAATTGTAGATCTCTGGCTATTTCCGCCACATCTACAGTTACTTCTTCCACTGAAGTCTTGAATCTCTCAAAGTCATCCTCAAGGGTTGGAAACAACTTCTTCCAAACTCCTTTAATGTTGATATTTTAACCTCCTCCCATGAATCACAAATGGTCTTAGTGACAACTATACTGGCGAATTCTTTCCAGAAGGCTTTTGATTTACTTTGCCCAGATCCATCAGAGAAATCACTATCTGGCAGTTATAGCCTTACAAATTGTATTTCTTAAATGCTAAGACTTGAAAGTCAAATTACTCCCTGATCTGTAGGCTGCAGAATGGCTGTTGTGTTAGCAAGCATGAAAACAACATTCATTTCCTGTACCTCTCCATCAAAGCTCTTGAGTGACCAGGTACATTGTCAATGAGCAGTAGTATTTTGAAAGAAATCTTTTTTTCTGAGCAGTAGGTCTCAACAGTGGGCTTAAAGTATTCAGTAAACAATGCTGTAAACAGATGTGCTGTCATCTAGGCTTTGTTCTTCCATTACTGAAGCACAGGCAGAGTAGATTTAGCACAATTCTTTAGGGCCCTAGGATTTTCAGAATGGTGAATGGCATTGATTTCAACTTAAAACCACTAGCCGCATTAGCCCCTAATAAGAAAATCAGCCTATCCTTTGAAGATTTGAAACCAGGCACCAACTTATCCTTTCTAGCTATGAAAGTCCTAGATGACTCCTTTTCCAATAGAGGGCTGTTTTGTCTACATTGAAAATCTGTTGTTTAGTGTAACCACCTTCATCAATGATCTTAGCTAGATCTTCTACGTAACTTGCTGCAGCTTTTACATCAGGACTTGCTACTTCACCTTGCACTTTATGTTCTGAAGATGGTGTCTTTACTAAAAAAATCATGAACCAACCTCTGCTAGCTTCCAACTTTTCTTCTGCAGCTTTCTTACTGCTCTCAGCCTTCATAGAATTGAAGAGAGTTAGGGTCTTTCTCCGGATTAGGCTTGGCTTAAGGAAATGTGGCTGGTTTGATCTTCTGTCCAGACCACTCAAACTTTCACCACATCAGCAATAAGGCTGCTTTGCTTTCTTATCATTTGTGTGTTTGCTGGAGTAACACTTTTAATTTCCTTCAAGAATTTTCGTTTGTATTCACAACTTGGCTCACTGTTTGGCATAGGAGACCTAGCTTTCAGCCTGCCTAGGCCTTCAAAATGCCCTCCTCACTTAGCTTAATCATTTCTAGCTTTTAATTTAAAGTGAAAGACTTGTGACTCTTCCTTTCTATTTGAACATTTAGAGGCCATTTAGGGTTGTAAACTGGCCTAATTTCAATATTGTTGTATCTCAGAGAATAGGGAGGGCTGAGGACAGGGAGACACATGGGGAAACAGCTGGTTGGTGGAGCAGTCACAACACACAATGTATTTATTGATTAAGTTTACCATCTTATATGGGCACACTTTGTGGTGCCCCAAACAATTATAATAGTAACATTAAAGATCACTGATCACAGGTCACCATAACAGATATAATAACAGAGAAAATGTTTGGAATATTATGAGAATTATCAAAATGTGACACAGAGACATGAAGTGAGCACATGCTGTTGGAAAAATGGCACTGACAGATTTGTTCTATGCTGGGTTGCCATAGACCTTCAATTTGTAAAAAGCACAATATCTGCAATGCACAATAAAACAAAGCACAATAAAATGAGGTATGCCTGTACATGATCAAATCTCTGGTGACATGGTATTCCTTTTCTGTTTTTTTTTTCCCCATAGCCACAGCCCTATTATCCTCTTCTAGGAAACCCTTACTGTGTTTCTGTTTCTATAAGGTGCTAATTATAATAATAGCTAACATTTATTTAGCACTCACTAAGTACCAGCCACCATTCTAAAGATTTTAACTCTAATACTGTGTTGATCACAACAGAACAACCCCTTGAGTAGGTATCCCATTTTACAGATGTGGAAGCTCAAGTTCCCATTTGTTAAATAAGTGCTGGAGTCAGAATTTGAACCTGGGCTGTTTGGCTCCACTCTGAATCACAACACTATGATATCATAGAACTGATTTGCCAACAAATCAGTTGCTTTAGAAAACAAATTCTTGGTAAGTTGGGAACTACTTGTAATTTGTGAACTATTCAGTATACTAAACAAAGAAGCAAAGAAATACAGTTCAATGTACCAGTTTGACATTTGCTTAATTTCATGCATGTGTTTGGCAGACTCAATTTTTCAAAAAGATTTCTTCACCTTTTAGAAATACAGAATCAGTTGTTTTGGTGTGGTGCCATGAGAAGGATCATGTGCTTCACTCCTAGGATCTGAACTACTCATTTTTAAGTGTGAATTGCTCTTGAATTGTTCCTTTGTTTCTTTCCTATTCTCCCTTCCTGCCCTCCCCTTTCTGTCTTTTATGGTATAGCTGTGGACCTTATTATGTACTTAAGCATACATTTCCCCACCCAACAAGCAACAAATAATTCAACTACAAAACCACATTGTAGTTCTGGTGTTAACTAGTACTCTTTCCTTACTACAAAATTATAAAGCTTATAGCCTGGTCCTGGCAGGATCTCTGTCTTCCTTCTATTTCTGGTCCTCCTCTTTTTTATTATCCACATTATTTATCATCTTCTGACCTCTTCTTTGTCCCATGCTTGTCCATGTTCCCTACAGAGGTTGTTTCTTTATAGTAGAGCTGATAGAATCTTTGCAGGAAATTGTCTTTCTATCTGCTATTGCTCACAGTTTAGACTCCCTCCTTTTTTTTTTTTTTTTTTTACTAGCCCAATAATTCTGCTAAACCATATTCTAGTTCCTCTATATCACCCAGAGCTAGTCTTTCTGATGAGCTTATTTATAAAATAAATGTAAAATTAAAATAAAATATATAAATTATTGATTATTAGAGGCAGAGCATAGCTGAAGCTAGATAATAATCTAGAAATACTAAGGATATAGCTCTTGAGTTTTTTGCCCTAAATTGCATAAAATGATCAAAGTTTTCTTAAAACAGGAGAATTTAACAATAATCCAATATTAGTTTATCTTCTCTACTTTAAAGTTATTTTCTTCCTTTTACCAAAGCCCTCAAATGGGTAGTTTACTTTTGCTCACTTTCTCTTTGCTCCTCATACAATTTTGTTGTTGGCCCCTACCTCAATTGTTAACTGAAGTCACTCTTGAAAATCAACAATAACCTCCTTATCAAATGTAAATCTCAGAATGCATTTTTTGGACATTTCTGTAACATTTGACACCAATGGCCAGCCACTATGGAAAACATTTTTCTCTCTAGACTATTAACTCTTTAATTAATATAGTTTATGGACACATTACCTCTTTGACACTTCTTTTTCTTATATAGAACTTATCTAAAACCCTTAACTCTTTCTCCACACATGCTCCTGATACTGTAATCCATTTTTCTCCCATTTACACTTCTGTGGTTTGTTTTTTGTTTTTTGTTTTTTTTTTAAACTCACTCATTTGGGCCCATTTTTTATCGTTTGAGATCAGGTTCCTGAATCTGCTATCCAGTGAGTTGACTGTTTCTTCTAATTTGTATAACCTGCAAGTATGGCATCGATTTTCTCATTGAATTCATTGAGAAAAAAAATATTTCCTCATTTTGTAGGGCTTAGGATGAAACTGAACAACATGTGCTGCAGATTTTTCTCCAAGGCTGGCTTTGATCTGTTAATCCGGACAATTTAGGTACAAACAGTAATAAATATTTTAAACTCACATTTCTTCACTTTTTGTCCAGAAAAATATCTTTAAAGGCTTTGTCAAATGTCTTCTAAAAATACACAGAAATAGGAAACTAACTTAATAAACATACAAAAACAGAACTGAGTTTGTTCTGGTAGGACTTATTTCCTAGAACTAACTCTGATTCACACTCAACATGGTTCCCTTTTTAGATTATCATAGTATGAGATTTTGATAATTTATTTTGGAACGTAGCTAGGATAATTAGTATATTTCCAGTCCATCATTTACAATATCTACTTCTTGCCATTTTGGTCAGGGACACATTTGCACCACTATCAGTCTTATAATGCTTCTCCTGTTTGTCTTGATTCCTCCAAGGTGGCTGACAACAGATTCTGTTATCTCAAGGACTGTTCTGGAATTACATTTGGAAATAGCATGTACACGTTTCATTGAGCACATTTTAGAGGAGTTAGAAGTCTTGTATACAGTCCCTTTCCAGCTAAAGTTCATTCTATTTTACAGCAAACAAACGAAAACAGGATCTGAGATCAACTTTCTCTTTGCTTTTTGTTATTATGACATCATTTACCATAGTCCAAAGATGTGTGCCTGTCATGCTCTCCTTTTTCTCTGAATATAATTTTAAAAGCCTAATTTATTGTTCTTATTTTTCCACAGCCTTGAGCTCATTTTTTGCTTTTGCTTTCTTCGACACTATTCTTACAACACTGTGCTACTTTTTAATATTGTTCTTGGTTATAAATCCTTTTATCATCTTTTGTTCACTTAATTTTAAACTTTGAGATCCTAGAAATGCTATGTATTGTCTTTCTTGCATAAAACATACCAATAAGCATAAGCTAAGATTTCCCAGTTTTTAAACAATTAGAACAAAACCTAAAAATATCTTCAAGGCAAGTTGAATATAGAATTAATTTAGATTTTTATGATTTCCCTCTAGTCTTCCATAGTTGTTTCACTTCAACCTCATTTGACACCAGTTCTTAAAATTATATTTTATTGGCTGATGTTTTATTTTATTAAATGGTGTAATTAATATTGTGTAACTACAAGTAAACTGGCATGGACATATTTGGAAGTAAATGCAATTGCTTCTTGTTAAGCATATAACTCAGCTGGTAGGAAGAGAAATTCATGAGTATTTTAGAGTAGCCTTCTAGCCCTAAGCATTCAGTGTGCAATGGGTATGAGCCAATACATTTTATAGATATAATGGACACCTTCAGTTGATCTGGTGAGTTGGTTAAGTGGAAGTTGGCTAAGAGAGCTACTAACGTAGAATAAGATGTGCTCCTTGCCCTCCAATACAATTGCAAAATGGTAGCCAATTATATCTGATACTTTGGATTAGAATTGATTAACCCTGCTCTACACTGTATCATAATACCTGTAATACTTTATTGCCCTGATGTCTAAATCTGCACTGTGAGCTTCTTGAGGGCTCACGTGGTTAGGTGAATAACCATTATAGTGTGATAACTGAAAAGGAGAAGTGAGAAGTGAAGCATGGGCTGATATGGAAAAATAAATTTCAAAAAAGCATTCACCAGAATGCTTGGTACCATGACATGGATCACTTAAATGCTGTCTGAGAGCCCATAGTCATTAGTAGTGGAAAGGCCAATAGGGGTTAGAAATACAAAGCAGGCTAATTCTTAATTTCTGTAAACTCCAAACAGTAACAGACACTGGGATGCATATTTTTAGCCTTACCAATGATATTTGCATTTAATAAATCTCATTCTGTTTTAGAACAATGATAAAACGGTATTACATTAGCTTTGTTAATGCAAATTAAATAGGGATCCCCATCAGTAGCTGTTCTGTAATTACTCTGTTTCTTCACTAGATGGTGCTTGTGAGCCAATGAGAGGACAGATTGAGTTTAAATAAACTTTTTTCATTAAAGGGGAAACAAGAAATTTGTGAATCAGATAGCCTAAGACAATGAAAAATAAAAACAATTTAAGACAGCCTTTTATAGTTAAGTTAAACTACTTGGAGAAAACTTCATCTTCCTTTCTGGTAAAAATGTTAAACTATTGGAAGAAAAAAAATGTATCCATGAAGACCATTACAACCACCAAATTCTGAATGTTTTGTGGGTTAAACCTAGTGAATTAAAAGATTCTCTTTACTCTCCTTAAAATATGACATTAATCTTTCACTGGAGGCCAAATCATTAAATTGTTACTGTGATGAGGGCATAGCTTCATTATCTAATGTTATTTTGTGGAATGGCTTGTTGTCTTGATTTTTAATGCTGTTGGATAAGCAGTATTTCTTTATTTTCATTGAGGGGCATTGAAGTGTAGAAGTTAAAAGAAAAGTCTCTGGACCCATACTGCTTGAGTTGGAACCCAATATCTACCACTTACTATCTGTGTAATCTTGGTACTTCACCTGTCTAACCTTCCTTTCCCTCATCTTACAAAGTGAGGGTGATGAAATTTCTACCTCAAAAGACTGCTGTAAGTTAATATATGTAAAAGACGTGGAACAGTGCCTGGTATGTAGTAGGCACTCAAAAAATGTTAGTAGTTATGACATTTTTCATGTTTCATTTACTAATGAAGACTGTTGGATCCCAAGTCACAAAACAATCAATGGAAATAGCAATTTAATTAAGTTCATGCTTCTTGCCTACCTTTCTCTCATTCTAGTATTCTAACCTGTTATTACTTTGCCTCTATATGTGAGACTGACTTAATGTTTTACTAAGTATTTCTTTCATTAGAGGCAGTTATGTTCTAATAGTGAACTTTGGATAGCTTAGCTTCTGAATTGGGTTTGTTTTCACATTGCAGTTCCTGAGACCGAGCTACTGCACTGACTGATAGTAAACTTCTCCCAGTGGAACTTCTGTTGCTGACAGATTCCTGACAGTGGTTGGTCAGTATCATGGCAGAGAAAGAAAAGTGTACACGTGAGAAATTATTCAAAAGAAGTATCTTTTCTCCTCAAAATGGTGGTAACATGGATGTGAAAAAGAACATAGACAAACATTTGAATAGATATGTCAAAACTATAAGAAATGCTTTCACATCTGGGAATAATCATGAACAAATTCATGAGTCACGCTTTTTGTATATAGTTCTATTTTTAGAATATGTGGACCCCTGCACTCTAATTCACAGTTATCAACATGTGATATGATTGATGGGACCTGTTTCCTTTTCTCTCAAATACAGGAGATGATGTGTGAAGATAAAATCAATGATTTCTTTGATGACACCAATGACCACACGACAGCCGGTATTTAGCCAAGGCTTACGCTGTGCTAGTGAGGGGACAGGAATTCTACTTGAACTATCACATTTAATCCTCACTACACCTTCATAATGTGGCCATTATTACCATCCCCATTCTAGAGTTGAGGAAATTGGGGTTTGGAGAGGTTAAATAACTTTTCCTAGATTGCACAGTCAGTGAATGGTAGAGCTAATATTGAAATCCAACTCTGTCTGACTCCAGAGCCTCAGCGTTTAGTTGTTCTCTTGAGATGTCACTTCAAACAAAACATTGAGTTGATTCTGGAAGTATAGGCAGCACCCTAAATGACACATTTCCTAATTGGTCTTTCCTGCTGAGACATTAACTTGTCAACATAGGATATTATCCTTCATTGGTTCCCTGCATGCCTGGGTAGTTAAAGAATCAAACTGTCCTTCATAATTTAAAGATGATACCACTGCATGTGAGCCTGTGGCTGAGAAAAAACAACATCTGACAAGCAGTTCTTTCCACATCATGTATATATGCAGATTGCTCTTTGGTTTGTGGCTCTTTGGTTTGCTGGCAGAGCCTCGCTTCTGTATTTTGTTTTGCCAAAGTGTGGTTAGCTGAAGCTTAGTTTGAAGAAGGATATGATATCACTGATCCTATATACTCATCAGGATATCCTCTGTTCTTGCCCCCAGCCATTCCTCACTTTGCCTCACCCCTGGATTGCAGGGTCTTCAGAGATCTTTTGGCCTCCTGGATTTTATATGGAGAGATACCTGTTTAGTGTGCTGTGGTCCATTTTTAATATATGCCTGATCTGTTAGACCTGAGTTGTATGATTCAATTTTTAAAGGCTAGTGGGCTAAATAATCTGCCAGCCCTCTTGCTTGGTTATTGGGTATTGCCATTTATTGCTCTCAGGCCCGGGACAATTGTTTGTGGGATAGGAGATGGTGGCCATGTGATAGAATTACAAGGGGGTTTGGTCACTCACCCTCCCTATGTTATAAAACTTCATTTTGGTCAGGTGTTTGACTTCCCTTCCAGGTTGTGATTCTTATCTAGTAACCCTATGACCAATTGTATATGTAGAAGGACAAGTGGAGGCTGGGATTAGGAGGTGCAGCCAACAATAGCAGGTCATGGTGTCTTGGCACTCACCACAGAAGAAAGCACCTGCAGTGAACTCATCTCCTTTGTACACATCAACCCTCTTCCTCCTCCCCCTTGTCCCCTTTTCCTTCTCTTCACCTTCCTCTTTTTCTTATTCCTCTTCCTCCTCCTCTTTCTGGATAACATTTATGGACTGCATACTGTAAGCTAGGCATTATTCATAGTCAGGGTTTCACAACCTCAGGACCCTGAGTATTTTGGCCCAAATAAGTGTTTGTTGTGGAGGGCTGTCCTGTGCATGACAGGATGTTAAGAACATCTTTGAACCATTGCCTACTAGATAACAGTAGCAGCCTCCCACCTCCCCAGCCATGACAATCAAAAATGTCTCCAGACATTACTAAATGCATCTGAGAACCACTGGTCCAAGGGTATTAACTGATTTAATCTTCATAATGACTCTATGAAATAGATAGAATTACTTATTATTAGTATTTCCTATTTCATAGATGGGGAAATAGAGGCTTACGATGTTGAAAACTCACCCAGGATCATACAAAGAGTAATTTCTAAAGGAGAGATAATAGCATAAATCTAACTCCAGAACTGGATATCTCCCCTATATGCCATACTGATTGCTACTGTATGAATTTTGGGTCCTCAGATTTATTCAGGAACTGTGTATTCTGATAATCCACTGTTCAATTTGAAATGATCTCCTCCAGACCTTATTTAACTAATTAAATTCTTAAATACATTGCATTTTTCATGATTCTGTCTTTGCACATGCTATTCCTCCTGCCTAGATTAACTTTGCTCCATCTCTCCCTCTAGAGTAAGCAAATTAATTCTTATAGCCTGAGCAATATTCATCTTTTTTATTTTTTTACTTTGTTCTTGAATTTTATTGCTGAAATTATTTTAGAATCCCAAATAAAACCCATTCTGAATTTTTTTATAGGTTTCTTTTTTAAAAAATTTCAGAATATTATGGGGGTACAAATGTTTAGCTTACATATATTGCCTTTGCCCCACCTGAGTCAGAGCTACAAGCATGCCCAGTAAAGAGAAAAATTGGTGTTGCAGAAGAGAGTAGGAGCAATTGCAGAAGCAATGTCCTTGACCAGGGGTGGGGAGGTATCCTTTTCATGTTGGAAGGCCACTTTAATTTAGCTGCAATCAAATAAGGCCACATTCAAGAAACTTTATATACTTAAAAATGTACATTATTTTGTAAAAATAGAACTACTATGTACTTAATGATTTCAAAAAAATGAAAACTAGTTTTCTGCAAATTTGTCCACTTTCTTTAAGTTATCCAATTTGTTGACATATAAATGTTTGTAATAGTCCCTTCGGATCCTTTTATTTCTGAGGCATCTGTTGTAATGTCTCCACCTTTAGTTTTGACTTTATTTGAGTCTTCTCTCTTTTTTTCCTTAGGCTAGCTAAGGATTGGTTGATTTGTTTATTTTTTCAAAAAACAAGCTCTTAGTTTTATTGATATTTTCTAATTTTTTCTATTCTCTATTTGATTTACTTCTGTTCTAATCTTTATTATTTCCTTCCTTCTGCTAACTTTGAGTTTAGTTTGTTCTTTTTTCATTCCTTGAGGCATAATGTTAGGCTATTTATTTGAGATCTTTCTTCTTTTTAAATGTAGACATTTATTGCTGTAAAGTTTTCTCTTAGATCTTCTTTTGCTATATCTCATAGATTTTAGTAAGTTGTGTTTCTATTGTCATTTGTGTCAAGATATTTTTCAATTTTCCTTTTGATTTCTACATTGTCATATTGGTTGTTCAGGAGCATGTTGTTTAATTTTCCAGTATTTGTGAATTTTCTAAGATTCCTTTTGCTATTGATTTCAAGTTTCATACCATTATAGCTAGAAATGATAATACTCATGATTTCAATCTTCTCAAATTTGTTAAGATTTGTTTTGATTTTCACAAAGCTTTTAAGACAGGGGCCTTGTGCAGATTTTTCAATGAGAAAAACTAGGCACTGGCCAGGTGCGTTGGCTCACACCTGTAATCCTAGCACTCTGGGAGGCCGAGGCAGGTAGATCGTTTGAGCTCAGGAGTTCGAGACCAGCCTGAGCAAGAGCGAGACCCCCGTCTCTACTAAAAATAGAAAGAAATTATATGGACAACTAAAAATACATATAGAAAAAATTAGCCGGGCATGGTGGCACATGTGTGTAGTCCCAGCTACTCGGGAGGCTGAGGCAGGAGGATCGCTTGAGCTCAGGTGTTTGAGGTTGCTGTGAGCTAGGCTGATGCCACGGCACTCTAGCCTGGGAAACAGAGTGAGACTCTGTCTCAAAAAAGAAAAAAAAAAAAAAAAAAAGAAAGGAAGAAAAGAAAAACTAGGCACAGAGTAGACAAATAGTTTACCCAATGTCACAAGGCATGTAAGAAATATAGCTAAGGGGGAAGGCTTAAAGATGGCTAACTAAGGGCATTTTGTACCTACTTCCTGCACTAAGAAGAACCAAAATATTGAGTGCATAATCACACTTTGAATAAATCTTTCAAAATAGAACACTGAAATTCAATACAAAAGTGACAGGCAATGCCTAAAGCAAGGAAAGAGATAGAAGTGAGGTAGTCTGCTGGGCTGGGATCAGCTTGGAGCTGAAAGAGACTTCCCAATACAGGGAAAGGATAAGTGGGAGATCCTCAGTGGTCCACATTCTCATTGTGGATTCCTGCAATCCTAGCCTTGGGAGAGCCCCTCAACCGTCATGGGCCCTGAAACTAACATAGGGAGCTGCTGGGAGATTGTATAATGGCACTACTCCAGGAAGGAAGCTCATGCTAGCTCTCTCACATTCCTTGAGACCCAAGCAGCTACAACAAAGTGCCATTTTAGAACTCTGCCCCAAACAGACTGCACACTGTCTTGGAGCCCAGCAGTGCTAGGGCTGAAGTGCAAGAGAAGAGCTGGCTGCTGACCCCAGACCTTAGGCATGAGTGATCATGGGCTACCACACCCAAGGCAGAGGCATGAGCACTGCCAAGGTTGGGATGTTAGTGGCATATGTGCTCCATACCTGTCAACTTGGCTGCCATCACTGAAGGCAGCACCACACCCCCAGTGGTAGAGCAGCAGTGTGGCCATTGCTGCCTTCCAGCCAAGCATTTGACCAGTGGCCTGGGAATGGAACCACCCCTGTCTACCACTGCCACTGACTCTACACACCATTGGTAGGGCCTGCAGACAAGCCTGCTGACCTGAATTCCCCCCTACTCCCATGCCAGAGCACACGGTCTGGGGGGCAGGGGATTGCCCAGCTCAGTCTGTTATTGTTGACAACTGAACACTCCCATGGGGCCTGAGGTTGAGCCTATCCACCCAACTGCTACTACCTCAGCTGGCACCCACCTGCATGTGCCACCTGAAGGCCTGGAGACTGCCCCACCCAGCCCATTGTAGCTACTGCCAACACCAGTGCATATGGCTCAGCACATAGAGGGTCATATTGCCACTGTTATTGCCACAGCCTGTGCCACACTGGCTTCCCAGGTGCCTAAAAACTCACCCTCTGGCCTGGCCCATGGATGAAACTACTGATATCCAAGTAAGCCACCCGGAGGCTCAAGAATTGGACAGCTTGGACCTAATAAGCTTATGCCGCCCTGGGGTTCAAGTATAAGCATGCTCACCCACATCTGCCAGCACTGGGCCTGAAGAGTGGCACACCTGGCATCCCAGTCCCCAGCAAAACTGCAACACAGCCTCCACTAATAACTGCACACTTGCCACAGAGGAAATCTCAGATGCTACTGATGCTATTTACAGCCCAAGAAATTATACATAGACTACACTACTTCATGTACCCAGAATCAAAGTCAAAGTGCCCCAACCAACCATCAATATAGAGTCATCCTCAGGAAAAAGGCTTCCCCTACAAAAGCAAATTAAAAAAATTGGAAGAAGCAGCTGATGCACCAGATATGCAGACATCATCATAAGGACACAGGAAATGTGAAAAAGCAAGGAAATATGACACCTCCAAAGAAACACAGTAATGCTCCAGAAACATATCCCAATCAAAAAGAAACTAATGAGATCCCGCGAAGAGAATTTAAATTTTTTGATTCAAAAGAAGCTCAATGATTTATAAGATAATTCAAAAACCAATACAAGAAAATCAGAAAAGAAATTCAGGATATGAGTGAGAAATTTGCCAAAGAGATAGATATCATAAAAAAAGAACCAAACGGAAATTTTGGAAGTGAAGAATTCATTGAAGGAAATACAAAATATATTTGAAATCTTCAACGATAGATTATATCAAGCAGAAAAGAGAATTTCAGAACTTGAAGACAAGTCTTTTGAAATAATCTAATCAGATAAAAACAAAGAAAAAAGAAGCAAAAATTGACTGATATACATATTGTTGGTATGCCAGAAAGTGAAGAGAAAACAAAAAGGTTAAAAAAAACTATTTAACAAAATAATAGATGAACATTCTCAGGTCTAGCAAGAGATTTAGACATCCAGATATAGAAGGTCTAGAGATCTCAAAACAGAAACAATGCAAAAAGGTCTTCTTCACAGCACATTATAGTTAAAATTTCTAACACTAATGACAAAGAGAGAATTCTAAATATAGCAAGAGAAAAGCATCTAGTCACATATAAATGAACCCCCATCAGGCTAACAGCAGATTTTTCTGCAGAACTCTTCCAGGCCAGAAAGAGTATAATGATATTTTCAAAGTGAAGAAAGATAAAAATTATCAACCAAAGATACTATATCCAGTAGTTATCCTTCATAAATCAAGGAGGAAATAAAATTTTTCCTGGATATGTGAAAGCTAAGGGAATTCATCACCACTAGACTGGCCCTACAGGAATTGCTTAAGGGAGTCCTAAAGCTGGAAGTGAAGGCATGACATTTATCAAAGTGAAAACATACAAAAATATAAAACTCAATGGTAAAGCAAACACACAAATGAGTAAGAAAAGAATTTAAATGGTTCCACTACAGATAACTGCTAAAACACAATGATAAATGATAAGAGAAAGAGAAAGAAACAAACAATATACATAACAATCAAGAAACAATAAACAATATGATTGGAACAAAAGCTCACATATAAATAATAATCCTGAATGTAAATGGATTGTATTCTCCACTTAAAAGCTATAAATTGGCTGAATGGATTGAAAAAACATGATCCAACTATATGCTGCTTACAAGAAATATACTTTACATGTAAAGTCATGTACTTCACACCCTACTCTTACCATTAGACAGATCATCTAGACAGAAAAATCAATAAAGAAACATTGGATTTAAAATGGACTTTAGAACAAATGGACCTAACAGATGTTTACATAACATTTTACTCAACAACTACAGCATATACATTTTTCTCATCAGCACAGGGAACATTCTCCAGGATAGACCATATGTTAGGCCACAAAATGAGTCTCAACAAATTTAAAAAAAATTAAAATCATATCAGGTATCTTCTCAGACCACAATAGAATAAAACTAGGAATCAAAACAAAGAGGAACTTTGGGAACTGTGCACATACATGGAAATTAAACAGCATGCTCCTGAACAATGATTGGGTCAATGAATAAATTAAGAAGAAAGTAAAAAAATTTTTTGAAATAAATGGAAATGGGAAGCATAACATACCCAAACTTATGGAATACAGTAAAAGCAGTACTAAAAGGAAAGTTTATATCAATAAACACCTATCTCACAAAAGTAGAAAGATTTCAGATAAACAATCTAAAAATGCACCTAAAGGAGCTCAAAAAGCAAGAAGAAAACAAACCCAAAATTAGCATAAGAAAAGAAGTAATGAAGATCAGAGCAGAAATAAATGAAATAGGGACTAAAAGAAAAATACAAAGGATTAATGAAATAAAAAGTTGATTCTTTGAAAAATTAAACAAAATGGATAAACCATGAGCTATACTAACCAAGAAAAGATGAGAGAAGACCCAAATAAACAAAATCAGAACTGAAAAGGAGACATCACCATTGATACCAAAGAAATACAAATATCATCAGAGACTATTATGAAAGCTATATAATAACATACTGCAAAACTGAGAGGAAATGTTTTCTGGAAACATACAACCTACCAAGATTGAATCAAGAAGAAATAGAAAACCTGAACAGACCAATAATGAGTAGTGAGATTGAATCAGCTTATTAATTTTCTGTCTAGTTGATCTATCCATTGTTCAAAGTAGGGGCATTGATGTCCCCTACTACTATTGTATTGCTATCTATTTCTCTCTTCATGTCAAAATACTTGCTTTATATATTTAGGTGCTCCAATGTTGGGTGCATATATATTTATAATTGTTGTGTCCTTTTGATGAATTGACCCCTTTATCATTAGATAATGACTTTCTTTTGTCTTTTGTGACAGTTTTTGATTTGAAGTCTATTTTGTCTGATAAAAATATTGCCATCTCTGCCCTTTTTAGGTTACCATTTGTATGGAATATCTTCTTTAATCCCTTTTCTTTCAGCCTATTTATGTCCTTAAAGCTAAAAGGAGTCTTTTGTAGAGAGGATATAGTTGGATTTTTAAAAAATCTATTCAGCCACTCTATGTCTTTTGATTGGAGAATTATTTTATACTCAATGTTGTTATTGGGAGGTAAGGACTCACTGCTGCCATTTTGTTATTTGTTTTCTGATTGTTGTAGATTCTTTGTTCCTTTTTCTTTTCTTGTCTATCTTTGTGATTTGATAATTTTCTGCAGTGCTAAGTGTTGATTTCCTTCTCATTATTGTTTGTGTATCTACTGTATGTTTTTGCTTTGTGTCTACCTTGAGGCTTACATGAGATATCTTATAGTTATAATTGACTATTTTAAGCTGATAATAACTTCTGTTGCATACAAAAACTTTAGACTTTTACCCTCTTCTGAAAATTTATATTTTGATTCCACAATTTAAATCTTTTTATATTATGTATTCCTTAACAAGTCATTATGGCTTTATTTTTGTCATTGCTTGTTTCTAGATTTTTGCTTACTGTTTTTACCTGTCTGTTCTTTCAAACTTGATAACCAGCTTGCCTAGCTTTTGGAACAAAGTCTCTGAGAGCTATTTTAATTTGGATTTTTATCAAATTTATGAATAACTGTAGAGAGAAATGACATCTATATAATATGACATTCTCATCATGAACATGGTATCTATTTGTTCCATGTTTTATAGAATTGTATAATTTTTATTATATAGGTTTTGGACATTTCTTCTAACCTGCTTTAAAACTATGCTTTGGATTATTGCTGTGTTGACAAGGCAGGGCAGGAAATATTTCTTATTGATTTCCTAAGTTAGTGGAAAAATCTGTGTTTTTACTCTATCTCAGATTGTCCATAACATCCTAGACTATCCACTAATCTGTGACCAAGTTTTCCCTTTTGTAATGAAGAGAGCAGATCTTGCCTGAGATTTCAGATTATAGAGTGAGAAGAACTATAAAATACAAGTTAGTGGGATAATATTCTTCAATTCATTATTGTTAGTTTATGTATTTTATAAATACTTTTTCCTTAACATTTTCCTCTCTCAAAGCACACAATCTCTTTTTCAATTCCTGCTTCATATTATATTACATAAAACAAGTTCTCCATAGGACAGAACATTATGAAAAATTGCTATAAATATAAACATTTAAAATAATATTATATATAATAGGAAAACTGAGCTCATATATTCTTAATTATATATAATCAAATATGTATACAATACAAACCTAGCCTAATTTTGTTTGGACAAATTGGGGTAAAAGAAATCCTATAGGAATTAACCACAGTTTACAAGACTTATAATTGGGTATTCCTGTGAAATAGAACCACTTTCTGGAACAGGTTTTTAAATTAGCAATGCACGTGAATTTATCATAGGCAAATAATTGTGGTATAACCTAAATCCAGGACATTAAGAATTAATATTTTACCCATTTTTTTCTTCAAATACAAGCTTTCCTCCTAAAGTGGTAGATATTCTTTAAAACAGAAAATAGCAGTTATCTTTGGTTGTTATTTCATTTTTTATCGACAATTTTTACAAATAGACTTTTTAATTAAAAAGTTGTAGATAAGATTTTGCTCTTCATCCCATGCTGTCAGTTACAAGTGATATAACAGGGCAGTATAGTTATGGTTATGAGCATGGACTTTGGAGTCATACTTCTGGGCTCAAATCCTGGCTCTGCTGGTCTCTAGTTATGTGACTTGGATAAATCATTACCCAACTGATTATAGCTCTGACCTCATAGGGTTGATGTGAGAATTAAATGAGATAATATTTTTAAAGTGCTTAGAGCAATGTTTGACAAATAGTAAACCATATAACTCTTTGATAAGTTACAAAGAAAAAGTGTGTACCTCACTTTACTGTCCTTGTCAGCATCTTGATTCAGTTGCAGTTAAGTCAGAATCATTATCAAAGATGCCTTCAAGTAGGGGTAAAGATAAAGGCGAGCGCAAACCAGTGGCAACACTACACTTGCCATAGTATTGGTGGAGAAATTCACAGGCTGATTGTTCTCATATGAATCCCAGCTCTCTCTACCATCTTAGTGAACCTACCTCCTTCTCTCCACTGGGAAATTTCTCTGAGTTTGCTCAGTATTAACAGTAGGATCCCCCAAAGCTTGAGATACAGGCAATCACCTCAACTTGCTGCCCTTTGAGAGAAGCACCTGGAACAGAAACAACAGTATGACCATGACTAGTCAGCAGATAAGCGGCTCTATTGTAAATAGAGTTAATTCTTTCTATTCACATTATGCTTAATAGAATCTTCAACCAGTTCTTATTTCATAGACTGCTTATTCCAAACTAATTAACTAGCTCTATTGCTTGAAGCTCAAATCTATATGCAAACTATGAATATATTTGTAAACAGGAGATAATGAGGGTGGGCTGTCTTTCCAATTACAGTATTTTGGACTTACAGGAAAATGAGAAGCCATTCAATACAACCCAGTATCCATTTTCCAGGATTCTTTTTGATATCACACCCCAAAGTGAAACAGAGCACCCCTCAGATGTAGGGATATTTTTCTCTCCCCCTTTTCCCTCTCCAGTATTGTCATTAGTCTCCACCAACAACTCTGCAGTTCATGCTCAGGGAGACCACAAAGAGTAAAATTAAATGGAAACTCAGGCAACTGTGTGTAATAGTACAAAGGGGATAATGAATCCTTAGGGCCATGACACAATTGTCTGCTTTCATAGAAAGTTTTAACTGTCTGTGCTTGTGAAGAAGATTTAGTAACATAGAGTACTCATGCAAAATGAAGTGCACGCTGGAGCCAATCCAGGCAAAATGTCTCCAAGTACAACTCTCCTAAAAATTCACAGTCTGCATGTGCTATATCTATCTCAGAATGTTCCCTTTTTAAGACTTTTTGTGCATTGTATTTATTCATTTATTCTACAAATATTTATTTAGCATCTACTCCTGTTATGCACTGTTCTAGGGACTGGTGAAACTGTGAAGAACAAGGCATGGAGCTTCCATTCTAATGAAAGAAAATAAATACATAATATTGTAATGTATTTTTCGGTAGTGATCAGTGATTCAAAGATAAATATATCAAAGTAAGGGGCAATTTTAAATATGATAATCAAAGAAGGCTTCTCTGCGGAGAGGAAATTTAAACAGAGGCTTGAATAAAGTGAAGGAGGGAGCCAAATGAGGGGGGTGCAGGTGGGAAAAAACAACAGGTACAAAGGCTGCTGGTTGGTGCAATGAAGAACAGGAAAGAAAGGAATGTGGTCAGTGGATGACTGTGTGGGGGGTGTCAGGGAATGAGGTTGCATAAGTGGCCGGGGGTCAGATCACATTGGGCTTGGCTGGCTGTGACTTTATCCTCTGTGTGAATGGAAGCTGTTGGAACGTTCTAAGAAAGGGAATAAAATAAGATGATTTATTATTTTAACAACTCATTGGCTGCTATGTGAAGAATGGGAGGCGGAAAGGCAAGAGTGGAAGCAGAGACACCAGATGGGGACTACTGCACAGTTTGTACAGTGACATCAGCTCAGAAGAGGGACAAAGGAACAGAGGGTGTGTGCATATAGTCCTTCCTTGGCATTCTATTTGGAGTAGGCCTCAAGAACCCTTACCTGTGCAGATTAAGCTTTTATATAGATCTCCACTGGTGCTTTACTTCTAATTGGATATATTGTTTTAAGTGAAAAAAGACAGGAAACTAAATGAATCCCCATAAACAGAGAAATGGCTGATTAAATTCTGGAAAATCTTTACCATGGACTATTATAAAATCATTAAAAGGAATGAGATAAGTTAATGCTGGGAAGGATACCCAGGGTATACTCTTAAGTGAGAAAAAATATATGTATGTTTGTATATAGCCTCATTTTTGAAAATCAAAGAAAATTACAGCTTCCATAGTAGTGTATTTACATATCAAATGATGTGTATTCACATACATAATATATAGGAATACATGAGCATTGAGAAGGGTATAAAATTATATACACAGATTGTTAACAGATTGCTAACATCAGTTACTTGGTTGAGAGCAGATGGACATTAAGTGCTCAAGTAGCATCTTTGAACTTTGTTGGCAGGAACGTTGCAGTGAGAAGGAAACATCCCAGTACAAACCAGATAGAATAAGCCTGAATGTGGGACAGAGAAAAGGATCCTGGAAAACAAGCACCACATGTACTCACCAGCAAATTGGTTTCCCTGATCATCACCTAAGTGCACATTTGGGAATAACACCAATTGGGTATCGGACTGAGGTGGGGGGTGGGGAGAGGGGATGGGGCTATAACTACATGATGAGTGCAATGCGCACTGTCTGGGGAATGGACATGCTTGAAGTTCTGACTCGGGGGGGATGGGTGGGACATGGGCAATATGTATAACCTGAACTTTTGTACCCTCATAATAAGCTGAAATTAAAAAAAAAAAAAAGAATTAGTCCCTCAGCCATAGTAATTAAGGGTTACTATCAGTTCCTTAGAGAGGAGGAACTGGAGTTGGATACCAAACCCCACTGTTGTGCCTTTTACATGTAGTTTTATACAAGTATGTATGATAAAGCGTATAATATTTTCAGTTAAAAATGTATCAGATACCAACTGAGCTAAGAAAAGATTTCATTCATAATCCTTTGAATCTTTAATACATGTATGATGTGAATTTATTTCTGAGTATATTAAAGAGTGAAAGGAGTAGGCATTGACTTTGGAATGATGTGTGTTTTCAACAATTCTGAATGATCAAGTAGAAAAAGAGATGTACAGGTTGTTAAAGAGACTTTACCCATTTGGTTTGGGGGCTGCTCAGGAGAGAGGTGTGGCCACAATAGACTCAGGTTTCTTAAGCCAGCATGATATACCTGATCTTGGGGGAACATTTTTCCCGTTATATTTTTGTCCTTCAACCAACACACTTCCTATGAAATCTGTGTTTAAGCAAGAACATTTGGTCTCTATAGTAACGTTGGTAATTAAAGCAATGCCTGTATCTGAACCTCCGTCACTGTGACGATGACTGTAGTCAAAGGAAGAGCAGTGGTTTCTTCACCTCCTGAACTCTAGCATGTGACCGTCATCCAGAGACTTCTCATTCTGGCTACTATGGCCTGGCCTGCATAGTTCCCCACATTGAATATTTGGCAAGTTAGTTCACTAGTGACCTACAGTCCTTTCAATTTGCTCTGCTGATCATCGAGCCACATTTCTTCATCTGCTTCAATTCTTAAAATTATATGTGAGTAGTTTCTCATGGGAAATGGGGGAAAAAGAAGAGTTTCTTTTTCCTTTTTTTTTTTTTTACCTTTTGGGAAGGCTGTTCATTCAGTTTTTTAAACATTGCCAGAAAACTCCATTGTTTACAAATTTTTCCATTGTGTCCTGTTTGTTTGCCAAGAAAAATCTTGCACCATACCAACTTGCGTTAAAGTAAAACAAACGGCTCCTTTCACAATACAGCTCAGTGTATTTGTATATTTACATGAGTTTTCCAGCACCACTTTGAGGAGAAAGATTCAGCTGCATTTGCACATGTTTTGTTTTCCCTTGTGTGTAAGCTTTGACCCCCCAAGCTAGCTCCCAATGAACCCGCAGGCCATGGATTAGTTGTAGGCATTTTTCTAAGCCTTCAGTTCAATAGAGTTTTGCTGGATTCCTTGAAACACAGGGTGTTTTCAGGGAGTTTAAGTTAGTTTGAATATCTGGGTGAATTATGGGTGAACAATGACTTGGACTATGCCTCGGGGATCGCACATTGCTAGGAAGACCCGAAGGTTGCTGACACTTAGTTGGCCATTATTTCATTTGTGTAGGCCAACAAATAGCAACTCGTGACTCACAAACATGGTGCCAGGCTATTCAGCTTGTGTGGACTGGAGGCAGACCTTGTGCTGTCCATGAGGCCTTCTATGATTCATTGACCATATTTTCTAACAATTTTCTGGTTGTTCAATAAATAGTGTGAGAAAATTTTTTCAGAAGTTTCAAATAATTTAAAATTTATGCAGGATATTTCTCTGAGGAGTTGAAATACATTTCAATAGCCTCACACTTAACTTTTTATACCTAACCACTTGTTGGTTGGGTTAACTTAGACAAATGACTTCTCTTCTTTGACTTTACTCACTGTAAAATGAGAATAATAGTATCAATTTCACAAATCTATTGTGAGGACCAAATGAAATGACATAATAAAATGTCTAGGACAGCATCAGACACATAGTAGGGCCTTCTACAAATAAGGAGCTGCTGCTGTTATTATTGGAGTTATGATGGTTTTGACTAGGATGATATTGGTTATTTCTATGGATGCGAGGAATTGCTGAGTGACTTTGGATATGAGTCAAAGAGCTTGTAGGTGGATTGTTAGTCTGGTCCTTGATACACCAAGGAGGCCTCTGGAAATGAAACTTAGGGGCTCTGGAATTGTGCCTTGACTCTTCTTTACCTTCCAATGACCAGGGTATTTCATCCATAGCCAGGAGAATTTGGCTATCTTCCTTGATACATTCTAACTTTGGACTGAAACCAATCTTGAAGAAGTTTTGGAAATCTCATTTCTGCATTATGAAATAAAACATTATGCTTTCAAGGACACTGCTCAGCATGTTGATGTTCGGTGAAGCAGAGCATGACCACATCTCACCACACTGGTGCCCAGGAAAGTCCGTCACAAATTACCTAAGCCTTAAGGTGAAATTTTTAACATAAGCCTAAAATGTTGCCAGTGTTTCCGCTAGCGTAGAAAGACCTGTGGTTCTTTCTCTGTGTTGTTGTCATTGAAGGAAAAAGTAGCGTAAGAAACCCCAAGAGGCATTTTAAGTCAGTTGAACTTCCCTTTATGTCCAGTTTTCTACATGCCCAGCTTGGCAATAGAGAAAGCAGCAATGGGGAAAGAGGCACGGCAATTCTCAACTCTTTGCCACTTGGGAGAACAGTTAAAGACACTTGCTAGTGACTTTGAAAAATCACCCTGCCGTGTCATGTACAGGATTCTGGAATAGAATAGTTCTGTGAATAGAGAGGTGGTTTCCTGTGTGCCAACTTCATAGCACGTTGTAATAAATCATCCAAAACCATGGTGGAGCATTAACTGCTCATGTGGCAAAGAGAGCAATTTTCCTCTCTACTGCTTAATCCCATGGTGGATTTTCTTCCAGAGGTGTGCAAGAAACTGCTCTCTAGTCACCAGAGAGCTGGGTCTGGATTACAAGTGTTATTTGATGGTGCTGCTGCTTATCTGTCAATGGCATGAAATACTAGGGTATCAGCTTTCAGGATGCAAATCATGAATACTTCCATGTGTGGGAAATTTTCAAGGCATAGTCCCCAACAGATAAATATAAACTCATAATAAAGCTATTCCTTCAAGTTAGTTTTAATATTTAGGAAGTTGGGGACTAAAACTGTATCAGAGTATCTCAGTCATAGCATACACATATTTGCCTCCAATATAAAATAACTCCATCCATAACTCCATCCAACCAACTCCATTGGTTAGTGACACCAATCTTCATTTCAAAAAACCAGTCTCCGAGCTCTTCAATCCTACATCCTCATTCTACAAGTGGTGGTTTTGTTACTTGTGGATGTATTAATTTATAGTTAATTAATAAGAATAGCAATAATCTATAATACATCTTTAGCAAAACAAAGGACTTAACATAAATTTTATTTACTGAATTCTGTCTCCCTCTTGTTCTCCTTCCCTTTAGTTTTTCTTTACTTGGTTTTTTTTCCTTATGTGTCTTAAAGTTATTGTATCTTGTTGTATTATAAGTTTCTTTTGAAGATGCTTTAAATCCTTTCTGGAATAAGTCATACTACAAACAAATAAAAAATAAATATTCATTTGTATAATTGGACCACCCAGTTGAAATATGCTGTAGTTTTTCTCCTTGAAAGGGGAATAGCATTGTTGTTATTTCATCATTCCCCCTTCCTTTCTTTGAAACCATTATCCTGTGGCTTTGAAAATTCCCATAGAGGAACAAATAGTCCATTTGCTTCTAGAATTGTCAGCAAACACAAGGAAATTGTATCAGAGGTAGTTTGTGTACAAGGAGCAAAAATGTAACTTTTTCTTCTGCTTCTCCTGAAACCTATAGCTTGAGGCCTAGGTCATATTTTACATGGTATTATATTGGTCAGGGAATTGGTTTTTGGGCAAGTTTTTAATCCTGTCGTGAATGATGCCTCAGCTCATTATGTCAGACTGGGAGCAAGCCCTTGCCAGAATGTGGAATGGGTCTCAGAATAATGAAGAAAATACACCAACTTGGCAGATTTCAGTAAATGGCAGAAATTATAATGTGGTTTCCCTTTATTAACTATTTTAACATTAACTTAAATTCAATAAGAGAAAAGAAAAAAATGATTTAAGCACCAGACAGTGGAGTTGTAGAATGAAAATGGAAATTGCAGAGGCGTCTCTCTTAGTTCATCTTCCAAACACCTGTAGAGTTGTATTTCAATTACGTGTCTGGGTCAGGTAAGAACTGGCTTGTTTCTGACAATGGTCTTTCAGATGGGACACAACTGAGGAGGCAAAATGCACAAGAGGCTAATGTTCATTTCCTATGAAAGGAACTGAGGATGTCAAAGTAAATTGGAAAGGATAGAATCTGGGCAGGCATCTGGGGCTTTGGCTTACACTTCAGGAAAATGTTGTGTCTAGTGATTGCCCACAATTATGAAAAGCAGAGGAAATGGGGCCCCACTTGACAACAATTGAATTTCAATAAATTTTACTGTTGAACCAACATTAGGAGGTGGGTTTTCTTTTAAAATATTCTTAATAAAAGTCAAGTATTTACTGAATTCTTTATTCTACAGACATCTGCATTTGAAAAATACTTAAAATTCTTCTCATATCAATGGATTTAAATGTTATTCACTAGTAATTCTTTGGATCTTTGAAGCTTTCAGCTAAAGTTTTGGTCTATGACTCAGTGTTACCTTGTTATTGACTATCTGTTGTCATCTTTCTTGTCAGGAAGCTCTTCATCTACTGAAACAATTTGTTAAGATATGCTATGCATTCCTCTCAAAGAAAAATTATTTTATTGTGCCTCATTTCAACCAAACTCGTTTATTTATATTCAGTGTAGCATTTTTATTTGAATCATCATAAGAGAGGGGATAATTATCTAGTGCTAATGATAAAATAAAACGAAATACTGAGATATACATTTATTTTGGATTTTCTTGTATTTCTCTCCAAATGAAATCTACCCTTTATTAACATTTATGCACAATGATAAATGTTATAACAATTTTGAAACAGTACTGCAGGTATTAGCTTTAGAAATTCTCAAGTTGTAGGGAAATAGTTTATTCTGTCTAGATTTGGGAGGTTATTTTTGATAAATATTTACCAGAAAAGTCTTAAGAAATTATTCTCTAATTCTGAGCTAGGTCACACATTTACTTAGCAATTGCTTAGGGATAAAAATGAAGATTTTTTTTCTCTTCTAGAGCAGTCTCTAGGCCCAACTGCATACTTTTTAAATATCAGTAAAGTCAGATTGCAGGGAAATCAAAATAGTTATGAAGTCATTTTCATCAGTGAGACTGGTGATTCATAATGTATATTACTTTCTGGTTGTACTAACTCACCTATGTGTGAAGTTGGTACAGCAATCAAACAATTTCAATAGTTTTGCTCTACATGGGGAGGTTTAATTCTGTCTTATTGCTTTAATGATAAATGTAGTCTGGTGTTGCTGACACAAACATCTATTCTTTTCATCACCCTGACTTCCTCAATGGGGATGGAGAAAGGGTTTTAAACACAGAAGTGTTTTATAGAACAGACTTTTACCCCTTAGAATGATCCATATGTTCACTAGCACTCCCCACCAAGGTTGCAAAGCAATGGTGCTTGAAAAGGAGACTTTTTTTTTTTTTAAAAAAAGCAGTAATGTCTCTTTTTATATTTAGCTTTTGTATCATCCATGTCAGAACATTTCTTTTGGTTGGTTTAAATCTCAAGTTATTGAAACATTGAAATCTCCATGAGTTCTATGGAAGATGGAAGTATCAAAATAAAACTGTTGTAATTTGGGGGTATGATATTTATACCACTCCATGAATATTGCTTTTACTGTATATTTAAACAATGTGTTAAGGATGAGTGAACTGACCTACACAGTGTCAACTTGACACAAACCAGAGACAGACAGAACGAGGGGCCCAGACATTATATCTTCCACTAGAATATTGTACATTTGCAAAAACACTGAATATTTCACTATTCACACAGTAAATTACCAGTGGTGAACTCTGAGACAGAAATGATTTAGAGATGTTGTATAGAGGTATTACTAAAACTTAATGTTAAAACCTAAGTCTTACACGTTCAGGAATTTCACCTTTGATGTTAAGATTGGAATGAAGAAAATCATGGGAGAATGTAGCACGATTTAAAAACTGTCTGAAAGTATCTATGAGGGTGAAATATTTGATGGTTATGTAATGCCAGTTCCCTACAAGGATTAACATTTTTCTTGTGAAAGCTACTCTTTATAATGCAATAACAATGAAAAACCCAGCTAACAAGTGCATTTCTACACATGTGGCTAGGATACTCTCTTTGAATCATTAAAAAACCAAACAAACAAACAAAAAAACAAAAAAACAAAAAAACCAACTTTACAAAGGGCAAAGTTGTTTGCTAAAAAATGTAGTTCTCAGTCAACTCTCTCCTCAAATCACTTTAATTGTAACTCATGTTTGAAATGACTAGCTGGATCATTTTTTCTGCTTGATGTGGAAACTTTCTAGGCCTCTCATCATTTCTTTATCAAGTCGAAGGATTAGCTGAAGAGTTCCATGATGTCTTCTCATTGGCATCTGGACTTAGTGGTAAGCAGTCAAGAAATGTTAGGTCAGGCAGGAGGAGGGCCAGAAGAAGACAGGGCTGGGGGTAGACCGAACAAGGAGAATTATAGCGATAATTGGAGATTAGAGCCTCAGAGGTTACGACAAACTAGGCTTTTTTGGATTTTGAGAAGGCAGTTTGTGGTAGACATTCAGAGGTTCAAACTGAGCAGAATTTATGGGCAAATCCATGGTTAGAGGTTGCAGAACTCAGTGTCTAAGGCAGCCTGGTAGAATGGAGAAAACAGATTTGTATTCAGGAATCCTAGATAGTGTTTTGTCCAGAGGTCCAGGTTAGGCTGGTGGGCATAGGTGAGAACAATGATTTTAACTAGAGAAACCAGCCAAGCATAAGGAAAAATACAGGACCTGGCAAGTGAGGGAGAATTTTCTCAAACCCTGAACAGTCGGTTGGTTCATACAGTATCATGTTAATGTCAAGATGGGAATAATCTCTCTTTGAATGTTGAAAAATAGATTTTTCTTGGGGTGAGTTTAACTAAATCCTCTTTTGGGCCCTTATAGTTTTAGTAATCCCCTTTTTCTCCTATACAATGGAAAAGAGGAATAGAGGGGATTAGTTGCTGCAATTTGTCCATGAAAAACTTGTATGCTGATCAAGGTAGGATTCTGGGAGAAGAATGGGTTTGTTACACAGGACCCAAGATGGGTCTCTGGAAGTGACCTCTCATTCTGCCTGTGAGAAGGGATGCTGCTGGGCCAACCTGGAGCTGAACTGCTGTTTTCTTGTGTGTGATCCTCTGTTTTTCCTCATGGTCATTCATTGTGCTGTAGGCTTGGGAATCATGAGTGATAAGCTCTGGAAGGATAAGGAAAATCTACAGAATAAGAGGGTAAGGTGAGGGTCTTGGTCGGAAAGGATTTCTATTAGAAAACAGTATGTTTAACCAAAAATGAATTTAGGAACATTTTATTTTTCAAAAAATATGCTTGAAAAACATGAATAGTGATGATCTTCACAAATAACCATGGGAAAAGATTTGAAAATTTAGAATAAATGGTTTCACAGGGAATTGGCAATATGTTGCTCATAGATGGGAGCAAACACGTGACCTGGAGGCCTGAGATTTTCTGTTTCAGAATCATTCATCTTCTAGCACAAGATATTTCAGCTGCAATGTTAAAGTGTTAAAATTCCATAGCCATTTTATTTCACATATTATCTTACTAAACTTGGTTGGAAACTTGGAGCCTTAAAAGCTCCTTTTATTTTCTTCTATGTGCTTTTTCTGGATCTGGTATTTTTTATGGGTCAGCAACATCTTAAAAGGTATCTTTATGTCTTCCTTCAAGAGGTTCAGTTGTGAATTTCTTCTCTCTTGGCTCTGAATTTCATAACTATTACATTTTTTGGATATGTACGTATAGCATTATTTGAATGATGATCTCTTGGCCTCATTCAAGTATGTGAAGCAGTGGGCATCTAATTCAAGGTCCTGCTCAGCAAGACCTTGTCTGCATGTTTTTTTGACTCTCCCCTGCATTCTGTCTCCTAAATTCAAATTCCTTTGGTTTCTCTAAGTGGCCCAATACGGACAAAGGGTCTGGTGTAGCCAGGGTCCAATGTTAACAGGCCAAAGACTTGGGAGAGTTCCATGTGAAAGGGAGTAAGGTCAAATAGAAAAGCAGGCCCCATAGTATGTTAGAAATCAATGTGCAGGAATCAGGATAATCTAAAAAAAAAAAAAAAAAAAAGAAAAAAACCCAAACCAACCAAACAAACAAACAAACAGAAACTTTGCCAAAAGCTAAAACGAAAGTACAGGTCATGGAAAAACAGTTTAATATCAATTGGCATTTCATGATATAATACAAGTACTATCTAGTTCTTAGAAAGTTTTGACCAAAGAAGTATAATAAGTAGACTAAAAAAAAAAAAAAATGTCCTGAAGGTTACTAAGAGCGACCACCAAGAGAGGCCTATGCTTGTGCCTAACTAAATGGGACTCCAAACCACTTCTTATATTAAAATGATAACATAAAGAAGTAATTGGAAGAATTGACCCAGTTATGCTGAAGCTGGGAGGCCCTATATGAAGACGGCATCCAAATCAAGTCAGAAGAAGGCAAAGCAGGAAGGAGGGCAGTGGTTTTATAGGCATATACAAACCCAACCTTACATGATTAGAAACCTATTTCTTCTCTGCTAACTGGTCAAATTTTAGTAGGTAATAGATTATTAACTGAACATGCATATTGCCTCACCTATTCTTTTATTTGGCATCACTGCTGAAAGAAACCATAGTGTAGGGAAAGGCAAATTTTCTTCCAGAGTCTCCTATGGATTGGCTGAGAATGGAGCAGTCCAGGAAGGTTAGTGGATGAGCCCTATCCCAAGTGTGGATGAGAAGAGGCATTCAACAATATCCTGGATGTTTAAACTGACATTTGGAAAGTGAATATACTTTCAAAATTTCAATGTTGGGTTCCATATTACAATTGATTTGCTTCATTATGAGGCTACTGTCTGCATTAATATGAGTGACATCTCCAGATGTCTAAGTGTGATCTTTGAAAGATTCTGGGGTCCAGTTTCAATTGTCTGATTTCTTTAGTTGTTTTGAAATTATAATGACATCGTTGGTGGTTTTGCCACATTCCCTCATGAGATTTCAATGTTCCATAGAATTCCATCTGGGACTTCTACTTTGTAAGCTTTGTTAATCACCTTTATCCTCAAACTGCTGGGTGGCAATAGACTGGGAGATGGGGAATCACACATCATTGGCTGAGTTCCCACACAGCACATCTGGGAAAAATCCACCCAAGAGGAAAGCCCAGTACTTTAGCTCTATAAACAGTGCTTCAGAAACTAGCAGAAAGTCCTTCCCTCCCCTTTACTACTCCTAAAATTGAATCTATGGAGTACATATGGAAACTGAGAGCCCTACGGAATCTCATCTTGGAATAAATAGCATAAATAAATATAATCACTCAGGTCATTAAAGGGAGCCAAGGAATTTTCCAGTCCCAAAAACCCTGAAGCCTTTGGTAATGCCTGAATTTTCTTCAGTGGCTCCACTCTCAGCTTTTCAGGAGAATATTCTCCCAAGTAATTTGGGTGGCTCTTCATTTTCCAAACCTTTTATCTGAGTGGTCAATATTTCCGTTCTTAGCCCCATTACTATCCACTTCCTCCCAAAAGAAATTAAAAAGTTCTTTTGTCCTCAAAGAAAAAGAAAGTTTCTTTTGTTCCCTTTGTCTTTAGTTCTTAGTTACATCACTAGCTACCTTTATATCCCTAACACAATTTCTGGAATTGTGGATTATTGGGCTCTCCCTAGCGATTAATAAAGCAGGACTCAGTGTTCATTTGGTTGTTACTTCTTTGAATAGCAATTACTGCCTTTGGTAACTTTGAAAAGAGAATGTGTAGGATTGGGCACCAAAACCCTAACTAGTTCTATAATCTACTGTTTTCTTTTCAGAAACATAGTCATTTATATTTTTTAAATAACTCTTGTCAAGGATTGTAAAAGTGAATCAGTAGATATTCATTGGTATCCATAATAGTAATGTCTGTCATTTATAGAGTCACGTTTCTGTGCCAGGAGCTAAGTCTTTTTCATATATTCTTCCTAGCCCTTTTAATAATCATGTAAGGTAATTCATATGCTAACCTCATCTTTTACAGATGAGGAAATAGGCATAGAAGGTCAAGTGTCTTTTCCCAAACCAAGAAGTGGCAGAGCCAGGGCTGGAAACTAATTCTCCTGACTTACAGCACAATACTTTTCCTTCTAGGCTGTGCTACTCTTACCTCTTTCTTCTGTTTTCAGCGAGAGTGGAAAATCAAGTTACAGGGAAGAGTCTGCTTTGTCTAGAGAAAAACAGCCACTGGATTATGGTCTTCTTGGAACAGATTTGTAGAAAGGGTCAGAGGCAAACGTCTTATAGGGAGCAGGTAAAGGAACACTCAGCCGCATGGACTGTTCTCTAGAGTTTGATCTGGAAAGGCAGGGTGAGTAGGAGTGAGATCATATACAAGGAAGCTGAGAAGCAGAGGGTAAGCGGTGTGTCCAAGGTCACACAGGGTGCTAGTGACAGAGCTGTGGTTTTAACTCAGATACCTCGCAGCCCTCCCAGCCCTGTGGCAATAATTTATTGGATACTTTTTTGAACTGCTTTTTTAAGCTGCTGTACATTTGTGTGTACATTACAATTTGACCTTGTTATATAACGTTTGGCTCAAAAACTTATTGGTAGCCTGCCTATGCCCCACTTAAGTTCCTGCTGACGTTTTTACCTAAAGAATGAAAAAATTGTTGGATGGGTTTGGAGAGACAATTCTTCTTATAAATAGTGCTAAAACTCTTTTTTTATATGGACCTGTACAGCTAAAATCTAAACAACAAAGACATTTGATTTACTGCAGGCATTAGGTTGGAGTGTTAAGTGGTTGTTTTAATTTCAGAGTTTTTATAAAAGGGCTGCTCTCACCCTATAGTTGATTACAATTTAAAAACAGAGACATATGATTTATTATAAACAGTGTTTTTGAGAACTAAACTTTTTTTTTTTTTTGGAAGAACTAAAAATATGTATTTCAAAATTTTTCAACACCAGGAGATGTGGGGACCTGAATCTTCTTTTCCCTCCTTTGGAAATGGTGTGTGGCTGCTGAGTTTCAGATGGTCGATAGTCTTCCTCGGTGGGATCAAGAATAAGAAAGAGGAAATAGGAGGCTTCTGGGTTCTGTGTTTGGCTGGGCTGAACACAGGGCTCCTGGCAAACTGGGTAAGTAACCTGCAGTTTGGGCTTGGTTTGACTGGTCTTCCTTTTAGTAGCTTTGTCTTCTGTGACTACCAGTCCCCCCACCCAATCCCACCATCCTCTTTCACTCTCAGCCAGCAACAGGAATGTAGCCAATCAGAATAGCAGCAGAGCCACACTACACTACTAAAAGCTGCACTCTTTAGCTCTCACCATGCAATGCTCTGGCATCTGGAAATGCCTATGTTCAGTTTTAAAAAATGTGCAAATAGTATACAAAAAGGATACAGAATTTCAGTTAGATAGGAGTAAGTTAAAGAGGTCTATTGTACAACATGATGACTATAGTTAATAACAATGCATTGTATTCTTGAAGATGGCTAAGAGAGTAGATTTTAAGGGTTCTCACCACAGGAAATGATACATATGTGAGGCAATGCATATGTTAATTAGCTTGATCGAATATATCACAATGTATGCATATTTCAAAACATCATGTGGTATGTGATAAATAAATACAATTTTTTTTTTTTGAGACAGAATATTCCTCTGTCACCTGGGCTAGAGTGTCATGGTGTCAGCCTAGCTTACAGCAACCTCAAACTCCTGGGCTCAAGTGATTCTCCTGCCTCAGCCTCCCAAGTAGCTGGGACTACAGGTGGGCACCACCACACCTGGCTAATTTTTCTATTTTTAGTAGAGATGGGGGTCTTGCTCTTGCTCAGGCTGGTCTTGAACTCCTGACCTCAGGCTATCCTCCTGGCAAGGCCTCCCAGAGTTCTAGGATTACAGGCATAAGCCACTGTGCTCAGCCAATAAATACAATTTTTATTCATTAGTTAAAAAAATAAAAAAAAATCCTGTACAGATCCTTGCACAAGATAAGAGTTCAATTAATATCAATATCCTACCCTTCTTCCTTTTGTATTTATTACATGAGAACTTAGTTCTCCATCTTCCTCCCCTGACTCAAATAGCTCCCCAAGGGCAGAGGCAGAGTTCAGGGGCTCCAATCTCTCTCCTCCCAGTTCACCTGGACCTCTGCATCTCCTTAGTCAGCAAACTGAATCCCTCTGCTACTGTCAACCCACAGAGAGAATGGCGGAGGGCAGCCCAGTGGTTCTGTTGGGCCACACAAGAGAGCGAGAAGGATGCGAGGGATGGGTAACTTGAGTATCCCCCCAACCTTGCATCCTCTCAAGGCAGACTAGAAGAATCTGATCATCAGCCATATATACATAATAAACACTTTCCCTTTCAAAAGAAAGACCCACGAGATGTTGGGTTGTGAAATGCTAAGTTCGTTGAGCTGTAACAGATAAAGCGTTTCAAGGAATTTTTGTGTAGACCTGTTCCTAAAAGATGAAACAGTTTTGTTAGAGTAGGTAGTCAGTTAGGTCTGAACAAGGGAAGAGGGAACAGAAAAGTTAGTCACTTGGCTGGAACAAACAGCCCCTTGAACAAACAGATCTGAGAGAAAAGACCCATTAATTTCCCAGCGTTGCACAGGTACAAAGTGACCTTTCCCCCATTATATCACAATTGCAATAAAGTAACATTGTGGTTTTGATCCCCCTTGTGGGAAATACAGGGGAACTATGAGTAAGAACAGAAAGAACACTGACCATCCAGTCTTCTTTGACTTCAACAAATAAAAACAGCAACCACTCAGGGTTTGGCGCAGCTGCTCTTTTCAAGCCCGCCCTTTCTTGGGAGTGTACGTTTGCTTCTGCACGAGCCTTTCCTAAACCTGTCTGCTGTCACTTAATAAACTCACCACTATTGCTTGGTTGTGTGCATGTCCTGAAATTCCTTTCTGCCACATTAGCAAGAACCTTTATGCTGGTGACGTCCTCATGGTGAACCAGCCTGGAGATTATTCCATCCCCAAGTGACCCACGGTGAGTATGGCTGTCCTCACCCTTGAGACTGGATTGGAGGAGTTTCCTTCTTTCGCTTCTGCAGGCTTTCTGGTGAGTCACAGGTGCATAGCCTCGCTCCATCTGGCTGACTGCGGCTCCCTCTAACTGGGGTGGCAAAGGGTCACTCCTCAGGCTGTGTAGATCCAAGCAGTTGCCAGACACTGAGTGACACCAGCCGTGGGAGGTGGCAGGGGACTTCCCCATGCTGTGCAGAAGCCCATGACTCACCCTTTATGGCTGCCCTGTTCTTAGTCTCTGCTACTAGATTCCACTCTTATTTCAAAGTACTTCTTTATTATATGTGGAGAAAAGATGTTTGTGACTTAAGACAGGAAAGAAAGTGGATAGAAGTCCCATATGTTCAAGCCTTTATGGCACTCAGAGAGGACCCTGATAAATGTCGTTCCTGCTTTGAGAAATGCCAACCAGGTGGGCCAAGCTTGCCCCTCCCCGCCACCCCAGTTTCAGATTCTGAGACACAGCCACTTTTGGAGGCCCCTAAACCTAACTGGAGACTCCTTTGGAGACTCTTCAGTGTTTCCCCCAGCTTATATACCCAGCATTGCCAGAGAAGCCTTCAGGAGCAGATCTCCTTTGCCCTCTACAGGGCCTCTGGGAACCATTTGCATCCATGTCCCTTTTTCAATGTCAGATTTAAAACAATGCAAGAAATATTTAGGTAGGTTCTCAGAGGGCTCTGATAAATTTACTGAAGAGTTCCGAAACCTGACTATGTCTTTTCATCTGACTTGGAGAGATCTAGTAGTTGTCCTGTCCCATTGCTGTCAGAGAGAGGAGAGAATTAGAATTTGGATTGAGGATCAAGTTTATGCAGATGCTTTACATGTACACCAGCCCAGCATGTACCCGGTAGAGGTACTCTTCCTCTCGTTGACTTGCAATGGAACCACCAGCCTGGGGAGCCAGGGTCAGCCTTGAGAGACCATATGGTCCTTTGCCTATTGGAAAGCATGAAAAGATGCATCATCAGCCTGCCAATTATGACAAGATTAGAGATTACTCAAGGACTGGATGAGAATCCTGCCCTATTCCAATCCAGGCTAGTAGAGGCCCTCCAGAAATATACTAATGAGGACCCCAGTAGCCCAGAGGGAGAGATTATCCAGGCCACCCATTTCATTAGCCAGTCAGCCCCAGACATTTGTAGAAAGCTCCACAAATTGGCACTAGGTCCTCAAACCCCCATTAAACAGTTAATGGATGTGGCTTTCTCTGTATTTAGAGACAGACCAGGTTGAAAAAGCAGGGCTAAAAGGCATGCCAAATTTTTGGCAACAGCCATACGACCTGCAGATCTACCTCAAGGTCAACCTGTGTGTCCCTCTAGCAGGTAAAGGAGCATGCTACTCCTGTGGGAGCCAGGACCACTGGAGCTGGGATTGTCCCCAAGGGGGCCAACAGAGTCCAAGTTCAAGATTACCTAAGACACCACATGTCCCCTTTGTAAAAAGTCTGGACACTGGAAGAGGGACTGTCCCCTGTTTCAAACGGAGTAGAGAGAGAGAGAGAGAGATCTGCCCCAGCAGTGGTGTTGGAGGACTGGGGAGGCCAAAGTTTCCCAGAGGCTCCCAAACAGACTGTCTGCATTATTAAGGAAGAACCTTGGGTGACCCTTGACATGGCAGGTGAGACTGTTCAATTTGTAATTGAAATGGAGCTGCTTTCTCTGTCTAGCCTTCTCATAATGGTCCACTGTCTTCTGAGGTCTGCTCCATCGCTGGAGTGGAAGGGAGGCCCAAACCCAAATGATTCACTGAGCCCCTCCCTTGTCTCTGGGGGAAATCACTCATAAATTCTTAGTCATGCCTGAATGCCCAAGCCCTTTGTTGGGAAATTTCCTAACAGCCTTGGGAACAACTGTAAGTTTACCAGGGACCCGAGACCTGTTCTTGGCCATCCTATGTCCCCTTGAAGGACCCCAACTACTGAGATATGGAATCAGGTTGACCCTCAGGTTTGGGAAAGGGGAATCCCAGAAGAGCAAAATTTGCGGAACCAGTTAGGGTCTCTCTCAAGGATAAGACTAGCTTCCCCAATAGATGCCAATACCCTATCAAACCTGAAGCCCAGTAAGGCCTTCAGCCTTTAATAGATAAATTTTTCAAACACGGCCTCATCGTCCTATGCCGGTCACCCTGCAATACTCCCATTTTGCTGGTTTTAAGGCCAAGCTGACTCAAGTACCTGAGGAAGCTGCTTGGTTTACAGTTTTAGATCTTAAAGGTGCTTTCTTTTGTATACCCTTACACCCAGACTCCCAATATTTGTTTGCTTTTGAGTGGACTAATCCATCAACTAACAACACAATAATACACATGGACAGTCTTGCCACAGGGCTTTAGAGATAGCCCACACATTTTTGGCAATATAGTTGCCACAGAATTATGAGAGCTCTCTTTAACCACCGGAGCCCTCTTACAATATGTGGATGATACACTCATCTGCAGCCCAACCTTAGAAGACTCAAATAAAAACACCATTCAAGTTTTGAATTTCTTGGGAGAAAGGGGGCATAAAGTCTCTCCTGCCAACGCCCAGGTTTCACTGTAGACCTACCTAGGTCACATTTTGAGTCCAGGCCAGTAGAGGCTGTTGGTCTAACACAAGAAAACCATCTTGTGCATAGGACCACCACAGACAAGCAACTTAACACATTTTTGGGCATGGCAGTGTTTTGCTGGATTTGGATACCTGGGTTTAGACTTATTGCCAAGCCTTTAAATGACTCAATTCAGTCTATTCTCATTCTTCAACAATATCAACCTGTGTTTAACTCTCTTCTCTCTCTTCTTTAGACTCGGTGGGAGTCTCTTTCTGATCTCAAATCTCCAATGACTTGGATCTATGTCCTGGCAGAGAACAAGGACATCATGGTTGGCAGGGATCAGTTTCCACCTAAATGTGCCCTAGGGATCAAACTGCTGTTGCCCTATTGTACTCCACTTTCCCTCAGGCTCCCTTGACAGAGAACAAGAACTCCTGGGCACATAGGTAGGGAGGACGCCTCCTGCCAGCTTGAAGCAGTTACAGAAAATGAGACTTCCACCCATACCCTTGTAAGATCTCAAGGGCACAGAGTTCTTGAGGGGGAATGTTAGAGTAGGTAGTCAGGTATGAACAAGGGAGGAGGGACTGGAAAAGTTAGTCACCTGGCTGGAACAAACAGTCCCTTGAACAAACAGATCTGAGGAGAAAAAAAGACCCATTAATTTGCCAGCGTTGCAAAGGTACAAAGTGACCTTTTCCCCATTATATCACAATTGCAATAAGTTAACATTGTGGTTTTGACCCCCCTTGTGGGAAAAACAGAGGCACTATGAGTAAGAACAGAAAGAACGCTGACCACGCAGCCTTCTTTGACTTCAACAAATAAAAACAGCAACCACTCAGGGTTTGGCGCAGCTGCTCTCTCCAAGCCTGCGCACTTCCTTTCTTGGGAGTGTGCTTTTGCTTCTACGCGAGGCTTTCCTAAGCCTGTCTGCTTTCACTCAGTAAACTTGCCACTATTGCTTGGTTGTGTGTGCATCCTGAAATTCTGTTCTGCAACGTTAGCAAGAACCTTTATGCTGGTGACAGTTTGAGATATTTTTCTTGGGAAGTTGTTTTGAAGTTGCATTTGAGTGTGAGGGTCTCTATTGTGTAGAGGCTTTACTAAATGAAAAACAAAAGTAATTCTGGTAAAGTTCTACATATTGAACAGAACCCAACACAATGCCTTTTATATGCTAAATGTACAATTATTATATTTCTTTTTCCATTCAGGCCCCCCTTGTTTCTCATTGCATCCTGAAAAGAGATTGCATCATCTCTCATACTGGCACAAACAACAGAAAACAAAAACAGCCAAAACAAATGGTGATGTCCTAATGCTAGATTCAGATTCAGATCAGAAGAAACCCCAAGTATTGGAAACGTTATTCCCTTCATTGCTACCATGCCTAGTATTATTCGAAGTAAAGCAATGCCAAGTTACCTGAAATTTAGAGGTATGCTAAAATTAAGATGGCTTCTTTCCAGATTTTCTAACAGATCTACTAAAACTCAACTTCTTCTCTTTCTCTTAATCTCTTTACCTCTCCTATTTGCTTTACCCTTTCCCTGAGGGAGACCTAAACACGTGCTTAGTTGATCTGTTGGATAATGTAGCACTAAGTATATTGACAAACCTTTTACACATTTCCTTGGAATAAGTAGGGAATTACTTCAGCCAAAAAGGGGCCATTTTCCAGGTCTTGGTGCACCAGAATTAACCAAAATCCTATTTAGATCAATAGTTCTTGAGTAAACAGAGTAATAGAAATTGTTGCATTCTTACATATACGGGACACTATTCTAAGTGTTTTGTATGTATTATTAACTTAATTATCATGTAACTCCAGAGGGTTTTATTTTTACCTCCATTTTACAGAAGAAGAAACACAGGTAGAGAAATTAAGAAACTTGTTCAAGGTCACAGTTCTAGTGAGCAGCAAAATTGGCATTTGAAATTAAGCAGTGTGACTTCAGGTTATTATGCTATATCACTGCTGTACTCATGAAGAATTAATAATAGCAAGCACTTTCATGGTGATAGACACTACTCTGAATACTTTATGTATATCAGCACTTTTAGTCTTCACAAAAACTCTATGAGGTGTGTGCACATTTTCTATATACCCCTTCAGATACTCTCCACTGTTCCATACTCTGCTCTGTGCTTAAAGCGGCTAACTTTTGGGGCTGAATATTTTGCCTTACGTTTTTCTGGTTGTGTTTTGCCAATGAGATTTCTCAGCATGAGATCAGAAGTGGAAGCCAAATGAGGTCATGATACTGATTCCCCCAGTTCCCTCCTATTTGGGGCACTGTGGATTGGTTGTATCCGTCTTTCAAAGACCATAGCATTTATTGATTTGGTTTTCTCCAATAGTCGTTCTCTCTGAATTCTGGTAAGAGCTTGCTCCTTTTGCCCATTAGGCCTAGCGGGTGGCAAAATCTCTTTGCTGTTACTAGTGCAGGAGTTCTTTGATCCCTGCTCATGTTGCAAATAGTCTCTTCATTAAACTTTCCACAAACTCTGAGAGTGTTACTGTTTTCCTGCTGGTACGCAGACTAACCAAGGTATAGTCTATTATTATCAGCACCTGTATTTGACTTAACAAGGCATAGGAAAGTTAAGTAAAGGGCACCAGATAATTGGTAGAATTGGGATTAAAACCCAAAATGTCTGGCTTAAGCCCATGCTTTTACTCACTACACTATTCTGCCTCTTAAGTCTTGGGTTTCCTACAAAAATTTGCAAGTCAGGTATATATATCAAAGGGTAATTAATGGACAGTTTAGTGTAATTAATGATAATGATGTAACAATTTACAGCATAAAAGTGTTATGGGGTAAATGTAATGAGTTTATGCACATTTTAATCAAATATTTATCAAAGTTTTTTATGTGTCAAGGACTTTACTAGATTTGGGGGATAGATTATTAACAAAATAGACTGCTGGTTTCAAGAAATTGTGGATGGTTCAAAGACTCATTTATTTGCTCTCTGATATTCTGGATTTGATTAGCAAGAAGTGATATAGCAAAAAAGCCTTGGCATTTGCTACACCTGTGCTGTTATTATTTAATATATGTAACTTTAAAATTTTTCCTTGTGAGCCATTAATGTTAATCAGTGGTTAGTAGTGTGCTTTCTTTTTATAGGCAGTAGAGGTTCTCCTTTTAGTTATGAGCATTCAAAGGCACAATATAATCAAGACATAGTCTTACAAAATCAAATGATTTTTAAAATGCTAGTTCTACAAATAGAATCCCAATTAATATATGTGAATTCTTTTCCCCTAAGAATTGAAATATTCCCTTTGGGGGAATTATTCCACTCTAAGATTTTAAAGGAAGGAACCCTGGACTGGGAATAATAGTCATGGATCCTGGTGCCAGCATTTTTTTTTTTTTTTTGAGACAGAGTCTCGCTCTGTTGCCCGGGCTAGAGTGCCGTGGCGTCAGACTAGCTCACAGCAACCTCAAACTCCTGGGCTCAAGCAATCTTCCTGCCTCAGCCTCCCAAGTAGCTGGGACTACAGGCATGCACCACCATGTCCAGCTAATTTTTTCTATATATTTTTAGTTGTCCAGCTAATTTTTTTCTATTTTTTGAGAGACGGGGTCTCACTCTTGCTCAGGCTGGTATCGAACTCCTGACCTCGAGCGATCCTCCCTCCTCGGCCTCCCAGAGTGCTAGGATAACAGGTGTGGGCCACTGCGCCCGGCCCCTGGTGCCAACTTTGCCTCTAACTTGTGAGATTTGTTTCTAATAGGCTAGTTGTTCTGGACTATAGTTTTCTTTTTTTTCTTTCTTTTTTTTTATATGTTTTGATAGAGGCATACAGAGGGTAATGACCAAATCAGAGTAACTGTGGGTATCCATTACCTCAAGCATTTACCATTTCTTTGTGTTGGGAACATTCCAATTTCACTCTTTTAGTTATTTAAAAACATACAATAAATTATTGTTAACTATACTCATTGTATTGTGCTACCACCGACTACTATTAGATCTTTTTGTTGTTGTTGTTGTTGTTGCTATCTAACATTGAATTTATTTCTTCTATCTTACTGTATGCTTGTACCCTTTAAGTCAGAGGTTCCCAACTGGGTACTGGTCCTCGGCCTGTTAGGAACCAGGCTGCACAGCAGGAGGTGAGTGGTAGATGAGTGAGGGAAGTTTCATCTGTATACAGCTGCTTCCCATTGCTCACATCACTGCCTGAGCTCCGCCTCCTGTCAGATCAGCGGGGGCGTTAGAGTCTGATAGGATCTAGGACTCTACTGCATGGGAGGGATCTAGGTTGGGTGCTTCTTATGAGAATCTATGCCTGATGATCTGAGGTGGAGCTGAGGCAGTGATGCTAGAGCTGGGGAGCGGCTGCAAATACAGATTATCATTAGCGGAGAGGCTTGACTGCACAATAAATGTAATGTGCTTGAATCATCCCAAACCATCCCCCACCCCCATGGAAAAATTGTCTTCCATGCAACTGGTCCTTGGTGCCAAAAAGTTTGGGGACTGCTGCTTTAAGCCACTTCTCTTCATCCTCCTTCCACCCTCACAATCACCCTTCCCAGTCTCTGTTATCTATTTCTTCACTCTCTACTTCCATGTATTCAATTTGTTTTAGCTCCCACATATAAGTGAGAACATGTGATATTTGTCTTCTTGTGCCTGACTTATTTCACTCAAGATAATGACCTCCAGTTCTATCCATGTTGCTGCAAATGACACAATTTCATTCTTTTTTTATGGCTGAATAGTATTCCATTATGCATATATATACATCACATTTTCTTATCCATGCATCTGTTGATGGACACTTATATTGATTCCATATTTTTGCTATTGTGAATAGTGTTGAAATAAACATGTGGGTGCAGGTATCTCTTTGATATATTGATTTCTTTCCCTTTGGGTAGATATCCATAGTGGGATTGCTGGATTGAATGGTAATGCTATTTTTAGTTGAGAAATCTCCATACTGTTTTCCATAGTGGATGTACTAGTTTATACTCTCATCAATGGTGTATAAAAGTTCCCTTTTCTCCACATCGTTGCTGACATCTGTTGTTTTTTTGTCTTTTTATTTATTTATTTTAAAATTAATTCTTTTTTTAATTATTTAAATCTTTTTCTTTTATTTCAGCATATTATGGGGGTAAAAAAGTTTAGGTTACATATATTGCCCTTGGCCTCCCACCCCGAGAGTCAGAGATTATCTTTTCAGTAGTGGCCATTCTGACCTGGGTAAGATGATATCTCATTTTTGTTTTGATTTGCATTTCTCTGATGATTAGTGATGTTAAGCATTTTTTCATATACCTGTTCATCATTTGTATGTCTTCTTTTGAGAAATGTCTATTCATGTCCATTGCTCACTTTTTAATGGGAGTAATTTTTTTTCTGTTGAGTTGTTTGAGTTCCTTGTATATTGGGGACATTTTGGTATTGATTGATAGTTTTATTCTATTATAGTCTGAGAAGATACTTGATATGATTTTGATTTTTAAAAATTTGTTGAAATTTGTTTTGTGGCCTAACATATGGTCTACTCTGGAGAATGTTCCGTGTGCTGATGAAAAGAATGTATATTCTGTAGTTGTTGGGTAGAATGTTCTGTAACTGTCTTTTAGGGAGATTTGATATAAGGTCTAGTTTGTTTATTTATTGATATATTTATAGATTTAGGGGGTAAAAGTGCACTTCTGTTATATGGATATGTTACATAGAGGTGAAGTCTGGGCTTTTCGTGTACCCCTCACTCCAATTGTATACATTATACTCAATAGGTTATTTTTCATCCGTCACCCCCTTCCATTTTCCCACCTTTTGGTGTCTCCAATGTCCATTATTTCACTCTGTATATCCATGTGTACCCATTGTTTAGCTCCCACTTATAAGTGAGAACATGTGGTATTTGACTTTCTGTTTCTGAGTTATGTTACTTAGGATAATGACCTCCAGTTCCATCCAAGTTGCTTCAAGACTGTTATGGTTATCTTGATCTCTAGCAGCCAGAAAGGGAAAAGAACATAGAGAAACCTATTCAAAGTTTATATAGGTTATGTTGAAAGTAGCACGTATCACTTCCATTCTTATTCTTTTTGCTAGAACTCACTATGTGCCCCCATGTAAATGCAAGGAAAGCTATGAAATATAGTATAGGTGTGTGATCATGAAAAAGAGAAGCACATAGATTTTAGTGAACTATTGGCAATCTTTGCTTTAGAATGGAAGTGACATATGCAAGGGAAATTTTTTTAACTTTTGGGGAAATTTCTTTATTCTTTCTAGGTTGTCAGGTGGCCTTATTTTGTTGTATTTTAATAACTTGTTTCTGTAAATCCTCTTACCATCAGCTCCGTAATTTCTGTTCACAGCTATTCCTTTTCTTGAAGCATCTTATATCAGTTACTTCAACTGAAATAAAAAAAGAGATTAGGACCTAAGCAGTAAGGAGAGAAAGTATTTTGTACTGTACATAATCCTGAGGGAACCAGTAAAGAGGAGGAAGAGCTAAAGGAAAAAGAAACATTAAACAAGAAGCAACAAAAAATGTTAAGAGAGCAAGAATGGAAGATCTGGGTGGAGCAGGGGCACTCCTAATGGGGCTCTGAAGTGCCATTCTGTCAAGAGAATTAAGAGTCACAAGATTAAGACCACAGTAGGATGTGCTCCCTTCAGGAGTGCCCCTGGCAAAGGAGACCTGCAAATTATGGCTTTTGTGGTCTTCTTCTTTTTTCCTGGTAAGAAATAAACAAAGACACAAACATATCACTGGAGCCTCTTTTTCCTCAGTCTTTCCCTCTCTTGGGGTTTGTTGCATGCTCTCTGCAGCCACCACAAAACACTGAGAATGCCTTGAGATAGCATGTTTTCCATCCAAAATCATGATTCATGAATCCCCCGTGTTGTAAACTAACCTGCAGAATGGGAGAAGGCAAGGAGAAGAGGCAGGAAAAACACATTTTTAGGTTTCTAATTCAGTGACTTGGTTTCTGAGGCATTCCAAGAACTCCACTGAAATTTGACTTATCATCCTAGCATCTTTGAAAATATAAGTAAAAGCACAACAAATAAAAATATGAAAAAAGTGACCGGCCCAGTGAAACTCAGAGGGAAATTGAGATAGACAAAGGTAACTTGGGAATACAGTATAATTTTGTGCAACTTATAACAAATATTCATTTATGTAGTGCATGTCTAATTATGTCTTTGGGTAGGTGAGAATCATATCTTGTAAAGGCTGGCTCTGATATTGTTAGCCCACAGCATTGTATTAGTCCAGGCACTTTCTATATTTGGTAACACTTATCAGTTTATTTATTCATTCAGAAATATGAGAAGAAAGATGATTCAAGTCACATGGGAGAAAGGTCACTTCATTGCTAAATAGGAGGCCTAGCTTTTAGGCATGCCATGATATTATGTGACATTAGGCAAATTATTTAACATCGTTAGACCAAATTTTTTCGTTAGCAAAATATGTTGCTGTAGTTGATGACTTTTGAGGATTCATTTAATGCTGACATTCTGAAACTGTTGGTTATTGTCTGCCATTTTTCAGAAAGGCTTTAAAGTAGCTAATTCTAGAAACATATATTTTTAGTTCTATATACCAAAGCCAGTATAGCTCTTCAATAATGCCAGTAGCTCTTTAATAATGTATGCTTGAATAAGACACTTGATTAGATTCAACACATTTACATTTGGTTTAATAAATCTTTTCTTCTTCTTCTTCTTTGTTTTTTTTTTTAGATGCAAAGTTTCGTTTTATTGCCTGGACATGAGAGCAGTGGCATGATCGTAGCTCACTGCAACTTCAAAATCCTGTGCTCAAGTGATTCTCCTGCCTCAGCCTCCCAAGTAGCTGGGACTACAGGCACACGCCATCATGCCTGGCTAATTTTTCTCTTTTTTTGTAGCGATGGGGTCTCATTATGTTGCTCAGGCTGATCTTGAGCTCCTGACCTCAGGCAATCCTCCCACCTCGGCCTCCCAAAGTGCTAGGGTTACAGGTGTGAACCACCATGGTTTAATAAGTCTTTCTTCAATATTCAATCAATATTTGTAGAAGTATCTACTGAAATGAAAGCATTCAAAATATTGTTATTTATGCCTACTATGGGAATCCATAAATCATCAAAGTACAGTTACTGCTTATAAGAGGCTTATAGAAATGTAGGAAATATACTACATTTATTCTAAAAGTATAATATATGGTACAGTGATAAGTGCTACTAATTGACCCACTTCTCATATGGTGGCAATTCACTTAGGGAAATTTCTGTCTCAATTTTCTCCTCTTTCCAGGCCAGATAATCTTTCCAAAAGTCTAGGTGAGAGGTAGGATAGTAGGAGAGAATGCAAAGATCCTCTTGAGAATACAACCCTCATCAAGGCAGCATGGATATCAAATAGTGAATTTGGCAGCCCCTATCATTGACAAAGAGATTATGTACTTCAATATTGAAAGAGGTAAATCTAAAGCCCGGTTTCTTTATTTAATAAATCATCTAAACAAAGTAAGTCCCCAGTAACCAAAGTGTGTAATAATTATTTCTCACTAGAAAATAACGCTGTTCTTTTCAGGAGAAAAGACCATGTAGTTTTAGAACTAGAAACAACAGATTTTGAACCTGGACACTGTTTCCTATTTGCTATGTTACCTTAAGCCAATTGTGTAATTTTTCAGTACATGAAAGTAAAAGTAGTAGTACTTGCCTCATAGAATTGTATAATTTAAAAATAAATGGCACTCAATAAATGTTTTTCTTCTTTCATAGTCAAGGAAATGAACAATAATATATTTATTTATTTACCTAATTTATATGTATAGTCATCTATTTTCTACTGAGGAAGCTACCCTCATTGCCACAGTGACTAAAACTTACACACCTATCTTTATATCTAAGAAGATATACTGGATAAATGTTCAAAACTTTATATAGATAGAACCCATTGATAATGAAGAGTGAGACTTCTGACTCCTTTTAAATCTGGTATTTTTCCAGTAGATGGCCAGAATGTAAGGGATTTGGGTTGTGATTCATCATCTCTTAGGTGCTATGTCTGTGTTAAAAGGCCAACTATTTTGTCTTAGTTTTACACAGATGCCTTCTAATAGTGTTAACTAAGCAAGGCAAGGGCAAATGGTCTTTAAATATTGATGTCATGGGAAAGTGAAAGTTTAGCCAAGCACAATCTCTCCCCCTCACATCTCTGTTCTTCTCTGTTCTTCCTTAACAACTCTTGCACAAGCTAGATTATGTATTTTCTCACACAACTCTGAAAAGACATTGACACTCTTGTTGACATCTAACAGAGAATTCCACTGTATAAGAACAAGCCATCTGGATCATGAGAATGTGGTCTATACCACACTCACTCCATCACTTTATCATAGTTAGTATGATACATACCAAAGGAGGTTAGAGCAACTCCTTCCTTGGAGATATTTAACTGTTTGTTATCATTAGGGACCATATGACTTGGGTACAAAAATGGGACTATATGACATCTGGTGGCTTTTTCAATGCGGTTAATTCTATTTCGCAGATGTTGGTGTTGTGGTTTGTAGATACCATGATCAGGAGCAGCATGAAAAGAACAAGGAATTAAAATATCCTTTGTGGGCTTGTATTTTTCACATCTCCTGAACTCTTACACACCTCTTCTGGAAGCACATAGAAAAAGACAAGTTGGGTGGGAAGGAAACGGCAGTGAAGCCAGTGGGAGTAGATAAGGGGTCCACAAAGACTCATGTAAGGCATTGAAATGAGTCTCCACAGAGTCTCACTTTTGCAAGGGGTTTGAATTAATTGCTCTCAGAGTTGCTCCATTTAAAGGCAGAGAATTATCTGCATGGGAACCCTACATAATAGCAATGAGATACATGGGTTTTCTTCAGTGGGTTTTAAAATAAATTATGTTTTATAAATTTCTACTGAAGTTCATATCAGGATATTTCAGTGTCCAGGTCAGTCTTAACATATTACAAAATTAACATTGTGTAAGGCAGCTGGGCACACCAAATTTAGACTCAACAAACAAAGCCAGATTAAATGAAGCAATTACTTCAGGACTTTGTGTGGGGCAGTAGTTGGGGATGTGGTGCGGAGAACGCCAACCAATTTAATATCAGCAATTATAGCATGTGTGAGACTGAGGAAATACTCAACTGAATTAATATGTTGCACCGATTGAGCTTACTTTTTAGGTTGTAAAGTGTGAATATTTATTCCTTAAAATATCATCTCTTTAAAGTGTTGTAAGAATAAAAAGGTTTTAGAAAATTCATAAGATGAAGCACACTCTTGTGAAAAACTGATTAATTGCTATGTCAGCCACCCAGCTGTTAAATTTTGGGCAAGCTCCCAAGGCTTTGCTTAGAGTAAGTTTCTTCTAGATTTCAGTTTCTTCATCTATGAAATAAGAGGTTAGAATAGATGATCTCTAAGGTCTATCTATTTCTGTTATAAAGTTGTATTATTGTTTAACAATTAATGAATCCAACATTCAATATGTATGGAGGACTATGATGAACCAGGTGTTACCTTGGGTGCTGTGGGCACAGAGATGAACAGGGCAGTAACCCTGCCCAAAGGCCTGTGGTTCTGTCTCTTGTATGTCTGCACATATTCTAAAGAGTTCATTTAGAATTATAGTATCTCCTTATTTTATTTACATGCCAAGATCCACAGGGAATATGTTATTAGAGGTATCTCTGTATTCATGCAATTGGTCATTAATTACTAAACAGGAAATGAGAGCATTAGTACGATATTGAATAGCGATGAAGTGCTCTAATGGAATGCTAACTAGAGGGACATACATTTTCTTGGCCTTCAGGATACTAAAGTAAGCACGAGGATATGTACCTGTACCTGTACCTTGAACAATCTCTTGTTTCTGTCCTGTCTTGACCGTCAATTCCGTATCATTCCACTGAAATTAAAGAGCCTGTGCAAAATTTAATTTATAGTTTGCTGAAAGTGTTTTGGAAAGATATAGAAAATGTTATCTCACTGTTCCAAATGGTTTCATGTTCAATTCTGAACCTCGAGAGGTCTGTAGTGCTGTTGGAGATGATGGAGAAAAGGGGAGGAACTGCAGGGAAGATGAAGAGCAGTTACATCAGTTAAGAGGAATGAGACTGGGAGGAAACAAATGTATAAAGATGGGCTGGGAGGATTAAGGATATCCTGGTGGGGGCACATGCTTGAAGTCGGTGAACTGGTGGTGGGTGTGGGTTAGGTAGGCAGTGACAGGTTTACTACATTTCTACATTTTAGTGTATAAAAGTGGGGAAACTCCTTGAAGAGTGAAAGAGAGAAACTTTAGGAAAAAAGAGGAGTATTGCCATGAATATAGCAGTAAGATTTTAGAGGATAAATTGTAGAATGAAAATATACTAAACAACAGTTTTAAATAAATTAATGTATCATAAGTAATAAGTGGGTTATTAAGAAAAGTCTGAATGATCAAAGTGTGTTTCAAAGAAGACAACTATTTTAGGGCTGAAGGTTTTTGTTACAGCTGAGCTGAGTGGGCTGTAGGCCTGGGTCAAGTTCTCATGTTCTTATGAACTGGCTTTTATTGTCAGGTTTATTGTATTTTATATTTCAATATCTATTTTATATTATGTTGTATTATGATATACTCTTTGTCTAGGAATGTATTTAAATGATGGGCATAATGAGCTGGGGTCAAGTGTCTGAAGAATAAATGTCTGAATTTTCTAAATACCTGGTTATAGAATTTTCTCATGGTTTGAAGTATAGCTCAGCAATTTGGCTGAAGATTAAAGAATTGCTAATTATCTGCTGAACTTCACATTTTATCAATAAACAAATTAATAACTCATGACTAAAAACTTTTAATTTACCTTAGCATAATCATTCACCCAGAAAATTTGCTGAAAGTATGCCTTTCTCCAGGTTATGACATAGGAGCATACAGGTTTGAATAAGCTTTGTAAATGAAAATCTGGATATTGGAGATAAATTAGGGAATTAGGGTGTGATTATTCTTCATGAGAGTAAGATCTTTCATTTTAATGAAAATCATTACAGAATTATTTTACATGTAATTGGTTATATATATAAAGATTTACAAATCAAAAATCAAAATTAGTTATAGCTATGGCAGACTATATCCATTGTATACACCAGAGCATAATATGGGATCCAAAGAGCTTTTTATTTCATTCTGAATTATGCAGAAAGTTGCCATTACCTAGCTAATTAATAATTTATAATGCACATATATCCAAGGTGTGGTGGTTTAAAAATATGTCCACAAATTCTTTGTCATTCTTCCCAGTGAGAAGTGGAGTCTATGCCCCCTTCCCTTAGAACCGGATGAGCTTTTGTGACTGCATTAACCAAAATAGAGTATAAAACTGCTGCCTTGCTGGCTGGAATACTTACTCTCAATGCCATTAGCAGTCCAGAAAATAGTCTGACTGCCTTGAGGCCACCATGCTGTAAAGAAGCTTAACCTAACCCATGTGGAAAAACCACAAGGAGACACCCTGAGACTCCACAAAGAGACAGAGATCCCCAGGCAGTCCCTAGCTCTCCACTACCTGCTGTTCCAGCTTTAGTCACCATCTGACTGCAACTCCCTACCAGACCCTGAGCCAGAACTAACCAGCCAAGCCCTTCCTGAATTGGTGACTCAAAGAAATGAGGAGAGACAATAAAAATAATTGCTGTGTGTTAAGTCACTAAATTTTGGGGTAATTTGTTGTGCATCAATAGTAGCTGGAAGATAAGGAGAATTTGCAAAGAAATATGAAAACAAGGATTAAAAACCATTTAGGGCAGTGATGTTTAGCATTTTGGAGTGGTGTTAAGAACCCCCTTTGAAATTTTGATTAAAGGGGTGGGTTTTTATCCTGGAAAATTTTGTATAAAATTTCAGGTACTCACAATCTTCATGAAGTACAGCCTTGCTCAAGATCTCAGTTTTAAAAGCAGTTGAAAAAAATTTCCTCAGTTACTTGAGATAATTATTGCAATTGAGTGTGAAATTTAACTTCCTGTTAGTTGACTAAAGGGGAAATAAGATAGATTGTACAAATTTCTCATTGTCTAGTAAATAGAAGCTTATATATCTGTCTTTGAAGACCTGCTTTTCCATGGCACAAAATTCTGGGGGAAATTTCTAGTTTGGAGACTTCTTTGACCTGATTAACCAATGGACATGGTCTAATTGTAGGTTTTCAGGGAAGATCTTCAAATGGCTATTTTTTACATAGATTGGTTGATTTAATTATTGGTTAAGCAGAAGCCTTAGGAAAGTGGAGAATTTTCAGCTGTATAAAACCTCGGTCAAGTTTTGAAAAGTGTTTATTTTATTATATTTTCAACTAAAGAAAAGGAGAAACCTTAAACTTTATAATCTTTATTAGTAAAGCTTTGGTTTTGGCCTTTGAGAACCACCATAAAACCAAATAAGTATTTTATTTTTATTATGTGATGAGTAGTTTAGAGGTAAGCAGTTATTGGGGTTGATTTAGCCAGTCCCCTTCCCTCAGAACTTGCTCTGTCACCCAGGCTAGAGGGCAGCGGTGCAACATTAGTTCACTGCAGCCTCGAACTCCTGGGCTCAATCAATCCTCCTGGATCAGGTTCCAGAATAGCTGGGATTACAGGCGTGGGTCACCACACTTTGCTAATTAAAAAAAAATTTTTTTTGTAGAGATGGGGGTCTTGCTATGTTGCCCTGGTTGTTCTTGAACTGATCTCAAGAGATTTTACCTCCTCGGCCTTCCAAAGTGCTGGGATTATAGGCATGAGCCACCTTGCTCAGCCAAAAACACTTCTTAAAAGATGACTGTCAAATGAGTTCTGTAATACTGCCCATCAATGAATCTGGTTATTGGTATAAAATTCTTTTGGGAGCTGAAAATGTAAGTAGACACATTACAAAAATTTATTTTCAAGTAGCTGTCAATTTTTAGTAAACAGTGTGTCCCACATAATTTTCAGAGCTCTTAATTAAAATTAAAATCGATGTTTTATAGAACATTGAAATTTCTTATTTATAATACTTTTAGTGAGAAAAATTCATAAATCTCTAAGAATTAAAAGAATGAGAGGTTTTGAACTGATGTGGTATTGTACTTCCCAATGGTAGCAACAAAGTTTTTTTCTTATTTTATTTTATTTTTATTTCAAAATATTAAGGGGTTACAAATGTTTTTGTTACATGGATACATTTTATAATGCTTAATGTGGGGCTTTTAGTGTGCCCATCACCTGAATAGTGTTCATTGTACATGGTAGGTAGGATTTTAATCCTTCTTCTCCTCCCCACTTATTGATTTCCTAGGACCTTTGCATCTCTTTGTGCTCATGTATGCCCATTGGATTAGCTCCCAATTATTACAGAGTATATGTGGTGTTTGTTTTTCCACTCCTGAGATACTTCACTTAGGATAATGGTCTCCAATTCCATCCAAGTTGCTGCAAAAGACATTATTTTATTACTTTTTATGGCTGGGTAGTACTCCATGGTGTGTGTATATATTAATACATGTATTAATATATATACCATATTTTCTTAATCCATTAATGAATTGATAGGAACTTAGGTTGACTCCACATCTTTGTGCTTGTGAATTGTGCTGCAATGAACACTCAAGTGCAGGTGTCTTTTTTATAAAATTACTTATTTTCCTTTGAGCTAGATACCCAGTAGTGGGATTGCTGGATCTAATGGTAAGTCTACATTTATTTCTCTGAGGAATCTCCGTACTGTTTTCCATAGAGGTTGTACTAATTTGCAGTCCCACTAACAGTGTATAAGTATTCCTTTCTCTCTGCATTAATGCCAGCATCTATTGTTTTTTTGAATTTTTAATAATGACCATTCTGACAGGGGTAAGGTGATATGTGCTTGTAGTTTTTTTTTTCCCCCGAAAGTCTGTTTTCACTTTATTTTTTTATTTCAGCATATTATGGGTGTACAAATGTTTAGGTTACATATATTGCCTTTGCCCCATCCGAGTCAGAGCTTCACGCATGTCCATCCCTCAGACGGTATGCACTGCACCCATTAGGTGTGAATACATCCATTAAAAAGTGGGCAAATGACCTCTTATATTATCCTGGATAGAGCTGGAACCCATTCTACTAAGTGAAATATCACAAGAATGGAAAAACAAGAACCACATGTACTCATTATCAAATTGGTATTAACTGATCAACACTTAAGTGCACATATAGTAATAACGTTCATCGGGTGTCGGGCAGATGGTAGGAGGGGATGGGTGTATACACACCTAGTGGGTGCAGTGGGTACCATCTGGGGGATGGACATGCTTGAAGCTCTGACTCAGGTGGGGCAAAGGCAATATATGTAACCTAAACATTTGTACACCCATAATATGCTGAAATAAAAAAAAATAAAAAAAAAGTAGGCAAAGGACATGAACAAAAACTTTTCAAAAGAAGACAAAGAGCCAACAAACATATGAAAAAATACTCAACATCTCCTTGTAGTTTTAATTTGCATATCCCTGATGATTAGTGATGTTGAGCATTTCTTCATATGTTTTTAGCCATTTGCCTATCCTTTTTTGAACAACTTCTGTTCATATCTTTTGCCCACTTTTTAATGGGGTTGTTTCTTTTTTTCCTGCTGGTTTGTTTGAGTTCTTTGTAAAAATTCTGGATGTTAGCCCTTTATCGCATGTATAGTTTGCAAATATTTTCTCCCATTCTGTAGGTTGTCTATTTACTCTGTTGATCATTTTCTTTGCTGTGTAGAAGCTTTTTAATTAAATCAAGTCCCATTTCCTGGGAAATATCCTACTTAGAAGAAGGAGAGGTCCCTAGTGGCAAATTTGTGTCCTACCTTGAGAGATTAACCCAGCGGGGGAGGAACGGGTGCACTGAGACCCTGTAATGCAGCTATTCCACTTTGTCCCGTTCCCTTGTGATTGTCATGGTTCAAGCTGATGCTGGGCGATCTTTGTGTAGGGTAGCGGCTTGTTCCCCAGACCACTGTTGAAAGCTCAATTTGGAGGCTGAGCAAGACCCTCTTCATTGAGGTTGGTGTTGTGGGGTATTGCTCTGTGCACTTCTCCCCATGGAGCTGACAGTGTTATCTCGGTGAGGCTATCTAGGCAGTGGTCGTGGGTGTCTGGGCTGTGGTCATTTGCTCAAACTTGGTCCAGGTCCCTGGCAGAGTACTGGGCCATGGGGCAGTTCCCACCAGGTGGCCAGTGGGAGCCTCGGGCTGCAGGGTTCAATGGCAGTGGGGAGCCTCATAACGGGGTGCAGGAGTCCAGTGGCACACTGGAACCTCGGGGTGAAGCCACAGGACTGTGCCAGTGGTGGAGTCTAGGGCGCAGAGCCGTGGGCCCAGTGGCAGTGCTGGAGGTGGGCAGGGAGGCTGTGGGGCCTAGCAGCAGTGCTGGAGCCTCCAGGTGGAGCCACTTGCCCAGTAGCTGCAGGGGTGGAGCCTCCGGGGCCTGATGGGAGCGCTGGAGCCTCAAGGGGTAGAGCTGTGGGCCCGGAAGCTGTGGTGAAGCCGTGGGAGTGAAGCCTGGGGCCCTGATAGGAGCCCCGTATCCTCATGCGGGAGCAGTGGCAGCTGCTGGAGCCTCAGAGCCAGAGCTGCTCCCTGGAGGTAGGGCAGGGGCTGTGTGGGCAGGGCCAGAACTGTAGAGTTGGAGCTGCCTGGGGCAGGCGGCAGTGTGGGGGTTGCAGCGGTCGGGGGTGGGGGGCTGGGGCCACTGAGCAGCCGGCTCTACCCCTGCCCAGGTCCCCTAAAGGCAGTTGCTGCGAGACTTCTCAGTTGGCGTCTGTGGTGCCTGTTCTGCTCAAATCCCCTCTACCACAATATAAACTCGTTACAGTAGGGATTACATTATTGAATTGTTTACCTTTTATTGACAGCACCTGCACAAGTACCTTGTGCATAGTAAGTGTTCAGTAAATATTTGATGAATGAATGAATGAATGAGTTATATATTTAAATATACCAAAAAAAAATCATTCTTCTACTCTTTGGCCTTTGGGAACTTGGATTTCATTTTCCTTTCCTTTAGCATTTTATGCCTTTTAACAATTTTATTCATGAGAGTAGATTAAGAATAAGCTCAATGGAAGCCTGTTCACCAATTCCCTGGACCTGAACAAAGATAAACCTCAGGCACTTTCTGTTCTTCTCACCCTCCACGGCACATTCTCCCTTCACCTTCACTCACCACCAGGCAGCAATAGTGACCATAACCTCCATTTTTATCCTCTCTTCTCACCACCAACCTCTCTCAAGCCACCCTTCAATCAGTAACTATTTTTAAACTGATTCACTTATTTTACTTTAAGTGGTATTTGAATTTATTGTGTAACTTTAACATAGCATTATTTCATTGTTTCTCTATATTACAGTGTGTGTGCATTGCAGAAGGAAATTATAATTCATATCTGATGCAGTACATTATTGCAAGTTCTTAAGTGATAAATGACTATTCAATATAGTATCTACTTCATTTTTTCCCGTAAGGATTAAAAGTAATAAAGCATGTAAATGCCCTGGTAGATAGTTCAGTAGTCAACAAATTTATTAATAGCTTCCTCTTTGTTTATGCTTATGACCCTTTCCCACTAAACTGTGAATTCCTCAGTCCAGGGTTAGGACACGTTCATCTTTGTATTCTCAGCACCTACCCCATATTAAGCACCCAGTAAATGTTTGTTGAATACATTGGAATTATGATGAAGGCTATTAAAAACCGAAGTACTAATCACAAAAAAAAAAAAAAAAAAAAGAATAAGCTCAATGAACTCAGAAGTTAGAAGACAGAAATTATGGTTTAGTGTCATTTAATTCTTACTGGCTATCTGCCAAAACCTCTTAGACGAGGTCAAGTGTGTGTAAAGGACCAATTTCTTATGCCCAAATGTGTAATTGTTTCTTCAGAAGAAGTATATGCAGAAAGACAAAGTTCTATTGCAAATCGTATACTGTGTTGATAATCAACTAGGTGGATAGGATTACCTAAAAAACCAAATCTTCATTATTTATAGGAGAAAGTGAACAGTAAACCCCAAATACAGTTTTCTTATTAGAAAATCAGACTCAGGTTAGGATGCTTCAAATTGTTTTGAAATCTCTAGAGTCTATAGACTGATGGTTGGGATTTTATAGACAATTACATAATTTCATATTTATTTAAGACTGTCTAGCAAGGTCGATTACCCAGATTGCTAGCTTCCTTCTTTCCACTTAATTAGCCTGAAATGATCAAGGTCTGAAATTCATTTAGGGACTTTGGGACACTTATTTGGTGGGGAATCTCATAATGTATGACTTGAGTGCATTAAGTGGTCATTAGGGACCAAATTGTGAAAGCAGCTTATCAATATTGTGGGTTCTCTCTGAGATTGAAGCTCGTTCCCAGAAGAGTTTACATTATAATATGAAGCTAACTGAAAACACTAATAGTATTTAGAGGCATGGTGATGGCTAAATCAGATTTGAATCGTCTAATCTTAAGATGTCTTAAAAGAGGACATAGAAAATGAAGAAGTTATCTGATACCAAAGGGTAATGACAATTAAAACCAACTTCCATGCCAACAATGCTAGCTTACTGTATAAAAAAGTGAACTTAGAGAAAACATATACTTCAAAATAGTATACATTTCAAAGGTGAAAAAATATTTGAAAGAATAATAAGAAATACTGATATGAAATCTATATAACAGTTACCATATCTTTTACCATTTGTTTTCTCAGAAAGACCTATTTGTTCTCATACCAAAGTGCTCTTTCAGAGATAAAAACAGGTATATTTAGGGATGTACCTTTTTGGAATCAATGAAATTTTAATTTTTAGTAATACACTATAACTCCACTCAAAAGATAAACTCTTTAAAATGTTCTCAGCCCATACATGCTGATTTGGAATTCCAAATGACCCTTATTAAATCATCATGCAATGTTTAAGCTCTGTCAGATGGGTCTTCTTGTTAAATGAAATATGCCAAGCACAGAAAGACAAATATTGCATCTTCTTACTAATATGTGGGGGCTAAATAGAGGATCTCATGAAGATACAGAGTATACAAGGGGCTACCAGAGACTGGGAAGGGTAGAGGGAAAAGGAAGGGGGGGGGATTATTTCTTTATTTATCTATCTATCATCTACCTACCTATCCAGTTTCCCTCTATCTCTTAACTATTTGTAAATATTAAACTTGTAGTTTAAAAGGATATTCCTTTCCTAAGATACTCAACATCAGTTCTACAGGTGATTTTAATCCTAAAATGTTTAAAATGAGCTTGTGGCATAATCACCAATTGAATAGGTATGACATTTCATGTATATAATTTAAAATGGCAATGGTAAATTGGAATCCTGAGTTTCATATCATTCTTTAAAAATCAGATACTTAAAAAATTGGCTTAAATTATTTGAAAGCTCAGGATTTTTAAATTAAAATTATTTTTCTAGTGGTATTTTTTCATGGTATTTATGTAAAATTAGAGATGGGTTTCATAAAGGGCTAGAAGGATTATCCTGTTCTCTAAATTTTATGAAAGCAAGTGACCTCACCCCTTCCCTTTCTCCCTAACCCTGTTGGTCATCCCCTCAGGTCTCTTACTCTGGCCCTAGTGCCAGTCCTTCTGCTGAGTGCCTTGGTTTGCAGCTTCCCCGTTAAAGCTCTGACTCAGTCGAGACTAAAACATATCTCCTGGCTTCCCTTGTAGCCCAGATGAGGAAGACTAGATTTTCTATGAAATTTTAGAAGAATTAAAAGAAAAAACAGTGACCATAGAAAGCTTAAAATGGTAAAGTTTACACAATCAGCTTTCTGAATCTACCATATTTAACTAATCCCCAAGGCTCATAGACCCTATTTCATTCCATAACTTAGCTTTCAAGGTAACAACGCTTTAGCTCCCCAAAAGGTTCTGTCACATAAGAATAACCTGTTTGTCATCTTGTACTCTTGTGACCAAAATCCAAAGATGGTTCTAAGCTTTTTTTCATGGTTCCTTTTTCTGTTTGTAGTGATGTGCTAATTCCAGGGCCCAGTGAGATTCTAGTGACTGGCAGAGTGAAATAACTCAAGTCTTTAATGAGACTCTGTCCCCTCCATACTGAGACCATCTAGGTTAGGTATAACAAAATGTAAACCTTAAAATGAGCCTACCATTCAAACAACATATTAACATGGTTAATATTCAGATTAACATGTTTTCACCAGCAGGAGTCATTCTACTTCAGAACTATGTAGCAGAATTTTGTTATGTACTTATATGTGTGTGTAGAGATGGGGCAGCATGATAGGAGCTATTTTCTATTATTTTTACTTCCCTATTCATATTCTAGTTTGGGGTCTTACTTCATTCTATAGAAAAAACAAACATACTTATCTGTTGGTATATAATGCCCAAATACAGCTTTTAACTTTTTCATGTGTTGCTACCTTTTATATTTAAATATTGAGTTGATATAACATGTTTACCAAATCTTAATAATAGCCACTGAAACAGAAGCAATGATTTACCTACCTCAGAAAAGATATGAATTATCAAATTTGCAGAATATAGCAAGAACATTATTTGTGAAATTATGTGCATCAATTTGAAGAATGATTAAGCCCATTTTAAACATCAAGTGGGTCCTAGAGGAAGAAAGGAATAATTACAGGGTAGTTTCATTTTAAGCTTGTTAAAAATACTGCAATTGAGCTAATTCAAATAAAAAAAGCTTTCAAAGTAAACTATAAATTTTTGTATCATCTTCTGTTTGGAACCATCCATCCCTGTTCCCTCTTAATCATTTGGCTGTTGGAGACATGCATTGTCTTTTTCTCCATTTTCTTTAAAGTCATGCCTTGTTAATTGGTTTAAATAAATGAGTCCTGCATCACTAGGTCTCAAAATTTAAAAGTATAATTCAAACTCATTAATTTGGATCTGATTTATTCAGAATTTGTGATAATGTTGTCTAAGACTGGCTGGAGTTTACTTTGCACAGTCTTTGAGAGAGCAGTTGCTGAGTAAATTATTAGCCTTAATGGCATCACAAGGATAATCACATTTCCAGATTAAGACATTGAAGTTAAGAAACTGTCTCAACATCACACATTAATTAATGGTGGAGCCAGGACTACAGCCTGGGACTCCTAATGCCCGTCCAGAGGCAACTTATGAGAAGAAACTGTTTTCAGGCAGTTTAGAAATTATATCTGTATATAGAACTTGATGAAAGCTTACACTTTTTCTGATTCATGTGTACTTTACTATGTGCGCATGCTCCCCTATTCCTATGTAACAGGATGAAGCTATTTCACCCAATTCAGAGGTACAAATTTCTAACTAAATGAAGTTTGGAAATAATTGAGAGAGTGAGAAGACCTGTAAAGAACTGTAGTATCATTGTTAAGCAATTCGAAATTAAATTTAGTCATAGGGTAAACTGATATGAGGAATGTGGCTAATGCTGTCTGGGAAATGGAAAAACAAGGAAAGGGTTTATGAAAAAGATAAAGGAGTTATGGAAGTGTTCACCCACTTGGATATAAACTGGCCCACAGGATGTTAAAAGAAATCATTTTAACTCCAAGTTTGTGTACGTGGTGGGGAACTGGTTGGTTACCCAATATAGACTTTAAAGGAACAAACAAGAAAGGAAAGGATTTATGTCTGTCTTTTGAGTAACACAGAGGAAATGATCAGCGATGTAGACATAAGGGACTGCTTAACAGAGTGATAGCCATCATAATTCAGTTAGATTGTAATTGGGAATCAAGTGAGACCCACAAAAGTAAAACTTAGGATGATGATTACCAAATTAAAGCAGAGAAAATGCTAAAAAAAAAAAAAAAGGCAATTCTTAGATATAAAGTCAAGGGAGAAGGCTCTAAGGAAGATAAAATTGAAAGCATAAGAAATGGTTGCCAAAAATACTCATCAGTTTTGTTTTTTAAATTTAGAGAAGGCTAAACCACATATTATAATCCAGGGAAAGAAAAATATAGCATGTGAATAATAAGATATAAACGCAGATGAGGTTCTAGAAAGATTGCAGAATGAAGCTGCAACTGCAAAATGCCAATAAGAGCTATGTTGGCAAAAGGAAACACTATTTCACAAGTAGCTAACATAAATAAATGAAACTTTTTTCAATATTCTAGCATGTAAAATAGCTTCAACTAGCTGTAGAAAATGTCAAGAAAAACCTATAGGTAGAGGAGATGAATATATTATTAAAATAGGAAAATAATTTTTAATTGAGTTGACAGCAAATATGGCCTAACCTGCCTACTTAGCTTTGATGATAAAAGAAATTGTTCTACCTAAGGTTAGGAATAAGACTGATTTATTTGAGCTCTAGGGAGATTCTATGTAGAGCATCACACAAAGACTGACTTGTTACTGAGCTTGAGGACTTTGCAAGCCTGGCCCAAGGAGGTGGTACTTTGACAGAATTGATGTAGTGGAACAAGTGTTGGTCTTGGACTCAGTAGACATGGGTCAGGGCCAGTCTGCCACTTAGCAGCCAGATGAATTTAGGCAAATCATGTTAATTATGGAGTTCAGTTGCTTCAAAGTTATTGGTTAGATAAGACCATTTCTCAGTTCCTTTTCAGTTGAGGTGTATGGAAAAAGAATATACATATTTTAAAAACCCTGCAAGGTTTCCAAACACAGAAAGGAAAATCTTTCATGTTTTCACTCTTATATGGGAGCTAAATATTAAAAACAATTGATCTCATGGAGACAGAGAGTAAAATGATGGTTACCAGAGGTTTGGAAGGGTAGCAGGGAGAGGGGGATAAAATGGGGATGGTTATTTGGTGCAAAAATACAGTTAGATAGTTAGAGAGAATGAACAGTATTTGATAACACAACAAAGTGACTATAATCAACAATAAGTTAGAGTATACTTTGACCACAAGAGTGCAATTGGAATGTTGCTAACACAAAGAAATATTCAATGCCTGAGGTGATGGATACCTGAATTAACCTTATTTGATTAACATTGTATGCCTGTATCCAAACTTCACATATACCCTATAAAGATATACAACTATTATGTACCCATAATAATTAAAAAAAATCCCAAACTGCCCTTTCTTCCATTCCTGGATGTGTACAACAGAAATCCAGGGCTTAGGAAAGAGTGGAATCCTAACTTCTTTCTTTTTTTCCCCCAACCTCTGATTCTAGTAATGATTCTAAGACCAAATGCCAGGTGGGGTATTTCATAACAACTTGAAGTGTTACGGGAATGGAAATACTTTGTGAGATTCTGATAGTCTTGCCATTCTATTGAATCCTTGCTTAGAGATAGGACTGAGAAGTGTAGGCGCCACTGTGATTTACCAGTACACAATAATTGTATTCACTCACTTATTCAGCAAGAATCTTTTGAGAGCCTACCATATGCTAGGTATGTACTAGGGTATGTGAAAACAAGTAATATGGCGTCACTGCTACTGTGAAGGACTCACTATCATGAATTAGATTTCATGTTTTGCATTGGTGAAATGAATATGATATTGTTAAGCAGCAACTTGGGTACTTTTATTAAGGACATTAAAAAATTAGTTACTTGACATCAATGCACTTGTTTTTTAATAGTGACTATTAATATTTGCTGTATTTTTATAAATTTAATATAATATTTTACCAAATTTAAGATATCAATTATTAGACAAATCACTGTATCAAAACTACTTTGTGGGGGAAAGAAGAAACTGCTACATTTATGTACACATTGATTTTAGATACATCCCAGTTTCTAAACTCTTAAAATATTAAAGAAATGTGATTTATAATTGGAAAAATAAAATAAGTTAAAATAGTTAACTCTTAATGCTTGCTTTTGGGGAAGAGCAGGACCCGGATAGTAAAAAAAAAAAAAGCAAATTATCCCTAAGCTAGAAATATTTAGTAATGCACTCCTCAAATTACAGCAGTATACAAAGGCATTTGACAGTCAGATTTGTAGCCTTTCAAACAAATCACAAGAGCATTTGCAAAGATCTTATTTGTGAGGAGCTAGAAAATGATGCAGTTTCCCCATGTCACCCTGTTTTTTATCCCAGATACCCATTCCCCACTGAATAGGCGAAAAGATTGTTGAACAGGCTAAGTTGAATGGCCACTTCTGAGCTCTCATTTAGAATAAAAGGTGGAGATATGGGGGTCAGGGATAGAGTAAATATTGTTTCTTTTAAATATATTATCAATTTGCAAGTTACAGGTGTAAATAACCGTATTGAGGGTGGTGGCAAGCTGCTTAAGCAGTTGCAACTGTAAACGGGGCAGAGAAGTATATTTCCAAGCTGTTGCTTTGAAAATAGCCAGTGCACAAGATGATTGGATGTATTTTTTTTTTGTCTTGTTAGTGTGTGCATGTCTTACATAAATCACATTTTCTGCTCCTCCAAGAATATAGCATACACATAATTACACATATTTACCTATCATGGGAATAAAATACATGCTCATACAAGTTTTAAGACATTATGACTTCTTAAAAGGTTCCAAGTGATATGTACAGTAAACTTTGGGCCCACAAGTTGTAGAAATAGATCTTGGTGCCAAATCTGATTTGGACAGCAAATTGTCTACAGAAATTGCTGCCAAAAATATTTATTATGGGTCAGAATTTCTTCTTGTATAAACTTAAGGAATAAGTTTCTATATCAGGTATATGGTGTGTCGTATGACTAAAATCATCTTGAAATAAGCCAATGAACTATTTGCTTTAAAAGTTGTACGTTCTTCATGTTCTCCCCTTGCCTGTGTGGGTTTTCTCTGGGTCCTCTGGTTTCCCTACATCCCAAAGATGTACATGTTAGGTTTACTGGCCATGTGGTCCCCTTCTGAGTTTGAGTGTGTGTGTGTATGTGTGTGTGTGCCCTGTGATGGGATGGTGTCCTGTCCAGGGCTGGTTCCTACCTGGCACCCTGAGCTGCCAGGATTGGCTCTGGCTACCCAGGATCCTAAACTGGAATAAGTGGGTTAGAAAGTAAATGAATGAATGAAGACAAATTATTTTAAAATAAAAATTCTTAAAGTATACAACAATCATACAAATGTACGACAATAAATGATACAGTAAGAAAGTACAAAAAAATTTGCACATTCTTAATTTATTTGAACAATTTAAAGCCTGTGGGCCGGAATTATACCATATCTGATTCTGTAGAATTTTTTCCTGTATAAATTGTTCATCCATTGCAATGGCCTGATTGTTTATGTCTCATTACCCCCAAATTCAAATGTTAAAATCTTAACCCTTAAGGTGATGATATAAGGACATAGGACCTTGGGAGGTGATTAGGTCATGAGAGTGAAGCTCTCATGAATGGGATTAGTGCACTTATAAAAGAGACCCCTTGCCCCCTCTGTCATGGGAGGACACAGCAAAAAGATGGCCATCCGTGAACTAGGAAGAATGCCCTCATTCGATGCTGAATCTGCTTGCACCTTGGTTTGGGATTTCCTAGCTTTTGTAATTGTAAGAAATAAATTTCTGTTGTTTATAAGCCACCAAATCTATGGTACTTTTGTTATAGAAGCCTGAATGAACTAAGACATCTATGAATAAGTATTTTTCATTTATTTAGTTAAAATTTACAGAACATGGTAAGAGATACATGAATAAAAATTATAAAGTAATATGATGGGTGCTCTCACCGTTGTAAGCACGTTGTGTTAAGGGCTCTCCTGACTTGACCTGGGGAAAGAACAGAGCAAACTCCACAGAGGGGAGAGAGCCACATAGCTTGGCCTGGGAGTGCACGATCAGATTAGAATACGAGATTTCCTTAGGGATGGTGTAGTCTCAGCAGTGCTGCTTCAAGTAGCTGATTTTTGAACTGCAAGTTAAAGTGCCCAAAGAGATAAAGAATTTGTGCCAGCACTCAGAGAAATGCCCTGCTTTTCACCAAGAAAGATTGGCTACCAAAAAAAGCCAGCCTAACTAAGCAGTTTGCTTAGCGACATAGTTGCACCTTCTGGTGCAAGCTTCTTATTGCCTCATGGATTAGGAAAAAAACAGTTTGCAGACTGTCATCAGACTGGGAACCATAAGACTGGCTACAGGGATTTAGGATGGAGATCATTAAATAGACTGAACCAAATCAGTGATGTAGTGCCAGTAGGAATGGAAAGGCAAAAATTCCAGGCATTTCTTTCTAGGAGGAAGAATACATAAAACTTGAGGAATGATTAGATACAGAGAAGACAATAAGTGAGATAGTGGTTGAGTATTACAAAATTTCTGGCTTAAGCAACTGGCATTCATCAACAAAGGTATACATGAAAAGAGGCTTGGTGGCAAGATGACAGGTTCAATTATGAACATATTGTGTGTGAGATAGATAACTGTGGGACAGCCCAGTAGATATTTTGGGATATGAATCAGGATGTCAGGCAATAGGTCTTGACTGACAGATTGAAAAACCAAAGGAATTGATAGTGGTGAACTACTAGTTGTATGTGAGATTACCTAGGGAGAGTAAATAGATTACCTGGGAAGAGAAGAGAAGCAAGGATTGTATTTAGGGGGCAACACTGATGGGTTGTTTGAAGAGGAAGAATCTTGAGGCACCAAGAATAAGCAAAGAAAAAGGTTAGAAAAAAATGGGGAGAATTTTATTGGAGCTAATGCCACAGAGAGATTCGAGAAGGAGAGAATCAATATGATCAAATTCTCCAGGTAATGATTGCAAGGGTCATTGATTTGGGAATTGTTCATTTATTCAGGAAATATTTACTATTATAAATGTGTTAGAGAAAAAAGATGGCGGAGTGGTGGTGACGGCCTGAATCTGCGCTCCCGGGAAGGAAGGCATCGATCCGGACCTGCCACAACGCTAGAAGACCGCTCCCACACAGGAACAGCGGTGTGAATCCACGGAGAATCAGCGTGGGACAAACAGAGCGAGTGAGGTCTGAGGTGAACGAATATTAGGAACGCGGGACAGACACTAGCCAGCGGAGCCCGGGTCGGATACACCCGCCCCCAGCCGGGGCGGGTGCAGCCTCTCGGGAAAGCGGCTTGTCCCCGTCATTGACCGCCGCTCCCAATTGAATAGAGCCCTGACCCAGGCCAGCGCAGAATCACTGAGGGAAACGTGGCGCATTGCAGACAGGAGGCTTTTTTGAGAAATTACCTTAGAACCTGGGGTATCTCAGCTGAGACAGCGCTTGGCGAGGAGGGACGGATCTGCCCCAGGGCAGAAAAACACAAAAGACTCCCGGACAGCAAATAGCGTTGTACCCCGTGCTGCCTTTTTCGGCAGTTCTCCAGCCGGCCACCCCCCGGTGCGTGTCCTTGCTGGCCAGCCCCTGGGCAGTGGCGGTCTCTGCCTGCCGGGGAGCCGGTCCCCTCCAGCCCCGGAGCTTGGCAGGCGCCATCTTGAAAGCGAGAGCGAAACGGCTCGGGAGCCAAAAAGTGCCCAGCGGCTCTTTCTGCCGGTGCTGCCTTTTTCGGCGGTTCTCCAGCCGGTCACCCCCGGTGCGTGTCCTTGCTGGCCAGCCCCTGGGCAGTGGCGGTCTCTGCCTGCCGGGGAGCCGGTCCCCTCCAGCCCCGGAGCTCGGCAGGCGCCATCTTGAAAGCGAAGGCAAAACCGCTCGGGAGCCAAAAAGTGCCCAGCGGCTCTTTCTGCCCGTGCTGCCTTTTTCGGCGGTTCTCCAGCCGGTGACCCCCTGGTGCGCGTCCTTGCTCGCCAGCCCCCGGACAGTGGTGGTCTCTGCCTGCCGAGGAGCCAGTCTCCTCCAGCCCCGGAGCTCTGCAGGCGCCATCTTGAAAGCCAGGGCGAAACCGCTCGGGAGCCATAAAGTGCCGAGCGGCTCTCTCTGCCCGGCGCCCTCCGCTGGTCTCTGAACCAACGCCAGGAGTACGGGATATGCCGGGGCCGCGCTCGGGGTGAAGGGGCAGAGCTGCGCTAAGGCAAAAAAAAAAAAAAAAAAACAACACGAACAAGAAGAATAGGCTCGCCGAACTGTATATTTTATTCTTGGTAAATTTCTTCTGGGTTTTGTTTGTTTGTGTTTGTGTTTGTTTTTGTTTTTGGGGTTTTTTTTCTTTTTTTTTCTTTCCTTTTCTTTTCTTTTTCTTTTTTTTTCCGGTGGCGGACAGCCTCGGCGGGCACCTTTGCCCTCTGGGCCTCTGGCTGCCGCGCCTTTTTGAGCGCGGAGGTTGGATCCCCACCACCCTCGGAGCTGTGCGGGCGCGCAGACGTCATCTTGAAATCCACTGCGAAACCGCCCGGGACCCAGCCGGGCGGGCGTGAAGGGGCGGAGCTGTGCTAAGGCGTAAAAACAAAAACATCTAATGGCCGCTCCGGACCCAGCCGAGCGGAAGTGAAGGGGCGGAGCTGTGCTAAGGCGTAAAACAAACAAACAAACAAAAAAAAACATTGAGTCGCTGAATTATATACTTCAGATTTGTGTATCTTTCTGCCTTGCGGTGTGGTGAAGTGCTATGTAGTTTGTTTTTGTTCATTTTTGTTGGCGTTTTTGGTGTTTTTTGGTTTGGCTTTTTGCGTTTTTCTTTTTTTTTTTTTTTTTTTCTTTTTCTTTCTTTCTTTTTCTTCTTTTTTTCTTTTCTCTTTCATTTTCTCCTCTTTCTTTGCTTTCTTTCCTTTTCTTTTTTCTTTTTTTTTTTTTTTTTTCTTTTCTCTTCTCTTTCTCCTCTCTTCTCACCTTCAAACTGTGGACCCACGGTGAGCTTCGGAACGGGCCAGGTCCCTGGCTCTGGTACATACCGGATCCTGAGTAGTCACCCCCAGGGCCGGAGATCTGCGGGCACGCAATTGCCACTATAGAGCCCACAGCCAAGTCACTGCGGAGCAATAGGGTACCAAGAGGCTCCCTGGACGGCCCTCTCCCCTGGTCCACGGACCTTATATAGGATCCCTGCCCAAGTGTAAACACTGAATACTTCTCCAGAAGCGAGAGTGTGGAACCTGATCCCTGGGGACATTGGGCCAAGACAGACTTTTGCCCGTGGGAGCTACAGCAACTCCCCCTCTTGCCAAAAGAAACAACATACCTAGACTGTTTCACAGCCTAAGAATAGAGCACAAAGAGTCCTGTTAACCAGACTAAACCTATAAGTAAAGATCCAACGACAAATCTAGATGGGAAGGGCCCAGCGAAAAAACACGGAGAGCAAAAAGAATCAAATGGAAAGCTCATCCCCAAAGAGAAATACCAGCTCCCAACCATTTGACACAAACCAGACTCAAAACACCAACATGTCACAGGAAGAATTCCAATTATGGATTATAAACAAGCTGAATAATATACAAGAATCAATGGATAAACAACACAAGGAAAACACAAAAAAAATACAGGATTTGGAGGAAAAATTCACTAAAGAAATTGAAATATTGAAGAAAAACCAAACTGAACTCCTAGAAGTGAAGAATTCACTCAGAGAGCTACAAAACACTGTGGAAAGTCTCAAGAGCAGGGTAGATCAAACAGAGGAAAGAATCTCAGAAATTGAAGATAACTCCTTCCAACTAAATAAGTCAGTCACAGAGATAGATCGAAAAAGTAAGAGAAATGATCTGAGTCTTCAAGAAATGTGGGATTATGTGAAGAAACCTAACTTGAGAGTTATTGGCATTCCTGAGGGTGAAGAAGATAACAAGCAAGGGTTGGACAAGCTATTTGAAGACATAATCGAGGAAAATTTTCCAGGCCTTGCCAATACTCTAGACATACAGATTCAAGAAGCTCAAAGGACCCCTGGGAGATTCATAGCAAATAGGAAAACACCACGCCACGTAGTCATCAGGCTGACCAAAATATCCACTAAAGAGTCACTTCTCCGAGCTGTAAGGAGAAAGAAACAAGTAACTTACAAAGGAAAACCCATCAGAATTACGCCAGATTTCTCAGCTGAAACCTTACAAGCAAGAAGAGGTTGGGGCCCCATTTTCACGCTTCTGAAACAGAATAATGCCCAGCCTAGAATCTTGTACCCAGCTAAGCTAAGTTTTCTATACGAAGGAGAAATCAAGACATTCTCAGATAAACAAAGGTTGAGGGAATTCACCAAGACAAGACCAGCCCTCCAAGAAGTACTCAAAAGAGAATTATACACGGATCAGCACAAGAAAGATCCACGAATGTAAAACTACTCAAGAGCTAAAGATCAAATTCCAGATACCACACTGGCCCAGGAGAGAAAACATCACAATGAAGTTCTACCCAACAAGCTGAACAAAAAACTGTCTCACTTATCAGTTTTCTCAATAAATGTGAATGGCTTGAACTCCCCGCTCAAGAGACATAGACTGGCCCAATGGATAAAAAAATACAATCCAAGTATCTGCTGTCTTCAAGAAACTCACCTAACCTGCAAAGATGCATTTAGACTGAAAATAAAAGGATGGAAATCGATATTTCAAGCAAATGGTAACCAAAAGAAAGCTGGTGTGGCAATCTTAATTTCCAATAACTTAGCCTTCAAACCAACAAAAATAATAAAAGACAAAGATGGCTACTACATACTGATTAAAGGCACAATTCATCAAGAAGCCATGACTATACTCAATATATATGCACCCAACCTAGGTGCACCTAGATTCATAAAGCAAACCCTACTAGATCTCAACCAAATGATAGATAACAATACTGTAATAGCTGGAGACTTTAACACCCCACTGACAGTACAGGACAGATCCTCTAAACAGAAAATAAACAAAGACATAATGGACCTCAATAGAATGCTAGAACAAATGGGCATGGCTGACATCTATAGGACATTCTACCCAAAGTCCACAGAATATACATTCTTCTCATCAGCTCACGGGACATTCTCTAAGATTGACCATGTCCTAGGACATAAATCATGTCTTCAAAAATTCAAAAAAATAGAAATTATACCATGCATCTTCTCAGATCACAGCGGAATAAAAGTAACAATGATCACAAACAGAAACCCTCACTCTTATTCAAAGTCATGGAAGCTAAATAACCTTCTCCTGAATAATTATTCTATAAAAGAAGAAATCAAGATGGAAATCAAAAATTTCTTTGAATTAAATGACAATGGAGATACAACTTATCAAAATCTATGGGATGCAGCTAAAGCAGTCCTGAGAGGAAAATTCATATCCATAAATGCCTATATCAAAAAGACAGAAAACATGCAAATAGACAACCTAACAAATAGACTCAAAGAGCTGGAGAAAGAAGAACAGAACGATCTCAAACCCAGCAGAAGGCGAGAAATTACTAAGATCAAATCAGAACTAAATGAAAAGGACAACAAAGAAACTATAAGGGAAATTAATAAAACAAAAAGTTGGTTCTTTGAAAAGATAAACAAAATAGACACACCTCTGGCTAGACTAACCAAGAGCACAAAAGTAAAATCTCTAATAACCTCCATTAGGAACATGAAAGGAGAAATCACAACCGATGCTACAGAGATACAAGATATCACCTATGAATTCTACAAAAATCTTTATGCACACAAACTGGAGAATGTGGAGGAAATGGACAGATTTTTAGAAACACATAGTCTTCCCAGGCTCAACCAGGAAGAAATAGAGTACCTGAACAGACCAATATCAAGAACTGAAATCGAAACAGCAATAAAAAACCTTCCCAAAAAGAAAAGCCCTGGTCCAGATGGGTTCACACCTGAATTTTACCATACATACAAAGAAGAACTGGTGCCCATCCTACATAAACTATTCTCCAATATTGAGAAGGATGGAGTTCTCCCTAACACGTTCTACCAAGCCAATATAACATTAATACCAAAACCTGGAAAGGACACAACAAAAATAGAGAACTACAGACCAATTTCCCTCATGAATATAGATGCAAAAATTTTCAATAAAATACTAGCAAATCGAATCCAAGTACTTATCAAAAAAATAATCCACCACGACCAAGTGGGCTTCATCCCCGAGATGCAGGGGTGGTTCAACATACGTAAATCTATAAATGTAATTCACCACATAAATAGAAGCAAAAACAAAAACCATATGATACTCTCATTAGATGCAGAAAAAGCATTTGACAAAATTCAACACCCTTTTATGATAAAAACGCTTAACAAAATAGGCATTGATGGAACCTACCTAAAAATGATACAAGCCATATATGACAAACCCACAGCCAACATCATACTGAATGGGGAAAAACTGAAAGCACTCCCACTTAGAACTGGAACCAGACAGGGCTGCCCATTGTCTCCATTACTTTTCAACATAGTATTGGAAGTCCTTGCGAGAGCTATCAGGCAAGAGAGCAGAATCAAGGGAGTCCAAATAGGGAAGGAAGAGATCAAACTCTCACTTTTTGCTGATGATATGATGTTATATCTGGAAAACCCCCAGGATTCAACCAAGAGACTCCTGGAATTGATTAACGAATACAGCAAAGTCTCAGGCTACAAAATTAATATACACAAATCAGAGGCATTTATATATGCCAATAACAGTCAATCGGAAAACCAAATTAAAGACTCAATACCCTTCAAAATAGCAACAAAGAAAATAAAATATCTAGGTATATATCTAACTAAAGAGGTAAAGGACCTCTATAAGGAAAACTATGAAACACTGAGAAAAGAAATAGCAGAACTTGCAAATAGATGGAAAAATATACCATGCTCGTGGATCGGAAGAATCAACATTGTTAAAATGTCTATACTACCCAAAGTGATCTACAGATTCAATGCAATCCCTATTAAATTACCAACATCATTCTTTACAGACATAGAGAAAATAATTATACACTTTGTATGGAACCAAAGAAGACCCCGTATAGCAAAAGCAATTTTAAGCAACAAAAACAAAATGGGAGGTATTAATTTGCCAGACCTCAAACTATACTACAAGGCCGTGGTTCTTAAAACAGCCTGGTATTGGCACAAGTGCAGGGACACAGACCAGTGGAACACAACAGAAAATCCAAATATAGAACCATCCTCATATAGTCACCTAATTTTCGACAAAGCGGGAAAGAATATACTCTGGGGACAAGAATCCCTATTCAACAAATGGTGCTGGGAGAATTGGTTAGCCACTTGTAGAAGACTGAAACAGGACCCACAGCTTTCACCTCTCACAAAAATCAAATCACGGTGGATAACAGACTTAAACCTTAGGCGTGATACAATCAGAATTCTAGAAGAAAATGTAGGAAAGACTCTTACAGACATTGGCCTAGGCAAAGAATTTATGAAGAAGACCCCCAAGGCAATCACAGCAGCAACAAAAATAAATGAATGGGACATGATTAAATTAAAAAGCTTCTGCACAGCCAAAGAAACAGTCCAGAGAATAAACAGACCACCTACAGAATGGGAAAAAATTTTTGCATACTACACATCAGATAAAGGACTGATAACAAGAATCTATTTAGAACTCAGGAAAATCAGCAAGAAAAAATCAAGCAACCCTATCAAAAAGTGGGCAAAGGACATGAATAGAAATTTTTCAAAAGAAGATATAAAAATGGCTAACAAACATATGAAAAAGTGTTCAACATCTCTAATCATCAGGGAAATGCAAATCAAAACCACAATGAGATATCACTTAACCCCAGTGAGAATGGCCTTTATCAAAAAAACCCAAAACAACACATGTTGGCGTGGGTGTGGAGAGACAGGAACACTAATACACTGCTGGTGGGACTGCAAACTAGTGCAACCTCTGTGGAAAGCATTATGGAGGTATCTTAAACAGATTCAAGTAGACCTGCCATTTGACCCAGCAATCCCATTACTGGGCATATACCCAAAGGAAAAAAGGTCATTCTGTAACAAAGGCACGTGTACCCAAATGTTTATAGCAGCACAATTCACAATAGCAAAGATGTGGAAACAACCCAAATGCCCATCAATACATGATTGGATTAGTAAACTGTGGTATATGTATACCATGGAATACTACTCAGCTATAAGGAATGATGAAGATACAACATCTCTATGGTTCTCCTGGAGAGAGTTGGAACCCATTATATTAAGTGAAGTATCCCAAGAATGGAAAAACAAGCATCACATGTACTCACCAGAAAATTGGTTTCCTTGATCATCACCTAAATACAAACCTGGGAACAACACCAATTGGACATCAGACTGAGGTGGGGGGTGGGGGAGGGGATGGGGGTATGCCTACACAATGAGTGCATTGCGCACCGTTTGGGGAGTGCTAACACTTGAAGGTGCTGACTCGGGAAAGGGGGGGTGGGGGAAAAAAATATGAAACTATTGTTTTTAACTTGCACTGTTCACTTAATAATTTATCATGAATATTTCCCATATTATTTCATATCATTGTACAAGAAATAATGTATACATTATGAGGACATACTGTATCTAACAAGATATACTGTTAGACTCTTTGATTCTGTAAAAAAAAAAAAAAAAAAAAAAAAAAAAAAAATAAATGTGTTAGATGCCAAAGATTCAATAATAAACAAAAATTGATCTGTTCTTGCTTTCCTGGGACTTACAGTCTCATGGGGGAGAGAGATATTAATCAAATAACTACTAAATAAATGTAAAATTGCAATTCTGATGATGTCTATGAAAAAGATATGTAGTGACTTCAATAAAAATAGGTTCAGTGAAGAGGTAAAGAGTAAAATGCAGATTAGCAAGTTTTTCATTAACCTATAGTTTTTATTGTTTAGTAACTGCATTCCCATTGTTCCCTCAAAGGCTTTAATTTCTCCATGAACGTTAACCTATAGCTTTTACCAGAAGAATAATGGCTTCACAAATAGATCATTATCCTCAGATGTCTTGAGTCCCTGAGTCACCATTTAACCAGTTGAACAAACTTAGATAACTGTCTGAGCCTTAAATTTCCTTCTAGAGTTTTTATGGGGATTGAGCCAGATGATGAATGCAAAATTATTTCGTAAGATAAATAGATCAGAACAAATGATGGTAGTTATTATTTTGGGAAGCAGCTGTGGTGTGTGAAAATTTTACTAGATTCAGTTGTTAGATCGAGTTATTGGTTGTATTCTTGGTTCTGTCATTAATGGTATAAATTTGGGTAGTCATTTGACTTCTTTTGCTCTCAGTTTACTCATTGGGGAGATAGGAGTATTAATGTTTATCTCATAAGCATATGGGAAGTAGAAAAATGCTTAGCAAAGCATCAAGCATGGGTTGGTCCATCAGACCCCGGCATTAGCTCTATTAGGCTCTGGGTTAATAATTTGTAAGTGGTTGTTTAAGGAATGACATAAGGTTTGTACATTTGTGGTGGGCCTAACCCACCTAAGCAGCCAACAGCTCAGGGTCATATACTGTCTCACCATTCTTGTTCTGGAGTATTTCCCTGGTTTCCAGCTATAACCAACGAGCTGCATTTTCCTTAATCTTGCCTCCATGCTTCTGTACATGCTATATATTCTGTACAAAATGACTCCTCTGTTCTATTGCTCTTAAGAACTCCTACTTATTCTTTCAGATTAAATTTAAAAGTCACTTTCCCAAAATAGAATTATGTGTGCCTCCTTATGGCACTTACATGTTGTATCACTTGTTTCATCATCTACATCAGAGATTAGGGACATATCTTACTTCTTTATATCCCCAGTATCTAGCACATAATACATGTGCGGTGAAGGAATGTGGGAGTAATAGCTGCTTCTGAATTAAATATTTAGAAATATGAAAGAAATTATTGCTCATATAGATAATTGCCATCAAACACAGAGGCACTGAGGAATGAATTATTGTTGCCCTTATCTCTTACGCACAGGCAGTTACAAATGTCTATTATTTTAATGATTGTTTCTTATAATTTAAAATGACCTCACCGGTAAGGTATAAAACAGAAATATTTTTAATTTTGATTTTTTTCTGAAATATGTCTCAATTCCCATAATTATGAAATGTTATAAATGTATGTTATATAAGGAGCTTGGCAGTTTTGACTTTGTGACCTTTGGAAAATTCAGCACTTTCCATTTATTTAAGGGGACAAAGAATCAGCCCTACCCTTCAGGACTGAGCTATTATCCATAATGGGGGAAATACCATTCATATTGAGAGCTACATAGCTTGTGGAATACTTGGCTGGAATCCTATAAAAGGAGAAATCATTAAGTGTCAGCTAATCCCTGTAGCTCTCTGTTATTGTTCTCACCATGTTTTCTGCCAAATGAGAAGATAAAGTTTGCGTAGAAACATAAGGATAAGGGACTGTTGACCAGGGGCATCTGAAAATAAATAAGTGGGTCGGAGATGGGGAGGGGGAGAGATCACAACCTGTGCCCTGGCAGCAGCTACCATAATGCATATGTAAACAATCTCTGGAGAAGGGGTGGCAGGGGGTGGGGTGGATTTATGGGGCTTTGGTATTTGGGTTAAATTAGAAAGACTGTTTTTCTCTTGCTACCAGGGTCTCATATCTGAAACGAGCGTGTAGGTGGAGTCTCAGGTTTGATAAGCTGTAGGGGTAAAGAGGGAAGAGGGGGAAAAAAGGGATGGATTCAAAATGAGCTGAGCACAGCTGGAGGCAGATGGATTCCTCAAGGTCCTTAAAAGAAGCCTTTAAGAGTAAAAGAGGAGGGAGGATTAGAATGTGAGCTTGGAGGGCAGATCCGGATGGTGGTGTGTTTGACAAAGTATTTTGATGACAAAGCTCAGCTATAAGCTGGGCACATGGTTGAATTGGTCAGGCCTGAAAAAAAAAATTGCAGTTTTTCTTGCTGCTCTCTAGTTTTGTTTTTTTTTCCCTGAGTCTGCATTTCTGTTTCTCTCCTTTCTTAACTTTATTTGGTGCACAGACCTGTTGGTTAGGAGGAATTCATGTGAGAATTTCTTTTTGTGTCATCCTTCCTAGTAATACTCACATATTGAATATATTAATGAGTAAAATATATTGATTATCTAATCAATATTGGTTTAATTGTTTGTAACAGAGGTTGAAAACAAGGCTTTAAACAAGATCAAGTTTTCTTTCCCTTTCTTCCTAAATTCTGGGCAGCTGTGGTGACTGCATATGAAGTCCTCAGTGGCCTGGTTTTTCTATGTTGTTATTCCATTCTGAGTATTGGTCTCATTTTCTTACCACCTTGTCCACATTTCTGCCCAGTATGAAGGAGAGAGATGGAAAGGGGAAGATGAGGGCATATCCCTTCCTTTCGAGGGCATGCCTGGGAACTTGCATTTGGAACCCATTGGTCCAATTCATCCAAATGGTTTCATTGGAATGCAAGTGAGATTGAGAAGTGTGGCTTCTTTTTTCTGAATGCTTGTGTCTTAGGCAGCTCAGGCTGCTGTAACAAAATAGAATAGACTTAGTGGTTTAAACAACAGACATTTATTTCTCACTGTTCTGGAGGCTGGGAAGTCTAAGATCAAGAGGCTGGCAGGTTTGTTTTCTGGTGAGGGCCCTCTTCCTGATTTGAAGGTGATTGCCTTCTCACGATGAAGAGAAAGAAAGAGTTCTAGTTTCTCTTCCTCTTTTTATGAGGACACGGATACCATCATGGGGTCCATCCCTTAAGACCCCATCTAAACCTCCCAAAGACTCCACCTCCAAAAACCATCACATTGGGAGTTAGGGCTTCAACATATAAATTTTTGGGAGACATCCAATCTATGACAGTCCTATTCCTAGCTAAAAATTGGGGATTCTATTTTAATAAAAAAGGAGAATAGATATTGAGAGACAATTATCAGTCTTTGTAGCATTTGTTGAGAAGCCAATACTGAAATCTGGTAGGGTAGGGTTTTTATGGAATTTTACTGGAAGATAATTTCTGGGGTAGGGTAATATTCTGCAGTTTATTCATTAATTTACCAAATATTTACTGACTATGGCAGGCACTGTGCTAAGTATTGGGATAAACTAGTGAGCAAAGCATACATCTTTCCCACTCTCATGAAACTTACATTCTTAGTGATGAAAATTTTAAAATAACCACACATATGCATATATAAGTGTGGTGACTGTTATAAAGGAAAAAGTACTGAGTCTCAAGAGATTGAATATACAACCTGCCCTTGTCTAGCTGTCAGAAAAGATTTGCCAGGGTAGAACTTGAGCTGAGATCTGAAGAATAAGGATAGAGGGAAGAGCATCCTAGGCAAAGGAGACAACATGTGTAAAGGCCCTGAGGTGGATAGGAGTATGACTTGCTTGAGAAACTTAAGGTAGAACAGGACAACCAAAGGGAAGAGAGATATGCAGTGAGGCTGTAGACATAGAAAGGGACTAAATTAGGTAGAAGTGTAAAGATGATGATCTTCATCCTAAGAGCAATGTGAAACTATTGAAGTGTTTTAAGCTGAGGTTGACATGATCAGATTTACATTTGGAAAAGCTCACTCAGGTGGCCTGGAGAAGAGTGGATTTTAGTGGATATACAAAGACCAATCAAGAGATTATTGGAGGGGTCCAGGTGAGAGATGATTGTAGCTTGAAATTGGGCTGTAGTGGCAGTGATGGAGGGAAGTGGATGTATGCAGAAGACATTTAGGACACACACAAAATCAAAACATTTAGTGATATACTGGATATATATCCAGTGGATATTGGATGAGTAGGATATCAGGGAGTAGGAGTCAGAGATGACTTTTTGGTTTTGAACTTAAGTAATTGGATGAATGGTGGTACCATTCACTGAGAGGACGCTTTGGAAAAGGGCTAGGTTTTAAGAGGAAGTTGATGAGTTGGACATAATGAGCCAGAGGGCCTTTGAGGTATTCAGAAGGAGATGTCAAGAAGGCAGGTGTTTGAATGGCCAGGAGTTCAGAGTGGTCTAACTGGACATAATACATATGTTTGGGAAACATTTAAAAATGGTAGGGAATTGAGGACATATCCTAAATGAGCCAGAGAAAGAAGAATGTTTAGGGAAGGACTTGGGAGAATTAGAACAGTTAAAGGCTGATGAGGAAGTGGATGAAATAGCAAAAGCAACTGAAATAGAAAGTGGGCAGAGAGATAGAAGCAAGCTAGGAGCCTCTGGTGTTGAAGAAGCCAAGGTAAGAGAAATCAAAAACTGGTGAGAAATCAGATAAGGTGAGGACTGAAATGTCCTTTGAATTTAGCAAAATGAATAGCTAGAATATTAGAGAGAGTCATTTCTGATTCATGAAAGCCACTGGATTGAGAAGCACCCTGAAAGTGAGGAAAGAGGAGCAGCAAGTTGGTACCTGAGGAACAAATTGGATTGATCTTTTATCTTTAGTTCGTGATCTCATCTTCATCCCTGGCCTTAAACTCATTGCTCTTTTCTCTACTGACCATAATTTTTAAGCATTTGGTACACATCTCTCATTCAGACTTTTGTTATTTTAATTACCAATGTGTTTATTCATGAAAAATATATAATATGGTTTTGAGTTTTTCTTTTTTGAAGAATTATTTAAATACTGCTGTGCTGCACATATTCTTCTGTTTCTTGAATTCTTCCACCTAGCCACTCAACATTATACTTTTCATGTCTATCCATGCAGACTTAGTTTCTTTTCTTGCTGTATTATAGTCTATTTTGTTCATGTATGGCATCTCAGTTTTTCTAAGATAAAAATGTAGGTTGTTCTCAAATCTTTAATAATGTGAATTAAGATGTAACAAACACTATTCTACATGTTTTCTGTACTTGGTACAAAAGTTTCCCTGGGGTATATGCCTAGGAGTAGGTTTATTGAATTATAGAACATCCATAGACTCAGTTTCATAAAGTATTGCCAAATTCCTCTGTAGAATGGCTGACCAGGTTACATTCCTGCCAGCTCTACATGGGAGTTCCCACTTCTCATATGCTCCCTATTATTTGATTCTGATATTTTGATTTGGTTCTTTTGACTTGTGGTGATATTATGATGGTGAGTATCATGAAAGTAAATGATTAGATCTATCCAGTGAAATTTAAGGAAAAAAGGAATATATGTGCAATTAACTCTCAAATTTCTGTAAGAAAATTATGAACTCCAGGACAATTTTCTACAGTTGACTACATTGTTTTTTGCTTGGATTACTGTTTCCCTTCATTTATTTGATATGCTTAATGAATCCAAGGACTAACTAAAATATTTGTAGAGGAATCCATAAAAACTAAATTCTCAGGAACCTAAAGTGAGCAACTACAATTTAATAGTAGGCTATTTGTCAATTGTAAGAGCCAGCAGAAAGATACTCTTAGAGACTATTTCCTCTTTCTTTCAAGGTTTTGAGTGAGCCAGAAAACTTCCTGAAATTTACGGGAGCACTTTGAAATGATGATAAGGTTCTGAGTCACCCAGTTCCATGGAAGTTATAGAATCAAGAAAATAAATATGTAGTTTACATTCTTGTCCCCTGTGTGGTATCTCCTGTTTGTGTTTATATTGGCAATTCATGATAACTTTATAACCCTATCTTCCTCTCTTCCCTTTAGCTATGGATGGAAGTATTTCTCATCAACATACTTCATTCCTGCTTATATTCCACCTTGTGTATCAGAAGGTTGTTGTAGTTTACCTACTTAAAGTCAGGTATTTCTACAACAAACAGGAGTTTAAAGAACTCTTTTAAGTAGTAAACTTAGACTACAAGTGATAAAATAACCAAAAAGTAACATTTTTTGGGGGGGGGGTAAAAATAACCAAATAAGCACATATAACTCATAGAGATAGCTCTAAGTAATGTATAAGACTGTGTATTGTTTCGCCACTAATCTTTCCTTATGAAGGATTTGTGATAGTTTGATAGCCTGGAAGCTTGGTCTACACCTCAGCTTATTTTATTTTTTTTCTAACTTTTCGGTGTTGAATTTCATTTTTTATCCTATTAATCCCATTTACTGAAGAAACAATTATCTTTTAGGTTCTTTTAACTTGTAAGAATTGGAGATATGTTCAGATTACCTTATTTAATGGAGTTTATTGAAATAATTCCCTGGGAAATAAGGAAGTAAGAAACAGTTTCAACCATTAAACATTCAGATCTCAAAGAGACAGCAATATATTTTAGGATACAGTTTTTAATAGCTCTGACACCCTGATACTCAGAAACCTAAAAACCTATTGCTTCCTATTCCACAGGCCAGAATTATGGTAACATTTCTTGATGTTTCTGCATCTACTTTTCCTGACACTTCTCCCTGACCCTCTCTTTGTAAATGTCAAGTTCAAATCTCCCCCCGAAAAGGGTGGTATACTTAATCCTTATCCATTTCAGGCTTCCTTCCTGGCCCAAACTGGGCCAAGTTCTCATATGAGATTACTTTATAATCTGTTACCAGCCTCTAATAGCTGCCTCTGGGTCAACTGCTTATTCCTGGTCAAAACATGGTGGCCAGGGTATCAGAATCCCTTTTCTGTGAGCTAACGGGCATGGCAGGACTCAGAGACTGCCTGACAGTGGTCAATATAACTAGAAAGTACCTTGCTTGACGAGATAAATACAAATTACATCTGACTCCTTTGTTAAACATGTAGGAGAGACTTACCATATGTTGGCTTCAGGCATTTTCATGTCTGAGATAATTGTTTTCTAAAGGTTGCCTTCAAAGCTAGTATGGCTAACTTGTCCTGGATTCCCTAGAAGTTCCCAGGTTCAAGCACTGGAAGTTTCACATCTGGGGAAATTCCTCAATCCCAGGCAAATGGGGAGTTGAGTGCTGGTCATCCTAAAGCCTATTCCTTCAGTTTTCACTTTCCTTTCTTCCCTTCATCTTTCCTTCTCTCCCTTTTTTGCTCCCTCCCTTCCTTCGTTCCACAAATACATACCGAGTGCCTGTTATAGCAATCTCAGTGCAGGGTGGTGGGGAAACAGTGGTGAAGAGGACAGATGCATTCCATATTCTTTTTGAATTTACAGTTCAGGCAGACAGAACCTGAACAAATAATTCTAAGCGTGATGAGTGAATGTTAGTGGAAAGGCAAAATGCAGGATACCCTGGGAGAATCTCCATTTGGTTTAGTCATGTGGACAAGAGTGGGTAGTGAGGAAACAACTGAGAACAGGACACAGGAGTGCTCACTCTCGTGGATTATAGTCAAATACATGTGTGTGAGGGGGAGGGGGAGGGCTAGTCAACAAGGAAACAAAGTGAGTGCTCTGAAGAAAATAAAACTGGGTGTTGAAACAGTGACTTGGCAGGTGGGCAGGTGGGCAGGGAAATTCATTTTGTCTAAGACTTGCATGGGAAGAAGGAGGTAGCAATCCATAGTCATGGGAGTGGAAAGGAGACCAGTGTCATTGGCATTAGAGTGATGAGTGATAGATGAGGCCAGAGAAATTGGCAGAGTTCAGATCACATAGAGTCTTGAGTCTTGTAGGCCATGGTAAGAAACTTGGCTTTTATACTAAAGGTGATGGTGAGGGTTTTATGCAGAGAAATGACCTGCTCTTGATTTAAGGAATCGTTCTCTTTCTGTGTAAGATGATTGAAGATTGAAGTATTAATAATACCAACTATAATATTTGATCTGGAAGGAGTAAGAGGTTGATAATATCATTCAATGTCACTGAGAATTTAGGAAGAAGTGATAACTTATGGAGAAAGAAATTCTTTTATATTCAACATATTATGTTTAGTAGGAATAGTGAAGCATAAAAATGGCTGGCTAAAATTTTTAATGTAAAGGTGGTTTTTAAGCTAATATTTAGAAGCCATTGTGTACTTGTACCAGTCGTTTAAAGGATGTGATTATATTAATTCCCCAGAGCAGTGAGTACAGAAAGAGAAAACCAGAGAACCTAAGATCATGTGAGAAGGTAAGTCCAATTTCACAATGTCAAATGTTTGAACCTTGGTTTTGAGGCATTTAAAATGGCAAAAATGTCTTGAGCTTAGCAAATAATTGCCCAATAATGATAGTCTACTTACTAAAACAGACTTTCAAGTCCCATATAGACCGACTATGAATAACCCCCTTGCTTTAGGGAAGGGTATCTGATTCTTAAACTTTTAAAGTAATGCTAACTAGTTGAAACTGGAAACACACAATCAAATTTCAACTTGGCCAGTTACACAAAGTAGATGACTAGATGGTATTCTTTCAGAATGGGAAGATTTTAAATGAGATCTTAAAGAAAACATGCAGACTATGAATTTGAAGGGAACATTGCAGACAAAAAACATGAGTCTAGTCTGGGTCAGTTTGCTGCTTTTCTTTGAGCAGCCTATTTTTGGTGAAAGCTTAGCAAGAAAAATAGAACAATTGGCATTACCTTCCGTTTCACGTGCTCATGAATCAGAAAGATTCAGCCGATATTCAGTTCATCCTTGAGAAGAAGATTGAAAGGGAAACAAATGGAGAAGAAGAAAAAGTGTTAAGCAAAGAAAGAAAAGAGGGACAAATGAAAATCTGAGAAATAGCAACCCAAGAATTTGGGGAACTAGTCTAAGGTGGTCTTTATGGATTACTGGAGAGGCAGGGAGTGAAGAGAAATGGACTGATCTAAGATTAGTATAAGCAAAGGCAATCACAGAGGGAGGAATGAGAGGAAACTCCCCAGTTTCCCATGTTGTGATAACAGGTGCTCTGAGGTCAGTAAGGTACATGTTATTTCCACTGTGCAGAAGAGACAGGGGTTTGATGATATAACTTGTATAAAATCTCAGGGATAGTAAATACTGGACCTAGAATGAGAGTTACAACAATCATGTGTTCTTAATTTTCCAACAGAGTCATGATTTCAGATTTCTGCTTAATGGTACCCAAGGAACATTTTTATTTGTGAAACCATATGTCTCAACTTACTAGAAGCCATGTGTTTTGGGTTCTGGTCCAGCACTTTTCCCACTATACTTACCACATTATCTCCCAGAGGAAGTCTGTCAGATTTTGTAACTTTGTCAGATATTATTCGCTAATAGGTTTAACCATCTGGTATCTAACAGGGAAGTGTAATTCTTCTCACAGTTGGGATGATTCACCCTTAACTGAGTGACCACTAGGCAACTTATTTGAGATAGAAACTTATGTTATAAAGCTAAACTGTGTTCTCCAGAGTGGCATGTGTTTTACTTCTGCAATAATCATGGGAAAACCAAATCATTGGCTTTGTATGGAAGAATAAGGGAAGCATTTTATTGTCTTAACTAAAGTGTTGGTATATTTTGGCAGTGTGGATGAGAAGGATATTAGAAATAGGGCCGAGATGTAGTATATCTCAGAAAAAGAAAAATGTTTTGGCATGCTGTTAATCTACTTGTCTTTCAAAGTAAGAATGCCACCTGTGATATAGTATTTAGGAATTATTTTGTCTTAAAAAATAAAAATTTAAGGAGCAGTCATTAATGATTTGGCCAAAGAGAGTTTCAAGGTTTGACAATGATTCAAGAATATAGTACAACATGATTTGAAGCAAAGCATCTTGATTGATGAGAAATTCAAACAGGTACAGGTCATATTTGTGAATAGTAAACTGTGGAGGGGTAGTTTATTTGGATGTAGGTAATCTGCAAAATGAAGACCTTAAAATACGTTTTGTGGAGAATGTCTTTAATGAACTTTTTTGCTAGAAGCACAAGGTGTCATGGAAACTGGGAAAAATTATAAAAATAATTTTATAAATATAAAAATGTATATAAATATATATAGATAAATATAAAAATAATAATAATTAGTATCTCAGATCTACAGTACTTTTTGCTGGATGACAGAGGATTATGTTTCCAGAAAACACTTATTGAATGTCTTAGTAGGTAATGTATAGGATTAAAAATAATCTTAGAAGTGCCTCTGCTTTCAAGAAGCTTACATTCAAGTAATGAAGATAAGACATATAAATATGAAGAGCTGATGAGTCTCTCTTTGACTCTTATCTCCCTCTATTTCCTGTCTTATATGTCATTTAGCCAAACTGTTTTACTCACATTTTCACCGAATACTAAACACATTTGAATCTCCTTGTCTTTTCTTAGAGTTCTCACTTAGAAAGCATCTCCAGCCCCTAATCTCTGCAAACCCAAATCCTACCAATCTTTCTGGCTTGGCATGTGGTTGTATTTAGCTAAGTTAGAAGAAAGCCTTTTTATCATTAAGGAGGTCGAGAAATTAGATATTGGGGTATTGGAATCACCATCAGCCTGATGTTCACTGAAAACAGCGGCTGATGGTGGAATAGAAAGAAGGCCTATGAGCGAGTGGCTGATATAATGAAAGGAGATGAGAGTATTCTAGAAACTGGTAGAGGATGGAAAACATGGTGAGGAAAACGTGGCATAAATGAAAGGTTTCCTCTTTGAAGAGCAAAGGTAATGAGGGGAGATTGCAGATAAGCGGCTTGGAAACAGTGATTAGGAAGAAAGAGAAACCTTCATCAGGAGCCCCAGGAATGGGGTATTCAAGATTGGATATGTGGCCATCTGCCTTGTGCTATCTCTAGAAGGTGGCCTGATTCCAGTTCGGGGCCATTTAGGATTGGTGGAAGGACCAATCATATGAAAGGCTGAGCCCACAGAGAGGCTAGGAGTTTGTTCCTGATGGCACAGGGCTTCCACAGAGCAGAGTGGGAGGGATAGATTGGGCAGATCAGGTGCTGGCATTGGAGGGATCACGTGGAATAGGACAAAGAGGATGGAGGAAATTGGAAGGCATGGAGGCAGCTCTGCAGCTGCTGAGAATGAATAACTGGATCAGAAAATGTAATTAGGAGAGAGCAGAGTAGGATATAGCAAGAAAAGGAAGAAGTGAATGTGAAATAAGTTGTGACTCTGTATTTTTAAGTATGATTGCCAGGTAGGATATCAGTGAGCTGTGGATTTCAGTACTGACTCTGTCAGCTAATAGAACTTTAAGACTAGTAAATTAATGTGTTTAAATCTATTTTTTAGGCCGGGCGCGGTGGCTCACGCCTGTAATCCTAGCACTTGGGAGGCCGAGGCGGGCGGACCCTTTGAGCTCAGGAGTCCAAGACCAGCCTGAGCGAGAGCGAGACCCAGTCTCTACTAAAAATAGAAAGAAATTATATGGACAGCTAAAAATATATAGAAAAAATTAGCTGGGCATGGTGGCGTATGCCTGTAGTCCCAGCTACTCGGGAAGCTGAGGCAGAAGGATTGCCTGAGCCCAGGAGTTTGAGGTTGCTGTGAGCTAGGCTGATGCCACGGCACTCACTCTATCCCGGGCAACAGAGCAAGACTCTGTTTCAAAAAAAAAAAAAAAAAAAAATCTATTTTTTAATCTGTAGAACGGAGATAATGGCATTTGCCAGACATTTCTCACAAAGTTGTCTTGAGAATCATATTAAATATAATTAAATCATATTAAATATGATCTTATTAAATATGTATTTCTCTAGCAGAAGGAATATTATCATTGGAGTGAAATTACTTGGTAAACTATAAATTGCTATTTAAATGCAACAATTAGAATTATTTTTGTTAGAGAAGTTGGGATTTATTAGCCCCAGAGTTCCAAGTAGAATACTATTAATAGCATGAATCAAGATTTTATTATATGATGATATACATCTGAAGAAATGATTTTCTGTACAGCATTTCCTTCTCAGGTGAGCTACACTATGTGGGATTCTACTGGGAATTGAATCCTGGAATCCAGTGAAAGATAGAAGGAGATTACAATTAGGGGGCATTATGTGCTGTAATTGTTCTTGGACCTTGGGGTTTTCTTGTTAAGAAAAAAAGAAAAAATTCACTGTCTTTTTTTTTTTTAAATCAATCTTTAGATGTCTGCTTCATTCTCCCATGTCCAGGCTGGTCATTTTACTGAAAATTGTTGCCAGTAGTATGTGCTGTGTTTAGGAAGAGGGTGCTAGAGGGGAGTAATTACAAGTACTCTGGTCTTTCATCTAAACCCAGGAATCTTAAGTGACAGTTGTTTGAGGGACTTGTCATTCAATTAAGTGGTTTGAAACACTGCCAGTGGTTAAAAACCCGTGTGGTTCATAGGAGTTTGCAGCCACCGGGCCGTGCAATCTCACCAGAGCACTCTCATTTCATTGGAAACCACTGCTTTGTTGGCCAGAAGGATGCCGGGCAGACATCCTGACCACGATGTTTACGTCTTGAGGGCAAAAATCACAATGGAAATTGGACCTGAGTCTAGCAGAAAATGATTTTTCCCCCCAAAATGTATAGCATGGAAGTTAGAAATGAAATGACTGTGTATGTTTTTAGCCCATTGAGGAGATGCAGAAAGGGTAAGAGTGGAGAGGGAGACTTTCTTTTTACTCTTTTTTTCCATCCACGAATTAGGGATTCCATTTCTATATCAACCAATGATGTTTAAGTTTCTCTTTCATAGTTGGTGTTGCGCTGGGTGCATGTGGGTTGAAAAGAAAATAGAAAGCAAAGTACTGTATAAAATTTGCAAATGAGTTGGGGAATTACAACTGATAGTGAACAATTACAAGGCAATTCGTAAGCCCTGTTAGGACTATTAGGTATGGATAGAATTCAAGAGAGCCCAATAGTAAGTAGTATTATGCTAAAACCTTTAAAAGCCATATTACTAAGAACTTTAAAGCCATTATAGATGTGAAGAAAGAGGTTATTTTTTAAAAACTTGTCCTATAGGCTAGTAGTAACTACACAAAATTTTCCTACCTCAATTCTATGTGACTGCAATTTAAACATTGGATGAGTGCTATGGAGCAAATGTAAGGTAAAGATATTTAAGTATAAAAAGGCAAAGTGAGGTTAAACTGCCCTAGTATTTTATGTCCTTCCTTGATATCATCCAAATTACCTATTGTCAGAATAATGTTGCCTTTATTTTAAATTTGGTAGTCAAACAGGAAGCCTTTCTTATCAATGTCTGTCCTTGCATCAGGAATTAAAGAAGCCTATTCTCTAAGAACAAAGGACATCCCCATTCAAAAAATTGCCCCCTGTAACCCTAACCTGATACCTGTTTGCCTTTAAACCTTCCACAGTAGATCATTCCTCAGGCACACAGAGGCATCTCCTCTCTCAGCTCCACATTTATCAGCAGAAAAAAAGCAAACATCGCTATTTCACAGGTACACAGTGTCTCCACACCTATTGGGGGGGCAGTGGTGACCTCACCCTGGCCCAAACCACCCAGGAGGAGCCTTTGATGTGACCGGAGCCTCATGTTTTAATACAGTCTAAACATCTCACATTTGAACTACATGAGTCCCATTTCCAGTCTTGTTAGAAGTGATATCAAAGATGGTCTCACGCCTGTAATCCTAGCACTCTGGGAGGCCGAGGCAGGAGGATTGCTCGAGGTCAGGGGTTCGAGACCAGCCTGAGCAAGAGTGAGACCCCGTCTCTACTAAAAATAGAAAGAAATGATCTGGACAACTAAAAATATATATAGAAAAAATTAGCTGGGCATGGTGGTGCATGCCTGTAGTCCCAGCTACTCGGGAGGCTGAGGCAGAAGCATTGCTTGAGCCCGGGAATCTGAGGTTGCTATGAGTGAGGCTGATGCCACGGCACTCTAGCCTGGGCAACAGAGTGAGACTCTGTCTCAAAAAAACAGAAAAACAAAAAAAAACAAAAAAAACCCCAAAGATGGTCACATTTTAATGGTCTTTTACCCTAAGACAGGACAACGGGCCAGGGAAAGCTTGGTAGCTTGGTGAGACTGTGTTTCTTCCCTGTGTTACTCTTCTGCCCATCTATGTCCATTCTTCTTTCCCTACTTTATCCCTAGGCCACATGTCTGTCACTGGTGGGATAGACTGGTTCTGGGAAAAGAAAGAGCTTTCAGGGAAAATGATTCCACTTCCTTTTATAAGATAAAAAAAATACTCCACAAGAGATCATTCTACATTGACTTTCCCCAGCAGAGTGGGTGACATTTATATTTGGGGTCAGGCACTTAGTGGATTTATAGCACAGTGAGAGAGTTTTCACAGGAGGATGATAATTAACAAGTGGGCCAAGGAAACTAGGAGTTCCAAGTTTCATTTTATGGACTTAAAGCTGGTGCTCATTTGAGCAGGACAAAAGTTTAACAGTCATATGGTATAAGAAATTCATTTTATGGAGGAAGATATTCTTGGTTTCAAACTGAGTCACGCCCTTAGTGGAAAAGATTCAGTGATCAAATTATGTCATGGACGGGCTGGTGTTGAAAAGCTCTGAGGAGCTATCTTTCATAATAACAGACACACACACACACACACACACACACAGGAGTTAAATCTCATGTTAAGACACTTAAAGGTCATTTTTGTTTATGAACTCATAATAATAACATACATTTACTATGTGATGATGTGCCTCATACTCTTCTAAGCACCTGATAGATTTAATTCATTTAGTCCTCACAACAACCCTATGACATAGGTACTGTTGCTCTCATTCCATTTTCCAGATGGGACAGCTGAGGCAGAGAGAAGTTAAATAACTACCTCAAAGTCACCCAGCTAGGAAGTGGCAACAGTAGGATCAAAAGCCAGGCATTTGGCTGCTAACTCCATGCCTGAAGCCATCGTGTTGTGTTATGTCTCTGCAGTATCCGACTCAGAAAATCAGATAGATGTTTTGTATTTCTCACCAATTTTTAAATTGAAATTTTTAGACTAGATTGATTGTTTTTAAAGAACAGTGCACTTTTATGTTTGTGTTGCTATCATTTTTTCAGCACAGTGATGTATAAGTATAAGACTGATCAGCTTCTGTGCTTCCCTGTTAAGAAGCAATGTTTACGAGGAAGAAAACCCATACAAAGCTTTGACTAAATGGTCCCATTTGTATACTTCTCTGGAGGGAAAAATGTCTTTGGGAAATTTTATGACATTACTTTCTTTGAAATTGTTAAAGCCTTTATTTACCAAAGTGTTCACCATAAAAAGTAAAACTTCCTCTGTGCTCCAAATTTTGGCCCAGTTGGTTAATCTTTCGGAGGTGTTGAAAACAGGGGCTTTAATTAGCAATTTTATCAGTTAACCCAGTCACTCAGCTCCAGTTCTTATCTGAATCCTTGGTAGTGCAGGCACTTAGGGACATCAGAAAAAGGCCGACTTGTCAGTGTGACAATTGAGAGGACTTCTGTGAAGGGAGAAAAAAAGATCTCAGAAATGGATGGTATTAAATGGAATCTGATACCAATCCAAAAGAAATGATCTCACCAAAGGAACCTAGAATAGGTCTTGGTTTCTCTTGTATATCTCTGTAATCCTCTACGGAATGTCACTTTTGTTGGGCAAGACAGAGTCAGTAGTCTTAAGTAGTGAGAAGATAGGACTTAAAACAAGTGAAATTTCTAAACCAGTTAGTCACTGAGTTGAATGTAACCCTGGAGTGGCACTTCAGTATCCAAAACCAAGGAAAAGATTGGAAAATTAGCACAGGGCTTGTAGAACTCAGTTTCCTAGTGGAAGTGAGAAAAATCTCAGTAACATAAAGTGTACATAAAGAACATTAACTTTTTGCGTTCTCTAACGCAAGTTGATTGGGGGGCTTGAATCTTTTCCTAAATTCAATTTATTTTTTCTTGTGATATCCTTTATTGATTGCATTCCTGATTTACTAAACATCTTTTCTTGTATTTGGACTGTATTAAAATGTATTACTACTTGGAAGTAAACTTCTACTTCTTCAGAAATAAAAAGCCCTTAAGCTATAAAAAGAAGATCCATAATTTCATTATCTCAGCATGGGCCTGCTATCATTGCAACAGCAGAGCAAGTAACAGGGGAAAAAAAACTCCATAAGGGATACATTGGAGCCAGGAGATATTTATGCTTGCCTAAGCAGTTCTGATGATTTGATAGTTGAAATGTTTATGCTTTTGTTCAGTTAGATAATGTACTTGGGACATCTATTTTAAACAACAGATAATCGTAGTTCGTACTGAGGGGGCTGACATAGTGGTAGTTCGTATCTGAGGATAATTAAAACAAACTTAGATTGTTGTAGCACAGGGTGACTATTTTTGGCAAAGCAATACTTAGCTTTTCATGCAAAAAATGATAGTGTTTTAGATTTATTATAAAACTACAGAAAAACACGTTTTTCTTCAGAAGCAGAAGGATGGAACATTAGTTAGAGCTTAAGGAAAATTTACTTTGTTGTTATTTTTCATTCAACTATGCTTGAAAAGTAAAATTTGTGTATGACTTTATTGTGTCTTTAGTTCAGTATTCTTTTTTTTCCCCTCCTTATTGTTTGACCTAATTTTGAAGTAGCGAAAAGTGCCAGAATCAAAGATCAGGTTAAATTTTCCCTAAAGGATATTGAATGTCATGGCCATTATTCTAATAATAAGAGGTTTGCTTAGCTGTTTTGATTTCCACAAGCTCAATAGTTCCCTTTCTGAGAAAAAAACACCTTTTGCCTAAAGTTTTCTCACAAGTAAGCAAGCTAGATATCATGTCAATCTTTGACTCTGAGCAAGTTGGAATCACTGCTGCTTTCACTTATTTATTGAGATATAGGAAATTATGAGCAAATAAAATGCAGAACTCAGCTTAATAGCCTTACTAGGCTTGTGTTTTCTACATATAAACTCTGTAGGAGATTTAAATCTTACACTTTACTAGTTCCAATAATGGGACACTGGCAACACAATCCCTGGCTCTTCATGGGGCTAAATCTCAGGATTTGATGTAAATAATAATTAATATATAACTCTATATAACTCTGTCTGTCTCTATATGTAATTACTAATAACTTCAGCCAGTTATGAGTGAGTTTCAAGTGTCTCTCTTGCCATCACCTCATAACTTCTCAGCTTATGTCCTTTGGTGCCCAGATTCCTACATCTATCTAGAATCTATAATGTGTTGATCCATCATCCATTAATTGTCCCTCCTTCCTTTCATATCCCCCCTTTCCTCCTTATCTGGCTTAAATTCTATAATTTGTAATCACTTACTTTCATACACCTTCAACTCCTTGCCTGTTTCTTACTTTGTTGTACTAACTTCTTGCCTACTCTGATCCTATGCAGCTACCATGGCTGGAAAAATACACATAAGCAAGCCAGCTGGCTTCATTTGAAATTCATGCCTGCTAACCCCAAGTGAGACGTTAGATGACCACCATCCTTTTTACATTTCTCTACTCCATTCACTCTCTCCATTTCCTAGAGGAGGCAGTGGTTCTTAACTGGGCTGATTTTTCCCCCAGGGGACATTTGGCAATGTCTGGTAACATTTTTGATGGTTGCAACCTTGGGAAGGGAGTGCTGCTGACATCTAAGTGGGTAGAAATCAAGGATGCTGCTAAACATACCATGATGCACAGACAGTCCCCCACAACAAAGAATTAGCCTGCCCAAAATGTCTATAGTACCAAGGTTGAGAATCCCTGCGTAGATAATTTCATATCCTTTCTCTCTTTAAACTTCCAACACTCCTTCCTATCTGTACTTTCAACTAATGATCTTACTTCTTTTTCCATCGGAGAAAATAAAAGCAATGAAAAGAGACTTATCCGCTCCAGCCTACTAACACACCTACCCCCATCATGTATCATCATGTGTCTATGCTTTCCTTCTGGTACAATGGATGCCCATCTCTGGTCCTATAGAAGGCCAGCCCCTCTACATGTATACTCGTTGATCAGGGACATAGCTCCAAGATCTGGAAGGGTGAAGCTATATGTTTGCTAAGACTACTTCTGTTTTAGAACCCAACAAAGTTGAATGGCAGCCTGCAGACCTGAGGGGCATCACTTTGGGTGAAATTCTGTTCATATAATATTATGATGAATTGGATTGCCTGTTAATGACTAAATGGAACTCTAGTAATGTGCCAGTATTTTTTGACTCCCATTTTCCAGGTTATATCCACTACAAAGGATATCATTTGGGAAGGAGTTTCTGAGAACTGCTTCCTACTAGGATTTCAAACTGTGTGGTGTACATATCTCAGTAGTCTGGTACTGTGCAACAATCTTGATGATCAAATGCTTCAAAAGGGTCCTGGTTATAATGGATAAAATATAACAGCAGTGTGCCCAACATACCACAGTGGGCTATGCACAAATACATGCCACCTTCTTTTTTGTAGACAAAAAGCTATCAAGCAGAATAGGGAAAAACCACGAGTTAACAGTGAGTTCCTGATGGGATCCTAACAGTGGGCACCAAGTGGTGGATCCCAGTTCCTCTGGGGGGTGGCCCCACCCTGAGACAGGAATGCTGTGGGGGGCCTGGGACACACTGACTAAGTGATATCTAGGTGTAGCAGGTGTAGCTACCACTCATCTAACCCTACTGTGGGGGACCCAACATTTTGGATGCAAAACATGTATCCTAACTGCACTCAGGCCACTAACACATGATGGCAACATGTATGATGGATTAAACAACACTGGCCCACAAGACACAAAAGGGCCTTAGGGGAGATAGGTGCTGGTTTAGGTATCCTGGGAAAAACTGAATTTGTTTTTAATGAGAAGCAGCATCTAGAGGAAAAAGATTTATTACACAGCGTAAACAAATTACAGGGGTTCCCTTCCAGGACGAAGGCAAAGGATGGGAGTCAGCCTGGAAAGATAATGAGGCTTTAGCAAAGTGGGTCAGGTTGACTCAACCAATAATGCTGGAGAAGGCTGGAACCTAGTGTTGGGAAAGAGCTTGTAGCCTGACCCAGTAGGGCCTCTTGGGTATTTGAATACAAATGGGGGATGAAGTAGCCATGGGGCAATGGCCTTCTATTTGGGCTGCTGAGGCTCACAGACACACCTTTGGGAATCTTATGGCCCTCCAAATTTATGGAAGTTCTCTTGGGCACTTATAATTTGTATCAATGTGCTATGTTGTCCTTGTCCCCAAAGTAGGTAGAAATAAAACATATAGTTTACTAGTATAGTTGGTAGAAGCTATTCTAAATATCACTCATGTCTTCCTCACAGGAGGGAGGTAGGCCCTGCTACATAACAACACACAACCGTAGCCAGGCCGGTATAAGTGTGTGGGATAAGACAGGGTGGTTGACTTTGTCCCCAGTGACCTTGGAACCCAGAAATAACTGAGCCAAGGCCAACTGTAACAGTGCATGTTCTTAATAATATCTGGTATATGGGCAAGGGTTGATTCTGTTAAGAAGGCAAAGCAAATACCTCTGTAATTTTTACTGATTTGTTCTGAAATGAAACAGAATTGTACTATGACTGTACTGCAATATGGTGTAATTCTGGTGGTGTTGGTAAGATTCACTGCCTCATGTAAACAAGTCTCATGATAACACTGATATGGATGGTCAATTGTATTGAAAAATTGAATTATAGCTCCCTGAGAATGTAATATCTGCGGAAAATGACTGGCCTGGGAAATAACTAGACACAGCTATTCTAAGCTGATTTCTATGCTAAATAGTTCAGCACAAACTTATCACAACTTACAAATAGAAGTAGTTCAGGGGGAATCAAGTATAACAGATAAGTACAAGAATATTAAAATATATATAATGGTTTCTTAGGTTGAGTTAGTTGTTTCTTTAACCTGGCTTTTCCAAATGTTAGCTATATTTAGTACCATTGCTGTGTCTATTCTATAAATGCTACACCAAATGTAAATCTTCTGGCAGGTATAATCATTTTGCTGTAAAGGATCTGTGTAAAAGACCATTTTGGTCTTTGTATCTGGTTTCTGGCACAGAGTTCCTAAAACGCTCAGAATTGCCTGAGTGATTAGGGTGACAGGAGTATCTTTTGTTCTAATGAGGTGATTCTTGGTGGGCTCCTAGAGTGCTTCAGGATGGGGGTTGTAAACAGAAAGACCAAGATTTGATTCGCAGCTTGGAACTTTCTGTTCCACCCCCACCCGACAACCTCTGGGGAGGGGAAAGGGGTTGGAGATTGAATTAATCACCAATGGCTACAATCATGCCTAGGTAATGAAACATCTATAGTACCCCCAAATAATAGAGTTTGGGAACTTCTGAACTGGCCAACACATCCAACTGCCAGAAGGCTGGCATACCCCAACTCCATGGGGACAGAGGGTTCTGTGCTTGAGACACTTCTAGACCTTTCCCTATTTAAACTTCTTCATCTGGCTGTTCATTTGAATCTTCATAAACTGTGATATAAGTATAGCATTTTCCTGAGTCCTGTGGGGTCTATAAAATTATTGAACCTCAAGGGGTGGATTATGGGAACCCCTGACTTCATAGCCAAATCAGACAGAAGTGTGAGTAACCTGGGGACCTAATACTAGCAACTGGCATCTGAAGTGGGAAGTCTTTTGGGACTGAGCCCTTAAGCCAGTGGAATCTGATTCTAGCTCGGGGTAGTTAGTGTCAGCATTGAACGGGATTTTTAGGACACCTAGCTGGTACTGGAGAGTTGGAAAATTGGTTGGCATGAGGAAAAAAACCATTCGCTGTGCATGTGCGTGACCTCCAAACACTGACTGTTTCAAAGCTCAGCCCTGGATCACCTCTGTTCTCTGTCCACACTCACTTCTGATTGGAGATTGTATTTGGTTTCATGGCTTTAAATATCATCCATATTTTCTGGACTCCCAGTTTTGAATTATTTGCCTGAATTTTACCTTCAATTCCAGACTCTTTCATCCAGGTGCCTTCTGTACATGTCCGCTTGGATTTCTAGTACATATTTCAAACTTAGCCTGTATGAAACCAAACTCATGTTCTTTCCTCCCCAAACTTCTCCTTTCATAGTTTTTTCAATAAATGGTAGGCCCATCCTTCCAGCTGCTATAGCCAAACACCTCAGTGTCACCCTTGTCTCTTCTTTTTTGTGATCTCACATCCTGCATCCAATTTATCAGCAAATCCAATTAGCTCCACCTTTAAAACATCAGAATTTGACAACTTCTCACCATTTCCACTGCTATCATCCTGATCAAGCCACCATCATCTTTCACTTGGAATCCTGCAAAATGCATAATATAGATCATCTTTTTTCCATTCTTGCTGCAATCTAGTCAATTCTCCAATGCCTCTCATTCAACTCGAGTAAAATCCAGAGCCCTTAAAACAACCGATAAGGCTGTAGGTGATCTGGCTCCCATTCTGACCTACCAATCTCCCCCATATTCATGCCACACCATCCTTAGCCTTCTTGCTATTTTTCTAACAGTCTTGAATTGTTTCTGTCTTAAGGCCTTTGCATTTGCTCTTTCCTCTGCCTGGAACATGTCCCCCCCAGATATTCCAGTGGCTCTCCCCTCAGTTTATTCAAATATTTGCAGAAATGTGTCCTTGTCAGTCAAGCCTACTTGGGATATCCTAACACAATCAATTCCATCATTCATTCTCTGTCAGCCTTTGTTGCTTTACTTTTCCTCACAGAATTTATCCCCAGATTTTATTTATTTATTTATTTATTTATTAAATTCAGCTCATTATGGGGGTACAAAAGTTCAGGTTATATATATTGCCCATGCCTCCCCATCCCCCCGAGTCTGAGCTTCAAGCGTGTCCATTCCCTAGACAGTGCACATCGCACTCATCATGTAGGTATACACCCATCCCCTCCCCCCACCCCCATCCCCCCCAGTCAGAACTTCAAGCATGTCCATTCCCCAGGCAGTGCGCATCGCACTCATCAAGTAGGTATACACCCATCCCTTCCCTCCAGCCCCCACCTCTGACCGATACCCAATTTATCCCCAGATTTTAAACCACATGTTTTACTTTTCTTTAAAGTCCACGTTCCTCCTCTATGATCACATAAGATTCCTAAGTGTCAGGATTTATTTATTTATTTTTTTGATCTGTTTGTTTACTGCTATATCCCTAGCACTAGAACAGTTACTGGCACATGGTAGATATACCCACATATGTGTTAGAAAAATGAATGAATAAAAAAATTGTAATGGGATACCATACAAACCATTCAGTGATACAAAGTCTGGCTGGTTTAAGAAAAGACCCCAAGTGATGGTATTAAGGAGAAAATGTTTCCATAAAAATAGTGGAGAGTGGTGACAAAGGAACAAACAGCTTTTGACTATTTACTCTGTTTAGGCACATTAATAGTTTCTTTATATATAGTATCAAATTAAATATATATAATAATTCCTATGATGTGGGTATTCAACCATTTTATAGAAATAGTAACAGATTCAGAGAAGTAAAAGTAATAGCTGAAGGTCACATGGCTAATAAGTGGAATAGATGCATTTCAAAGTTAATACTGATTACAAAACTTATAAAATTTTCATGTTATCATGCCTTTTACAAAGAGGCTAGGAAATGCCAAGAGACCCCGAGATTGGTTGTGAGTGCCATAGCGTCCTCTGATGGACATTAATGAGTTTTGATCTTTTTTTTTGATACTTTCTTAAAAATACTCATATCTTAAAATAATCACATATCACAGGATTTGGGCAATATAGGGAAATAATGATCAAGTATTTAATCAACATTAAGTATCCTATTAATTATATTACATTCTTTATTTTGGATACTGTTTGCTAAGAAAACCATCTCAGGGTTACATTGTGTAGAGTGAAATCACATTGAAATATTAACTATAACTTGGCAGGATCTTTTTTTGAAGCTTTAGAAAAACCATTTTCATGATTTATATAATTTTCTAAAGTTGCATCATATAATGCATTTTAACATAGCCTCTGTTTTCTGTACTGTTATAACTGTGCACTATACAAAATATAGTGTAACAGTATTTATTAATATTTTCTTTTGAATTTGTTCCTGGGCCTGTGAAGATGTTCCCTAACCCCTACCTTTACAAGCTTCCAAAAGAGATTATGTGTACCCTTTTAACAGAAAATGGAATGTAAGTAGTATTCAATTAATTCAGTTGATTATGAGAACACGTTCCCATTTGGAAGGGGCAAATTTGGTAAGCCTCACAATAAATAGATTTATATTTTATTTTTGACTGTACCATCATCAATTTGGGGCAAATAAATTAATGATTTTGTATGCTAATAGAGGTCACAGAGCAGTCAATGTCTTGATACTAATGTCTGATGATTAATACCAGTCCTTTTATTTTGTAATGTTTTAAAGGACATTTATTAACTTTTGCAGAATATCTTTCTATGGGATGTGAGAAAGTTTTATCATATGGAACAAACTCAAAGAAAGATATTAACTTGCATGGGGTTGAACAACACAAAATCAGTGGTCCATTACTCTCAATGGCAGCTGTAGGTCAGGGAATAACTATGATGAAGAAACGGTCTTTTACATGATAATAGGATCACAAAGCTCTTTGAATCATTTACTACCTATTATTTAAAAATGAGTTCTATTTAATAGTAGAAAATTTAAAAAGCATTATAAAACCACAACTTGGGACATTGAAGAGTAATTAAAAACTGTAATATTGAAGGATTCCATGAACATGGGAAATTGCTCACAATATAATGCCAAATATAAAGGCTATAAGACAATGTGTACAATAGAATATAAGTTTTGGAAATATATATTTTTATTTGCACATAAAAATGTTTTTTTTTTTTTTTTTCTTTTTGAGACAGAGTCTCACCCTGTTGCCCAGGCTAGAGTGAGTGCCGTGGCGTCAGCCTAGCTCACAGCAACCTCAAACTCCTGAGCTCAAGGGATCCTCCTGTCTCAGCCTCCCGAGTAGCTGGGACTACAGGCATGCACCACCATGCCCGGCTAATTTTTTCTATATATATTTTTAGCTGTCCATATAATTTCTTTCTATTTTTTTTTTTTTTTTAGTAGAGATGGGGTCTCGCTCTTGCTCAGGCTGGTCTCGAACTCCTGAGCTCAAATGATCCGCCCACCTCAGTCTCCCAGAGTGCTAGGATTACAGGCGTGAGCCACCGCGCCCGGCCTGCACATAAAAATGTTAAAGGTGCTTATGTTTGAGAGGTGGTATATGTCTTAAGGTTACTGTAGTAACTCTATTACTTTTATTGAATTTAATTTACTGAGCTGCTGACTCTGGGGCTAGGAGGGAGGCAGTTTCACATAGTCATTCAAGGATCACCATCTTCATCTCAGGTTTTCCAGTGTTCTCTGGGCATTGGCAGTCAACTGGCAGATGGGAAAGGAGAGAGAGTGAAAGATCTCTGGAGGGTTTTATGGGCCAGGTTAAAAAGTGGAGCAAATTACTTCTGCCACATTAGCTAGAACTCAGTTGCATGGCCACATGTAATTGTAAGAAGGGTGGAAAGTGTGATCTGTTTCTATGCCCAGGAGGAAAAGAAAATGGGTTTTGGTGAACACATAATAGTCTCTGCCTAAGGTGAGATCTTGGGTAATATGTTTAGTCATTCTCAGGCTCTGCTTTTTTAAAGTGATCATTGGATTTCTGTGTCTCTGCTTAAGTCAGAGAGCAACATATATCATTACTTGTTTTTGTACCAATTCTCACTACCACAGCCACCACCAGAACTTCAGACTGGCAACAGGGTTCTTTATAAGGACCTAAGTCAGATATTACCTGGGAACAGTCTTTTAATGACATTGGACCACTCACACTCTATTGTCTCAACCATTATTTCATTGTGAGTCAGAGTTTTCACAACTTGCCATCAATCCATTGAGTACCATTAACCATGAGCCATAATAACACATGACCACAAAAATAAAATAGCTAGTTTCAGCTACAAAAGTTTTATGTATTTGACATTTAGTGTATAATAGGTGTTAGAGAATTTTGTTTTTGATTGATCGTTAGCCTTCCTAAATGTTTCTGCGTGGTGGTCTTTTCTGTCGACGTGCTGGGACTCCCTGGAAGGCAGAGACAAAGCCTTCATTCTGTAAATCTCTGTTACTATGTGCTTGGATAATTGATTTTTAGTCTCCTTCTGCTATATGACAGGGCTTCTGTTGTTAAGATCAACAATAGCAAGCTTATGTTGTTAAGGCCAAGTGGAAAGATTTCTAAGTTTAGTGGTAAAGTTCTAGTTTCTAGCTGAGCTTCAGAAATAATTGGTTTTCTGGAAGGTCCACGGACACAGAGGTACTCTCTAACCTTTTTTGGATGATTTAGGCAAGTAGTTTCTCCTCTCTGTCCTTGATTTCTTTATCCGCAAAATGAGGATAATAACACTAATAACATCTGCTCTTTCTCTGATATCCCTGCGAAGATCAAATTGGTCTTAGTTTTTACTTATGAACATAAAGGATGAATGTGACATATCTAGACTTTAGAAGTATGAGCTTTTACAGTATTTAATTAGATCCTGCTGGATAGTCTTACTTGTCTCTCAAGATCCATTCTCTAGTCTTGTCCATTTTTCTCTGTCTTCCACGAGGCTGATCTCCATGGATTATAATCAGGTAGATCCTCTGACCTATGAGTTAGGCCAAAGGGAAGTGCCAACAAGAGATTGGATGGCAGGAGGAAAGAGAATTTGGGGTATCTATTCAACAACTTCTTTCCTGTAGGATTGCAGGGAGGCAATGGTGTTTCTCTACCAAAAGCCACAATTCCTATCTGGCAGGTCTCTCCTCCAGTGCCTCTTTCTCCAAGTTCCTTACCCCTGCCCTTTCAAGTCTATGGTGGTAGTAGTCTCAGGGTTGCTAACCCCTCTATGTTTTTACCATCCCTTGTGGTTGCCTTTAATCCTGCCTACACCTTTATAAGTGGCCCCCTCATTAAACTCAGATCAATCACCCCTTTTGAGCGTGCCATCTGTATCCTGTTGGGATTCTGATTCATGGAGAGATTTCTTCAGAGGTGGACAGAATGTTCATATTCTCCTATGTGCACTATACAGTAGCAACACGTGCTTAGTCTGTATACAGGAAACTGAACAGAATTCCTGACATTTAGGGCTTTAAATTTCAGAGATGACATCAACTTTGAAAAAAAACAATGAAAGGGCATATAAACATTGAGAAATTTCAGATGCAAATTATTTACAAGTTGTGCAAATATTGTGCATGCGTAATAATGTAGGACGTTACGCATGTTACCATGTATATCCAAGTCAGCTCCTAAACAAAAGGCTCTCCAATTATCTCCTGCTTGGGTAACTTTTGTCCAGTTTCTCAAAGAACTTGTGTTTTTCCTCTGAAGACTTCACCTTCGGTGTCCTTTCTTCAAAGTATTTCTCTGGCATAATACAGGGGTTTAATGTATGATTAAATTGACCCTACATCCCAGTTAGACTGAGACAGTTTCACATTAAGTGCCAGTTTAATTATTAGTACCACCCCCTTACACTCTTAAAAGTTTCCCAGTTTGGATGATAAATTAGATGGTTCCTCATGCATAATGGTCCTTTATTACTATTTGTGGAGGTCTTGGGATATAAGCTAGGTATAACCTGAGTAAGTTTCAAAAACACAGCCTCATTCTGCTACACCAATTTATTTTATATAAACTCTGTAGTAGTCTGTGTCTTTTGGTTTGTTTCTATGGTTGGCTAACAAAGCATGGTAGACTTAATTCTTTGGTCACTTAGTTTTTCTTTGTTGGCCCTAGGTTTAGCATTCAATTCCAGGTTGAAATAGCTTTCTCTGTAGACATTTCAACCTTATATAAGTCTTCCATTCAAAAGCAGCAAAGTTCTTGTCTTTCTTATCTATAAATTGGTTCTTTGATAGTTTGAATAGCAGCACATTTTTCTTCCTCTTGCAGAAGTCACTTGGAATCATATTTTTCTTTGCTTTCCCTGTTTTATTCTGTTCTTCAGTTTTAAATGTATCATGACGCTTCTGGATTTCTCTGTGTAGCTTGTAGAATTTCAGTTTCTTTTTCTCCAAACTCTTCATGTTTTTGAACTCTATTTCTCTCTAAAAAGATTACATTTTACTTTAACACTTCCTCCTTCAAATCATAAGTATAGTTCTCCCACCTTTTATTTAATATAAACATTCATAAATTTAAAGTCCACTTTACATTATAATTGTGTCAACCCTGGGAGATGGTAAAATTTTGATCCCCTGTGGGAGTCTGAGGAGAGGAGTTTTCCCCACGATATATCATTGAAGATTTCTGAAATATGAAATCATAGGCAGAATTTTATCTTTTGCAGTCACTACCACCTAGTCAGAGATAGAAAGCTTATTTTAAGATAGCATGCATAGACGTTTAATAACCTGGCAACTGCACAGAATTTTTCCTCTAGCAAATAGTATTTGATAAATAACCATCTAGTCATGAAACAATATCATAATAAAATGTTTTCTGTTTTTAAAGATATTGACTACATATTAAAATATCTGCTGCCATAATTTACTCTGGTTTCTGTGTATTTTCTATTTTTAAAATAGTTTGATTAGTTGAAACATTTATTTTGTCATTTATCCATTTACTCATATAGTCAAGAAATATTAATTGAGCACGTACTGGATGTCAGGCACTGTGTTAGGCAGTGAGGATAAAATGGTGAATGAGAAAGAATCATTGCTCTCAGGGAGCTTATAAGACTCGTGGGAAACAAATAGGTACCTGAAGAATAGTGTGATGAGGGCAGTACAGATGTAAAAGATGCATCTGACTGAGAGCTAGGGATTGGACAAGGCTTCTTGAGAAAAGTCCAGTCTAAGCTGGGTCTGAGAAAGGAGCATGAGTTATCTAGGACAGAAGTGAAAGGGACTGGGAGAAGGAAAAAGGCAGAGAGTGTTATGGGAAGAGAGGATAGTATGTGTATAGGTCCACTGGTCAGAGAGGACAGGACACTTTCAGGGAACAACGGAACAGCCTGGCTGGAATGCAGAGGGTAAAGGGTGGGGAGAGGCGGGAATGAGGCTGGAGTGTAAGCTGGGTGCTGACAGGTTGTAAGTCAAGGTAAGGAGTTGGGACCTAGTGGTGAGGATACTGGGGACCTCTGAATAATCTGTCATTCAGAGTCTTCTCTGATCTGGCCAAACTTTTCTGGGATATAGTCCTAGCTTTTATCAATATTGCTCCAGATTTCAGAGTAGACCATGAGCTGTTGCTCTTCAGAAAGACTTTCCCATTTGTGACTAGAGATTGTCTTCTCTACCCAGCTTGCCTTGATTTTTATGGTTGCGAAAGGCCTTTTTCCTGTTTTGAACTCTCACAGCTCTGTGTACTTCTCTTGTGAGTCTTACCTCATAACTTTAATATTTATGACAAAGCTTAGCTCCCTGGTAGACAGTGTCTTAAGGACAAGGGTTTGCCTTACTCACCCATTTTACCTGTGATAAAGTGAGTGTCTAAGACTTAACATGATGTTGTTTGGTTCATATTCATCTCCAGTGGATCTATTACAGTTTGAAAGTACTAAACCTCATGCAATCAAGGTGTTGGACTTTTTAGACCTTCTTCCTTTTCTCTATCCTAAGTATAGTTGTAGCATCCTTGTTAGATAGAGAGCTAATATGAACATCAGGCCCTGTGACCTCAGTGGAGAAAAGGACCAACACCAACACCAGCAGCAGCTGCAGCTTTGGGGAATGGCGGTGGGTTGTTCTCTATGGCAGGGACTGGCCACATTACCATCCTGAACTGGGGCGGATGGAGAAAAAACTGATGCAAAGAATAGATGTGAGGGCTGGTAGACTGCCCACTGGACAAGGTCTGTGGTCCTCCAGATCTATTTGGGAGGAATTGGAAGAAGATTGGAATTTTTGTGAAAAAGATAGTATTAAGCTAGAGAAATATTTTTGTAAGGCTGCCTTCATGTTCCAGTTTGTATCTCCAGTATGGTGTGCATAGTAAACATAAATCACCTACATTATATTTCATTTGTTTCCCAAAATGCACCTATAAATGTCCTTCAGGAAAGGGACCCTAACTATGGGACTTTTGAGCTGCATGGATCCGTCCCAGAGTGTGATTAGGAGCTAGAGTACAATAGCAATAGGACATTGCAGAAACTGTTTCCAACTCTAAACTACCAGCTCACATTAGGAGGTGTGGTAGATGGTCCTAGCCTCTCTCCAAAGGTGATCTGGATTCTGGGGTCCAAGCCATGCCGTTGCAACTGTGTGAAGGGGCAAATGCTCAGCCAGATTCATCTCATCAGTATTGAAGGGAGCACCAGGTATTTTCCGACCTGATAGGGAGCTGAGGTCCAAATCCTGCTATTGATTGTTTTGATTGTTTTAAGTACTTGGTAATAGCCAGTTTCCATGGAGCTTTTCAGAAGGTCAACCTGCAGGAGACAGATTTTGGATAAGTCATCCCCTATTTCTCTTCCCTTTCTAAACATGTGAGGTCAATAATGTAAAAAATGTTTTATTGCCTTTTTATATATGATTTAAATATTTCATTCTGCTTGTACAATGCTCAACTCTAACAGGCACAACTGAATTGTTAGATTTTTTTTTTTACCTTAAAAACTTGTATTTATTCTCTTATTACAAATGTAATAATGCTCTTCAGAAAATTAGGAAAATTCAGATAAAATAAAACAAGAAATTAAAAGAGAGGGAATGGTCTTCCACAGCCTTTTTCTTTTTCTCTTTCTAGAGAAAAGCATACACATATACACACAAACGTATATATTAATATTTATACATAGATGTATATGTATGTTAATCACATTTTAATTGATAGTCTGTGGGCTTCATATAAAATGATACTGGATATTTGAATATTGGTTGTTGTAGATAGGAATTTCATTCACATAGATGTGGATAGACATGAACAGGTTTGGATAATATTAGGAGTTATATATGGTTAGATTATTTATGGAATTAGATTAAAAATTTTTATGACCCAAAATAAAGAAGCCCCACGCAAATTGCAGAGCAATTTTGGTATCAATAAGTTAAATGTTATAAGAACTGTAATGCTCTTAGAGAATTCTATTAAATGATAAACTCACTAAGAAATGGTGTCTAATGATCTAGAAAGCCCATACTACTAGTGTGCCAAATAGATTTATTGAAATAATGTCTGTGTTCTTCTATGTTGGCTAAGGCTCTTCTTCGATGGATCAGCAATAACTGAAAAGAACCACAAACCAGGGTTTTGCTGCTCTGTTTGGGAAGAAAACACTTTGCTGGGCAGAACTACTGAGAGCTTGTTGAGTCTCAATATTATTAATTAATGCTCTAAAAAAAAAAAAGAGTGCTGATTCTCTTCTCTGAAGCAAGGAGTTTTGGGACAATGTGTATTGGATACAAACATATTGTCTAGAGAAAGCAACACTAAAATAAATTCTTATTTTTCTTCCCTATCATTGAGGATATTTAAGAAAAATGTAAGTCACAGGAAAAATGTTGACCCCTGACTACCTAAAAGGAAAATCATGGATGCATGGAAGGAATAATTTGTTGGGAGACGATGAAGCAATTATTTTACAATACACAGAGATCATTGAAGTGCTGTTCTTGGATGGTAAAATTTCTTGGTAGCTGCCCAGCTTATATGGCATATCATTGATATTTAACGTTTATTATTACTGACAGTACATGAATTCTGGACAAAAACATTGCCGTGAGAACTTAAATCTAAATTAAACCACTTCCAAACACTGAAGAAATGATGGCATTTAAGAGTGCCAAAACGATTCAAGATGAGATGCGTATAAAGAGCTTGCAAAGAGCAATTTCAAAGTTGTCTTTAAGATAAAATTTTGCAAAGGATAAGTAAGATATTTTAGATAATAAGTACATTTTCTTGAGTAGTTGACATTTGGTATGTGAATAGCTTATTTATATGGAATGTGATTTGCAGAATTAAGGCAGTGTTCCACATAAGATAATTTTAACATATCAATGTTTTCAACTTTAGATATTTTTATTATTATGCATTACACACCTAACTAGTGATTCCACATACAAAACATTTGAAAGATGGTTTAGCTCTTTTTGATTACTTGAAGTCATGAATGTGAATAGCAGCTATTACTCTGGTATAGAAACAACCATGCCCTGAGAAATTACTGAAGTAATTTTATTTTTTAAATTCCTTACCAGAAAAATTAGAATTTACAGACCCTTTATCCTTTGACTTTGTTATCAATATGATTTCTCCCCATTGTCATGGTATAATTCTACTTCTAAAGTGCAGTTTTTATGAATTCATTTTTTTTTTTTCTGCGAGAACCTGTCATTCTGCCTTTCTTGAAGAATAAAATGTATGGGTTTTTGGTATGTTTTGTGGTTTGATGCTTTCCAAGTTTGTGGGTGTGTTCCAGTTAACCAAAGAGAGTAGAGGCATAACAACAACAAAAAAAATTGAGTGTTTTATTATTTATCTTTTCCAGGAAGAGCTTCTCTATAATTGCTTAGAAAATCTTAAAAAGGTTCAGTGCTTACCATTTAACTGTTAAGATTTTTGGCTGTTATGAGATAGATCCATAGAGAAATGAGAATATTATCTGAACCTCAATTTAATGAATTAAAATCTATTTCCCGTTTGTTGACATTGACAACCAGACAGATACATTATTTGGAATTTTTTCTGAATTGATGATATAAGCAAACACAACATAACTAAATGCTGTTAAATTTTAACTTGTTTGCATCGTACTCTGCAAATTACTGTACTCTATTGTTGTTGTATAATGCCAGATATCACTGACAGCCACTTTATCTGTGGTGTCTGCATAATGCTAACTGTGCCATGTTATAGTCAAATCTGTCCTTTACATATGGTGGAAATTCGATTAAATGGGTTTGATCCAAATCCTTTGTTTCTTATTTCTCTCCCAACAAGTATTTTAATTTAATTTTTTGCTTAGAAGAATCTGGCCTGATAAATTTATTCTGGGTCCTTGTACAATAGGTGATACCTGGATGATGAAATTTGCTGACTCCATTGCAAATCTACATATTCCAGAGCATCTTTCCTGCTTACATCTGCCAAATCACTGCCATCAGGCCCTCCTTTAAGCATCATTATCAGCTCATTTTGATGTCTCTACATTACAAATATTGTGCTTATGAGGCTTAACAACTCATATTTCTGAACAGTGCAAGTTTTGTTCATGAGCATAGCCTTGAGGAGATAGATAGAAAGAGAACCAGATTTTGGTGGGGGGTTTGAGGTGGGAAACAGTTTGAGCATAAGTGGCTGTCCCCATGAGCTGTCCAACATGACATTTTTGCATCAGCACACAACCCTTCTGTGTCCTTTTATGACACTATCCTCTTTCTCTTCTGTCTCCTCTCAGAAGTAACTTTTATATTGATATTTGTGTTTCTCATTTCCCTAAGAATGAAAGCTTACCAAGTTTAGTTTTGTATGCTTTTGGACTTTGTATGAATGGACTCATACTTTCGTAACTCGCTTTTGTCACTGAACGTTATGTTCCTGAGATTCCTTCATGATGATGTATGTAACCATGGTTAATTCATTTATTCTTTTTTTAAATTTAATTTTAATTTTTTTTCCTGCTGGTGAAGCAATAGGAGTAAAGAAGGAACAAAGGAATCTGTAACTGGTTGTGACCAACTAGTTGTAAATACCACTGCACTCGAACCAACCAGTTAATTCATTTTTAATGTTGTATATTATTGTATTATATGAATGTACAGCAATTTACTTACCTATGAACATATTTAGATTTACCTATAAATATGAAATTGAGTTGTTTTCTGCTTTTTGCCATTGTACATAATGCTGCTGTAAATATTCTTGCATATCTTCTGGTGCACATGTCCTAAAGTTTCACTCAGGCCAGTGTTTCATACAGGTTAGTGACTCATTACTAGATTATAAAATCAATTTAGTGGGTTGCTACCAGCATTAAAAAAATTCTTAGTGTAGATTAGACTAGAATAGAAAACATTAAAGTGCATTCTACATATAAGGTCCTCTTATGTACATCCTACATGTTAATATAAGGGTTAGGATTGTTTCATAAAACTTTTGGTCCGGTATGTGTTAGTGCATATGAGTATAGCATGCATGCATGTATTGGATTGTTATATAAAATATAATTTTCATTGTGAGTCCTTAGCTAAAAATTCTGAAAGCTACTGCTATAGTATAGATGTTTAGGAAGAGGATTATTGGGACATAGGCTATCAACTTTAATAAATAATATGAAATAATTTTCCAAGGTTGTGCTACCAATTTATACTCTCATAAACAGTGTGCCAGAGTGCCAGCTGCAGTAAACTAGCCAAACTTTTTATTTTAGACCTTAACATTTTTGATAGTCTGATGGGTGAAATAGTATCTCATGGTAGTGTAAACATTCAGTTTTCAATTATAGTTAAAGTTGTGCTTCTTTTCATGTTTATTGTCAGGTTGCAGTTTTCCCTGTGTCCTTCATAAACCATAACTTTTGCCTCCGTTAGAAAAGAATAGTTTTCCAAAATAAGATTGCTTCTGAAGATTTCTCATTCTTTTATAAGATACACTTTTCACAAGATTTTCTTAAAGGAGCTTGGTGGATTCTAGCTTGAAAATATTGCCAACACGGTGAAGGTTTTTGTTAGATTTTTTTTTTTTTTTTTTTTGGTAACCTGGAAATTTAAGTTCAATTTAAGTTAATCTTCAAGTAAGTAGGTATGCAGATTAAAATGAAAAATTTTAAATTGAAATTACTCTTCTGACTTTCTTAAGATGGTGTTTTGATGTATTTACTTTGTGAGATATGTTTGATGAAGGAAGTGGTTTTATTGGATCAGCAACTGCAAGTCTGACAAACTCTTTTCCTCTCTCTAGTGTGAATGGAGAAGTAGGTGCTGTTTCATGTCATGTAAATATGCCACTGAGGATTATTGTTGTTTTTCTACTTATGTGAACAGCTGAGTGATATACCCAATGTTTCTATGTGATATCTCAATTTGTATGAGATGTACCTCACCATAACTTGTTGTTCATATCCTTTTTGCCTGTAAGAGTGAGTGGCTTTCTTATGAGAAATTCTAGTACATTACATTAATACTTTAATTTGGCAGGTAAGAGCACATCAATTCTAGAACAAAAATTATTTGGTTTTGAATCTCCTCAAGTCAAAGCTATTTAAACAGATTATTCTTGGTCTTTGGCTGTGCTTTATTAGTCCTAAATTTCTAGAATTCCCTCATGTATGCTCCAACTCTTGGAAGAAGGACAGAGAGAAAGAGAGAAATAGATAATCTTTCTTGTAAAAAAATGACTTTGAAGTTTGCCTTATATTTTTTGGCAGCCAATTTACATATATATATATATATATATATATATATTTTAAAAACTTCTTAAAGTACCTACATTCTCCAATTGTCACTTTTATATTTTGTTATAATCTGTCCCATTATCTTAAAATAACCTTTTAAATTTCTGTAAAATATTTTCAGCATTTATTCTATTAGTAAAATACCAACACTTCAATATAAATTCCTCATGTGGAATCTGGGCACATATATTTTAAATAATCTCAGATTTAGAATCACTATTCATATCTGTAATATACAAGGCTATTAAATGAAGGAATCACATCTTGTACATGGTGTAGATGATCTAAACCACAGCGTCTCATATGTAGTGTCATAAAAGTTGTGGATATATTGGATTGAATTGATCCCCTGCTTTCAAACTGCAGACATGAAAAGTAGATTTTAAAAGCAAGAAAACATTTACTGAAAACAAAAACTTTATAGAAATAAAGGAATAAGAAAACCCCAGGTGACTGCCGTGGTTCCTCACCTGGCTCCTCCTCAGAAATATAGGAAAAAGAAAAATGAGACATCAGGTCAGAGCTTGGACACAGCCCTAGGCTAGGATTTGCTGGTAAGAAAACAGCTTCTGACCTGAACTTGGAATTCTGGCATCTGTCTCTCAGACAGTGACAAACATATTAGAAGTTCTATAACATTTCCTTACAGTTTCCTCAAATAGGCAGGCCCTTTCTCATTTCAGTATCTCTACACAAGCTCAATTCTCACTTGCTCTTTATGTCTCAATTCAAATGCTACTTCCTCATTGAGAAATTCCCTGATTACTAAAGAAAGGCTTGGCCATCCCGTTTCCTGGGCTCCCTGTGCATGTTTTATGTATATATTTAATGATTGAAGGCACTATTTCCATAGTCTTTTGCAGAACTCTATTTCTTTGAATTTCTCCTCAAAACAAAGCAACAAACAGACAAACTGCAAAATTTGTTCGTGGTCAATGATTTTGGATAATTCTATATTCTAGACTCTTATTATATATTTATTATATGCACTTGAGTATTAAAGTCCCTGAGAAGTAATTCATGAAAGAAACTTGTTTTTACCCGATGTTTCCAGAATTAATTGACCGCGAAACATCTCTTTTGAGAAACATCTGCCTGCAGATTTCTTTGAAGCAGGGTTGGGAAATATTGTCTTATTGTATTGTGATTTGTTCTCTTTGAGCTGCCTCTCTGCTAGACCGTAATTATTTGTATCACCAGTGCTTGGTACAGTGCCTGGCACATAGTAGGCCCTTAATGAAATTATTTGTTGAATAAAAACATGGGGGAGAGGATGGTAATGATTCCCACGCTTGAAGCTTGGACAGCTAGCGTGATTATTTACTGTTGCATAACAAACCACGCTACAATTTAGTGGCATAAAACAACTTTTTTTTTAATGTTCACGGTTATTGTGGGTTTGGAATTCATAAAAGGCACACTGGGGACAACTCCCCTCTGCTTCATGATATCTGGAGTCTTTGCTGGGATGATGCAAATGGCAGGGGTGCCTGGAATGGCTAGAGGCTGGAAGGGCTGGGGCCGGAGGACTCACTTCCAAGATGATCTCTTCATTTACAGGAGTGGCTGCAGTATCTACATGTGACTTCTCAGCATGGCAGTCTTAGCAGTTTTGGACATTTTGAGTTATGGTTCAGGACTCCGAGAGCAAATATTTCCAGAAATCAAGGCAGAAACTGGAAGGTTGTTGTTATTATTATTATTATTATTATTTTTATGACCCAACCTCAGAAATCTTGGCTATGTCCAAGAAATTATAGCCATGGTTCAAAATGCCACTGCAACTGTGAGGATAGTGATGCCACTAACTGACATAAAGGGATTCGGGAGAAGAGAGAGTGTGTGGAGTAGGAGAGAGTGATAATATAACATGTTTAAGTGTGAGACACACACGAGCATGGGGAGTCAAGAGGCTAGAGCTCAGGAGAGAGGTGGTAAAAATGAGGGCCAGGGTTTATACCATGTGGGTTGCTACTGTAAGCACAAATGATCTCCAGGGAGAATTTACAGAGAAGGAGAGGAAGGAGTCTTGGATATATGGCTGGGTAATGTCAACATTTAAGGAGAAACTGGAGGAAAAGAAGCAGGGAAAGGAGCTGAGAAGCTGCAGCCACAGTGGGGAGAGGAGTAGGACAGAGTGGTCCTGAGCAGCCCAGGCAAGGGTATCAAGGGTAGGATGGTCAACGGTGTCACATGCCTCAGAGAAGTCAAGTGAGGCGGCCTGGGAAGTGTCCACTGGATTCTGAACCTGTTAGTTAGGGCATTTGAGTGAAGAGGGATGGGGGCCAGAGGTGGTGGGGGGGCACAGTTGTGTGGATGGAGCTGACAGTTGGAAGCTGCAGGGTGGGGTGCCTAGGGAGGAAGCAGATTAAGTGGAGATGGGCTCTGCTTTCACAGTTGGGCTGCATTCACACAGAGGGAGAGAGCTCCCTTTCTCTACTCACAAAAGCGTTTCCTTGCCATTTCACTGGACAGTCACATGGCACCTCATTCACAATTGTTAAAAATGTGTAAAAGTCATTGAATGGAAAAAGCTTTTAGGAGCACAAGGCAGCCAGGACGGATCACATAACGGCCCAAACAAGTGACACATCTATAGATAAGTCTGAAGCCACAGCCAGTTACGGGCTCTGGAATCTGCCAGGGAGTAGCTGCCGTGAGGAGCAAATACACTTCCTCTGTTTGGCATCTTCTGGCTGCTGAGAAGGGCAGTTAGCAAAATCAGTTTTCCTGAAGGGTTAAGAGTCGTGCTGGCTCTGTTACAAAGATACGTCTACATATGAGGAGTGAATAAGAACTGTTGAGACAGGGAAGTGTTGTGTCACCTTACACATTCTACTAGTCTGCCTGACTTCTCGCTTTCAGGAAAAGGCAAATGCAATCCTACAGAAGAAACAATTCTTGATGTTCAATTTTTTCGATTTCATGGAACTTGAATGTAGCTGTTGGAAAAAATTTGTTAAAGTTGATAAATTGTGACTAAATGAGTTGATACACACAAAACTCTTAGAACAGTGCTTGTTCTAAGAGCAAACATCACATAAATGTAAAGCATTATTAATATCATTTTGTTATTATGTTCTATCTTTAAGTACAGGATTACAGCTGAATTTGAAAGAAATTCTTTTTTGCCCTAATCTTGCCTTTCATAGATAAGATAAACTTCATATTTTGGACCTTTTCAGGAAACATTTTAAAGATGGGAGTAAAATTTCCTTAGCCTTAAGTAAGAGCCATTACCAGAAAACAAAGTGACAATGATCCATGTGTACTCAAAATAGAGACCAAATTTGACAACTGGGTGGTTATATCTAACCTAAGTGGATGTCTTTTGTGGCTGGTGGGCTTTGATTCCAGTGACTTGTTTTTTGACTCTGAATATCCAGCTTGAGAGGGCATCCCTTTGGGAAGAGCGGTGTGCTCAAATGATAAAATGTACTGGTGTAAAGTGATCCGACTTGAAGGCCTACTGAAAATTAGGAGCCCCATTGTATGGCCCCGGTCTCTTTTGCTCTCTCAGAGAGAGAGAGAGAATACTAGCAAGTTCAGGTCAGAAGCTGTTTACTTACTAGCAAATCCTAGCCTAGGGCTGTGTCCAGACTCTGTCCTGATCTCTCATTTTTCTTTTTCCTGTGTTTCCCAAGAGGGGCCAGGTGAGGAGTCACGGCAGCCGGCTGGGGAGGTCTAAGGTGGGATCTAAGGGGATTATCTTTTTCCTTTATTCCTATTTTGACAATAAAATCTTGTCTACCAAAATCTTCTTCCTATGCCTGCACTTTGAAAGTAGAATTTCAGTTTGATTTAATGCCCACAAAAGTTTAATATAAATTCACATCAAGCTGTGGATTAGACAATAGGGAAAAACTTGAAGATTGATTTTTGACTTCAAGAAGTTGACAGTATATTTCAAATATGAATAAAAACCATATATAAAGTATATTATATATGAATGAAGTATATGTGTACTTAGAAACATAAAGTATTTATTTTAAAATAGAAGTTTTCTAGTCAGAAAAGTAGTGGGAAGATTTATGTAAGCTTGGAAGGATATTTCAGAAAGATGGAATAGATTATGGCAAAATAAATGTAATGAATTAGAGACAAAGACTTGTTTTTTAAAATTGTTCCATTAGATAGAAATAGACTTTCCAAGTATTTTAAACTTTGGGGCAAACTAAAAAGAAGCATTCGGTACAATCAGTCAATCCCATGAATGCAGTTACTTTTCTGCGTTGAGGACCAGGTTGAAAGGGTCATGTATTACAGTGAGAAGGGATGTTTTGGTTTGACAGATATATGGACTTGCGGTTGTAGAGAACACAGGTAGGGTGGTCTCTGATCCTTAAGTATAAGGGATTTAATTTAATCACAGGAACAAGCAGTGTTTTGCACACAGCAGGTGTTCAGTAAGTGCCTGTTGTTCAAAATGTAACTCACATCTGAATTTGTGAGGATTTCATAGATTCTAAATTCCTGAAATGCCTTTTCTTCCTCTTGCTGTTAGTGCTTTCTAACATTGGGCTGGGTCTTCGATCTTCAGACTGCACATGCATGCTTGAAAACCTCCTGGACACTATAATGCTATGCCTATTTTGGGATAATGTCATAGACATGTCTATTTCCTTTAGCTAGGAAAATAAAGTCTGTAGCAAGATATTTCTTTTGGCCTTAAATCTCAATTCAGGTGCTATGTCTATGAATATTGGCTCTCAGTAATTTTCAAGACTAGCATCTCTTACCCTCCATAATGATGTATCTAAGGTCAACTGTTTCCAAACTCTGTTTTATGAGACTTAGAATAGAAATAGTTTCTGTGTAATTTTTACACCCCTGAAACTCACATCCCGGTCTAGACAGGCTAAATAGCTGCTTGAAGAAAGTGTAGTTCAATTCTTCCAATTTAACTCTCTTTTTTGGTTCAGTTACATTTCTTTCAGATTCCAGGCAATTGAAACCTTGCTTTGTTCTATGTATGAGACCTACATGAACACTGGGAAGTTATGGCCATTTTGTTTTCCCTTTAATTACTTAAATTTGCCTATAGTTTTTGCCTCATTCTCTCTGGGGAACAGAGACTTCACTATATAATTAACCTTTCATAACAAATGCATGTTGAAATCATACCTGAAAATAATCCCTTTAGATTAAGTGATATCAAATTAGCCTATGCTAAATATTTACACATTTTGGAAAGTAGGATTCTGTTTTTTAATGTTATTTACTATACTTTATAAAGTGCCACTTGTCAAATAAACTCATTTCTAGGAGTAAACAAATGGTGTTAATTTCAAGGTTTATAACATGCAGTCTTGAAACACTATAGTGGTATCTTTTGTTAGAACAAAGTACTAGTTGACAATTCAAAGACATACCTTTTTCTGAATGATGTATTGTTAAAAGGAAATACTTGTGAACAAAAGGTGAAAGTAACTGAAGTAGGAATCAGGTATCACAGGTTGAGAACAAGAATAGTGAATAGAATATATGGGCAAAGTCTAATGGCTTGAATGACAGCTCAAAGACAAGATGGGATTTCACCCATTTTCAAAACATTACTTTTGTGTTTTACTTTAAAGCATCTGGCTGTCTTTCTTTAATTCAAATGATAGTCAATGTTCAATCCTTTAGCATATATAAGCTTCCATTTGCTCAAGGGTGGTAGAAATATTTATATTTTATGACTTCATTCCATAACTAGATCCTTTTAAAAGATTTACATCCTAAGGTATATTTTATAGGTTAGTTCTTTACATGTATATGATAGAAATATAATTTTATTTTCCCTCATTGAAAATATTAGGATTGTGAAATAAAAAACATACTCATATCTAATTTAATCAAATTATTAATCTACCTCTAACAGCTAAGGTCAGGAAATATAAACACATTAATATGTTAAAGTAAAATGTTACTTTATTAAATATTGAATAATCAATTCTAGCTGTTTAATTTTGAAAATACTCATAGGAATATTTTATTCTTCTCTTTTATAATGGTGGTCTTCAAGCAAACACATTTGTAATTATCTAAGTGTTGCTAATACTAATCACGGAAATTCTAGAGACCTGGGATACCCTTGCAATACTACTGTCAGAAAAAAAATTACTGGACAAAAATATGAAGACATGTATTATTCTGAGTTGTGATTTTGTGAATGAAGGATAAGTATCACACCAGGAGCAAATACCTGGGGCAGGATAATGTAAGATAATGAAAATAGGGCAAAATACTACATATTTGAAAGATATCTCAAAGACACAATTTGGGGTAATTATATCTTTTAATTTTTTGGGCATAGTTGCAAATCAAAGTTATACATGATCAGGGTAAATAAAATGAAATAACATGGGTGTTTGTTAGAAGCTAAGTTAGGATTTTGAAGTTAAAGATCATTTTTATAATAGGAATTTTGTGTTGTGATATAAATAATGATAATAATCTATTTAGGCTATGATGTGTTTTTTATTAAGTTTCTTATTAAAGCCAGGAACATTTTGATTAGTTAAAAATCTTTTGACAAGAGGTTATCAATTGGATAGTTTTATTTTTGGTATTCTACTGAATAATTAGACTATAAGAAAATTTGGCCTAAATATAATTTAACACAAAATTTTAATAGAGAAATTAAATAAAAATTAATATAATCAGGGATGTCATTTTCAAAATATTTATGTAAAGAACCTTTGGGGTTTCCTTTAAGATAGATTAAAATGAAAGCAACAATAATAAAATAATTCTGTGGTGAACTAAAAAAACACCCTAGCCATTACTTTATCTGAGTATGAACATAGTCTGAACATTCTCCTTGAAGAGAACTAGAGTGGAACCTACATATGCCACAGATTTGGAAAGAGAAACTCATCTTTAACCTATAGGTTTATTGGGAGAAATCTGCTCCACTGGATTTTGGAAGACATAACTTTTGTTACACATGTATTTGTGAGTTTTAGAGCAGAAAGGATGTAGTTTTGAGACCTTAGAGTCATTGTGAGAAATAACCTTGGTAAACATTTAACATGCCTTGTTTTGATAGGAGAAGCAAATGAGATCCAGAGGGATTAAATAATTTGCTCAAGGTCACATAGCTAGTTAATGGCAGTGTTGAATTGTAACTCGGGCCTCCTAACTGCCTTCTGAGATGAGGGCTCCTCCCAGAAGGGCATCCGTCACCTCTGTCTGCACCCTTGCGTTCATGTGGTTGCCACCCTGCTCATGGCTTCCCCATCTCCCACGGGGTCTGCTGCCACAGTGCTATTTCTAGGATATGATAGATAAGAAGGGAGGTCATTGTGCATCTCAGACTTTGGGGGCCTGGCCTGCTGTGCCCTGGCAAGCTCAGCAAGCTGCCAATGAGGTGGTAGGATGAAGATAGATGATCTGCCTGGCATTCATTCTCCACTCATCCGTCCTTAAGATGTTATTCCTTTCTGTTCTTACATTCACCCCTCCAGTGGCCAGCTTTGCATGTTTTCTCTTTTCCATTTTAAGACTGCCCTCGTGTTCATTTTAACTTGATTTCACATAGTGAAATGCCCTAGATTTTTTTGGAGGTGGGATGACATCATAGTTAAGATATATCCTAGGACTCATCTCTTTCAAATCTGCCTCATCTGTGATACCTGTGTGTGCTGACAACCCATATCCAAACTAACCCATACACAACTGTGTGTGATTTCAGGAGTCTCTGAAGCCTCCATTTTCCTTTGTGATGCCTGAAATTACTCATTAGTTTAAGTAAAGGTGTTGAAAATTCAAATATTATTATAGTCATTGATACTTGAAAACTAGCTCACTAGAACTGAACCAAGTCTTGATAACTTCTTGGGAAATGAGATATAGGAAAGATAAATTTTGAAGGGTAGGGAAGAAAACTGAGATTATTTAATAGAGGAGTTTCCATCATTTTTTGTATAAGACCAATAGGGAATTGGGGAAGACAGTGCTGAAATAGAAGCCTAAATATTAACAAAAAGGAAAAGAAAAGAAAGCAGAAAAGGGGGGAAAAGAAAGAAACATATTGACTGAGTGCTTATAATAGGCCGAGTTCTGTGCTCGACCTTTCCTTGTTTGTTAGTGAAGAACAGGAATTGATAGTAGGAAAATGTGTGCTCTCTTTGATTCTAACTGATGCTATTCGCTTCTGTGACTATGCTTGCTTTTAGTTGTTTGATAAATATAGTTAATCAGAATGAAAAACAGGGATAAGAGCAAAGGTAACTCCATGATAGGCTAGGCTTCCTGGATGTGAGAAGCCTAGTTCTGCTTCTGTACATATGGCTTGCTGGCTTGGTGCTTAGCGTAAGTGGAGCCATGGCAGGCTTTACTAAAGTAAAGGAAAACAAAGCCCCGGGGAGGTAACTGCAAGTTACTTCCTGATAAAGGGCTGGAGAGTCCAGGGGCCCTCCAACCAACTAAGTAGATAAGAAGAGCAAGACATGATCAGCGCATGAACGGCTTGTGCAGGGCGTGTGTTCCCAGTATCGCTTGTAACCAAAAACTAGAAGGTATGCAACAACAGCCGCCCTCCCCTGTCGGAGACCCTCCTCTTCCCCTGGATGACGTTAACTACAACTGGCGCCAGCTCGAAAAGCCCGAAGCTTAGAGTCAACAAACCAGAAGCCAACGCAATCAGCCACTTCTAAACAAAAGAACAAATAAACTGAAGGGGGATGATGTGCAGACTAGTGTGTTGTGTGTAGACTAGTGTGTTGTGTGCAGACTAGTATGTCGTGTGCAGACTAACGTGTCGTGTGAAAACTAGCATACAGAAAAGTATAAAAGCTTAACCTTTACCCCAGGGCGGGGTCCTAGTTCCTGGAGAGGCCACTGCATTGGTGCTCTGGAATTTGGACCCTAGCTCAAACTAGCCAATAAACTCCTTTGCCTTTTTGCAGCCTTGATGACTCTGCCTCTCTGTTCCTGGGGCCAAGGGAAACCGGATCTAACATTAGATTATGTAGCCATGAAGGGAGTCATGAAGAGTAAGTATAATAATGCTGCCTAATTTATAATTTTACCCAATCTTTCCACAAATAAATCTGTCTTTCATATCCCTTTACTCATATAACAAGAATTTATTGATAACTTTCTGCAGTAGAGCACTTTTCATGAATGACCTTAGTTTTTCCCACCTTCCTGTGTCCATGCCCTTTGACAGTGCCCTGTCACACTGACTCTGGACTTGGCTGTGGGCCTTGCTTTGACCAATAGGCAATAGCACACGTGACACAAGCAGAGGCTTAAGGAGCATTTATGCATTTTCACTTGTCCTTTGTGAGATTGAGCGTGCTTGCTCTTGCACCTCTGCCTTCTCATGAGGAACTAGCCTGCTGCAAAGGTGTGAGCACTTGGAGAAGAGCTGAGGTGAGCTGACCCTGAAGATGTGACAGAACAACCCAGAACATCAGAGCCTATGCAATTGCAGATGCATGAATGAACCCAATTGTGACCCAAAAAACCATTCACTTGACCTGCATATTTATGAGCAATGATACATTTTTGTTTAAGCCACTGAGATTTGGGGTGATTTGTAACAGCATTGTTGTGGTAATATATAACCTGCTACACAACAGACATTGTGATATGTGCTGGGAATACAAAGGTAAATAACAAATGGCCTTGTCCTAACCGTGTTCGTTTTCTGGTGAGGCAGCCAGAAAGACTGGAATCACTGCTGTAACAACAACAACAACAACAACAATGCTATGGGAGCCAGGAGGAGGGTGCACTCAGCCATCTAAGAAAGTGTGGGAAAGGGAGGTGGCATTTAAGCAGGCCTTGAAGAATGGGGAAAATTCCCTTTTTGGAAAGAAGAGAAGAACATTGAGACAGAGGGAAAAATAGGCTCAAAGAGAAGGAAATATATCAAGGAAAAGTCAAAAGGAATTATAGGAGGTGGGGCTAGAGTGGTTGGTTGGTACCACATGGGAAGCGTCTTGGGCACTGTTGGTATTCAGCTTACTTTTGGTCTACGCAGGGCACATGTTTGTTTGTATAGTAAGTCCTCATTTAATGTTGTTGATCGGTTCATAGAAACTGCAACTTTAAGCAAAACGAAGTATAATGAAACCAATTTTCTCATAGGCTAATTGAGGTAAACAAGAGTTAAGTTCTGTCCCACAAACATCGCCAAACTTTTAAATAAAGACCAAAACACTCCTAATATTAAACATTTAAATAAATGTGAGCTATACATATATTTAATAATGACTAATAAAAACAAATAAGATAATTATTTACACCATTATTCTAGTTCAGGGTCACCAGTGGCCAGAGCCTATCCCAGCAGCTCAGAGTACAAGGCAGGAACTGGCCCTGGGTAGGACCTTCCCATCATCGCTGGGTACACTCACACCCACACTCGCTCAGACTGGGAACATATGGACACACCGATTCACCTAAGGTGGACATCTTTGGGATGTGGGAGGATAACAAACTCCCTGGAGGAAACCCACGTAGACATGGGGGAGAATGTGCAAAGTCGACACACACAGCGGCCCGGGCTGGAAGTGGATTTTTTTCTCATCAACGTTACAATGAAATGACATTGAAAGAAATGACGTTATTTGAAGACATGCTGTAATTGTTCATGATAAATTCACTATGTATGTCCTTGAGTAAACTGTAGTCGACTTGTCCCTTTTATGAAGCCATCATTATTGATAGTAACAACTGAAATATATAAACAATGAGTAATTGTTGAAACCAAAATCAAAGTATTAGGAGTACAGATTTATATAACGAAGAAAAGAAGAAATGGCCCTCTGTGATTGAGTAGTATTGTTATACTCTAATTACTTAGAAAAATGTTTTTCCTCTTGTAGTACTTCTCTGAGGAGCAATGATTTCTCAAGTATCTCTAAAGTCTCTCTCAATCCCTGTTTTTCGCAAGGCATGATTCTGCCTTTTTGGAGACGTAATCTTTTGGACTTTCTCTTTGACATCTGCTAGGTCATCCTTTCTTTCTTTATTTCATCTGTTAACTTGGTTATTAATCTTTATCACCCAGTGTGTATAGTCATCTTCAAGTATTTCTTATAAAGGAATTAAAATGAATATTAAGTGGCATGCTTTTAAATGGAAGTAAATAGTAACAGGCCTCGTGAGAATTAAAAAGTCAATTGTTTTGATGATGTCTGTTCTTCTCTATTCTTATAACTTACCTGGTTAAGCACTCTATCCTAATGCTTACTCAGTGCTTCCCTTGAAAGTTTCTGGAAGCTTAATAGCTTGATAATCACTCAAGTATGTGTAACATAAAAGGAAGAAATAAGTAAAAACCAGAAAGTTCTACAGCAGTGACTGACGTTGTTGCTTTTGAGGATAGGTGGACAATCTTAGATTTCTTCTGCACCAGTTTGGATTGAAAAATCCTTCATAGGAAAGAAAAGTGAAGATTCTGTTGGATAGAGCCCTAATGTGCTTATTTGGCCATAAAATACAGTAAGTTCTTCAGGAAATACGAGGCCCTGTAGTAGGCGTCAGAGAAACAATTCATTGCACATTTCTCATCCCATCTTCCATCCATTCTCCTTAAAAAGTCACAACAAAACATTTACAGGACAGCTTAAATGGTGGGAAGGAACAAAACATCAAACTTTTTGTTAGATGACTTGTTGCAGTAGCAGTGTTTTAGTCCTCGAGATGTATTTATTAGTTTTATCTGTCTCTGTTTTTCCACTGAACTCAGGATACAAAGAATTTAAACACATGGCACTCCTTTAACACAACAAACAGTAGGAACGGAAGCAGGATTGGGGAAATGAAAGAAGAGAAGGGGCATTTTTTTTTTTTTATTCATTGCTCTTTGTTATATTTTAACATGGTAGCTGTTTAATTCTGTGTAAAGTTTAAGAATGCAGTATATCTGGAGAATGCATAGCAATTCAAGGTGTGCAATATTATTTATGTCTATTTAAAAAAGAATAGTAGCTAGCATGTACTTTGGACTCAAATGTTGACCATATTATGTGAAATAAATTTAGTAAACTCATTGCTTTGCTTCCTTTTAAAAAGCATTTAATCTTTTTTATTTTTAAAGGAAACTTTTGGAGTAGCATATCAACAATAGAACCTAATAAAATCTTACCTTTGGGCAAGCCTCTTGTATATAAAATCACAGTCTCTAGTGCCAGGGCTTTCTATTAGTACCATCCATTTTGTTAGCATTTTTCTAATTTATCTTGCATTACTAACTCTCAGCGTACTATGCCTATTGTAAATATTTAAGCATTACTGTTGACATAAAGATAATACTGACAAATTGAGTTAACATTTCTGTTGAGGATTACCGACCATGTGTAGCCCAGAACAACTTTGACACCCGCACCAAACCCTATACTCAGGCCAAATTGTGTTTAGTCTACAATACAGTGCTGTTCCTTATATTAATTTTTAGCTTTGATTTACACAAAACATGAAACAACCTTTCTTGCATCAATTAATTGTTTGACTTTCCTAATACATTTCCATTTTAACAAGATTATGTCTATATCAAAGGAAAAGAGACGTGTGCAAGATGTCAGTGTCTTGGGTGCACAGATCCACCCATCCTGGGGTATTGTAACTTTATGTGAGCTGAATAAAAGTGAAATCTGTTCTGCTTTCTGTCAGTCTCACCTGAGACTGCTCTCTCTTTTGCTGTACCTCAGTTAGCCACGTTTCATGTTGTTATTGGCTTTAACATTATTAACTGAAAAATAATTTTGAGAATTTCATCTCATGGAATAATCCCATACCTAACAACAAAAATTATCAAGTGAAATGAAAAAGACTACCAATAGACGAAATCTCTACATATATATTAGTAGATTTCTGGTAACTTATCAGGAGATTTATTCCTTGTATGGCCCAAGTAACCAGACAATAGCCATTTTGATCTTTAATTGAGTCCTTCATATCAATCTTAGCTTCATATTTATAACCTAGTCATCACTGTAAATATATTTAGAGGGAAAGTTTTATAAAAAGAAATGCAATGATATTCCCAAATATCTCTTAATTATGGAGGCATTTTAGAGTCCCAGTCTTTTTGGACTCTGATATGTTAATAAATTAGCATGTTCCATTCTCTTTGCTGTTTTGATTAAATTCAACTTCCATAGAAAATCTTACTACCACCAGATCGATGGAGTTCAAAACACATATGAATTTGAGTTATTTACTCTTTCTTAATTCACTGACTTATTTGAGAAAGCAGTAACAAAAGCCTGGGTTACATCAGGAAGGCAAAATTATATTTTGGTTAAATTGTGTCTTTCTGAATTACTCTGCAAAGTACTTTCTCCCATTCCTTCAGTTCAGAGCCTCAGGACTCTATTTACAATTGTAGCTTACTCTAAGAAGAAGAAAGTTATACTCCTTAGCTGATTCTTATACAATGATTTCTGCATCTACTATTTTATTTCTTAGAAATTTCTAAAATGGTTATTTAGACAAAGAAAACCTTTTCAATATTGTTACCCCTTTTTTCTATATATTATAAGATATTTTTCCTAATATCTTTTTCAGACCTGTCGTATGAGTTTGCTATTTTTTTCTTTTGAAAAATGTCATAATTGTAGGATTAAAATAAAAAAAATTAAACACTTATTGCAAGAGTGTCACTTCCTCATGTAGAATATTACCTATTTGTGGTGGTCAGGATTAAAATGTACTGAAAAGATAAACATGAGCTGGAGATTACATTTTGAAGTGTCCGGCTAATGCGGCTATTGGGCAGCAACTTACTATTGAGATGTTCTTCAGAAAAGAAAATGCAAGTTGAGAGAATTCCTAGAATTGTGGTAGATCTGTGAGGTCTAAGACGTTTGAGGTTCTAGTTTCACTAATTCCTTGGAGAGGTCTACAGCCTTCTACTGGGAAGCAAATGGCTTTGTCGAGACTCATCAGGCTTTGTGACATCAAATAGCTCTTACAAAACAACAGTGTTTTGAAGAATAAGAAACAGATGGATTGAATTTTTCTTGAAACATAATAGACTTTCAAAATGATGGAGAGTAAAACTAACACCAAATACCCAACTTTCGGAAAAGGTTTTGAAACATCTTCTAGCTGCAGATTAGTGTCAAGCTTGCTTCTCACAGGACATTGGCAAAGGATCCTTCAGGGTTTCACCTGTCTCTGAAAATGCCATAACTGAATCAGTTATTCAGATTTGATTATCTGGCATTTAGTCCCTGACCAGGCCATAGACATCACATTTCAAAAGAAATTAACTCGCACCTGATACTGACTCCAGTTTTTCAAAGTCAAAAGGGAGTGATGTAAGTAGGGTTTTTAGGGCTTTAGTTTAAGAATAAAACACGATTATGGCTGGTGTTTCCTTTTTTGGTTTTGAGTCAGAAGAAAAACCAAAAAAGGATAATTTCCAAGGCCCTGGGTACGTAGAGTTATTGATGACAAAGCAGGGAGGCATCTTGTATGCTGTTTTAATACTGTCATAAGCAAGAAGTGTTTTATATGCAAATAATACAAGTTCCAGGAGAGAGAAATTTGAATAAATAAATCAGAATGATTTAGGTGGCTGATAAATGGAATTTGAGTAATGTGAGTGTCATGATCTAAGTTTAAGATTAGCTTGGCTATAATAGATGATGCATTGGATCTAGGTGAGGTAATGATAATACCAGCAGCTATAATTTACTGAATTCTTATTCCTTACTGAGCATGGTGCTATGTCTTTTTACATACATATGTTGTCTTATCCTCTTGACAACCCTATAAAACTATTTACTATTCTTATCCCCATTTTACAGATAAAGAGCCTAGAATTTAAGAAGTTAAGCTTGCCTAAGGCCATACACTCTGGTCAGGGCCAGTTCTGGAATTTAAGACAATGTTTTTCAACATATTGCTGTGAGGTATACAGTACAGTATACACAACTAAAGTATTCTAACTATTAATCCAGATGTGAAAAGCCCTCAAGATGAAGAAAAATGCACATTTGGATGGAGACATTTATAGTAATGAATGAAGTAGAGGAGTGGGAAAAGATGATGTCAAGATTTCAAGATTGGATGACTGCTTAGAAAATGTAGTACTTTGCATGTACTGATGGTGGGAGGCAAACTGATTCAGAGGTAGAAGAGAGAAGATGATGGCTTCTGCTTTAGATATATTGAGTTTGGGGCACCTGAGAAACATCTACATGGAAATGTCCAGTAACAGAAAGAGAAAAGAGGTTTTCGTTTAGAACAGCTGGTAGGCCTGGTGCTTCAGAAGATTGAGATGGTAAAGACTGAGATGATTTTGTCTTAGAACATTCTTCTGAAGCATTCAAAATTGAGAAATAAATGGGAAGGGAGGAATTTTAAGAATTGCTTCATGCAAATAGGTGATCTGTTTACGTGTAAACATGTTTGCTGTGCAATCTTTAATGTTTTTGCTTTTAACATTGATTGATACTATCATAATTACTTCTCCCATACGATATTGAGCCATCCATCTGTATAATTATGTTACTTTCTGTTCCCTTGTTTTAAAAGCAGAAGGAACATTTTCTACTTTTTCTCATTCATTTTCAGAGAGTTTATGTAGAAAGTGAAAAGTGATGGAATCACGTTTGAGCCATGATTATAGCTTCAGTTCTTCACTACAAAGCTTCCAGTGTTTTCCTTATTATCTGATGTAAGACAGAAAAACCACACCACATTCTTTCTAACAGAATGATGACTACCATGCTATTTTATTGAAACAGATGCATTTCAGAAACTTTTCTGAAATGGAGCAATAGAAGGGGAAATGGACATTTTGGTTAATCACTTCTAAGTAGGGAATATGCCAGTAATTTATACAGAACAGTAGTATAGTTTAGGAGAAAAATTATTAAATCTTGAGCTGAAACCAAAGATATGTAGGTTAATAATTTTGTAACCCACAACGATTTATCAAAACAATTTTCTTTTCTTCAATATTACTGTAAGAATTAATGAGATGTTTTCATAGGATTCTTGTCTGCTTCTGATCATATGTCAGATAGAGCCTCACTCAGGATCCCAGCAGAAAATGTGTGGCACAGTCAAAATAGTTTAATTGGAAAGAATTGAATGAGGGAACTATGGACAGAGGTGTGGACAAAGTGAAGGAAACCAACAAGGATGGTGATATACCCAAAGACCAACTATAATAGGAAGCTGTTATGACCCTTTCAACTTATCAGAAGAATGTTCGACAATGGAACTTACTAGCATAATCCTTTGCCATAAAGTGACACTTGAGCAACATAGGGACTCTCCCATCAACACTTTCTAGTCATTTATAGTTTCAAGGAAAACATTCAAAAAAATCCCATGCCCTCAAAAATGTTTTGGTGCTCTTATTACTCCAACACATCCTTTTGAGTGACTACTGTGGCAAATTTTTTTGCAGAAATGTTATTAAAGGAATATATACAACAAAGGCCTATAGGAAGATTAAAGAAAAACATTTATTGGCTTGCAAAAATGTTTCTATGATCTTTTACGTTTTCATTGAATCTACTAACCCCACTTTAACATCTCCTAAAACAAGTCAAGTCCACCAAGCTCTTCCTGAGATTACAAGGTTTAAGGAGCTGTAGCTACATAGAAGTTTCTCTAAAAGTCTCACACAAGGTAATGGAGAGGCAGAGGTTAATGGGTTGACTTTCAAGATTGACTTCTTTTAAGCTTCTGATCTCCAGGCTGAAAAACTGGAAGATGTTTATTTGACTTGTCTGTTCTGTGAGGTCAGTAAAGCATCCTAATACCATCTTATTTTTATTTATGAATTCTGTTTCCAAAAGCAATAAGACACTCATTCCCTACAGTGCGTTTTTAGGATATGACTGAATACTTCAAGCGGCTAAAGCAAGTTGGTTTGGAGCATAGTGACTCATAACACTCATACCATTCATCAATTAAGGCAGGACTGCCTGTCTGCATGTAATTTGGCAAGCAGTATTTTGCCTTCCAGAAGCACTCAGGGAATTCTTCTGTCAGAAGTGAAGGATGAGTAAAAGTGTTCAATGAAATCAGCAAAGCAAGATCCTTGATCTATTTAGACAGACAGCAGCCAAAAGTTGCTATTGAGATGCATTTTCCATGGTGATGGTAGTTATTACATGTAGGGAACGGAAAATGAGTTAATCTTATTATGTCTCAGTCTCTAGCTGTAAAATGAATAATAGCATCTATGTTGGGAGAATAAAACAGATGGTGATTTCCAAAGGAAATCTATAGAAGAAAGCTACTTCATAAATCCAAGCCAGGGGTTACATTTATTGTAATTCTATTTTTGTACCCAAGAATAAACTGTTTAATTGTTTCAATAATATTATGGGACCTAATTTCCTCTGCAGGATATATCAGGTCACATCATTCACCTGCTTTTACCCTTGCTTCCTATTGCAATTCACATTAAAAACCAAAGGTCTTCGTGTGGTCAACAGAGTGCTAAGTGTGTTGGCTCTTTCCTACTTCTTCAGGCGTAGCACTTCCCCATCCTCCTCTGTGGATAATGCTCCACTCACACGGGCCTTCTTCCTTTTCTTTGAACTGGCTAAGTTCCTTTCCATGTTAGAGCCTTTGCTTGCATCTCTCCCTACACTTGGAATCCTCTTCCCCAGGTCTTCATGGGCTTGGCTCCTTATTTTCAGTCAGCTGTTAATTCAGAGGCCTTCAGTAGGTTTCCCTGACCCCCCAATTTAATGTTGCCCTTGAGATGATACTTATTTATTAAATTTTTTTTAAAGATTTGTATAAATTTATGGGGTATGTGAAATTTTGTTACATGTATGTAATGTGTAGCGATCAAGTCAGGGTATTGATGTGTCCATAACTTGAGTACAATACACTTTTGTTTAACTATAGTCACTCTGCTCTGCTATCAAATGTTTAATATGTTCCTTCTATCTAACTCTATGTTGGTACTCCCTCCCCGACTCACCCTCCCCACTCTCTGTTATCTATCTTTCCACTCTCTACCTCCATGTGATCAAGTTTTTATTAGCTCCAACATATAAGTGAGAACATGTAATATTTGTCTTTTTTGTGCCTGAGGTGTTTCCCTTAAGATAATGACCTCCAGTTCCATCCATGTTGCTAAAAATGATATGATTTCATTCTTTTTATGGCCGAATAGTATTCCCATTGGGTATCTATACCACATTTTCTTTATCCATTCTTCTGTTGATGGACTCTTAGGTTGATTCCGTATCTTTGCTATTGTGAATAGTGCTGAGATAAACATGTGAGTGCAGTAGGGGGATTGCTGGAATGAATAGTAGTTTTATTTTCAGTCTGTTGAGAAATCTCCATACTGTTTTCCATAATGGCTGTATAAGTTTACATTCTCACCAACAATGTTTAAGAGTCCTCTTTTCTCTGCATCCTCATCAACATCTGTTTTTTTGTTTGTTTGTTTGTTTGTTTTTGTCTTTTTCATAGCCATTTTGACTGGGATAAGATGATAATCTCATTGTGGTTTTGATTTGTATTTCTCTGATGTTTAGTTATGTTGGAGATGCTCTTTCTTAAGTTAACCTCTTTTAATGCCTTTGTAGTGCTTGGCACGATCTAAAATTATATTACTTATTGGTTTGTGTACTTGTTTACTGGCTGTCTTTGTGAAAGGGTAAGTTTTGTGAGAACGGGAATCTTATTTGTCTTGCTCACTGCTGTGTACATGGTAACCTGAAGAATGGCTGGCATGTGATTGGGGCTCAATAAGTAGTTTATTGATTGAATGAATAATTAAATCAATAGATATCTCCCAGAGATATAGCAAGCATATAAAATTTTTATTTTCTCTACTGACAACACCACCAAAAAGGAGAATTACAATTCCATATACCCTAACCGTTATACACAAAGCAATAGAACATTTAGGAAGCTAGGTTTTGCTTTAAATTTCCAGGTTACCTTGAGTTGATTTAAAAAAAACTAATTTTTTTTTTTACAGGGTAGCATTATTTTAGCCATGGTTCTATTAAATCCTTAGGTATACCAATAAAGTCCATTTCATAAAAATTAAAAACTTATTTCTAAATATATTGTAGTACTATGGAAAAGTTGTTAATGTCTGAAATACTCTGAGATTAGCATTATTTTTCAAATATATATAGCTCTTCTAAGTTCATGTAAGTGGCAATACTTGTAATATTTTCCTAACACAATTATTTTATTTTCATTTTCCGTGATTCTGGCATAATATAATGGATTCCCTTTTGGGTTACCTTTATTTATTTTGAGCCAACTTTTTTTGTTAATGTAGCTTCCAGTTTATTAATTCACAGTCAATCACGTATACCAGTTCTATATAAACTTTCAAAATGGAAATAAGAAATAATTTTCTACATAGAGTCTGAGTCTATTAGTTATACTTATTTGTTAAAGAATTTCTTTTTACAGAGTAGTCACATATAGTAATGTATGGTATTAGACTTTTGAACATTACTCTAATACATTTACTTGATAATTAGTTTTAAGAACTTACTTTGTTCAAAATGTGTTTGGGAGTAAAACATAAATAAGCCATATTTGCTTGTACCATGGCAAGAGAGATAAGACTTATTTAGGAGTAATGACAATACCAGTCATTGTTTGATTAAAACCTTGAGATTGGTGCAGAATGCTATTTGCATTCAGGAAAGAAAGATGGGATGTTTATGGAAATTTTAATGGAAGACATGCTATTAAACTGAGGGATGTGGAGTAAGGCCCCTGGAGAAAAGAACAACATAAATAAAAATGAAGTAAAGATCAGGAGACAGGTCAGCTTGGGGAAACATGCTCTCAAATTGGGCAGGCTTAGGGGAATCAGAGGCCACTGAAGCGAAGACCAGGAACATGCACCATCTTAATAGGCCAGAGGGAGTTCTTACTACCTGTTCTAAGTCAGGAAGTGCTCTCTCTCACTAGCAATGTGGAGGATAGGACATGATGGAGGAAATTAGGCAGGATGAGTCACTGAGAGACAATTATAATAGCCCATTAATAAGGTAGTCAGTCCCCAAACCAAGTGTGGAGGCAGTGGGACTGGAAAAGAAGGGAAATTACCAGGGATTTGGTGTCTGGTTGAATAGATGGGTAACGAAATTGTAGAGTTCAAGAGTCTGAGAGATTAAACTTCCACAATGAGGAAAAGTGTTCCACACTTAATAGTGATAAGGAAATCAAGAGAAGAATTGGGACTGAGGGCACATATGGTAAGAAGAATCAAGGAGTTAGCCAAATAATCTTTAGCAGATACAAAGACTAAAGTTTTTTTTTTTTTTTTTTTTTAAATTAATGCTAGTCAAAGTGGATTTATTAGTTCACTGGATACATGGATTTTGGACTATTTGATCTGTCTTTGAGAACATGGAATTGGGATTTATGAATTCACATGAATCTCCTGAAATTAGCTTTTGGGGAAAGAAATTTCTATGCTTTTTCTTAACCCAAATATGAAGTTTTAAAGTTACATTTCTGGATCTGAAGCAATGTCATTTTTGTTTGGCTCATAGAGAACTAAGAAATGGGAGCAACTTAAAAACTGTAACTTTCCATGTGGTTTGTGCTCACTGAGAAAGAATCTCTTGGCTAATTTGGGAAAAAAGAATGTTTAAATAAGAAAGTTAGAAGTGAATCAAAAATAACATTTGAATATGAGAAGCTAGAAATGCCCACTTCCTTTAATTACGAAACTACTTCTGTTGACTATAAAGAATTGTAAACCTGTATTGCCATCATCAGTTGCATTGTGTAGGCTATGTTAATGGTGCATCAGATTCTCCATGTTTGCACCCATTTTCTGCAGCAGTCTAAGTATTCTGTGAGGATGTTGGAGAAATAGAAATCATCTTTTTCCTCCCATTCCTTTCCTTCTCTCCTCCTGTATTTATGAAATTGAATGGTGAATACTATACCATTATTCTTACTAAATTATTTACATGAAGTAAGGTAGGACTGGAATGAAGTTGTTATTTTCTTCTGATAGTTGGTAATGAGTTTTGTACAGGGCTTTTATTTGGGGAAGCTGGATTTATTCTGTATTTGAACACTGGTAGTGTATCACATCTTAACATTTGACAAAATTAATAATGATGTAAAGTTTTCTTGAAAGTAGTACAAAAATTCTGGTGAGTCTCAGCATTTTACTGTAAATCTCCAATTATGTTGCTGTTATTACATTATCATGAATGGTTTCATTGCCCAGTGATTTTTATGAATGCTTTGACCTGTGTAATCTTCAAAGATAAGCTGAGATCTCTCCTTTTCCATGAGGCTTTTTCCAATAGTTCTGGTCCATACTGTATTATCTATTATTTAAGTTCTTAGAAAACCAATGGACTATCATACCACTTCCATTTTGATTGTATACTTTATTGTATTGCTGTTTGGGTATGTGGCAGACTCTAGATACACCGTCTCCCCCAATAATATATGTCTCCTGATGTTTGCACTCTTATATAACTTCCTCCCTTTAGGTATGGGTAGCAACTGTGTTTTGCTATTAACCAATAGAATACGGCAAAGGTAATGGGTTGTTACTCCCTTGATTATGTTATGTTATGTCAAACTCCATCTGGCTTGCAGATTCACATTCCTAAAGCCACAAGGAAATGAATTCTGCCAACGGCCCAAGTAAGCTTGGGAACAGATTCTTTCTCAGTTGAGCTTGCAGATGAGAAGGCAGCCTAACATCTTGATTGCAGTTTTGTATGATCATGAGAAGAGTAGCCAGTTATACTATGTCTGGATTCCTGACCCACTGAAATTGTGAGATAATATAACACATGTTGTTTTAAGCTGCTTACATTGTGGTAATTTGTTATGCAGCAATGGATAGCTACTACAAGAAACTATAGGTGAGAATATTTTCAAAGAAGTTGAGAAAATACTTATTCAGTACAACTTGAAGTGGAATCTGCTAAGATGTGTTATAACCGATGGTGGTAAAATATGTGTTGAGAAGAAAAAGACTTAGTTGGACAAATGTGCAAAGTTCATGAAAATGTAAGGTGTTTAAAGTCTGTGTGTATTTGTTCTATTATTCACCAGAGGCACCTTTTGGAAAATATTTGAATATATCATATATCATTGAACCAGTGTCAGCAATGGTGAACTTCGTTAGCTCTTATGGAAGCTAACCATTGTCTTACCAGCTCTTAACCATTGTCAGTTAGATGAATTTTTGCCAGATCTATAAATTGAACATTCTAACTTCCCCTACCCCAGAGCAATTCAATGGCTTAACAGACATTATGTGCTGTGATTTTTTATTTTTTTTGAGCTCATGCATGGAAAATAGTGGAATTTTTCTGAAGACCTGCCCACATCCAATATTTTTACATACTGCATGGCTTTGGAAATTAGCTTGCGCTGAAAAGTTGATAATGTTTTTTAATGAATTCAACCTAAAATTACAAAGACAAATGGCACTTATATGATAAACTCATCCTGTGAGTATGTTATTTGAATGACAACTAAAATTGCTTCAATCATGAGTAATGTTAAACTACTTTGTAAACTTAGTTGCTGTCAAAGATAAAAAAAGAAGTGAGGTTTTTGTTCCAACACAAATTTGCAGAAGATATATTTTACTAAGATCAAACTATAGTTCTAGTAGTTCTTAAATTTTTTTCTTTATTGTGGTAAAATGTACATAACATAGAATTTATCATTTAACCATTTTAAGTGTACCATCTGGTGACATTAATTACATTCACATTGTTGTAGAACGATCACAACTATCCATTGCCAGAACTTTTTCATCTCAATATTAAACAGTAACTCTGCATTTGTCTCTTCCTCCAGCCTCTGGTAACTTCTGTTCTACTTTCTTTCTCTGTGAATTTGCCTACATACCTCATATAAATGGAATCATACATTGTTTTTCCTTTTGTGTCTGTCATTTCATTTGGTATATTTTCAAGGTTTATACATGTTGTAGCATACATCAGAATATCAAAATGCTGAATAATATTCCATTGTACGTATGTACCAATTTTTTTTTTTTTTTTTTTTTTTGAGACAGAATCTCACTTTGTTGCCCAGGCCAGAGTGCCATGGCATCAGCCTAGCTCACAGCAACCTCAAACTCCTGGGCTTAAGCGATCCTACTGCCTCAGCCTCCCGAGTAGCTGGGACTACAGGCATGCGCCACCATGCCCAGCTAATTTTTTCTATATATACTTTTAGTAGGCCAGATAATTTTTTTTCTATTTTTAGTAGAGATGGGGTCTCGCTCTTGCTCAGGCTGGTCTCGAACTCCTGACCTCGAGCGATCCACCCGCCTCGGCCTCCCAGAGTGCTAGGAATACAGGCATGAGCCACCGCGCCCGGCCCCAAATTTTGATTATTTATTCATCTATCTACTGGACATTTGGGTTGTTTCCCCCTTTTTGGCTACTATGAATAATGCTGCTATGAACATTGGTGTATTCATTTGAGTCCCTGATTTCACTTATTTTTGGTATATACCTAGAAGCTGGATTGCTGATCAGATGATAATTCTATGTTTAATGTTTTAAGGAACCACTAAACTTTTTGCATAGTAGATGCACAATTTTACATTCCTATTGGCAACACACAAAGGTTCTAATTTCTTCATATCCTTGCCCACATTTTTCATTTTCTGTATTTTTAAAGAAAGAATAACCATCCTAATTGGTGTGAGAGTGATATTTCTTTGCAGTTTTGACTTGCATTTCCCTAATGATTAGTGATGTTGAATATCTTTTCATGTACTGTACTTATTGGGCATGTGTATATCTTCTTGGGAATAAAATGTCTGTCTATTCAAGTCCTTTGACCGCTTTTAAATTGGGGCTTTCATTTATTTTGTTGCTGTTGTTGTGTTGTAGGAATTCTTTATATATTCTGAGTATTCCCGTGTTAGATATATGCTTTCCAAATATTTTCTCGCATTCTCAGCAAGCAATTTTTAGACCTTGATGCAAATGCAAAGAAAATTTCCATTTAACTGTGCAACTGAAGAACTTTTACCATCCTTCAACTAGAAGTAATTAATTTTCATGCTAAAAGGTAAAAATCAAGAGAAGAATCTAATAAATGATCTGTAAGTGATGAATATACTTAAATATCTCATGCTCATGAGGTTAGGGAACACTGACTTTACTCTCTACCAAAAAAATTTGTTCTTCTTATTAACAGATTTAAATCACAAAAATTTTATTCAGTTATTTTATTTTGAATTTTGTCAGTAAAAACTTGTAAAAATTTGTTTCTTCCTTGTTATATAAGTACCTATCCTTGATTTTGCCTCTTGGCTTGCAAAGCCTAAAATATTTGCTATCTAGCCCTTTACAAAAAAGATTGACAACTGTTGTCATAAAAGATTTATTATGGGAATTAAATTCACACAATTGTAGGAGGAATTGGGAAAGTTAAGGTCCAAGAGAGAAGTTGAGTGATCAGAGAAGAAATCAGCAGTTAATCTGAGAAACGAAGAATGTTCAGATGCTGAAATGGTGTTGTGAAGGGAAGGCAAAAGTATATGGGGAGGAAGGAATGGTGCTTCCGGGTAGCTTTCATCTCCATGGTCCCATACCAAGTATCTGGTTGTGGATCTGAGCCACCGTTAGTCAACAAGGTCAGTCATTAGGAAGAAGAGTTGGATATGAGGTACAAGAGAACAAAGACAATTTGGAACCAATGAGCACCTATGGGTCCATCACTACATATAAGCACAATGACCTTCAGAAAGTGAGTTTGCTGCCTCACTTCTGCCTTCCAAGTCTGATGCAAATTCCTCTTTTGGCCAATGTTGAATCAGGACTATATAGTGTAAAAGATTCTGGGGAAAAAGTTCTAGCTTAATCAAATTGACATATACAGATATAAAAGTATACCACGATATTGAAAGAATAAAGGGTTTGAGAATGATCTGTTTTCAGATTGTTTGTTTTTGAGATAATATTCATATCCTCTTATGGCCCAGTCCTTTTTATTTTATCACTTATTCGTGGAGTAATATGGTTCAGATCAAATGGTAAGTCTGCTTTTATTTCTTTGAGGAATCTCCTTAACTGCTTTCCATAAAGGTTGTACTAATTTGCAGTCCCACTAACAGTGTGTAAGTGTTTCTTTCTCTCTATATCCACACCAGCAAGTATTGTTTTTTGAATTTTTAATAATAGCTATTCTGATAGGGGTAAGATGGTTTGTCCTTTGGTTTTAATTTGCATCTCTCCTTCTGTTCAAGTCTTTTGCCTGTTAAAAGATTTAGGTTTTTTGTATTTTTTTTATTGAGTTTTACGAGTTCTTTTTGTATTCTGGATACATGTTCTTTGTCAAAAATACTGGAAATTTTTTGTCCCAGTCTATAACTTGCCTTTTTGTTTTCATAATAACATATTTTGAAAAGCACTAGCTTTTAATTTGATAAAGTTCACTTTATCACTTTTTTTCTTTATGGTTAGTGTGTATTTGTGTGTTTTGTTTAAGAAATCTTTGTCTAACCTAGTATCAAGAATATTATATGTTTTCTTTTAGAAGTTTTTTAGTTTGAGATTTTATGTTCATATCTAAGATCCATTTTTTTAAACTTAATTTTTGTGTATGGTGTGAGGTAAAGATCAACATTCCTTTTGTTCCCCTTGTATAGATATCTTACTGTTTCAGCACCAGTTGTTGAAAACACTATCTTTCCTCATTGAATTACCTTGAGACCTTTTGTGAATATCCATTAGCCACATATTTGTAGGTCTATTTATGAACTCTTTATTCTGTTTTATTGATCTATATGTCCATCCTTAGGCCAATATCGCATTGCCCAAATTACTGCAGCTTTATAATAAGTCTTGAAATCAGGTAATGTAAATGCTCCACTTTGTTCTTTTTCAAAACTGCTTTGGTTAATGGACATTGCATTTCTACATAAATTTTAGAATCAACTTTCAATTACTACTAAAAAAAATAAGCAAAAGCTAAAACAACCCTCAAAACCCCAATATTCAAAAACTATTTTTCCGGGGATTTTTGAATGAGATTGTGTTAAACTTACATATCAATTTGTGAACTGACACCTTAATAATCTTCAGTATTTCAATTCATGAATATGGCATTTCTCTCCATTTGTTTAGGTCTTTAAGTTCTTTCAGCTGTTTTGTAGCTTTCAGTGTATAGGTCTTGCACATGTTTTCTTAAATTTATTACTAAATATTTCAGACTTTTGGATGTCATTATAGTAGATATATATTTTTTCAAATTTTATTTTCTCATCTTTCTTTATTAATGGAAATACGACTGATTTTCTAGATTTACCATGTATTCTGAGATCTTGCTAACTTATTAGCACTTGTAGTTCTCTTGCAGGTTCATTATCATTTTCGATGTATATAATCATGTTTATCTGAATAAGACAGGTATTACTAATTATCAAATGCAAATATTCAGACTATTTATATTTAATGTAATTTTCTATATTATCGGATTTAAGTCTATTGTTTTTTTCTTTTGTTCTATGTGCTGCTGTTTGTTCTTTTGTTCATATTTTCCTCTTTTATTGTCTTTTTATGCATTGAGTGTTTTTTAGTGTTCCATAATTGCCTTATTAATTATACTTCTTTGCTCTATTAATTTAGTGGTCATTCTAGTGTTTATAGCATGTATTTTTAAGTTATCACAGTCATTAAAATAATACTATACTACTTCTTCATCATTTTTTTCAAAAATTATTCCTTTTAATTTTGTATTTTACTTAATCATTTATCATTATTTGATCATGGTTATCAAATGTTTATAATAATTAACAGTTAAACTACTAATTCTGTTTTTAAAATGCATTGCTCAATCTTCAATGTTTTGCTTTTCTTTCACTATTTGTCTTTGTGTGTGTATCCTGTATACACAATCACCTCTTCCTGTGGGTCTCTTTATTTTCTAGGCTGAGTCATCATCATTCCTACTGGACTTTATCTAATCTCTTCCTGCAGTTCTGCAGATGTTAACTTGACCACCTTCTTAAGCAAGTTTATTTCAAAGACCAGCTGCTCATACTATGAAGAAGAGGTATTGCTGAAGGCAATCTTCAGCCAGCCAGTGTTTGCTTCTTTTCAGAGAAAGGACACTTACCTGTTTTTATATTATTTTATTTCTCTATTTATTTGATTACCAACAAACCTGTTACTGCTTTCATTGAGGAGGAGATCCTGGCAGAGTGGGATGTTATTTAAGTTGGTCCCCAAGGAACCTTGAGAAGGTTTCTCATATTCTTCTGATGTTAAACATGACTTTCTGAAATATGAGTTTTACCATATTCACCTCTTCTTAGAAGAGCCTTTCAGCTGTTGTAGGCTTCAAAACAATATGCTTCCTTTTCTTTCAAGGTATCAACATAGGGTCTCCTTCTGTCTTAACTCTGGTGCAATTTGTTGTTATGTGAGTAGTGGTAATTTGAAAGAAGACAGTGCTGAGTTAAAGAATGCAACATTGTTGAAAAGTTTTTTTCTATAGACATAACCTTTGAATTTTTGTATTGTATATATTCATTTCATCATATGGTGAATAATAAACTTGTGTGTTACTGTATTATATAATGGATTTGAATTTTAACACATTAGCTGGTACCTTGGGTTATAATTTAAATCCTCTGTGCTTTAGTTTCTTCATCTTTATGATGGGTGTGATGGTAACACCTACTCCATCAGGTTGTTCTGAAGATTAAATGAATTATTATATGTAATGTGCTTGGAAGAGTGACTGACCTATAGTTACTGTTATTTCATCTAATCTAATTGTAATGCTATTATTTAGTGAGCAAGAGAAGAGAAAATAGAAAAACAGAACAAAACAAAAAAGGCTAAATCTACTCAGTTAATGGAGTACAAAGGATCAATAGTGGAATTTGGTAGGATATTTGCCAGAAAGGACAGGAAATAAAAACATAAGATTTTTCAGCTTTATGGAGAAAGTCTGTCACACTATTTTTTAAACAATGACAACAACAATAACAGCAACCTAAAACCCAACTATCCCTTTGGGAAGCTCAAGTTATTAATAGTTGAAAGTCAATTTGGATTTTCTTTTTGAAACAACCTCTTTCCAAATATTTGATGTTTGCTTATTTCATTACAGTTATGCAATTTGACATTTATTTGCTTTTCATAAACAATAGGAAAACAGGGGCTATTCGGTTTATACTTATCTCTGCTCCACATCAGTTCTTTCCCATTTTTCTTTATTTTGAGCTTATAGTAAATTCATCAAATAACATCTTTATTGGTTTGCCACTACTTGTATTGTTATATTTGTTTTTATTTTCATATGATGAGAGTTTGGGGCTACACTTTCAAGCTCATTGTTATAGGAAATTTCTTCTTGTCCAGAGGATGTCTTTGTGGGTTTTATAATGTTAACCTTTCATGATGAAGATGATGTAAACTTTCCCCTTCTCTTTACCAAATAGCAGATAGGCTCAATCTGAGACAGTCCAGTGCAATGACCAGATGGTTGGTAGTCTACTTAGGTTTAATAATTGCATTTAATACATTAGAATTATTTACTTGGTTGTATGATTTTTGCTTTAAGATTATTAATCATATTGTGGAAACATTATAAAGAATGTTATGGTTTGAATGTGTCCCACAAAGTTCATGTGTTGGAAGCTTAATTCCCAAAGCAACACCATTCAGAAGTGAGACCTTTAAGTTGTGATTAGGTCATGAAGGTTTTTCGCAGTCATCACAGAAGTGGGTTTGTTATAAAAGTGAGTTCAGCCCTGTCTTGCTCTTTCTCTCTTGTGCATGCTCTCTTGCCTTTCCACCTTCCACCATGGGTGGATGCAGCAAGAAGGCCCATACAAGATGTGCACTTCTTGACCTTGGACTTCTTACCTTCTAGAGCTGTAAGAAGTAAATCTCTGTTCTTTATAAATTACCCAATCTGAGGTATTCTGTTACAGAAGCACAAAAGGAATTAAGACAAGAGTGCACTAAAAGTTAAATAAACTACCTAGCTATAAATTTATCATATAATTAGAGGCTTAGTTTGATCACTAATCTATTCTCTCTACTGTCAAGTATTTACTTTTATAATTCAACTAACTTCAGAAAGGTTTTGTAGATATTAGCTGCTTAAATAGACATAAATATGATAGAATCATTCAAACATGGGTTAAAGGGCAAAAAAAAAAAAGTATTGAATTGGAGTTAGAAATGCTGAAAAACTTTGGTTAAGAATACTGCATTGAAGTGGGAAAGTCAACTCTGAGCTTCCTAATAAATGAAGCATAAAAAGGTGTCCAAAGAGACAAACATGTTTCTTATGACATATTCTGAGAGGAATTTACTATGTGGAACTTCATATTAGAAGGAATTTTTCAAAAGACAAAGAAATGGTTGTCATACAGCCCTCCTTACCTCCTGCTTATTTGATAAAACTTTTACTGAAATGTAACATACATACAGAAAAAGACATACGTGCACAAATCACAAGTACAAAGCTCAAAGAATTTTGACAAAGTGAAGACACCTATGCAACTAGCTTCAAGATCATTAAAAAACAGAACTTTAACCAATAGCCCTAAAAAGCCCCCATTGTGCCGTCTTTCAGTCATGGTCCACCTTCCCAAGGTAACTATTATTCTGAATTCTAACAATATATATTAATTTTGTTTGTATTTGAACATTATGTATAAAAGGAATCAGTATGTATTCAGTATATGGCTTCTTTCTCTCAATATTATGTTTGTGAGGTTCATATTTTTTTAGTGTAGTTGTAGATCATTAATTTTCATTTCTATGTAGTTTTCCATTATATAAATATAACACTATACATTCTATAGTTGATGACATTTGGGTAGTTTCTAGCTCTTGCTTATTATGAATGTGCTGCTATGGATATGTTTATAGATGTCTTTTTGTGATATACGTATATGTTTCTGTTGGGCATATACCTAAAAGTGTCATTGCACTATAGGATATACATTCAATTTTAATACATACTGCCAAGCAGTTTTTCAATTTACACTCCCACTAGCAGTGTATGAGCGTTCCACATCATTGCCAGTACTTGGTGTTGACGGTCTTTTTCATTTTAGCCATTCTGAAAGGTATGAGATAGTATAATACGGTGGCTTTAGGTTTCATTTCCCTGATGACTAATAAGTTAAATAACTATTCATATGTTTATAAGCTATTTGGATGTTATCTTTGTCAAGTGTCTTGAAATTTTGAGCCTAGACCCACCAAACGACCCTGAAGTACAATAGTTTTACTCTTGATTGTAAAGCAAAACACATAGTTTGATACCTGGCATAAATGCAAAAAAGTTAATATTTTATTTTGAATATTATAGAGGCTGATATACATTACTGTCTAGTAAAAAGCTCATGTTAGCCTGGCATAGTCTTGGACTGGGGGAAAAAAGAACAAACCTAAGCATATCTCCATTTCAATAAGAATTGGGTGAGGTTTAGAAGAGACAGCTCCTCAAAGGGCCTGACAGGCTGCAAAATACACTCCTGATAATAAATGAATTGGCTGCTGAGTGGAGTTTTTTGTTTGTTGTTTTTGCTATCCCTCTCACTACTGAAAATTTTCTGCCAAAATGATGATTTTGGCACAGATGATATGGAGATACTGAAGTAGATTGAGACCAAGGCCTGCAGGTTATTGGAGTTAAAAATGTGATGGAAATTTTGATGCCATGTGGCTTCCTCTTCTCAGCCTAAAATGGCTTTTGTGCTTTTCATATGAAATGAATTAACATGTGTTAAGTGTTTAAAAGAGTGCTTGACACCTAGTAAGCATTCAGTAAATTTTGGTTTTTGTCACTATTCTTATTACATTCTGCTATTTCTCCTATTGTGTCTTTTCTTCCTGGTGCTTGAAATTGGGCATAGTTTGTGACCTCATCTTATCTTGTATGACTTTACCTTTTAAGGGTGCTTTTGACATCATGCAGGAAAAGCAGGTCTCTGATGTGTGAGATGATGCTGAGTCCCTCTTCTTATCTCCCCATCCTGATCATGTATTAAAGGTTCCCCATAAGATAGGCAGGGCTGGCCTCTGCCTCTTCCCTCTTGCCTGTCTAGCATCTAGCACAGTGACTGGACCTAACAGGAACTTAATAAACATTTGTTGAATTTTTGTTCCACCACATCTCTTACTGTGCAATCTGCTGCACTCGAGATGTCTATGCATCTCACAGGTTGAAGGCTTATATGGAGTGAGTTCGGAGAAACTGTCAGCAGAGTAGGAAAAATGTGGGCTTAAGAGTCAAGTGGCTCTGACTTGAATCCTACTTTATTCACTTTCTTTAGCTGTGAAATCTTGGAGGAGTCACTTAAACCCTTGGAGTTTTGGGTTCCTCATCAGTTAAATGTGAGTAAAGAGTTCCAAACTCAAAAGGCTGTTGCAAAGATTAGGCATAATCTAACTAAAGCACTTAGTAGGTGCATGCTCCTCAATGAATGACACTTGTTATTATCTAATAACTGTCATTTTTAATTACTTACTCTAACCTCAGCTTTGGTCTGCCCAGGTTCCTTTCTGGTCCACATCTTCAAATCTTTTTTTCTCTTCCATTATTTAAGTCAGGAGTTGAAGCTCAAATGTCCACAATATATTATATGACTGTAATATCCTTTGGCTCACTCTTTCTTTTACAAATGTACATCAGGAAAGGGGCAATCTTTACTAACATGGCTATTCCATCCTATCCTACAGGCTCCCCTCCTTATCCACCAAAGACAGCTTTGTCTTGACCAGTCAGGTCCCTGGTGCTTTTCATTATATGAAGAATTAGTCAGTGATAAGAAATGGGAGGACGACTGTAAATGAAAATTATTACCCTGAGTATTATTTATTATCTGTATGAGCTAAAAACTTAATATGATGCTATTTAATAGTTTCATATATGTTAGTCTTGTTTCCTGAACAACACTGTGAGACTCTCATGAGTGCAGTGACTATATTGTTTATTTCTTTTCTATTATCCCCAGAGCCTACAATGGTGTTGGATTTGCAGCAAGCATTAAAAATACTTGTTAGTTTGAGGTATTTAAAAATGCATTTACTAACGAGTTTTTTTTTTTTTTTCGGTAGAATGACAAAGTGTTGATCTTTATTTAGGAAGATGGTTTATCTTTTGTAGAACTCACTGGACACCACATTCAGAATGTTTCAACCACTCCTTAGTTATTGTCAGGGACTCTAGTAGCTAGATCTAAGCAAGAGAGAACAAGTGCCAATTTTTTCTACTTTCACTCTTCTATCTTTTTTCCCCATTAAAAAAAATTTCAATGTTTGAAATATTTCACATTTTCAAACATTGCTAGTTTGAAATGTGCTTTCAACTAGCAGGATGATAGAAGGAAATTTAGTAATGTTTATTTTTAGGTGTTTTGCCCATAGAAACTCTAATGAGATAAAAACAATACATTCACTTGTGACAACCATTAAAAAAACCTATTTTTTTTGGTACAAATATAACTGGAAGTTTTCTATTTTAAGTTGTACTAAATAGTCATTTTGAGTTAATGTCTACAACAACAAAAAAATGCTTGCCCAGTGGCTACACAAAAGCCAGTTAAACAAATGTAGAGTCCTTGCCTGCCTGAAGCGTCAGCTGTCTCCACTCTGTGACAGATTGGTGCTGTTGTCTTGCTTTCTGTAGTCACACACTCTTTACAGTCAGCTGGTGGTGAAGGGAAGAATGATATTATATCTCAGAGGTGGAGAAATGCTGAGTGGATTGCTTAAGTTACAGATTTCACTGAAAACCATGTGGTGATATAATTCAGGGTCAAAGTGCCTTCCCAGAACCTGGAAGAAATCTAGGTAGACAGTGGTGTTAAATGATCCCTACAGGAGAGACCTCTTAGTTTGTCCCTACATAAAGTTAGACCAGAGGCTGTCATAGTTGGGTAGCTTGACAATTGCAAGGATTTTGTGGAGGGTGTGTTGTTTACATTGGGCCTTAATAATCATAGTATTTGCAGGCTGCCCAGTGTCTTAGATGTAATAATTCATTAGTATGACTTGAAAATCTCAATGTTCTAGAGCCACTCCTCATAAAATGCAAATATCTAGGGCAGTTTTAGATTATTATTTATTTTACAAATTATAGAAGATAATGCTAGAGTAAGCTATGTAAAATTCTCATTATATCACTATTTGAGCAGGTAGTTTAGATAATGGCACAACAAAAAGAATCCTCCATCATCAATTCTTTCCCTCGTCCAGCAAATTTTTTAGGTGCCACAAAGAGGCAGTCGGATTGGCTTGGAAAGATTGTTCATTGTATATGTTGTAATGAGGTTTCAGCTCATTTCAATTATATTAAAGATGAGGAAAAATCATTTGGTTAAGGATAAGAAACTGAGTTTTGTTTATTTGTTTTCAAAAAGATTTGTTATGTTAAACACAACTGTTTAAAAGTGCTCAAAAACTTCTATAGTTCGTTTAACAAGCAATTGCTATAAGAAATAAGACTAACTGGTTTTCTTGCCAAAGCAGAAGCATTGAACAGTCCACAGTGTAGCAGAAAAAAAAAATGAAGCTTGGTGAATCAGACTCTATAGGCCTATGCAAGACACACCAAAAAAGCCAAGGGACAAGGGACATATAGCAGTGGGAGCTGCCGATGGCAGCCAAGCCATCGAAGGGAATGTGTCAGTCACTCTTTAAAATGAATTTTAAAATGGTATGGATACCAGGATGCTTAACTTACATATGATGAAAAATTTATGCATTTAGGTGACAGAAAGCATAGTAAGATGGATATAGAAGGTTTTTTTTTCTTACATCATTTCAACATGTGTTATTTAGCTACTTCAAAATAATAATTCCAAAATAATGTCTTGTACAAAATGTGATAATGTTTTGCATTATGACCCACCCGCCTTCCCTGGAATTTTAGCAATCAGTGCCTGTGCTTACACTGTAGGTTTTTAATTGTAGAGCTGGCAATTTAGCTGACTTACAGTCATGTGACTTAAATCTGCAGATCTGTGGCCAAGGAGTTCAACTTATTATTCAGTGACTTGAATGTCATAGAAAACAAGTTAATAAGGTATTCAAACCCTGTTTGAATATATTTGCTATGAAATATGGTGTGAGGGTGATAAAAACATTGTTATTGTGATACACATGAGCTCTCTACGGACTATTGGGAAATATTTGTTCAGTGTTGCTTATTTTGGAAATACTCATTTCAGTTAAAGGTTATGTACTTAATGACTATTGTGTTTGAATTTTTTTTCTCTTGATGTACTAAGCCATTCACTTAGTCTCAGTGAAGTTTATTTTTAATTTAAGCAGACAGAGACTTCAAAGAAAAGAGGGTGGGGTTGCAAGTGAGTGAGAAACGATGGCCAAGTCCATACAGAAAGCAGCAAAACATTGTAGGAAAATATCAACAGGTCTTGCACAACCAATCACTGAAAATGTGTCAATAAGGGTGAAGCCATCTTGAATACGCACAAATATAACTGAAATAAATAATATTAAAAAAATTCATAAAACTCCTAAACCCAACCTATCTCTTAAAAAGAAAACCTTATATGGTAAGAGCTCTAGTTACCAAAAATTTGTACAAATTACAATAAAGCAAACATATTTCTCATAGTGGGATATTTTTGGTCCAAAAATTTAGCCATCTGGAATTATTTTTAAAGGACCATACTATTAAATCTTTTGAAATAGAGAATTTTCCTTTTAATAGGAAATCTGTATTTGATTGTAAAGATGGAACATTATGTCCTTGGCCTGGCTGTTCTTGAATTGTAGGGTTAATATGTATAGTAGAGGCTGGGATTCTAGTAAATTTATTTCAGGCATGAAATCTTGGAGGAATAAATGCGTACATGTGAATAGAGGAGTGTAACAACATGATACCTAGTTCTTTCGTAATGAATTCCATGTAAGTGATGCCATCAGACTCTGTGTTTTATTATTAGAATGCTGTGAGAATGGAGTAAGTCAATGATGGTGGTAATTAACAACTCAGTTTGTATAATGAGATGCAAAATAGCTCAGTGGCAAGTTTACACAATAAAACAGTCTGTCAAGCGACAGTATTTTGCTTTTTTTAAGGCAAAGCAATTGTGTACTACTCTGAGACAACATGAATCTGCAATACATACAGCAAATTTAAAAGAAGAACCTGACGTTCACATATAACCACCACATTTTTGAAAAGGGGACTCTATTCTTTAAGAAACTTATTTAAGAGGTTAATAAGTGACTGTCAGTGCTGGTATGTCTTTAGCAAAGATGGACATTTTTCAAGAGAAGTCAGGAAGGTGGCATAAGATTTATGAAAACTCAGAACAAGATGAAGATTTGGTCATTGAGTGTGTGGACTTTTCCACCTGTACCCTCAGAAAGTGCCTCTCTTCATAGCTTATGGTCAACACCCTGGTAGGAATGGAGACTTCAGAAGATAAAGGATTGGAATGGGGAGACAAAAGGCTGTGGAAAGAGAATAGTTGTTGAAGATTTTTTTCTGATAGAAAATAAATCTCTAGAAATTTCTGGCCTATCTTCTTTTTTCCATTAGCATCTTCAGCCCCTTAAATGATATTTCTAAGACTTTTTGTTCTTTTACTTTATTAGTAACATTAAATACCTGAAAGACCCGGAGTGGCAGTTGAGATACCATGGGGAAAGAAGGAGGTGGTATTTTTGGAGGGTCACTCATCTATGTATATGTATACATATATATATATATATATATATATATGTAATTGAAATTGAGTATTTCCCAATGACTACCTGATGAAGATTGGTAATGAATTTTTGATAGTTATAATTTTAAGCTTAAAATTTTAAGCTTGCCCATGGTTAGGGAATATTTGTAATGCTTTCTAGTTCTCACCTTCTTTACCAAACACCTGTACACATTTTAAAGTCATAGTGTCATGGAGTCTTAAATAACTTTGTCTGGCATGCAGAGGTACAGAGGGTTAAGCGACTTGTCTAAAATCACATATATAGAAAATACAGATGTGACTGGGCATGGTGGCTCACACCTGTAATTACAGAATTTTGGGAGGACTAGGCAGGAGGATCACTTGAGGCTAGGACTTCAAGGCTGCAGTGAGCTATGATCATGCCATTGCATTCCAGCCTAGGTGACAGAAAGAGACCTTGTCTCTAAAATATCTACACATGTATAGATGCATATGTATTTTTGACATAGAGGAGAAAAGTAGAAAAATAACTCTAAATTTCCAAAAAAGTTCATCATCAGTTTTATCAGAGACTTTGCCCAATAAGATTTAAAAACTTTATTCACATAAATCTAAATATTAGTGATTTAACCTTACAAGTTTTGTACTATGGAAACCAGTTTGAAATTTCAGACACTCAAATATCTGGTTTAGAATTAAAACAATCCCATGAAAAAGAGCATAATAAAAAATTAGAGAAGAGAATGACAGGGCTATTCTAAATGCTTAGACGAAATACAAACCTTGTAAATAACTATTTAGAAAGTTTAATGCTTATGATAACATTTCCTTATTGATGATGCTATTTAGATAATGTGATTCTAGATGATATCAAAATATTTTTCAATGTAATATTTTAAAATATATTTTTGCCATAAGAAATAATCACATCAAAATTCAGAAACAGACATGCTGTGAACAAAGAACCCACATTGGATTCTGGACTTAAGTTAAATTACACATTAAAAAATTTTTTTTGAAACAAATTCAGTATCATTTATTGAGAAAGTGGTAATATGCCTTCAATATAGATGCTCCCTGACTTATGATGGGGTTATGTCCTGATTGTAAACTAAAAATATCTTTAAAGTGAAAATGCATTTAACAAACTTAACTTACAAAAAAAAAAAATCATAGGTTAGCCTACCCTGCCTTAAATGTGCTTAGAATGCTTAGATTAGCCTATAGTTGGGCAAAGTAATGTAACATAAAGCCTATTTTATAATAAAGTCTCATGTAATTTATTAAATACTGTACATTACATGGAAACTATAACAATTTTGCACAATTGTAAAGTGAAAAAATCATTAAGTTGAACCATCCTAAGTCAGGACCATTTGTGTTTCAAAACAGATATGGCAAAGGCTACATCTTGAATTGTAAATTTCAGTAAATATCACATTTGCTTTCCTAATCAAAAGTTCTTTTTTTTTTTCATTTTGGCATACTATGGGTGAACAAATGTTTAGCCGATGTATATTGCCTTTGCCCCACCTAAGTGAGAGCTTCAAGAGTGTCCATCCCCTATATGGTGCACACTGTACCCATTAGGTGTGTATATACCCATCTCCTCATCTCCCCTCCCATCTGCCTGACACACAATGAAGGTTACTACTATATGTGCACGTAAGTGCTGATCAATTAATACCAATTTGATGGTAAATACATGTGGTGTTTGTTTTTCCATTCTTGTGATACTTCACTTAGTAGAATGGGCTCCAGCTCTATCCAAATGAATACAAGAAGTGCTAGATCACTGTTCTTTCTTGTGGCTCAATAGAACTCCATGGTATACGTATACCACATTTTATTAATCCACTCATGTATTGATGGACACTTGGGATGTTTCCACATCTTTGCAATTGTGAATTGTGCTGTCATAAACATTCTAGTGCAGATGTCTTTTTTATAGAGTATCTTTTTTTTTTACTTTGGGTACATGCCCTGTAATGAGATTGCTGGATCAAATGGTAATTCTACCTTTAGTTCTTTGAGGTATCTCCATAATGCTTTCCACAGAGGTTATACTAGTTTGCAGTCCCACCAGCAGTGTATGAGTGTTCCTATCTCTCTGCATCTATGCCACCATTTATTGTGTTGGGACTTTTTGATAAAAGCCATTCTCACTGGAGTTAAGTGATATCTCATTGCGGTTTTGATTTGCATTTCCCTGATGATTAGAGATGTTGAACATTTTTTCATGTTTGTGGGCCATTAGTCTACCTTCTTTTGAAAAGTTTCTCTTCATGTCCTTTGTCCACTTTTTAATGGAGTTGTTTGAATTTTTCTTTCTGATTTTCCTGAGTTCTATATAGATTCCAGTTATCAGCCCTTTATCAGATGTGTAGCATGCAAATATTTTCTCCCATTCTGTAGATTGTTGGTTTGCTCTTGTGATAGTTTCCTTGGCTGTGCAGAAGATTTTTAATTTGATCAGATCCCACTTATTTTTATTGTTGCTGTGATTGTCTTTGCAGTCTTATTCATAAATTCTTTGCCTAGGCCAATGTCTATAAGAGTTTTTCCAACATTTTCTTCTAGAATTCTTGTAGTTTCATGCCTTAGGTTTAAGTCTGTTATCCACCATGAGTTGCTTTTTGTGAGAGGTATGCATCCTGTTTCAGTCTTCTAAATGTGGCTATCAAATTTTCCCAGGACCATTTATTGAATAAGTATTCTTTTCCCCAGTGTATGTTTTTGTCTGCTTTGTCAAAGATTAGATGGCTATCTGAGGATGGTTTTATATCTGGGTTCTCAGTTCTGTTCCATAGGTCTATGTCTCTGTTCTTCTGCCAGTACCATGTTGTTTTAGTTACTGTAGCCTTGTAGTGTAGCTTGAAGTCTGGTAAACTGATGCCTCCCAATTTGTTCTTTTTGTATAAGATTGCTTTTGCTATACAAGATCTTCTCTGGTTCCATACAAAGCGTAGAATTATTTTTTCTAGATCTGCGAAAAATGATGTTGGTATTTTAATAGGGAATGCATTGAGTCTGTAGATTACTTTGGGTAGTATAGACTTTTTAACAATGTTGATTCTGCTGACCCATGAGCATGTTATGGTTTTCCACCTGTTTATGTCCTCTGCTTTTTCCTTCCTCAGTGTTTCATAGTTTTCCCTGTAGAGGTCTTCACCTCCTTAGTTAAATATATTCCTGGGTATTTTATTTTCTTTGTTGCTATTATGAAGGGTATTGAGTCTTTGATTTGGTTCTCAGTTTGACTGTTGTTGGTGTATAAGAATGCTACAGATTTCTGTACATTGATTTTGTAACCTGAGACTTTGCTGAATTTGTTTATCAATTCTAGTAGTGTCATGACAGAATCTTTGGGGTTTTCTAGATATAAGATCATACCATCAGCAAAGAGTAATAGTTTGACCTCTTCTGCCCCCATTTGGATGCCCTTGATTTCCTTCTCTTGTCTAATTGCTCTGGCTAGGACTTCTAACACTATGTTGAATAGAAGTGGTGATAGAAGACAACCTTGTCTGGTTCCAGTTCAAATGGGAATGCTTTCAAATTTCCCCCTATTCAATATGATGTTGGCTGTGGGTTTGTCATATATAGCTTTTCTCATTTTTTGGTAAGTCCTGTGTATGCCTATTTTGTTAAGCGTTCTTATCATAAAACGGTGCCAAATATTGTTGAATACTTTTTCTGCATCTATTGAGAGGATCATGTGGTCTTTATTTTTACTTCTATTTATGTGTTGAATTACATTTATAGATTTGAACCATCCCTGCATCTATGGGATGAAGCCCACTTGGTCATGATGGATAATACTTTTGATAAGCACCCAAATTCAGTTTGCTCGGATTTTATTGAGAATTTTTGCATCTATATTCATAAGGGATATTGCTATGTAGTTTTCTTTTTTTGTTGTGTTCTTTCCTGGTTTTGGTATCAGTGTGATACTGTCTTCATAAAACATGTTAGAGAGGATTCCTTCCTTCTTGATGTTGGGGAATAATTTCTTCAGCATGGACATCAGTTCTTCTTTGTAGGTCTGGTAAAATTTCGGTGTGAAACCATCTGGTCTAGAACTTTTTCTTTTTAGGAAGGTTTTTTATTGTTGCTTCAATTTTGGTACTTGATATTGGTCTGTTCAGGAATTCTATCTCTTCCTCATTGAGCCTAGGGAGCCTGTGTGTTTTTAAGAATTTTCCATTTCCTCCATGTTTTCAAGTTTATGTGCATAGAGGTTTTTATAGTATTCATAGATGATATTTTGTATTTCCATGGTATCAGTTATAATTTCTCCTTTTTCATTCCTTATATAGCATATTAGAGTCCTTTGTTTTCTGCTTCTCATTAATCTAGCAAGAGGCATGTCAATTTTGTTTATTTTTTCAAAGAACAAACTTTTTGTTTCATTAACCTTCTGTATAGTTTTTTTTATTATTAATTTCATTTAGTTCTGCTCTGATCTTTGTTATTTCTTTTCTTCTGCTGGGTTTGGCGTCGGTTTGCTCATCCTTTTCCAGTTCTTTGAGACAATTCCTTAGATTGTTGATTTGTGATCTTTCTGTCTTTTGGATGTAGGCATTTATGAATATAAATTTTCCTCCCAGGACTGCTTTAGCTGTGTCCCATGGATTTTGATATCTTGTGTCTTCTTTATCATTTAGTTCAAAGAATCTTTTGATTTCCATCTTAATGTCCTCATTAATTCAATAATCATTCAGCAGAAGTTTATTTAGTTTCCATGACTTTGTGTAGAGATGAGAGTTTCTTTTGGAGTTGATCTCTATTTTTTTCCTACTGTGGTTTGAGAAGATGCATGGCATAATTTCTATTTTTTTAAATTTGTTGAGACATGCTCTGTGGCCCAGGATATAATCAGTCATAGAGAATGTCCCATGAGCTGATGAGAAAAATGTATAATCAGTGGTTTTGGGTAGAATGCTTTGTAAATGTCAGGCCCATTTTTTCTAGAGTTCTGTTTAATTCCATTGTTTCTTTGTTTATTTTCTGTTTGGAGGGTCTGTTCTGTTTTGTCAGAGGGGTGTTGAAGTCCTCAGCTATTACAGTGTTGCTGTTTATCATTTTGTTTAGATCAAGCAGGATTTGCTTTATGAATCTGGGTGCACCTGAATTAGATGCCTACATATTTAGAATTGTTATGTTTTCTTATTGAAGTTTACCCTTCACCATTATATAGTGAGTTTCTTTGTCTTTCATTATTTTTGTTGATTTGAAGACTAAGTTATCTGAAATCAGAACTGCTACACCAGCTTTCTTTTCGCTACCATTTGCATGGAATATTGTTTTCCTTCCCTTCACCTTGGGTCTGAATGGATCCTTGTGGGTTACATGTGTTTCCTGAAGACAGCAGATACGGGGCTTGTGTATATGTTTCCATTCAGCCAGCCTATGTTTCTTCAGTGGGTAGTTCAAGCTATTCACATTTATTGAAAGAATTGATAAGTGGGATAGATTTCTGTTCATCTTGTTTGGTTGGAATTTTGTTGCTTTGTTTTCTGGCCTTTGACCTTCAGGTTTTGGATGATTTTACACTGGTGAGTTAAACGTTTACTGTGCTGATCAGTGTGTAACACTGTTCTGAATACTTCCTGGAGGACATATCTTGTCTTGATGAAGTCCCTCAGTCTTTGCTTATCTGAGAAGGTCTTTATTTCTCCTTCATATAAGATACTTAATTTTGCAGGATGCAAGAGTCTAAGCTGGGCATTATTCTGTTTGAGAAGAGTGATAATGCGGCCTCAGTCTCTTCTGGCTTGTAAGGTCTCAGTTGTGAAGTCTGAATTTAGTCTAATGGGTTTTCCTTTGTAGGTTACCTGCTTCTTTTGCCTGTTTATTTTGGCCGGTCTGTTGACTATGTGTCATGGTGTCTTCCTGTTTGTAATGAATCTCCCAGAAGTCCTTTGAGCTTCTTGTACCTGGATATCTAGATTTCTAACAAGGCCTGGGAAATTTTCCTCCATTCTATCCTCAAACAGTTTATCCAACCCTTGTGTATTTTCTTCTTCACTCTCAGAGATGCATATAATTCTCATGTTAGGCTTTTTCACATAATCCCACATTTCTTGTAGGCTTTGCTCCTTTTTCTTATTTCTCTGCTCTATCTCTGTGACTGACTTGTTTAATTGAAAGTTGTTATCTTTGATCCCTGAGATTCTTTGTTCTGTTTGATCTACCCTATTCTTGAGGCTTTCCACTGTGTTTTATAATTCCTTGAATAAATTCTTCATTTCCAGAAGTTCTATTTGATTTTTCTTTAATATTTCAATTTCTTTAGTGAATTTTCCTTCTAAAACCTGGATATTTTTTATAGTTTCTTTGTGTTGGGTATCCATTGTCTCTTGCATATATTGAGTTTTCTTATAATCCATGTTCGAAATTCTTCTTCTGTCATTTTAGTGTTCTGAATTTGGTTGATGTACATTGCTAGAGAGCTGGTGTTCCCCTTTGGGGGTGTGCTTTCCCTTTGATTCTTCATACTTCCAGAGTTCTTTTGCTAATTCCTTCCCATCTGGAGCAGCTGTTGCTTCTTAGCTTTGGATTTTTGTTTAGATAATGACACACCCTGTTTAGTCTCTGAGACAGTAGGTTGTGCTTGTGGTTGAGATTTGACCACACCCTATGTGATGAGTCAGTAAATGCAATAAAAGGGCATGCAAAATTGACCTCCCTGTCTGTAGTTGGTTCTTGCTGGGAAGAGCCAGCTGCAATGTTGTTTTTGGGTCCTGTACCCAGCTCTCATTCCTCTGGCGAGGCACCTCAAGCTAGGGAGCTCCCCTAACTGTTTTGTGAGCCAGGAGGTTCCTTGCCCAGGATCACGGCCTGAGCTGGGAGCATGGTCCTCCCTTGGGAGGAGGGTTGCTGCTTGAGCATGCTACAGCTAGGATCAACTCTGATCTGTCCCTGAAGGCAAATGCACCTCAGTTGACTCATTCACAAATATCCATTCTGTTTCTTCAGGCAATGTAATCCAGACCTGAGTGTACTGGATCTGGCCTGCAGGCCTGTCCCCAGGCCCTGGAGATCAATCCCTGACTGTGTCAGGGAAAAGAATGCTGATCTCAAGTCACCCATGGGGTGCCCAAGCTGGATCAGTGTCTCCCTGTCTGGGGGTTTGCCCCACTCTGCTGGAGTCACCAGGCAGGCAGCATCAGGGAGAGCCAATGGGTAGGGAGCTCACAGTCCAAGTACCCCTTAGTCCACTGCAGGGCCCCAAAAGGAAAAGTCCTATTCCCTGTGGATGCTTCTGGATGGTGGCTAAATTGTCTCACTCAGCAGCCTCAGGTAGGGGAGAGGAAGGGGAGAATGAAACAATATGGCACCTGCTGATGGGCTCAGGTCTGTGGGGTAGGTCTGAGGGAGCTGGGAGCCCGATGTCCTGTGTGCAAGAGGCTCACCGCTCACTGGTGGCAGCAGTCTCTGGGCAAGAAATCTTTCCTTCTTGCAGAGACACTCTGGCTGGAGGTGTTTCTCATCTGCACTCTTGCCTCTCCCTCCACATTTAAAAATCTATATTACACATGTTAAAGAAAAATGAAAATGGAGGTCACTGTTTAGATATACCCCAAGGCTAACTGCTATGTACCCAAAACTTGTCACCTGATTTACCATAAATACTAGTTCTAATCATAAATGAAATAGAAAATATAAACTTTATGTTCATGTCAACATGATTCGATGAAATTAAACCAATAAGCTATAGATAAATCAGCTAAACATTTCTATTATACTTACCTGAAAACAAGTGTAAATGTATAACAGCCAATCACAATAAAGTTGAAAATACTTTATAAGCTGAATTGTAAGTGCTGTGAGTGAGGCTTCTTATCACCTTCATTCTATCAGTTCTCAAACTGTTCTTTAAAAAAATTTTATTTATTTTTATAGATTTAGGGGGTGTATGTGCAGTTTTGTAATATGGATGAAGTCTGGACTTTAGTGTACCCATCATGCAAATAGTGTATATTATACCCAATAGGTAACTTTTCATCCCTCAAAGCCCTCCCACTTTTTAGAGTCTTCCATGACTATTTTTCCACTCTGTATGACTGTGCATACCTATTGTTTAGCTCCCACTTATAAGTGAGAACACGGGGTATTTGACTTTCTGTTTTTAAGTTATTTTACTTAGAACAATGGCCTCCAGTTCCATCGATGTTGCTGCAAAAGACATGATTTCATTCTTTTTTGTGGCCGAGTAGTATTCTGTGATATATATATACCATTTTTTTAATACAGTCATTCATTGATGGACACTAAGATTGATTCCATGAGGTAGCTATTGTGAATAATGCTGCAATAAACATGTGTGTACAGGTATCTTTTTTATATAATGATTACTTTTCCTTTGGGTAGATACCCGTTAGAGAGATTGCTGGATTGAATGGTAGTTTTTTAGTTCTTTGAGGAATTTCCATACTGTTTTCTAAAGAGGTCGTACTATTCTACATTCCCACCAACAGGGCATAAGCGTTCCCTTTTTTCCATATCCTCATCAACATCCTTGTTGGTTTTTAATAATTGTCATTCTGACTGCTGTAAGATGGTATCTCATTGTGCTTTTAATTTGCATTTCTCTGATGATTAGTGATGTTGAACATTTTTTCATATGTTTGTTCTTATCACCTTCAGTCCATTGATTCTCACACTGTTCTTTTATATACACAATAAACTTTTAAAAAATTTCTAACCTGATTTTATATTATTTTGCAATTTAAAATGATAATGACAAACTATTTATGGCATTTATTATTGAATAAGGTTTTTATTGTTGCTGTAACAAATTATCACAGATTTAGTGACCTAAAACAACACAAATTTATTATCCCTTAGTTCTAAAGATCAGAAGCCTGAATTGAGTTTTCCTGGGCTCAAATGAAGGTGTCAGCAGGACTGTGTTCCTTCTGGAAGCTCTAGGGGAGACTCTGTTTCCTTGCCTTTTCCAGCTAATAAAGGCTGCCTATATTATTTGATTTATGGTCCCTTTCTCTCCTTTCAAATCTAGCAATGGCAGGCTGAACCCATCATACGTTGAATTACTCAGACTCTGACTCTCCTGTCTGCCTCTTCCTGCCTCCTTGCTAAACCCCTGTGATTTCATTGGGTCCACCTGGATAATCCAGGATCATCTCCCTATTTTATGGTCAGCTAATTAGCAACCTTAATTCCTCTATGCCATATATGGTAACATATTCACAGGTTCCAGGGGCTAGGACATGGGCATCTCTTTGGGGATAGGGTGTCATTATTTTGGCTATTGCAATTATTATCAATTTAACTTTTCTAGTTAATGAGACTATTAATTTCACTGACTGAGCTGTGATGGTCCTCAACATGATGAAAATCTTTGTACAATTGTGTCAGTTATGAGATTAGAGGCATGTTAAATAAGAAACACTAATAAGGTAGAAGAGATGAGTTGGGTAGGGTCTGTATGTTGTGCTCCTAAGTGGACACTGGTCTGCTAGATCCATTGGGCCACTGCCGGTGCTAGCCAATATATTGCAGACCTGAATGCTATACCAATCAAAGTCTATATTTTTTCTAAATCAACAGTTATAAAATGGCACCTAAAAATCATGTAGTAGTTTTAAAAATGGAGATAGAATTTTCTCTCACTCTGACAAGTCCTTTATTGAAATCGGTGCTAACTCTATTTTCTCCTTAGATAAAATGTGGAATGAAAGTGTGTAGTGGTAAAATTTCAGTACTTCTTAACTTTGTAATTCAGTGAGTAATTTGAGATGCTAGACTTGGATGCTGTCTCTTCTGGCTAACTTACATGATTGTTTAACAAACTGACAGAGAAGCCAAGGCTTGATCACATCTTGGAAGAGTGGAAGGACTATAGTTATATTTCAAAATGGCACAGGAGTTGTATTAGCCAGGGCAGGAGAGAAAGTGGGAATTTAAAAAGTGATGGAAACAAAAAGGGAAAAAAAAAAAAAAAGATAGAGTATTTTTTAAAGTGAGTAAAAATAAAAATGTAAAGATGTAGCATAATGATATATGTCAATAAAAGCAACAGAACAAAAGAAAGAGTCACAGAAGAAAAATGATCATTGTATAGAAAGTGCAGAAACTTAAGAGAATTTGAGGAAAAACAGATGTGGGGGAAAAAAGTGCAGACACCCAACATTGGGCAATGGAAGAGAAAGTCCAGTAATATGGTGGAGTAAATGTGAGCCAGAAACACAACAAAGGTTAAAATAATGTTTGTTTTGCTTAGCCTTAATAACAGGAAAGGGCCTTGCTGCCTTCTTATAGTTTTCCATCCAAAAATAAAAATTTATAGCCAATTCTACAATGCCTAAGACAGCCATTCACTCCTAAAAATACCTACTTTCATATAGTCATTTGAAAGAGTTCTTTGAGAGTTTATATGATTTTTGGGTAAGTAGAGATGAAATATTTTCAGACATGTAAAATTATCATGTAATGCAATCTCCCTACTAAGAAAAGAGATGGACAAATTTAGTGGTGTGAAGCTGGACTCAAATATAAGGACTTTATATTTCTAGAAATCAGCAAAGCTTAATACTAACACATTTATGGAACTTGAGTTTGCCTATATATTAGCCAAGAATTTGTATGGCTTGTTTTGTACTGTATGATATGGTTGACAACCTTAAAACTGTTTAATAGTGACAAAGAAAACAATTCTTTCTGGGGTTAAATTTTACTTGTTTATTCTTCCATTCAGCATGTATGTAATAGGCATAAATTGGATAGTCTTAAACTAGTTCAGTTAATCCCACTTTGGCCAGTGGTAAAATTTCCCTTGATAGCCCCATTTTCCCTGATGGTGGGCAAGTCTATCATCATCTATACAAAGGATTTACACATGACCTGTTGGACTACAGTTACTCAAAGGAGAGCAACACAAAAATCAGACAAAGTAGTAGAATCAGAACCCTCTAAATATAGGTCTCTAATTCTGAAATCCATATTTTTCCCTTTGTCCTGCTCCTTGTATTTGGTTGTTTTAAAATATTGATTTTTCTCTGATTATAAAAGTAGAATGCTGATTTTCCTGAGTTTTATATAGACCCCTGTAATATTCTGAAATTAAAAAAAAGTAGAATGTATTGAAAAACAGAAAGATGAAAACAGGAATGATCCATATTATCATAACCTTAAGTCCCAATATGTTAGCCACTAGCCACTTGTGGCTATTGAACACTTTAGATGTAGCTAATCTGAGATAAGATAGGCTGTAAGTATAAAATATGGACTAAATTTAAAAGTCTTAGTTTGAAAAAAGAATATATAATATCCTATTAATAATTTTATATTGATTACATATTGAAATAATATTTTGTATATATTGAGTTAAATAAAGTATATTGCTAGAATTAATTTTACTTCTTTCTCTTTACTTTCTTAATGTGGATATTAGAAAATTAAAAATTACGTATGTGGCTTGCATTGTATTTCTACTAGACAGTGCTGATATATAGGAGAGATGCTGAGTCTTTTTCCTATGCATTTACATAAATTAAAAATTGTGTTCGTATCATCTTACTGTGTCATAGCTGGCTTTTCCATTTAACAGCCTATCAAGAACGTTTTCTAATGCTGTTAAAAATTTTTTATGACATCATTTTAAAGTACTAAATAGTGTTTTATCCCATTGGATATAGCATTTTTATTTAACAAATTTTTTGTTTTGGGACATCAAGGTTATTTCCAGTATTAACTCCACAATGAATACTGTTCTATATACTTCCCTCTGTATCTTAGATTACTTACTAGAAAAAATTCCTAGAAGTGGAATTACTGTAAAAGTTTTAAACATGTTTAAGGCTTTTGTTAATTTTTTCCAAAGTGTCCTTCAAATAAGCTGTATCATGCTACCCTCCCAATACCAATGTTTGAGAGTGTTCATTTCTCTCAGTTAGCTATTTCTCTATCTATTTCATTTTCACTGTGGGATTTTACTCAGTTTCAAACACAATGCTACACAATTTCATTTGAAAAAGAAAGGGCTATTCTTGGAAGTAATTTCTATTTTCTGAGAAATTTATAATTTATAATGAGGTTCAGTTTTCTGATTTATCATGTAGTTGCTTAAAATGATTCTTGAGCTGTATCTTCCAGGTGAATAATGAGTTAATGCTGTACTTTTTAGAAGAGATCAACCAAGTCTAATCCCATACAAAGGATTCTATTTGATAGTCACTAAAGAATATTTCAAACAACTGATTTTGCAGAGATGTATTTTGGGTTTCAAGCAACTGCTTTCCTTTCTTTTTATGTCAGGTCCATTCAGTAGTTAAGTTTTTCCTCTGTACTCAAGCAAAAATATCCCCCCAAAAGTCTCCTACTTCTGTTACGTGCAAAGTAAACAGATCTTCACTGAAGTTCATGAGCTGCTTGAGTGGTATTTACACCAATGGGTTCATTGAATAGCAGAACATGCTGTTTTTGTCATATCAAACTTGGGCCAATCTGATAAATATGCCTAACAGCTCTGCTTTTCAGTGACTCTGAGTTACTCTGGTAGACATTTCTCATAGTCAAGGCCAGAAGATACATCACAGTTGTGATCTGGCTCTCCTGGCCACTTCTCTCTTTTGATTTGCCTGGAGTTCAGTCTTACGACTTGAGCATTGTGAGCCTCAGCTGGCATACACCACATGTTGGGTGTGATCCAGGCTGAACTCAATCATTAAAGGACATGAAGGGCAAGTGTGTGCCGTGTATTATCCTTGCTGGCTTTGATTTCTGTTTGACTGCCTTTATCAGTGTTCCTATTTATCTGGGGCACTTGGAATTGAAATTGTCCTTTTAAGGTAAGGATATGGAAAGAGGGAAAATCTTTCCAAAACAAAGCTCTGACAAAGAGGGATTTTTAAAAATACTGTGGTCACGTGTGCATGTGTGTGTGTGTGTTTGTGTGTGTATATGTGTGTGATTTTAACCAACTTATAATAAACTCAACTGTTTTGGGGACTCAATGATTTTGTTGTGACTAGATGAGATGAAAAAATACTGTATTTCAAAATACATTTTAGCCACAATCAAAGTGTGCAGTAGTAAACTTTAATAGGAATCTGAAAACCACACATGAAGGAAATACTTATTTCTTCAAATTCCAGCCACTGGGTGAATATATAACACATAAAGCAAGGTTGTCATATTTCTTGCTTACCTAATTTGTCGTTCTTCATTGTCTTTTGACATCTTTCTTTTAGGAATTGATTCTAATCAACTAGCAACTATTTTTCCCTATATGTTTCCCTCTCAATACAAGCTTATAACCAAGCTATAGGAGAGAAAAATGCATGCTGTTTCCTTAGCTATTAGCATAGGAAAAATTAATTGAAGTTGTGCATAGGATAAAATTAGTGTTTATGTAGTAAAGAGCAGAGGGATGGCAAAATCTAATTAGCAAGTAAGAAAATTTTCCATATGCTAGTGTGAGAGAACTCTTGTTACTGGTGATGTTGCAAGACTCTTAAAATGTCAGAGCCTTTTATTTTTTCCTTTTGTCAATAGTAGTTAGTGATGTCTCTAATCCAATCTTATGACGTAAGCACTTTTGTGGTATGATAAACACTAAAAGTATCTGGCTACAGGAACCAGTAATATTGGTAAAATCCATAAGTGCATTAATTCTTATATCCAATGCTCTTAAAAGTTTTTCTTTAGTATATACTTTGTAGGAATTGAATGAAAACAGTAGATAATTTTAACAAAGATGGCCAAAAAATTTATACTCGTTGTGATGAATTAAGTTTTAATAGGAAAACAAAAAAAGTGTGACAGTTTAAGTCATTTTAAATAGTACATTTAATAGAGTTAAGCATTTTTATATTAATGACTAAAATAGAGCAAAGACTCAGAAAACATTAGAAATTAAGTGCATGAATAAGGACTAGGAAGATGTAGAATCTCTTCCTGTTTTTATGAAAAAAGATATTCTAAGAACAAACACTTTTGATGTCACTTAATTTACTTTATTACATATAAGATTTTCACATGAGATATATACCTTCAGTGATTCTGTCACAGCAGGTATAATATAGGGATTTTAAAGTGGCGATATGAATACTTTTTCTTACAGTCTAAGAAATGCAGTCTAGGCAAATTTTTGGTCTTCTAATGACTAGATCCTGTTTTCTAGAATTCACTGTTTCTCAACTTATTTTTCTGATTCATCCCCCTAAATTGTGACTGGTCAATTAGACTTATGCTTATTAAGCACCAAACATTCATTCGCTCATCCATTTATCTAAAAATCATGCACTGAACATCTAGCATGTGCATAACACTCCTTTAATTTCAGCAAGAGATATAATTAAAAATAATTATTTGTACCTTAGGAAAATTTACAGTCTCACGGAGAGAGAAAGCATTAGATCAATTAAAGAATATCAGGCTAAGTTAAGAGTTAGATCAGTGAGAGAACTAATGAGTAGCCTGGGAGGAACAGAGGGAGAAACCTCTATGAGTTGGGCTAGTCAAGAAAAACATCAAGTTGAGAATGGAGGTGTGGAATTCATGAATAGCTTTGTGCAACTTCCATAGGATCTACAACTACTTTGGTTCTAGACTTCTCCTACTCCAACCCTTTCACTTTACTGATGAAGAAATTGAGGTCCAAAGAACATGAGAAGCTTGGCTGAGGATGCAGTCAGGTAGTGGGTGAGGTGGAGCTGGAACTCAATTAACCAGATCATTCGTCCAGGTGCTTTCTATTAGAGTAATTTAAAAGATGGACTCATGGACCAACACAGATCTTTTTTGCTAATCTCTCTTTTCTTGCTAATATTTTCAAAATTTTAGGTTTGAAGTTTATGTTTCTGATTTATTATGCAAAACTGCCTTACTGTTTACTAAGGAAAGAAGTGACCATTTATGTGCCATTTTGTTGAACTGTGAAAGTGATTTTCACTGAAGGTAGCATGAATTCACAATTTAGAGTACGGATATATAAAAGAAAATGTTTTTGGTTTTGTCAACCCCACCTTTGTCCTTGACCTTTCATGATCCTAAGGACCTTCATTTTTTCCCTCCAAAAAGAAACCTTTTCAACAGCTCTCATATATGCCTGTATTTTCTCCACAAAGGCTACTAGGAAAGCAGTGTTTGAAAGTTCAGTACCGCCTCCAATCTCAGGCTTTATCTTTGAAATTTTGCACACTGAGTTAAAATATTGCTACATTTGTGGCCTGGGATCATCCCTGCTAATTCCATATGAAGTAAGAGTGCCAAAGAACTCTTAGAACTCCCCTTGTGAATTTGCTTTGTGAGCGGTTCTGGACTTGGCGTTTTAATCTCTCCATCAGGATCAACGTGATCCTGCGTTAAAGCCAAGGTCAAATGGGATAAGCAGTTGAACTTTCTCCTTCGTCTTGCATGGCTCGTTGAAACATGTAACCTTTATAGGCTTGGTTTCTGCTTTGGAGGGGAATCTGAAGTCCAAGCAGATGTTTCTTTCCTTCTTTTAAAAACCCCTTTTCATTTTACTAGGCATAGTGTCAAAGAAGCAATTGGGGGTAGATTAGGTAGGAGGTGGAAGGTCAGTGTTTTCTTTGCTAATATTGCAAAATAAGAGGTTTTTGTTTGTTTATTTTTATTTTCTGCCAGTTGGGCCACTGAGAGCAAGTCGTTGATTCTAAAGATGTAGATTTTCTTCCTGTGTCAGCAATGGATAAGGAGTCCAGGTACATGCAGCAAAGCCAGGGCAGCAGCCATGTAATCCCTTTTGGTTGGCGGAAAATAAAACCCCTAAGCAACCAGCTGCCACATTTTCAGGCTTTTTTCCACAATGCAGTCAATGTAAATGACTCCCTTCTTTCACAAAATACTTTATTATTTTTGTTACTAATAACCTATGAATAAAACAGTAGCTAAGCTGCCGTTCTCCTTCTAATGCAGTTCTATGTTTTCTTAAATGAACCACCATGCATGCAGTATCTTTAACTGCAAGTGACATTTATGGTCAACTTTATAGCTCTGTCATTTCATGTGGCTCACTAACAAGGCCCTTAAAATAACTGTCCTTTAATAACCTCAAGTGTTTGGCCTTTTGCTTCAGAGCAGCATGTGGAACAACCTATCAAACTGGCTGTGGTGTTTGAAGACAGAATACTGTATGTTCAATTCTGTCTTTCTCTGCCTGGAGGCAGTAGTTTAAAACTTCCAATTCATATTTTCTGTAAAGCCTATGGGGTAAATAATTCTCTAATTTCATGGACACAAAATCATGAAAAAAATGAAGAATGGAGGACACATGAATATTCTAGAATTTTATGGTTGGGAAAAGATCCTTACTACAAAACTGCAAATTGTTGTTGGGTACCATGGCCAAGAATTATTGCCGATTTGGTAAGAAAAATAAACATGCCTGAATTCTTTAATCATTTCTTCTTGTTTTACCCTCTTCTAGTAGCCAACATTAGCTCCCCATCCCTTTGCTATTAATGGGGGAGTACTGCTAAATCTTTGACCCAGCAAAGATTTACATTACATGGGTGTAATGTAGGTGCTAGACAGAAGAGGGATTTTCAACCCTCTTTGTACATTAGAATCACATGAGGAGCATTTAAGAAATACTGTTGTCTAAGCCCCAGCTCCCTTTCTGATTGAATTGGTCTGGTAGTGAAGTGGGAAGTCTGTGATGTTGGTTTCCCCAATGGACCAAGGCTGAGAATCACAGCAGCCAGAGGACATAGAGGCTATTACCTATGTCAGGGCATTTCGACTGGCAAAGATAGATTCTCCTTTCAGAAAAATACATAAATAAATAAAAATAAAGTCATTCCTTTCTTACTATATTTTCAACTGCATAGTTTACAAGTTGAAAAATGTTGATGACACTAAAATCAAACCTGTGTTTTATTCCTCATGAACAAAAAATGTCCAGTGACATAGTAACTATTTCTGTTAAGTAAGAGAGTTTGTTCTTTTCAGGATTGCATGTTTTAATGAATTGACAGGAAAGTTTTATAAATATGAATCAATAAATCTTCCTTTTTGCCTGAGCTAATTTGAGTTTCTTCTGTCATTTGCAATCTAAAGATTTCTGCTTAAATGTGGAATAGACAAAAATTTTTTTTAAGACATGGATGAAATGAGATTGGTGATTGGAAACAAGAAGAGGCTTCATATAAAGGGTATGACCTGAGTTAGAAGAATTTAGATTGAAGAGAGACAGAAGAGAATTCTGAGTGGGAAGCAATTCAGTAATTTATCTGGATTCCCACATGGTTGGGGAAGCAATTTTTTTTTAACTAGTAAACATTCATAGATTCTGTATCTAATTACAGAGGTAGGTACTAAAGTTAACAGCAACTATTACAATGTCGTTTCTTAACCAGGATCATAGAGGTTCCTGACACTGCATCTTTGTCTTTTTTGAACATTTTATACTTTTTGTTTTTGAGTTGAGCATATGAATGTTTTCTGCTATTATTAAAAATCACGCATTTCTAGCTGAGCTCTTTGAAGCTAGTTCAATGTCTTTGATCTTGTTCTTACTTTGTAACGTGTAGCACAGTGCTTGGACCATAGTAGTCATTTATTGAATACTTACCAAGTGACTTTTTGGACTGAGGAAGAAGAGAATTAAATAGTGACTTGATACAAGATGGAGGACTAGCTCAGCAGATATTAGTTGAATGTGGTCTTCCCAAGACTGAAGACAATAAAAAAAAGTTATTCTGTAACCTCATGGTTGATATAAGTGCAGAGAGAAAACAAGATCTAGAATGAGATAATAAGCTGAACAAGTTGCTGAAGATCTTTAAGAAGTTCTGATAGTTTCTTATTTATTTGGCTCATTTTAAGTGCAGGTTTCATGGTCTTTGGCTGACTGTGAGTTATGGCAGGGTAGTCTGGTGCCAAAAGCATGTGCTCTGCACTCAGACATACTACGGTTCAAATCCTAGCTCTGCCAATCAGTAGCAGATGATCTTGTCAAATTAGTTTTTTTTTTTTTCAGTTTCATTATTATCATGTATAAAGGAAGAACACAATTATACTGATCTTTAGAACTATGAAGGGGTTTTGAGGAGATAATTTACAGTATGTATAATAGGTGTGCAATGTTGTTATTTGGTCATCATAGATTTCTAGAAAAGACCATTCTGTGAAGGGACTAAGTGAGTGGACTTTTTGTGCATTTTCTGGGCATGCTCTGGCCACTTTTCCTCTCTGAGCCACTATAAGTTATGGAAAGGCTGTGAAGATTAGGTGCAAAGCCGGGGTTATTATAATTCAGCTCCTTACATTATGTAGAGATAGTATGGTGTAATGGAAAGAGTGTGGTGATTAGCATCTTTTGTCCTAGGTTCGAATCCCAGCTCTGACATTTACTGCCTCCTATTTCCTCATCTGCCAAATATGGGCCCCAATTCTGTATTGGTCCACCTCTCAAGGTTGTGTTGGGCAAAAATGACAGAGCCATTGAGAAAGTAATTTCTCAGTAAAGGACCTCCCAATGTAATTATGAAAAAGGAGAGGACATTCCATTCTTCTAACTTAGAAAATCTGGAAATAGAAGGGGAAAGGCCCTAGTTATTGAGATCCAGTCCAGGGATGGTAAACATACCATGGAAGATGTGATAGAAAGGATACCATTCTATTTACTCGATCCTTTTCCCAGAGTTAGCCTTGGGACTAAACAATTAGCCTTGGGAATAAACATGAAGCTCAAAAGTATCTTTGGCTGCATAGAAACAGAGATGACAAAACACCCTAAAAAGAATATTATGATCTTATAAGTGACATCAAAATTCTCACATGGGCACAGTGATCCAGAAAATTTTTTCTTTATTTCAACATAATTACCTACCTTGTGGCTGACATGTTTATAAAGTAAACCCAAAGCATTTAGTTTCCGTTTGCTTTTGTTTAGGTTTGTTTTCCATTGTCTTGCCCTGGTCTAAAGAAAGCCTGCACATAATAGGAATGGCATGGAGCTATTTTAAAAAACGCAGCCAGAGGAGGAGCTAGAGCCTAAGAACCGCCACTGCAGAAGTAAACAGTGTCTACTTTTATGACTTGACTTTCATAACAATGGGACCCACAGAAGGCTTCCCACCCGCTGCCGGCAGGGCATCACTGCCTTGTTCCACCTTCTGCACATAGGCACCCACAAAAGGCACCTATTGCCACATCCACTTCCAGTGCCAGGAATGTTTATTTTTCTCCCATCATGCAGGTTTGGATACACTTTCTTTTTGGAAATATATCAAAGTCATTCTCTAGCCTGCGGTGTACAGGGCAGAAGAGTTTAGTCGTAGCTTGGTCCAACTTCTGAACAATGATATTAAGCACATGATTTCTGAAATGTTTACATTAGCTCTAGCCTCGCTGTTTATTACAATTGTTGACACTAACACTGTTTGGTCCAGATGACAGAACAAGATCAGTAACTGAGATTGTTTTTTGTTGTAAGTTCTACTCACAGTTATCCTCAAACTAATGAAAGCCAGAGTGTATTGCGTTCTCTGATCACATGATCAGAAAACCAAGGTTGTTAGGGACATTCAGGAAAGCTTTATTTTCCAAGGTTAACAAGTCACTGGGAGAAGATAATGTGAAAATAATGTGTAAGAGGTAACTTGCTTTTTTAGGTGTATTTTAGAGGCCCCTCAAAACTGGTATTAGAAAAAAGTATTGTATTTCGTAGTGTCTGCTTTGCTATTACTTTTAGAACTTCAATGATATGGATTGTTTTTGGTATGTAAAATCAGCATTGAATTCAAGTAGTTTTCAATCAGCTAAAAAAGCTGCTTTCTTTTCGCAATTTTGGCTCTTGTAGACATGGTTTTGGAGCACACACTGCCTGGTCTTAGAAATATGCATAGAAAGAACCTTGCTTCATTTTTCCTTTTGGCTTTCATTTGTTTAATATTATACTAATGGACAAGTTGGGCCAACTAAAGAGACAGAAAAAGAGGCAAGTTAAGAGAAGGGTGATTTTAATTAACTAACTCTTTTTAAAGCTGCTGAAATCTGCCCCTTGGATTTTTAATGCTTTACCATTAGAACCAGATACCCCTGAAGAATTTTGAACTATTCTTTTACTTTAGATTTTTCAAAAAGTGATTTCTTTAATCAGGAAGGAATGATCTTTTAAAAAGGTTTTCTTCATTGCCCTTGAGAGATAGGTGTAGTTTTTTACATTTACTTGAAGAAAATGATGTGAAGGTATTTATGTACCAGTATGGACCTTATTCCATTATAGAAAACAATATTACAACGGGAACTTGATACGTACAACAAAATAGTTTTCAACTTGCGCACCATGGAAGCTGTATGCTCTGCAAGAGGATGATAATGTAGCAAAGGAATTTGTTCAGTAGCTTGTGGTTTGCTATAATAGGATTTGAAATGCATCTGTCTAAGTAAGGATTTTGTTCTAATCTACTAAGCTTGGATCATTGAACATTCGATGTCTAAGAAAGGCCTGTTTGGTTCTTCTTAGCATGGTATCATTAAAGAATATACATAGATAAAAACTCTTTTGTTTAGAATCCTCTTTCATATATCTGGCCATTAAATGTATTAAGTTTATCTTCTAAACATTTTGCTATTGTATTTTAATTTTTGACATATATGAGTTTCTCTGAGCCACTTAATATAGTAAATATATAGAAAAATATGTATTCACCAGTGAGGCCAGTGTTCCCCAAGTGAAATGTCTTCATTTATGAGAAACTTAATAAATAATGGTAAAAGCTGACATTTATTGAGTATTTATTACATGACTGGAAGGGTGCTGGCACTTGACATGTTATGACAAACAGCTTAGTTAGTTTTCTTCCATCCTGTTTCCTTTTCTTTCTGTAGCCCGCTAATTACATTGCCATCCTCCATTGCAATTGTGTGTGGCCAGGTGAGTTTGTTCTTGCCAATGGCATGTAATAGTGATGGGTACCATTTCTAGGTTTAGGCCATAAAATCTCCTCAAATGTGATGCTCTGTGCTCTTTCCTCTTCTACTGTCTTGATGCAGACAAGCATGATAATCTTAGAGGTGATTTGTTGGAAAGTGTAGGGTTATAAGATACAGAGTCTTGGTTCCAATATTCCTGCTTAGAATACAGCCTCCTGATAATCAGGAATATCCCTTTAGTATTGTATGTGTGTGAAGAATAAATTTTTGTCATGTCAGAGTCATTATATACCTGGGCATTTATTTATTATAACAGCTAGTAATACTTCAATACGCATATAGTAATTCTCCCATAAGCTCCAATTCTTATACTTTACATTATGCAGATAAACCCTTTAGGATTGAGAAAGTCTTGTTTGCATACTTGGCTTTCAATAAGTTCCAGTATTCACTAACCTTTGCTTTTAATTTGCTGGTTGCACTTAGTGAAATTGTTTGTGTGGGTAATTGGAAAGTTTTTCAAAGGAAATTGAGACTTATTTAAAGTTTTATAATCTCAAGTATTTTAGATTAAAAAAGAGTTAAAAGAATTTTATCACTAAATATATATATCTAGTATACATATATATGATATACATGAGTGTTCATGTTATCTAATAGTACTTTAGTATGCATTTTTTTGAAATCACTGGGTTTTTTTTTAGTTTAAATTATTGAAAACATATTAACACAACCATTTTTATTACTGTTTAATATTTTGTTCAAGTTATTTTCAATTAACTATTTTATGGTTTCAATCATAGGAAATCTTCAATCATTTTAAATCTGTTGAGTCTGTATTTTTAGATCTCTGTGTCTCATTGTCACTCAAGAGACCATAGGCTTTCTACATCTATCAAGACATTGCACTGAAACTGCATCATGTTGTCTGGATCATTGGAAAAGATATGTTGAACTGTTGCTGTAATATATGCACAATCAAGTTAATAAGAACAGTAAATGCATCACAGGATAATATGGTTTTAAATTTAGAGACTTTGCATGCTTATTTAAAAAAAAAAATAAGCAGAAGAACCAATATCAGAAGTCTTGGGAGTTAAGAATGCACATACCCAAAAAGAAAAAGCCTACTGTTTAGTGGAAAAACTCAAACATCAATTAGATAAAGAATAGCATTCTCGAAGTCCAAAACAAGTAGTGCAGTGCATGAAGGTATTGAGGAAGCTCACAATCTGTATAATAAAAATGCTTGAAATACCAGAGGAAATACACTTTTGCTATTGTATTATAAAATAACATATTTATTCATGGCTAATAACTAAGTATAACATTCCATGCTAAGGACCAAAGTCCTTCATTTTCTTTTTGAAACATTGGAATGGTTTTCCATAATAAAAAGCAGAAACAAAAACTGCTTCTCAGTAACAGAATGATGAGTTTGTTCCACTGGAAAGTATTGTTTGGTAGTTTTCTCTTTATCTTGCAAGAGGCTCCCTGTTAATTCTCAGCATTACCTGTTACTCTTGACTTCATCACTCTAGGAATAGAGTCCATTTTATGGGCCAAACTTCCTACAGGAACACCAGGTCCTCTCTTTGCAAATAAAGTTCCATTTAGTCCTGGCAACGCAAGGCTTTCTGGTTCAAAGAGAAGAGTCTTATAAGACTTCTTGGACACCAAATAAGTCTTACAAAACAACATTTTGATGAATTAAGTGTAAATGAATCAGAAACATATGGATTAAATTTCCTTTGAAATATGCATGCCTTTTCTCAATTAAGGGGGAAAACGTTTGGCAAAATGTATTTTTGCTGAACCCAAAATACTAGAATAAAGCTCAATGTTTTCCTGGACCCCCAAATTATACTGGAGTCTCTTTTCTTTTAAAATTAATTCATGTTTAGACTTAATATTGTTTATTTTTTTAAATCCGAAAATGGCTTTGCTCTGACCTCTAATACTCTCTTGGATATGTGCTTTCTTTGGTTATTGATAAAACCCCAGATACTCAGAAGTATGCATCCAACTTTATATTCACATATCATCTTTGGTAGAAGATATGTACTCTGCTTCTCTGTCAATAATTTTGCAATCTTAAATTTGCATCTTATTTAAACTCACAAGTACTATGTAAATTGTCTAGAATTTTTTCCTCATTCTGTGGTCACTTGGGAAAAGCATGGACCAGAAGGATGTTTGAAGATGCCGAATAAAGAGACATCAGGTCCCAATCCTGCAAGATAAACGTAGCGACACTCAATAAGAAAGTGTATCATGTGGTTTTGCACTCATTCTGCTACTATAAAGATGTTCACTCTTTTTCTACCCTCCTTGTTATGGCATGGCAATAGAGGAAGAAATGAGCACAGTTGATTTTTACTAAGTTTCAGTAACATTTTTCCATCTTTGACTAAATTTACCTCTTTGGATGAGCTTTGGCTAAAAGGAGATAGAAGAGTAAATGCTTACTGAATTTATTCTGCTGTGTGCATTGGCAGTTAAGGTCCTATTGCTGTTTCACTGGAGAGTTCTAGATAAAAAATTCAAGACTTTTGACCTCTCCAGCCTACTTTGGACAATTTTTCATTTTTTCTCTAAACCATAAGCAAACAAGTCTTCCTCATTTTTGCACTTTGACCAAGTTTTCCTCCCTCAGGGTCCTTGCACATGTTGTTGTCTGAAGTCAACACTCTCCTACTTCCCACCTTCCAGATACCCCATCACTAATCATACTCAGCTTTCAAGTCACAGTTCAAATGTCACCACTCCAGAAAGTCTTTCCTGAACAGGTAGCTTCCTTTTCCAAAGCTTTTTGTTTCCTTTATAGCATTTAAAAACCACAATTTGTAATTATTTTAGTTATGTATTTGTTCCCTTGTTTTCTATTTCTTCTACAAAGGCAAAGACCGTATTTGCCTTGTTTATGATTTTTCATCTCAGTGCCTAGCAAAGAACCTGGAACACAGAAAGTATTGATTAAATATTTCTTGAATGAATGAAGAAAAGGATGAGGCATTAGATGGTCTTATCCTTCTCCTTTGGGCCTGTGGCAAACTTGCTCTTCAGCAGACAGAATGTGGGTTTGCTGGTACGTTACTAATTTCTGTCTGTTGTCCTGGTTTATTTATTAATAGTAGCCTCTTTCACTTTCAGCATCATCCTTGTTTAGATGATACATTATATGGCTCCTCCAGTCATCCAGTATGTTGAATCTTATTTACTTCTTTTTCTGTAAAGACAGTGTCCACAGTGACCCAGTGTCATATGGGTATGGTGCTCTGGTTGGATATACCTGAAGAGAACATGTGACTATACCTATCTGTGGTCTGGAAGGCACTATACTATCCAGAGAGGGAAAAGAATATTTGTTCATCATATACAGCCAAGATGAGAGGTGATTCCAAAAAGAATAATAAGGATGTATATCATCTAGCTTCTGAGAAGATATATAGCAATGATCTCAAGCAGACTTCATGTCATGTATGAATAAAAGAAAAGACAAATTGAGATGATTTGGGAAGGGAAAGGAAAGTCATCGTGACATGAACTATGTTAGTTGTTGAAGTTGTAAAGATTTCAAAGACTTTATTCCTATCTTTGAGGGGTTAATAATTTGCTCCAGGAAAAGACACATACATGCAAAAAAGGATAAATAGATTACATGTACAATGTGAAGAAAAATGTGCTGTAGGATCTCAGAGGTTAGATTCAGAATGTTTGGTGGCCAGGGACTAAGGAAAGATCTTTGACGAAGTAATCGGAGGTTAGATTAATAAGCCCAACCTTGTTCGACTGAGAAAGTGTAACTTGAGGAAAGTAGGAATGGAGAGAAAAGATATAAGAGCCTGAGAGGTATTTAAAGTAAAATAAATTTACTTTACCCAGAAGTAAATTTAGTTAAAAAATATGAAAGAATCTAAGGTAGTTAACTGTTCTATTTTGGGAAATTACTGATGAAAATACTTGTAAAAAAGCTTAAAATTTCAATCTCAACATGTTCCCCCAAATTTCCAAGGATTCAATAAATTAGAATAAATTAACTTGTATAAGTTTCTTATTCATTTTGACATGATGCTTTTGTTTTATAGATTTGTGTCTGCAGGACAAGTTTTCAGAGATTGTTTATTTTTTCTTGAGGGCTATATTTGAAATTTGGTAAGCTGCCACTGCGTTAGTATTTCCCCAAGTGTGTTCATAGAACATGACATCTGTGGGAAGTTAATGGTGTTAGGACGAGAAGGGGTTCATGGTCAAATTATTTTAGGAAGTTCTGGAATCAACAAAATAACAGGTTTATTTTTTGCAAGAATTCTCAGTAACTTTTATATGTTAATTTATCTTGCAATTTTAAAAATAGGGTGCAAGTTGCAGAGTTTCTAGTACTTTTTGAACGATAGAAACTTGTTTTAAAAGATAAAAAATAAGAAGCAGATACTGAGACAAAGTTAGGAGTGCAAAGATTTATTGGTGAGTAACCTACGAAAGGAAAGGAGAGAAAACAGGATTGGGCAATGGGAGCTCTCAGGCCAATCTGACAAAATCTCTGCCAGCTCCACGGAGAGCTCTGGAGCAAGAATTGTCCATTAGCGAAGTCCTCAATTGTGCTGACACAGTAAGGCCCAGGCCTTTGTACCAGAGTCTTGCTCAGTTACTGGCTGGTGCCACACTGAGAAGATTGTGACCTTAGTTCAAAAGCTAAGAAAGATGAGTTAACAGCTGGAAGTTGTCAGTTAAACCACACTCCTTGCAGCTGGGCCATATGTCCTTTCTTGAAGGGGGGTCTGAGCGGTCCACTTCTTTCACGAGGCAGATCCACTTCACACACATTTGGGCAACAGCTCCTCTAGGGTTGCAGTTTGCCTCTCTTTCTGAGGGGAAACTTGGAAGAGGAAGGCTAGAGGGACAAATTGTCACTATGGTTGGTCTTGGTACTGTAACTCTACTCATCCTTTCCCTCTACCACCATCTGTCCTAAATTCCCTTTGCCCTCACCTCTCCTAACACAGGTAGCTTTCTTAATGGTCCAAGACCATCTCTTCTCAGTCCAAGATTGCTGCATTTGTCAATTAATGGTCGTGACTAAGCGAGGGAATACCAAAAAGTACTCATGTGGGTCACCTCTCTCTCCCTACTATGTAACAGCAATCTTACCTCCTCTTGGGGATAAAGATCAATTAATCCTGCCACATATGACTTATCTTTTTGCCTATTGATCCCTGAACACAGCTGTACCTTTTAGTTCTCTGGCACTTTTTGCTGTGTCTTGCAGCAGAGAATACCTCTTTGGGGACCAGAAATTTTAACCTTTCAGAGCCCAGAGTTGCAGGGGGAGAAAATTCACTGATTGGGCATTTGTAAGGATGGTAATTGGGCCATAACTTCTTTCATCCTGTGGTTCCCATACCCATTTAGTCTTCCTACTGGGGCACAGTGTCTCTGATTCAGTAGATTCCATTTCCTGGAAGATGGCACCATATCCTTGCAGAGTATTGTCTTCCAGCTGGCCTTCAGCCATGATTTCAGCATCCCATCAGGCCTGCTGCCACAGGATGGTGTATAATGTAATACAACCAGTGGCTCCCATGGTCATGGATCCATTCATGCACCTCCTTCACTGTGAAGTGGCTTCCTGGTCAGATTCTACATTTTGCACTTGATTCTATGTCTGTGGAATAGACACTCTATAAGCCCCAGATGTGGCTCTGTAGGCAGAAAAGGAAAACCCATAACTATAATATTAATAAATATCTATCACTGTGAGAACAAATCACTGGCCCTCCAAGATGCCAGGGATCCAGTGTAGTAAACTTATCACCGTGTGGCTGGTCAGTCTCCTTGAGGCATAGTGAAACACTGGAATTTCAACTTTAGTCTCTTTTGCTGGTAGGGTGGGCATTTGGAGGCAGCAGTAGCTACACTGGCCTTGGTCATTGGAGTCCATGCTGTTGGGTATACGTGTAGCATCCATCTGTCACCATGGTCATTTTTGACAAGTGCTTATTGTGCCAGCACTGAAGTGGCTTCTGATAAAGTCTAGCTAATATCAACTGGCCAATTCCTTTGGTCTACTTAGTTGTTTTGTGCATCTTATGTGACGAATGCTTTTCATGAGTCTTGAAGTATAATGCAAATACCTACTCCTATACATTGTTCTGTGTGCTTCTATGCCAGACCTACCTGTCTTCAATCTTTCTTTTCTCAGGCTCCTGATCAACTGGCCACACCATTGGCCACTGCCCATGAGTACATATATTTTCCAATCTCAGGTCACATCTCCTCTACAAAAAGTGAATGATGACCAAGTACACTGCCCAAAGATCAGTTCATTGTAAAAATTTTCCTTCTTCACTTGGCTTTCAAGACCACCCAGGAGTGAGCCTGTAATGAGGCATCTTCCTATTTCCTACTTCACCTGCACACTGAGCAAACCCATCCATAAATAAAGCTCAGCCTCTTCCTCTTACTTTAGCTTCCTGATAGAATTAGATCTCTCATACGGCCTGAATGTGCACTTTAGGATATAGGGTGCTGGCACAACCATGTTGGGTAATGTGAAGGACAAGCTACTTCTTTATGCAGCTTGCTTGTGTCTTCTGATCCTGCAAGCACCATTTTCATCTTATGATTGCTGCTATAATCACCCAACTTTGTGACTTGGAAGGTCTGACAGGACCCAGATCATGATGGGCATTTCTGGATTCATAATCACTTAGAATCCCACGGACAAGCATTATATCACTACCTGATCCCAACAGCACTCCAAGAGCTGTTTCTCAAAAAGCATGTAATTCTGTGTTGTAGACAGAAAGCCATACTTCAGAACTCCAAAAATCTGCATTAAGATTCTCTCACAAAGGCTTGCAATATACTCCGCATTATATCTTTTTCCACCATTGACCTTTAACACTGTTGGGTCTTCTGTATTCTAGGCTCCAGTGGCATGGGTACTTGCACCATGGCTTGAACTTACACAGTATACCTGAAAAGGCCTACAAGGTATTATCCTTCCTTTTTTGTAGTAGAGGATATAAGATGCAGCAATCTGAATTTTACTTTAGAGGGGTTATCCTGACAGTCCCTGATCACTGGACTCCCACAACTTTACTGGAGTGGTGGGTCCCTGAAGCTTCATAGAGCTTATCTCCCACCCTCTGATGTACACATTTCTTATCAAGGTCCACAGCCACTTTTTGCTCATCCTACTCTACCAACGTGATGTCATTGACATAATAATGGATCAATGTGATATTTTGTGAGATACATAAATGGCTCAGATTTCTTCAGTTTATGTCATGATGAAGTGTACAAGCTTTAACAAAGTCCTTCAACAAAATCATGAATGTATATTAACATTTGTTCTATGTGAATGCAAGCTGTTTCTGATATTCTTTCTTGATTGAGATAGAGAAGGACACATTTGCCAAATCACTAGACACATAAAACGTATCTGAGTCTGTACTAATCTACTCTAGTAATAACGTCACATCTCATAATGCAGCTTGTTTGAGCTTGTGGTAGTCTGTGGCCATTCTCCAGGATCCAACCAGTTACTGCGGGACTAGATTAGAAAATTAAGTGGAAAAATGTACACTGGCATTCTTTTGATCTTTAAAAGTGGCACTAATCTCCTCTTCACCCCTGGGATATGATTTCTTTTATATTTTATTTTTGATGCATAGAGCAGGAACAGTTTTGGAGGTTCCCAATTGGGCTTCTCAATTAAGACAGTTTTTACCCTGTAGGACAAAGAACCCATGTGAGGGTTACTCTGAGTGCCAAATATATTATTCTTAATAACATAATAACTTATTTAGGAGTTAGGAGAATGACCAACTATTAGGTCCACAGACTCAGTGGGACCATTATAAACTGAGTTTTGGCCAGGACTTCAATTATTATCTGGCCCTTGCATGTCCCCATTCTAATAGTGGGTCATTAGTGATGCTCTGGTGTCAGGGTAATAGTCCATGAAATACCAAGGTATTTATGTTCTCCAGTGTATAGCCACCTGAGCAAAAGGCCACAGGACCCTTTGGAGAAGGACTGGAAGAATCATCACAGTACATACTTGCTATGGTGTTGCCTTGCCCTTTCTCCTGGAGACCTGTCCACCTCTTAAATCAACAGTTTCCAGATTTGAAAACTGGTTCATGTTCGGGAACTGATCAAGGGTTTATGACATTTTAATGGGGCAATGGCTCTCACACTGCTGCTTATTCATTCTTGTATACTTGTTTTTTAAATCAGTTTTCTTGAGGTAGAATTGACATTGAATAAAATTCTATTTTAAGTGTTAAACGTGATGAGTTTTGAAAGCATAGTCATGTAACTTTCTCCACAATCATGATATAGAACATTTCTAACATTCTAAAATTTCTCTCATGCACTTTGACAGTTATTTTTTACCTCTATCCCCAGCTTATGGCAATCACTGTTTTGCATTCTTTTACTACCGTTTTACCTTTTTTAAATTTCATATGAATGGAATAATATAGTATATAGTCTCTGGGAATCTACTTCTTTTACTAAGCATAATGCTTTTGATACTTACCTATATTGTAGCATGTATCAGTAGGTCCTTCTTTCTTTTTGTTGGATAGTACTCCATTGAATGAACATTTCACAATTATAATTATCAATAGAGATGCTATAAATTTTCAAGTAAAGTCTTTGTGTAAAATTATGCTTTTATTTCTCCTGAGGAAATACATAGGAATACAATTCCTGGGTTGTGTAGCATGTATATGCCTAACTTTATATGAAATGAATAAACTTGCTTTCCAAAGTGACTGGAGACATCAGCAGTATGTGAAGGTTCCAGCTGTTCTGCATCCTTTCCACAACTGGAATGAGTCCCTATTATCACAGGGAGTAAGTGATTCAGTCCCCAAACTCCACTTTACTGCCTGCTTTTCTGACTATTGCTTGTTCCACTATATTTGTTGGATCTCTTGGGAAGCAGATTCTAAGCCAGAGTTAGGAGGGAAAAGATTTATTGGGAATTAACACCTGTGAAAGGAAAAGGGAGGAAATCAGATTGGCAGTGGGGAAGAGGATCATGATGAAGATCTGACAAAGTCTCTTAGCCCAGTGAGAAATTGAGGCAAAGTGTGCTTGTTTTAGAGGAGTCTCAAATTGACTATTAAGTGGCTGGGCCCTTTTACCATGGTCTTGCTCCACCATTGATTGGTGCCACCTGAGAAGAGGATGACCTCAGTACAAAAGCTGAGGCAGACATTAATGAGTTAACAACCATAAGCTGACAGCTAACTGTGCTCTTTGAGATTGGGTAAAATATTCCTTCTTGATAGAGAGTATCTGAGTAACACATTTCTATGTTTACCATATAGAGTGTCATGCTCGTCTACTATTCTATGGAACACACTTCCATCCTGGGTTTAACAGGATTCTGTTAATTCTGCTAATTATAATGACAGTAAAACTGTTTATAATGGATAAGCATAGCTATTGATTGATTAATATTAGTATAACCTGGCAAATATTTAAATAATTGTATAATTATAGCTACAACTAGATGCTTTATACCTACACTAAACCTCTATTTTCTTATTCAACGTCTGATCTTAAATAAAATTTTCTAACTTTCTCCCACAGCTTTGGAACTTAATGGATCAAGAACCCTAGGTTTATTTATGACATTTTAAGATTCTCCTCACACCACAAGTGGATGTTTTGTTAACAGCAGTGATTTTTATTTAGCTTTATCTTTTCCTCACTTAAGTACTGGAGTAATTCTCTATTTTTTTGTATTGTACTTCTTTTCCTCTTCTCTCTGGCTTTGTAGAGAGAAATTACTATTGCTAGGTAATGACTTGTGGGTTTTTTGTAATGTTTCATGGTGTCTCACCAGCTACCCGCTTGAGGAGAGCGCAGATGACAATTCCCTCCCACTCCAAATAGGAGCCTGCAGGCCGGTTTCCTGCTTTCAGAAGACATTCCTGAACATTCTGACTCCCCAGCTTTTCCCCCTTTTAAGGAAGAGCTTATTTAATGCTAATTTGTGTTCAATATATAATTTCTTTAATAGGATTTGAAGTTTGCAGCTTTCATTTTTTTTTATATAGTTACTTTTGAAGCAATTATGACTTCTTTCTGGGAAAAAAAGCATTTAAAACAAATTTAATTAGCATTTTCATTCTTGGATTCCTTTTACTAAAAATTATGATTCCTGAACCTTTGAATTAATGGCATCCTTGTGACTAGAAAAGGGCAACAAAAGGAAATAGAGAACAATTCCGAATTTGGGCAGTGGTTAGAAAGAAGAATGGAAATAAATATGAATTATAACATTTTGTTTTTCTCCTTACACATGGATGTTTCCAAGACAATAAAAATAATGACTTCATAGCTAGGGGCAGAGTTTGATACCAAGATGCAAATCATAAATCCAGACAGAAATTTTGAAATGAGAATTGAAATATTAAAAGAACTAGATAGAGAAATGCAGTGTGCGTGTGTGCGTGTATATGTGTTTTGTTAACATCTGTCTTTCAACCTACATTTAGAACTTCTTATTAAAGAGTATATGTTATAGGATTATATTAGGTCATTGAAATTATTATATCCTTTTGAGTGTTTTCAATTAATATCATTTGTGTCAAAAACTTATCATTTCAGTTTTAAAATAATTGGAAACAAAATTCATTATTTTTCATGCAACCCAACTAAAAATGCTGATGCACATATCCTTGTCTAACAGCTAAGGAAAATAAAGAACAGATTAAAGTATTGCACCAAATAATTTATAGGAGAATTAGGATTAATGATCATAATTCCCAAGTGCTATGGTTTGAATGTAAAAATTGGTCAGAAGTGACGTGCTGCTCTAAAAAAATACCTGAAAATGTGAAAATGGCTTTAGAACTAGATAATGGGCAGAGCCTGGAAAAATTCAGAGAAGCAGGTTAGAGGAAGCCTGTATGGCTGTGAACAGAGCTTTAAGGATGATTCTGGTGAGGGCTCAGAAGAGAATAGCTGTAGGGAAACTCTGAATCTTCTTAGAGATTGCTTAAGTGGTTGTGATCAAAATGCTGGTAGAAATATTAATAGCAAAGGCCATTCTGATGAGGGAAATGAGGAATATCTTATTGGAAACTGGAATAAAGGCCATTCTTGTTATAAAGTTGCAAAGCACTTGGCTGAACTGTGTCCATGTCCGAGGGCTATATGGAAGGCAGAATTTAAGAGAGATGAACTAGGATCTCTGGTGGAAGAAATTTCTAAGCAAAATACTAAAGTAGCTGTGTGGGTACTTTTCACGCTTATAGTAAATTGTGAGAGGGTAGGAATAATTTAAAGATAGACTTGTTACTGAAAAGTTAAGCAGAGTGGAAAGGTCTGGAAAATTCATAGTCTGGCCATGTAAAGAGTAAAAAGCAAACCAAGGGTGTGGCCAAATGATTGAACTGTAGGGATAGAAAGGAGCCAGGTGCTATTCATCAAGACAATGGAAATTGACCTCAAAGGTATTTCAGATCTCTTTGAGGCTGCCCCTCCCATCACAGGCTCAGAGCTCTAGGAGGGCAGAATGATTTTAGGAGATGGGCCCAGGGCACCCTTCAAGGGCACTGTCCCCAGGACTGCCTTGGGACTTCATACCCCACATTCCAGTGCAGCGCTCCTCAGCCACCCAGCTGTAACTCAAGTGGACTCAGGTATGGCTAGTGCTGCTGCTCTGAAGGGTGTAAGCAGTAAGCCTTGGCAGCCTTTATCTAGGGATCAAAAAATCAACTGAACAGTCTGGGGATCCAGGCAGAAACCTGCTCCAGGGGTGGAGCTGCCACAGAGAATCCCCACCAGGGCAAAGCCTGGTGGAGCCATGGGAGTGAGGCTACACCTGAGGCCCTGGAACTGTAGATGGAGCTCTGCAACTCAAGCCTGGGAGAACTGCAGGCAGGAGATGCCAGCCTGTGAGTGGTGCTACATTGGCGAGTGCAGCAAAGCCATAGGAGCAGGGCTGCCCAACTCCTCCCACCCCCATGTATCCAGGAGGTGGCACATAAAATAAAACAGTATTCTGGACCTTTAAGGTTTGTTTTGGATTTTTTTTTATTTCAGAATATTACAGGGATGCAAATGGTTTGGTTACATAAATTGCCTTTGCACCACTTGAGTCAGAGCTACAAGCGTGCCTATTCCCCAGACAGTGCACACCCCATCCTTTAGGTGTGGTTTACCCATACCCTCCTCCCCCCTTCCACCTGCCGGATACATGATGAATGTTACTTCCATACGTGCACATAACGTTTTGATTGATTAGTACCAATTTAATGGTGAATATATGTGGTGTTTGTTTTTCCATTCCTGTGATACTTCATTTAGAAGAATGGGCTCCAGCTCCATCAAGGATAATAATACAAGAGGTAGTTCACTATTTTTTTTATGGTTGAATAGTACTCCAAGGTACACATATACCACATTTTATTAATACACTCATGTATTGATGGGCACTTGGGTTGTTTCCACATCTTTGCAATTGTGAATTGTGTTCTATAAACATTTGAGTGCAGATGCCTTTTTTATAGAGTGTCTTTTTTTCCTTTGGGTAAATACCCAGTAGTGGGATCGCCGGATTAAAAGGTGGTTCTACTTTTAGTACTTTTAGAGGGGTGGAGCTTTAAGGTTTAGTATTTTCCATGTTGGGTTTTGAACTTTCTTGGGGCCTGTTACTCCTTTCTTTTTGCCTATTTCTCCCTTTTTGAATGGGAATGCCTATGCTTGTTCCACCACAGGATTATGGAAACATATAACTCATTTTAATTTCATAGGTTAACAGCTGGAGAGGAATTTGCATCAGGATGAATTGTGCTTTGAGTCTTACCTTTCTCTGACTCTTATGAAACTTTAGACTTTGGACTTTTGAATTGACGCTGGAACAAGTTCAGATTTTTGGGTTATTGCTATGGAATGAATGTATTTTGCATGTGAGAAGGACACAAATTTGGGGGGCTGGGGTGAAATGCTATGGTTTGAATGTGTCCTCCAAAGTTTATGCGTTAAAAACTTAATCTCCAATGCAACAATGTTAAGAGGTAGAATCTTTAAGAGGCGATTAGATCATGAGGGCTCTGACCTCAGGAATGGATTAATGCCCTTATTATCAGAGTGGATTCATTATTGCAGGACTGAGTTCCTTATAAAAGGATGAGTTTGGTCTTCCTCCCTCTCTCTCTCTGCAAAGGTGATGGTTTCCACCATGTTATGACACAGCAAGAAGGCCCTCACCAGGTGCCAGTGCCTTGATTTTGGACTTTCCAGTCTCCAGAACTGTGAGGAAATAAGTTTCTTTTCTTTATAAATGACCCAGTCTCAAGTATTCTGGGTTAGCAGCACAAAATGGACCAAGACACCAAGTTTCTATTTTTTAAAATACCCACACTGCTTTTTAGAACTCTCATATTTTCATTAATTTTTTCCTAATTCTTATTCAACAAATTTTATATTGCAGATACTTTTTTAAATTACTCTATATATTCTTAAGCACAACATAGAAGTTATTAACTGGTGATGGTCAGCTAGAAAACTACATAAGTAATTTCTGTTAAAAAACTTTATTTAGAATTTGTGTAAAAATCATAAATAAAAGTATATAAGTTCTAACCCTAACTCTTACTTTAACTTTAATCTTAATATAATTCTTAATATGATGCTATTGAAAATGTATTTTAATTGCCCATTTTATCCCATAAATATTGACCTTTAGATACATAAAATGTGATTTATATTTTCTACACTTACAGAGAGTGATGTAAAACATGGAATTCTACCTATCTACTAGAGTTCAGTGAAAGGGAAAAAGCTATGAGAGATTTTGGGGAGTTCATAACTTTTATTGCTACTGGAGTTTTCTATTTATCGGGGAAAACTATTATGCTTCTCTTAGTGTTCTAATAATTACCTTAATGCTGGATTTCTCAAAGCAACTGTTATTTTCTACATCTTTTGTGGGAACACATAATCTCCTTGGATATGAAGTATACTGCATAAGCATTTTTTTATCATTGCCTCTCCCTTTTCACAGAGATAACACATGCTGGGATAACTTTTGATCTTGAGAGCACTCAATTAATACTTGGTGAATGAATTCTTGGTGACCAATTTTTCTCTCCACATTTTTTTTCAGGATTTAATGACAAAATATAGATAACTGTTTTTTCAAAACACGTCTTGCCTACAGGTATAAGATGAATGTGTTAATTCCCTGATCATTTTATTAAAAAGAGATGTAGGACTTTGAGCAAGGTAATGGAGACTTCTTTTCTTTAGTACTTTTCCAATTTTACTGTCCTTGCCAGCGTCTATGAGGCACTGTATGGGTTGTTATTTTATCATTAAACCAAAGACCAAGGAGATGCACACTTTCTTTAAAAATGTTACGTCTAAAATTTTATGTAGGTGGGAAAGTATTTCGGATGTCTAATTTATAGCTAAACTTTGTTGGATCACACAGTGCATAGCTTTTCACCCATGGTGCGTAAGAGACTTGATTTCACATAGAGTAGATATATCCAGGACCATGAAGTCTCTAGGAGAAATGAAGATAATGTTTAAGACTGTGGGGCATATGGAGCTTAATCTATATTAGTTTAAACAGTTCTCTAATTTAAGGATGAATTTATGTAAAACCATCTTCAAATAATCATTTTTAAAAAAGTTGTTTTCCTGGCTGGGCATGGTGGCTCACGCCTGTAATGCTAGCACTCTGGGAGGCCGAAGTGGGAGGATCGCTCGAGGTCAGGAGTTTGAGATCAGCCTGAGCAAGAGCGAGACCCTATCTCTACTAAAAATAGAAAGAAATTATCTGGACAGCTAAAAATATACAGAAAAAATTAGCCGGGCATGGTGGCGCATGCCTATAGTCCCAGCTACTTGGGAGGCTGAGGCAGGAGGATCGCTTGAGCCCCGGAGTTTGAGGTTGCTGTGAGCTAGGCTGACTCCATGGCACTCTAGCCTGTGCAATGGAGTGAGACTCTGTCTCAAAAAAAAAAAAAAATCTGTTTTCCCCATTTAGTATTTAATAATGTAAAGACTATCAGGAACAACAAATTTAAATGTCTTTGTGATGATGCTGGTGCAAGCAGGTTTTTAATGACACAGTGAATGTGTTTTTGTTAGAAACCATATTGTTTTTCAATAAAACACAAATGTGGCTTTGTCACAAAAGTATCACTACCTAATAAAACACAAATATGATTCAACTTTGTGTTTTTGAAGTGGTAATTGATAGACTTTTACTATAATCTCAGACATATAAGAAAATATAAAATAAAAATTTTATTAGACTGTAACATAAAATGGGTAGCAGTATGTGTGACATATGTTTAAATCAAAAATTTGAAATGAAGACTTTTTAACTACTAGTTAATGTTTTCGCTTGGTAACATTTAATTTACATAATTTTGCTTACTGTCATAGGTGCCAATATGTTTATTAAATTTTACTTGAACCATAACAAAAAAAAATATAAGGTCATTAAATATGAAATGTCCAATTTTGAATCAAAACTTTATTATATCTCAAACAAGAAGCAGTACAACTAATCAAAGTATATACCTAAACCATTGGCACGATTTTGTCATCTTAGCAGTAGCTTGTTTATGCCAGCAGCAAAGAAGCCTGGAGAGCCAGGAAAAAAGGCATTTTCCATAGCTTGTTGAGAATTGAATATTTTTCCTTGCAAGCAGTGGTCCATAACCTGGAAGAGTAGTAGTCAGTGGGTGCAAGTTTTGGTGAACAGAGAATTTCCAAGTCCAGCTGCTGTAGTTTGAGCAACATTGTGTGACATGTGGTTGAGCATTGTCTTGCAAGAGGATTAGCCTGTCTCTCTTGACCAATCTTGGCTTTTTAATCACAAGCATCCTCATCATTTCATCCAATTGGTTGCAGTAGTCATCCACTGTAATGGATTGACCAGGTCTCATAAAGCTGTAGTGGATAATACCAGCTCTGGACCACCAAATAGACACCATTAACTTTTTTTTGATAAATATTCAGTTTTGAACTGTGTTTTGGCACCTCATCTTTATCCAACCATTTTGCCAAACACTTGTAATTGTTACAAAGAATCCATTTTTCATCACATGCAACAATACGATGTAGAAATGGTTCACTGTTATGTCGTGACAGTAGAACAGGACTTCTCAAACCATTGACATACTGTTTGTTCATTAGCCACATCCTTCCCAAACACTTCATTGATATTTCCAACTGTCTGCCCTGCATTGATTCCAAAATGAAACTCATGTTTGAAATTAAACAAATTTTTGACTTACCCATGATTTCACAAAAATTGCTCTAAAAAATTCAAAAGGTAATCACAAGCCAAAATGTGCATTTGTAAAAACACTGAGGATAAACCTTCATAATAAAAATAAAACAAGAGGTATCAAAGTGAAATGTCAGAGATATCAACTATCACACTCAGTACGTAAGGAAATCGGACATTTCATACTTAATAACCTAATACTTTTGGTTTATGTTCACTTCTCATATTATTTAAAATATTATCTCATAAAGTAGATTATATTTTGTGACATGATTTTTTTCTTCTCAATATAAAATTGATTGTATAATTGAATTTACATGAAACATGTTGTATCCATTCAAAAACATTTTCTAATCTCTTTTTCTGCTTAGTAAGATCTCTCTGTAAATATTTATGAGTTTGCCCTTTAAAACAAAACAAAAAGAACTTTTAAGATTCAAAGCAAAACACAACAAAAGAAACAAATTGGGAAAGTATTTTTTTCTTGGCAAGAGATCTTTTTATGAATTTTTGGCTTAGGACACTATTGAAAATTGCAACATTTTATTCTTTTTCTGGGGCAAAGGCTTCCCTCTTCCTTCCTCCCATGTAATTCTGGGTGCTGATTCTGACCTCTATGTTTATTTTTATGCAATGATGGCAGCCCATCTTTATGTTGACCAGCCACTGACAAAAACATTTTTAAAGGTAAGCAGTGACAGTCGTGCTAACCCATCATTTATCAGGCTGTAAATTTAATCTCCTGTGGCAGTCTTTGTTCTGTACTGTCTTCCAGATTTCTCATATGCATTTTACTTTGTCCCACTCCCATGGTATAAATTACTATAATTTCTCAGAGTGTTGACTATTAACTTCTTGTAAGATGTGTTGATTCCATAAATGTTAGAAGACAAATTCTTAACTGCCATCCACTTATCCTATCAACCCTCCAAGCTCCTAATTTTTACCTAACTTAATATCTCCAATGTCTTTTTATACATGATGCTGCAACATGCTGTCACCTTTTTGAAAAATCACTTTAATCAATGTTTCTACTGAACCAATGTATTAGCTTTATATTGCATCATGTTTAGAAATTATTTGGAATTTTATTGAACTCCTTAGTCATTGTGGCCTTTTGAACATGTAGGTACAAAGAGCTTGCTCAGGGATAAAGGGATTTACTAAAAAGGAAAGACCACATAAAGCATTTTTGATTTTTCCATTGTGCTTGCATAGATTGGCATGAAAGACCAGAAACCATAGTCATATGGTTGACTCAAATAAGATCTACATTTTTGAATGGGACAGCAAAATTTTTTATGACATCTTAGGAGTTGTATATAGGTATTTAATGTTTTTTTTTTTTTTTTGTTTTTTTTTTTTTTTTTTTTTTTTTTTTTTTTTTTTTTTTTTTTTGAGACAGAGTCTCGCTCTGTTGCCCAGGCTAGAGTGAGTGCCGTGGCGTCAGCCTAGCTCACAGCAACCTCAAACTCCTGGGCTTAAGGGATCCTCCTGTCTCAGCCTCCCGAGTAGCTGGGACTACAGGCATGCACCACCATGCCCGGCTAATTTTTTCTATATATATTTTTAGCTGTCCATATAATTTCTTTCTATTTTTAGTAGAGGTGGGGTCTCGCTCTTGCTCAGGCTGGTCTCGAACTCCTGAGCTCAAACGATCCGCCCACCTCGGCCTCCCAGAGAGCTAGGATTACAGGCGTGAGCCACCGCGCCCGGCCGGTATTTAATGTTTTAAAAAGATTTTCAACTTCATGAAGAAAGTCCCCTGCCAATAGAGTTATTAAACATTAGAATAGCTTTAGAAAGAAGACTACCTTTAAGTTGCATTTTAGAATACATGGGATATTCACCTCCCTGAAAGTCTTTTGAGAACATACAAGAATAGAGACTCAAAAAGTTCTTTAAGAGGTTTGTCATATTTTTACCTATTGATAGTGATATCTAGAAAATTTTTAGCGTTTTTAACCTAGTGGGATATAAATGCAGAATATATATATTTCTTCTACTACCACTGTAGTCTCTCAATTCTCCCTGTGTTTTCTGTTATCTGGGATCCTTTAATGACCTCCCAGTTTGATTCCATAACATGTTATTTATGTTTAGGGCCTGCAGAATTGTGGACTCTCTCATTGCTACCTCATTTGCTTGAAAGCTTCCTTCTTCCCCACCGCCCACTCTTCCCCCCTCCTCCCTCACCTAGGCTGGACCAGTGGCTTAGAACACATGTGCTTCTTTTCACAAAATGCACTCCCACTCCTGTTCCCTGCTCTATCTCTTCCCTAGCTCACCCTTGTGCCGTTTGCGAGGTGGGTGCAATATTCTTACAGGATTTTGCTTGGCAATATCATCCTTCTCTCCTTGGTAGTTTGCAACTGCTTTTTGTTTTTTCTGTCAGGTTGCTGTGGCTTGATGTAAATGGATGGTGGTACCTCCAGCTCCAGTGACAAGGGACTCCATCTTGGGGGGATTTGTTGCCCTTGTGATCCTCAGTTCTGTCATCCCACTAACCCCCAGCTAGTGGTTTCATGCTGGCTTCCTGACTCTTTCCATCCCTTCAAGATAGACTGTTGAGCTTCAGGATATCACAATCTGATTTACCTTCTGGGGCCTCAAGGCTGGGATATGGACACGTGCCAGCCAGCCATTGTTTATCAGCTTTGGAGAAAGTAGTGACGTTTTTCCTAATGGTATTCTGTATCTGCTTTAATCTCGGCATTATTTGCTTTGGAAAAGATATCAATCAGCACTTCACCCCTTTAATACTCTAAGATAACGTAGGTACTAGAGAAGAGAGAATGATTTTATATTAAAAATTTATCACTTTAAGAAAAATACAGGAAAGGCAGTTAAGTAGTCACTCCAATATACTCCCTCACTTGTTTTTCTCTGAAGTGATTGTTTTTGTTTCTAGTTTAGCATTACTCGTCAGAACTTTCCCAGTTTTTGTTCCTCTTCCCCCTGGAATTCTGCTCTTGCCAGATCTCTGTAAGGTAGACAACATCAGTTCTAAGTAAGTAGAGTCTATAAAAATGGCTTCAGATTTTTTATTAGCTCTTCTAAGCCAAATTAGTCTGTGTATAGCTATCCAGATTTAGGTTTGCAAAGACTTATTAGAAAAATATTACTAAATATATGTGTCAATAGGTGTTGCAGGACTGTGAAGGGTGCAGGTGTCTTCATTCATTTTTATGCCTTTTTCTTCCCCTGAGTAAAAACTTTAGAGATGATTGAATGGGGAAGTATTCAAGTACTTAAAGTATTCAAGCACATAAATCTTATTCTACTAAAGACAAGTTGTATTCATATCTCAAAATTCATAGGGTTTTCTACAAAGAGGTTGCAGTTTTTCCTTTTCTATTAAGTTACCAGTGGCAGGAGGACAAGGAAACAAAAACCTGGGAGCTGCAAGTATAGGACTCATAAACCCCGCTGCAGGGAAATGTTCCATCTAGAGGAATCAGGTAGCCCAAGGCATATCTAAGGGCTCACTGAGCAAGTTCATGGATACTGGTTATCAGCAGGAATAGGAAGTCCAGGGCTAGGAGACTGAGCAGCAGCAAAGAATTAAATTTAGGTGGAGTCTTAATATAGAAGTTGGGTGGGGGGCGGTCAATTTGAGATGTCATTATGTGGAAAGAAGTCTGCTGGAGTGGTCTAGCCCTAGAGAAGAAAATTTAAACATAGTGCCAAGGGTTCAGTTATATAAGGGGACCTGGGGTGACAGGCATGCTAGTTGAAGTCACCACAGAAGGGAAATGAAAGCCCAAGTCCAGCAGGCCAATGAGCAAGGGAAGAGTACTGGTTCTGAGCCTGCACATATGCCAAGGTGAGACTTGGCCATGGTACTTCCTGGGTCTGGTTGATAGGTATAAAGAGAGCTTAGAATGGCCCAGCAGTTCAAGTCTGTGAAACAAGATCTTATTCCCCACATAACTGGTATCCTGACTCCTAAAGTTAGGCCTGAGCCTGCAGATGGGGTCACAGCGGAATCCAAATAAGGCACTCAGGAGAAGGCAAAACAGGAAAACAAGGCTTGTGCCATAAAGATGAAATTTCTTTTTTCTTCTTAGGTTTTGGTTTCAAGAAATATAATTTCAGGCTAAAAGAGTTCACTAATGTCCGAAACTGACCCAGGAGGTAAAACTTTATTTGACTGTAGGGCAGAAGATGTTAAGCTTATTATTTTTTCGTATTAGTATATTATATTATTTCCTTGGAGGAAAACAAAGTTCAGATAGACACCCCCAGACAACTTTCAGAAAAGTGCTAGAGGACAATAATGGGGCAATAATTTAAAGCCATAGTCTGGTAGGAGGTCCTGTCATAACAATGTTGTTAGAAAAAAAGACAATGTTTTATTATCTAGTTATTAGCGGATAAGGCCTAGGATGCACGGGCTGTGCATAATGTAGGTACACATAGGTAGGGTTTCCTTAGAGACCATTTTAGCTTACTTTCATTTGTTTTTGTTTTTAGTTGGAGAATTCTTAGTGAGACATTTACATATTAGGAAAATATCCACATAACTTAGCAGTATCTGTGTTGTCAGAATCACAGGCAGATTAAAATTTACTATTCCTTTGTCTGTTAACTATTTGAATAACATCCATTGAGGGTGTTATTGTAGTATTAGTATAACGCTAATTTGTCCAAATGAAATGATCGGGAGCTAAGAGTTGAAGCTATTTTAACATGAGCAATATTTTTGTTAAGAAAAATGTATTTAATTTGAGGATGAGATAAAAAGCTTTTTAGTGTTTCTGTCTGAAGAAACAAGACTTCTGGATTTGAAAGTGATAAATTGTTTTGTTAATGAGGGTTTTTTGTTGGTTTGTTTTAAAAGAAATGACACATGTATATCCATCAAAACATCATTGCTTCCGTCTTAGGAAAATTATTTGCTTGGTTGAATTTCCCTACCTTTAAAAAAAACTTTCTAAATTTATAGGTTTTAATTAGCTTAGGAGGTTTGCCACACCTCTTATTTTATGCCATTATTTCAATGAAGTTTCCCTCCTCCCTGTTCCCTAATCCTACTTTATTTCCTATCTTCTGCACTGGGTTATAAAAACTGCTTAAACCTACAGGTTCATTGGATTGTTTTTTGTCCACTTAAATTATCATCATTTGGAAGATGCTCAAACTGAACTATTTAAGCTAGCTAATCCCAAGTTCCTATTTGTGGGCATGGAGTCTTTCAAGTTTTAGAACATTACATTAAATTTTGAAGATAAGTGCAAGACAAATGTGTATTTGCTATAAAGTTAATTAAGAAGGGCAGACTAGAATTAAGACATTCATTGTTTTCTTAACCAATAATGTTTTCTTAATTTAAAGAGTAATTAATTTCATACCAACACAGTTCAGAGGATCATAGTGAAACATAAAATGGTGAACACTGAGGTTTAGAAACAAATTCTACTCCATTAAATTTGAAAGCATACTTACATAAGAAACAAAAGTCAAAACAACAACAGCAAACAACCTTTCCTCTGCTCAAGGCCCAGCAGCTCACAATGCCTAATTACTCTTTAATCTGACTTCTGGAGGGTATCAAGGAAGAGATGAAAAGAATTCAGATATGGTTTGATAAAGTAGCAGTGAATAATGGTTGGGATTATAGGAGATATGTTTTTCTAACTGCGTAGAAAAATGGGGTTAAGAGCTATATTTGCTCATTTTAGTAAGTTAAATCAGTACTAGGTGAAAGGAAATGTCAAACAAAGTTTTTGGAAAGTTAGAAAAAATGCCATCTCTTTCTTTGATTTAAGAAATTGCCATCGGACAGAACCACAATAGAGTTTTAACTTAAGATTCAGCTTAATTTAATTCACTAGAAAGCTTTTGTCTATGGATGCTTTTTATTATTAACTCAAATGCTCAATACATGTTGTTGGGCAATAATTTGAAATTGAGAAATTTTTTAAAATAATAAAAGTTTTCAAATTGTGGTTATTTAGAGTGCTCTGCCAAATACCTCTAGATTATATTGACTAGACTAGAGTTTAGAATTTCAAGTGGCCTTTACTTTTTATTGTTGTTTTCTTCTCTCCTTAACCCAATTATTTTATTAAATTTTTCCAATATGTAATATAGTCAGATGGTTCAAAATTTAGAAAATATTTAATAAATAATTCAAAGAAACATCTATCTCTTATTCTTGAGGCTCAGCCACTTGTAGTCTTCCCACAGGCAACCAATGTGTTTCTTTTCAGAGATATTTGTATGTATGATACACTCATATACACAATCACTTTTTTTCTCATTTTCTAATGAAATGGCAAGGTTCTATACTTTGTTAAAACTTAAAAGATCTCAGAGATACTTTCATATAAGATCTCTTTATTACTTCCTTTGGCTGCATATTATTCCATTGTAAAAATGTATCATAATTTATTTGACTAGTTCCTTACTTTTGGATATTTAGGTTTCTTACTTTTGGATATTTAGATTGTTTCCACACTTTGTCTATTACAAAACATATAACAGTGAATGATCTTATGCATACCAATTTTTATCTTTATCATGCATATCTGTGAGATTAATTCCTAGAAGAGGAATTTCTAGTTTAAAGGATATACGCATTGCCATCCTAATGCTTCTTGCCTATTGATATACAAATTACACTCCCATCCACAATGTATGACAGTGTGTATTTGAAGAGTATTTCGAATCAATGAAGAAATGGACTAGTCATCAAATGGTGTTTGGAAAAGTTGGGAAACTGTATGAAAAGTAAAATTGGGTTCATACCTAACACCCCATACTTAGGAGTATATTTCAATTGGATCAAAATTCAAATGTAAAAAAAATGAAACCATGAAAGTACTGTAAGAAAACACAGAGAAGACTAACAGATTCAACCATGTAGAAAAAAACCCACCAAAAACCTCCATGGGGAAAATATAAGAAAAGTCAAAGGGCAAATACTAAATTGGAGGAAAATACTTATAATTTGTATCATAGAGAAAGGGTTAATTTCTTTAAAAATTTAATGAGCTCTTACAAAATAATAAAAAGCAATAGCAAAAATATGAACAGAGAATTCACAGAAATGGAAATACAAATGGCCCTTAAACACATGAAATTATGCCCAAACTTCCTAATAATACCATGTATCTAATAATAGAAAATTTTTTTCATACAACTTTTATTGAATAATCCATCATTTCCCCACTGATTTGAGATATTATCTTTATCAGATACTTACTTCCTGTGAGTGTTTGGATGCAGATCTGGACTTTGAATTGTATGTCATTTATGTGTTTGCCTTTTCATGTGTCTATAACCATGTCATTTTAATTATTTAGACTATTTTGTGTTTTAATATCTAATAGGGCTTATATCCTCTTATAACGCTAATTTTCCTAATTTTTCCAGCTATTATGACCTTTTTTTCATATTAACTTTAAAATCAGACTGTCTGGTGACCCCCCCCCAACTGTTGATACTTTTACTTGGATTGTATTAAATTTATTGATTAATATAACAGAATTTGGACATTATTTATATGGTTGTTCTAGTCTGCCATTATGTTCTAAAGGAAATTTTAATGTATCTTCATAGAAATATGTGCATTCCTTAAATTTTTTTGGAGGTTTTTTCCTCACTATTATAAATATGCCTTAGCTTTTATAGATTTTTCTTTGTTCATATAAACACCATTTATTTGAGTATATTCGTTTTGTACCATATAGTAACTTTATTGATTTCCCACATCACTCATGGTAGTTTTTTGGTTGAATCTCTTTCTGGTTTTTCAGTTATCCAATCATATCATATATAAATAGTGATTTTTTAAAACTTTTTTTCTGATTTTTATAATTCTAATTTTTTTCTTTAATTTTGTTGGGTAATGGTAAGAGTGAATATCGTTATCCCATCTCTGCCTTTAGTGGGAAAGCATCTACCATTTCTCCATCAAGTGTGGTGCTGGTTTTTGGGTTGAGATGTAAAATATCTTTCCATTCATTTTGTATTGAGATTTTTAAAATTTAATGATGGATATTGAATATTATCAAGTGCTTTCCCAGAATCTAAGATAATAAATATGTAATTTTTTCCCTGGGATCTAATATTGAAATGTTCTAACATTCCCCTGGCTTGTAGTTTTCTTTAATAGGATAATGCTAGATTCTATTTCCTATTTTTAATTTATCTTTCTTCAATGTTGTGAGATTGGTCTGTGGTTTTTTGTGTTTGTGCCTCTTTTGTTGGGCTGTGACATCAAAGTTATATTCACTTCCTATTAAGTAGGTGTTTTTCTTGTTTTCCTATGCTCTTGAAGAGTTTAAATGGTTTGGGAATTATTGGTTTTTTTAAAGGATTAGTAGATTATCATATGAAACCACCTGGAAGTTAGCTCTTGAAACTTTTCTCTATTTCTCCACTGGTAATATTTCTGTTTAGATTTACTCTTTTCCTGGAGTCAATTATTATAAGTGGCATTTTTCCTGAAAATCAACTATTTCATACAGGTTTCAAAATATATTTGCAACCACAATGAACTACTACTTCAAAAGCATTACGATTGCTATTATAAAAAAACAAAACAAAACAAACGGAAAATAAGAAATGTTGGCGAGAATGGTGAGAAATTGGAACCCTGTGTAATTTTAAATGTTTCTTGATTCCTTAAATCCATTAGTTTTGATTTTCCCTCTATCTAGTCAGCCCTTCTCCCTTTTCTTTGCCTGAATGTCTCTTATTAAATTTTTATGACTTGGCTTAGTTGTTATTGCCTCAAGGGAAACATCTGAATGTCATCCACCTGCCCTTGCTGCTTTTCTGTTATTTGCTTACTACTCTAGTATTACCTGCTATTAATGGATTTACTACTTTGATAGATGGTAAGGTGACCTTACCTTACTCTACCTTACCTTATCTCAGAGGTTTCTGGAAGGCTAGGTTCATATTATGTGCAACTTTTTATCTGTAGAGATTAACATAGTCTGGCCTTTAGAAAGTTCTTACTAAGAGTTTGTTGAAATAAGCGCTTATCCTTTTAAACTCAGAGCAAGAATGCTACCAAGTTATATTACTTTTGTCAACTCCTTTCTTGTTGTGGGCATCACCTGAGGTTGAGTGCTTAATATATTTTATTTGGACTATTTCAGAGCTCCATGGTCCAGTCTTGAGTTGTTCACACAACCATTCCATCTTACCATTTTATTTCTAAAGCACAATCCCTGCTTTAGACACCTTTAATGCCTTCCTGTATGTAATAAAATGTGAACTCTGTAGATTTGTTTCAGGACAATTCTTGATTTGGCCTGATTTATTTCCTAAGGATTTCTCCTCATAGATTCTATATCCCCCATGCAACTTGGATTACTGTTTTTCTTAATGAATCCTGTACTTTCCCACATTGTATCACATTTTTATAAACTTTTTCCTCTCCCAAGAACCTTTTTAAGTTTTACTATCTTTGCTGATTAATACCCCATCTACACTTAAAGCCCCAGTTCCAATATTATCCTCTATGTGCAACATCAATAAAGGTTGTAAGTGCGACACACAGTATTTGGTGCACTGTGGATATTCCAGGTAGGTTTTCTTCCTTCCTGATTCCCCTAATTGGCTCTTTTCTGAGCATCCATAGGGCTCTGCATTACTCATATGGCATTTATTCCATTTTATCTTGTATTAGGTTGGTGCAAAAGTAATTGTGGTTTTGGACTGTGAATTTTAAATCATTATAACTAGGCTCAAACACATCTTTGTTAATTAAAATAGGAATCATGACAATCAACACATTTTTGCGAACGAGAAATAAGTTTGTTTATTCCTATAGCCTTAAAATCGGTGCTTTGGGATTTGATGAACTCTTGGAAAGCATTTTCTGCATCCTGCTGATTGTGGAAGTGTTTTCCCTGCAAAAAGTTGTCGAGATGCTTGAAGAAGTGGTAGTCGGTTGGCAGGAGACCAGGTGAGTATGGCAGATGAGGCAAAACTTCGTAGTCCAATTCTTTCAACTCTTGAAGCGTTGGTTGTGCGAAGTGCAGTCGGGCGTTGTCATGGAGAAGAATTGGGCCCTTTCTGTTGACCAATGCTGGCTGCAGATGTTGCAGTTTTCGGTGCATCTCTTAGATTTGCCGAGCCTACTTCTTGGATGTAATGGTTTTGCTGGGATTCAGAAAGCTGTAGTAGATCAGACCTGCAGCAGACCACCAAACAGTGACCATGACCTTTTTTTGGTGCAAGTTTGGCTTTGGGAAGTTCTTTGGAACATCTTTTCAGTCCAGCCACTGAGCTGGTCATCACTGGTTGTCATATAAAATCCACGTTTCGTCGCACATCATAATCTGATCAAGAAATGGTTCATTGTTGCATACAATAAGAGAAGACAACACTTTAGAACAATTTTTTTGATTTTTGGTCAGCTCATGAGGCGCCTACTTATTGAGCTTTGTCACCTTTCCAATTTGCTTTAAATGCTGAACAACTGTAGAATGGTCAACCTTGAGGTTTTCCGCAACTTCTTGTGTAGTTGTAAGCGGATCAGCTTCAAGGATTGCTCTCAATTGGTCGTTGTTAACTTCCGATGGCCAGTCACTGCACTCCTCATCTTGAAGTCTCTCTTCTCTTTTGCCAAACTTCTTGAACCACCACTGCACTATATGTTTGTTAGCAGTTCCTGGGCCAAATGTGTTGTTGATGTTGCAATTCGTCTCTGCTGCTTTACGACGCATTTTGAACACAAATAAGAAAATCGCTCAAATTTGCTTTTTGTCTAACATCATTTCCATAGTCTAAAATAAATATAAAATAAACAGCATCTCTTTGGTTCTCCTGGAGAGAGTTGGAACCCATTCTATTAAGTGAAGTATCCCAAGAATGGAAAAACAAGCACCACATGTACTCACCAGCAAACAGGTTTCCCTGAGTGCACATTTGGGAATAACACCAATTGGGTATCGGACAGAGGTGGGGGTTGGGGGGAAGGGATGGGTGTATGCCTACTTGATGAGTGTGATGCGCACTGCCTGGGGAATGGACACGCTTGAAGTTCTGACTGGGGGGAATGGGGGTGGGGGGAGGGGATGAGTACATACCTACATGATGAGTGCAATGTGCACTGTCTAGGGAATGGACACACTTGAAGCTCAGACTCCGGGGGATGGGGAGGCATGGGCAATATATATAACCTGAACTTTTGTACCCCCATAATGAGCTGAAATAAAAATAAACAAACAAAAACAGCAAGCAATAAGTCATTAGCAAAAAAAATATAGTGAGAAATGTGCATTAAAATGATGCATAACATAACCACATTTATTTAAGAATGTATTCCAATATCAACCGGCAAATTTCAACAATGCTAAAACTGCAATTACTTTTGCACCAATCTAAATTTTATAGCTCATTACATAGATGTCATTGTATTCTTCTGTATTGCTAGTTCCTTATAGACAGGTACCATATCATATTGATTGTTTTTTCTCCATATACCACAATAGATAATCAGTAAATATTGGCTTTATCAATAAATAAAAATGATTAATTTACAAATTTCCATTTTAGATTTCTTTCCTATGTTTATTCTTACCAACCTGAAGTTAACTTTTTTACTCAGTATTTCTTTGTATTTATCAATGATCAATCTCCTTAGTAGAGATCAGCTTGCATGTAAGTGAATTTCAGTGCTGTGGCACATCTAAACATTTTTAATTTTCATTGTTCTTAAATATTTATTATATGTGAGTAGATTTTTTGTTTTTATTCTTTAGAAAGGTCAAGCCATAGATTTTAGGTACAAATGAAACTTTACTTTTCTCCAGATTTTCTAGTATTGAAAATTTTTCTTAAATTCCATGTTTTATCTGTTCTAAAAGATTTACTCAACTGATATGTTATAAAAAATATTTCCCCAATATTGAACTTTGCTTTTGGACTGAAGTTATAAAATAATCTAGAGAATGTGAGAAAGGAATTTCTTCAATTTCAATGTTTTAACTATAAGCATGATAGTTGAGCTAAAATGATTTGTTTCTTAAAATTTAAAAATGTATTTCATGTATTCCATGGCTCTATTGTACATTTAAACACCCTTAAATTTACCAATATTCTGAATCATCCAATATGCATCTCTTTCTTCACAGTCTGCCTAATTCCATTTGAGCAAAAAGTGATTATTCCCATGATCTCCGTGATGAAATCAAAATATGTTCTTGGTTATGTGTAAAACCTCATCTTGGACTACTTTATCCATGTTCTTGGAAAGGTTAATGAGGAATTTATTCTAGGTGTAACATCAAGGATTTATTTGTTTATCCATGCCATTTATTTAAAATGACTGAAGTCCCATTAGATCAACAAACTAGATCCTTTTGACTTAAACATGTTAACGTTAATTCCAATATTAAAATCAAAGTAATTTGATACAGAATCTTCCTGGACCTGAAACATTTTCTAGAATCTCCCCCAGTAAAAATTATATAACTTGTACTATTTATTGACTGCTTATCTTACTATGTGCTACAATTAAGCTAAATGTCTTACAAGCAATTATTTTATTTAATTCTTACAATATCTCTATGAAGTAGTTACTATAAACACCTCATCTTACAGAAGAATAAACTGAGGCTCTATCTGGAAATATTCACAAGTTCCAGAGATTAGGGTATGGATTCTTGGGGAGTCATTTTTTAGAATTCTGGCTACCACAGATATCGTTGTGTTTAAATGCACTCTCTTGTTATTTGCTTTCTATCTGTCCTGTGTGTGTATGTGTGTGTTTTTGCACTTTTGATCTTATTTCCCTATTTGGTCTTATTTTCCTTATTTTTCCTATTTTCTGTTAGATTAATATTTTTAATAATTTTATTTTAGCTTCAATTGTTAGCTATTGTGTTTTGAGTGCTTATTTAGAAATTTATAGCATACATCTTTAGCTTATTACAGTCTACCTTCAAATAATGTAGCACTTAATGTAGACCATGAGAACTTAAGAACAGTACATTTCCTATGAATTTTTTGTTTGTTTGTTTTTGGGTGCTAAATTTCTTTGTATTTCTCTAAATAGTTTTGTGCTTTATTGTAGGAAGTCATTGAATTATTCAGAATCACTTTAATGATTTCAAGACTTGCTTTTTTTTTTTTTTTAATATTTTCCAGGGCTTGTCTATAGCAGCCTTTAGGTGAAGGTGAATTGTTCTTTGTGTGATTGCTTTTTCTTTCAACACTTTTGAGATAGTTTTCTATTGACTTGTCTTCAAATTTACTAATCCAGCCTTCTGTTGTGTCCAGTTGCTGTTAAGTCTATGTAATGCATTCTTAAATTCAGACAATGTTTTTGTTTTTCTAGTATGTCCATTTTATTCTTTTTCATAGATTTTAATCCATTATTGAAATTCTATATTCTTTATCCATTTTGTCCATCTTTTTCTTTCTTTTCTTAAATATATTCATCATAGTTATTTTGAATTCTTCATCTGTTAACTGCATTACTTGAATCATTTATTTCTGATTCTATGTATTATTTTATTTCTCAACTATTGAACATTTTTTGGTAATTCTTAACATGTTTAGTAATTTTTGATTTTATAATTGACATTGTGTATACATTGTAGATGCTCTGATTTATGTTATGTTCTTCTAAAGAGTGCTAAATTTTGTTCTTCCAGGGAGTAAAATTACTCGTGGATCACCTTTGTCATTGCTAACATAGTTTGAAGTTTTGTGGGGCCAAGTCTATTTCAGTTTTGTTCTTACTTCCTGAGCACAGGTAGGGAAAAGGGCTAACTCTATATCTCAGGATGTGGCATTTTTGGGGGCTCAAATGGTTACTTTAGGTCTCTAATCCTTGGCTGACCTGAACTCCATGGCCCTGGAAATCACTGCTCTCCAGCATCTTAGTGGCTGCTCTCAATTAGGTTTCTATAACTTTGTCCTACGTATGTGTACCTTAGAGATTGACTAAGGACCTGAGGGAACATTTTACACAAATTATTATGGCTCCTTCTCTGTAGCTTTTTCCTCTCTGGGATCTGGCCACTCCAATCCCAGTTCTCTTGGCTGCCCTATAGTCTTATCTCTGTTCTCCTGTCCAGCAAAACTACCCGTCTTTACTTAGGCTCTATTTCGCTGAGCTGTGGTTTGGAAAATGTCCTCAGGGAAAAATCTTGGGTTTATGTGATGTTTATCTTGTTTGCCTCGCTTTTCTCAAGGACCATAGCTCTGCATTGGCTGCTGTCCAATGCCTGCAAACAGTTGTTATATATGTTTTGTCTAGATTTTATACTTGTTTATAGCAAGAATTTAAGTCCAATAATAGCTGCTCTATCATGGATGAAACTAGAACATGCCCATGTTATTTCTTCTTATTTCTCTTTGTACCATCTCTTGCTTTCTAAACACCTTTGTTCTACCATGCCAATAATTAGGACCTAATTAGTTTTCTTTTTCTCTTAACATTCTTTAACCAGCTATATATGCTTTCTTCACATCTATAAGTTTAGCTCCCGAGGCTACACTATTTGAATGTAAGAAGTATAAAAGAGATCACCTAACAAAGAGCCTCTATTGCCTTAAAACAGGACCTACGTTCTCCTAAACTTTTGACTGTAATCAGCTTTGATTTCTATTTCCTACTATTATTCCTTGTTAATCTACTGGTTTCTGCTGGCTATAATTAAGTCACTGACTTCCTAGTTTCCACTTGATTTCCTAGCTGCTAGACCTTTCTGTATTAGATGCCAATTGAATTTGTCCAGTAACAGCCTTGTTTCAAGCTCTCACCTCTTCTGTCATATCCTGTTGTGATCCTTGCTCTGATGTGAAGAGAAAATAAATATTAGGTTAGAATTCATGTTACATTATACTCTTATTGGGATTGATTTTTTTATAATGATATTTAATGATTTTTTTTGCCTTGATCATGGGTATAGTATTCCATATTTAGCAATTTAGTATTCCACATTAGCAATTGTGTAAGTGAGTATTAAAAAGATCTAGATTATCTGATGCTATATAATTGCTAATATTGAGGAGAATATATGAGCATATAAGTAATTAATGAGGAAAATAAAAAGAATTGATTTCCTTTTTTGTTCAATTAAAAGGATACTTGAGGGATGATTATACCCATTTGCTGTGTCCAGCAAGACCTACCCACCTTTACTTAGGTGGGAGAAATAAAACCAACAGAAGACATGCCAAGTCAGCTACAACTATCTTCTCAAAGGATAGATTACTTTAAAAATATTGAGCCATAAGACCTGTGTCTATGCCATAATTCCTGTTTCATTAAATCATCATAAATAAAAGGAAATATTGAAAATGTGGGAAAATTTCTAAATACAAAGGATTGATGAGATTCTGGGGACAGAGTAGCCATTCAAGAATAAGTCAGGGATATTAAACTTGGGAACTTTTTATTGATTCAAAACAATTACCAACTCGATGTTTACCATTTTATCATTTTTTTTTTTTTTTTTTTTTTTGAGGCAGAGTCCTGCTTCTGTCACCCTGGCTAGAGTGCCCTGGCATCAGCCTAGCTCGCAGCAAACTCAAAGTCCTGGGCTCAAGCAATCCTTCTGCCTCAGCCTCCCAAGTAGCTGGGACTACAAGTATGCGCCACCATGCCCGGCTAATTTTTTCTGTATATTTTTAGTGGTCCAGCTAATTTCTTTCTATTTTTTAGTAGAGAAAGGGTCTCGCTCTTGCTTAGGCTGGTTTCAAACTCCTGAGCTCAAACGATCCAACCGCTTCGGCCTCCTAGAGTGCTAGGATTACAGGTGTGAGCCACTGCGCCTGGCCTTACCATTTTATCTTTATGTGTTTTTCCGCTATAGTTTTATAGGAGATGATCAATTAAAACCAAATTTGGTTATGTATTTAGATTGTGATTCTTCTGCCACCTTAAACACTATCAAAGTTTTCAAATGATAGAAATTCTGTCATTGTATTGAACACCTTAAATAAAGTTGCAGAGATAAATATTTTGGGGGAAAATCAGAATAGATCTACCTTCTGAAATACAATATGGTCATAATACTAAATTTTTACACTAACTAAAAACAATACCTTTCCTTACTTTATTTGATTTGGGATACACGTTACTTAAACTTGGGTGTTTGAAGATCATGTACTCACCAGGAGAGCTATTTTCTCTACTTCTCTACTGTATTTCTTTTCTTATGTATTACAATAATGCAGGTAAACTATAATTCCAAATGCACTTATGAGTGTGTAAAAATTTATTTTACATTGGAAACAAAAGTAAAGCCCTTTAATTTGGGGCTATACATTTTTTTAAGCATGTTTGGATTGAGGTTCAACTGAGCAAATGTTTTTATGTTGTTAAATAAATTTTTAGAATTTACAAATTAAAAATTTTTCCTGGTTAGTATTCTACCTACCACCACATCACTTTATTCTATGTCTGATTTATTACATTCAAAATAAGAAATAGAAATCTTTGGTTTTCTTTATTTCTTTATTTTTTTCAGAATATTATGGGAGTAGAAACAGTTTGGTTACATATAATGACTTTGCCTTGACCAAGCGAGGGCTACAAGCGTGCCCTTCCCCATACAGTGTGCTCTGCTTCCATTAGTTATGGGTTTATTCCCTGTACCCTCCCACCTGACTGGCACCCAATGAGTATTACTACCATGAGAGCAGTTAGTACCAATTTGATGGCGAGTACACGTGGTGCTTGTTTTTCCTTTCTTATGATACCTCACTTTGAAGGATGGGCTTACACTCTATCTAGGGTAATATAAGAGGTGCTAGTTCACCATTGTTTTTTGTGGTTGAGTAGTATTCCATGGTATACATATACCACATTTTATTAGTACACTCGTATTGATGGGCACTTGGGTTGTTTGACCCCCAAAGCAATCAAAGCAGCAACAAAGATAAATAAATGGGACCTAATCAAATTAAAGAGATTCTGCACAGCCAAGGAAACTGTCATTAGAGTGAATAGACAACCTACAGAATGGGAGAAAATATTTGCATTCTACACATCTGATAAAGGGCTGATAACAAGAATCTATATAGAACTTAAGAAAATTAACAAGAAAAAATCAAACAATCCTATTGGTAAATGGGGAAAGGATATGAACAGAAACTTTTCAAAAGACAGACTAATGGCCAGCAAACATATAAAAAAGTGCTCAACATCTCTACTCATTAGGGAAATGCAAATCAAAACCACAATGAGATATCACCTAACTTCAGTGAGAATAGCCTTTTATCAAAAAGTCCCAAGACAATAAATGCTGGCAAGGATGTGGAGAGATACGAACCCTCTTACACTGCTGGTGGGACTGCAAATTAGTACAGCCCCTGTGGAAAGTAATTTGTAGATATCTCAAAGAGCTAAAAATAGAAATACCATTAGATCAGGCAATCCCACTACTAGGCATCTACTCAAAGGGAAAAAAGACATTCTATAATAAAGACATCTGCACTTGAATGTTTATGGCAGCACAATTTGAAATCTTTGGTTTTAGATGACATATTAATTTGTTAGAGCTGCTGTAACAAAGTACCAAAAACTGGATATCTTAAAAACAGAAATTTATCAGTTTTGGAGGCCACAAGCCTGAAATCAAGGTGTTGGCAGGGTTGTTTCCTTCTGAGGACTGTCAGAAAGAATGTTTTCCATGCTACTTTTCCAGTTTCTGGAAGTTTATTGGCTTGTTGGTATTTCTTAGATTTGAGGACCATCACCCAGTATAATACCAGTCATATTGGATTAGGTCCTATTTTAATGACCTCATTTTACCTTGAATACCTTATTTCCAATTAAGGTTACATTCTGAGGTACCAGGGGTTAGGACTCCAATATACGGATTTTGGGGGAACACAATCTATAGCAGAAGGAATTCTAGAATATTGTTAATAGTAATATAGGCCTTTTGCTGAGTAGTTTTATTCATTCTTTCAGATATTAGGATACCATTTTGTGAATAGAGGTAACTTTGTAATGCTCTGTTTGGAAAGACCTATTATTACCACTTCCAAAAGCTAAGTACACAAGGGTAAAGATGACACCTATTTTCTTCTCTGCTCTATTTCCAGGACCTACCAAAATCCTAGTAAGTCCTCAATAAGAATCTATTTAGTAACTAAATGAATTAATTTTTTCAAATATACAAGGCTGGTATAAGGATGAAGAAACTGTTACAAAATGTGAACTACCATAGGATGATTTTAAAAGTGGGTTTTTCTATGGCATGGTTAAAATTATTTTATTCCAAAAAGTCTTTTGACTATTTGAAATTGTCTAAAGCTGGACTAATTTTAGTCTTTTAATGAGAGAAATAAACTCTCCTTATTCAGTGAAGCACTAAATATTAACACATTGTGGAATCTATTTGTGTGCAGATTTCAATAGAAAAGAAAAAGAAAGAGAGATTAAAAAAGGGAAAGTGCTTACAAATGTATATGCATATGCGTATATACACAGAAACACACACACGCTTTCTCAGAGTGCACTGAATCTAGTTGGGTGTATGGACTGATTGAAATGTTTTGTGCTGCTCTAATTGGAACACTCCCTTCAAAAGGCTGTTCAGAAACGTGTCCATCCATCACCTCTGCTTTGTATTTCCATCTTTTTGTGCATGATTCCAGATTGGGGGAGGGCAGTGATTTATGAGGTGTCTCCTGCCAGGCTCTCCATCATTGCAGTTACTGCGGTTGAAGTAGTAGAGTGGGCAGAATGAGCCACGCCTGAGTTAGGAGCTTGACGACTACGATAGAGGTGCAAGTTACTACACACATGTGCTTGTGCCACATGATAGGGCTGGGAGGACTCATCCCTAATTGTGACACATGGCAACTGATGCATTTGCTTGAACACATATGTACACATAACTCTTTTATGTAAGGCTTAGAATATGCCTCCAAATTGGGCTTTTAAAACTAGTGTCAACCTCATAACTGCCTTTGAGAGGAATGAAACTTTACATTTGGTTTGTTTTAAAGAAAGAACCCCTGGCCTCAACAAACTATGGGCAAAAAAATATGATGCCATGAATACGTGAATGAAGAAAGGATGCTCTCCAATTATAATGCTATTAGATATGCACCAGGGTTGACCTATGGGCTGTTATGAACTCTCTAGATATTTCTGGGCTGCAGCTGTACCTTTAACTCTGTGATCCATGGGAAAGCCAGATGGGAATCTAGGAATTCTTGATGACAATGTGTTATTTTTTTGTTTCCTTTTACAGTAGTGGGCTGTGGTAGTAAACCTATAAGTTGTTTTATTTGCGGGATCCAAGCAACACAGAGAAGGCAGAAAGATGGATACAGATACTCCAAAGTTTAATGCTAAACAATATTTATGTTTCTTATGTTTATGGGAAGTTAAAAAAATAAAGAAAATCTTTTTTTAAAGATTGGTGTCCAGGTTACAGAGATGTGAATAGAGAAGTCTTTTTAGACAGCAGCATAATTTTAGACTCTGTGCTTTAAGTTTTCATGGCAGATTTCATGACAGAAAATGTAGCACTGCTGTTCATTTAACTAAGGATATTTGACATTTTAGAAGACTGGGTGACCAGAGATTATTTTTTCTTATGTAAAAATTGCTTCTCGTTAAATGTGAACATGTTGGTAAGTGGATTATCATGAAATTTGCCAAACCTCTGAAAATGCAACAGTTCAAGATGAGGTTGAGAGAGTAATTCTGACCAGGATGGCGTATTTTGTTGGTTTGGCTGCTTTGATTAAAACCTTCTGTGAGGCAACAGCCATTGCGTGATAGGCCCAGACACAAATTAAGAGACAACAGTATGTTGACCTACTAAACAAAAGGCACAACAGCTTGGTAACTATGACCAAATAATAGTTACTTCACCTCTCAGTTAAAACTGCACCTCCCCCGCCACCAAAAGGAAAAAAACAAAACAAAACCCAAAAATCCTGTTTCAACAGTGGCTTCTTTTGGGTATATGTAAATCCCTTCATGGAAAGTTACAAAACCCCAGGAAATCCCACCTGTGAATGATTGTAGTATTTAACCCTGGGGTTAGTTTCTATAACGCTGATTTCATGAAAAGTCTCCCCTACCCCCATTTTTAGTGGTTAGCGTGTATAAGGCAAGCACAAAACTGTAAGGATGAAAACCACAATTTCTCCAAACAGGCAGGCTTTCCAGTGATATAGTACGAAGATGGCAGGGTCAACAGGTTAATTCATAACTCAGAGAAACTGAAAGTCTCCTCTCAGTATGATGTTATAGGGCATGGTAACCTCGAACTCCTTTGAATGAGTTTTTACATGTGACATATATAAGCATAGATATATGCATGTGTGTGTGTGTATATATATAAAATCAGAATAGTCATTAATCTGTTTCTGGTATGGATATTTTACAAAGCCCAAATACTGCCTTTGTCTCTGCATAAGACAGTTTAAGTGAATTGCTGGTACAAGGACACCGTGGCATTCTGAGGGTCACATGTCTGGCAATTTACTCAAGAAAAGTTGGACACAATGTTTTTTTCATTATCCTTATTTTTTTAAGCCATAGTTTTATACAAAACTGTTTAATCTGTCTTCTGTTGGTACAGTATTTACAACAGAAAGGTTGTATGTTAAATGGTTGACTTTTCAAGCAACTCAAACACCTGGTTAGCATAAATCTTTTAATAACAATTTCATTCCATTAACTCCTTTGTTGCCAGAACGTCAGAAAATCCCTTTCTGCTAAAAAGCTGAAGAATGACTGGTCATATAAACCATAAATACTACATAGCCATGAGAATTAATAAATACTGTTCACGTTAGTATATGAAACTTTATAAAGAACAAAATCAAGTTGTTTCTGGGCTTCAGGTTATTATTAATAATCTCATTGTCAAATAGTCTGGTTTATAACTTTATTCTCCCATTTCTAAATTCCATATTCAAGTGTGCTAATGATTTCCATATTGAAAGTAATTTCTTGGATGGAGAAAAATAACTTTTCTCATTATGATAAAATCCAAAATAATAAAGATAGAAGCACAAGGAAGAGAGACATCTTGGAAAATCTTGCCTAGGGAATAAAAGTGGTTCACGTTTTCACTTTGGGTACAATGAACCAAATATATACAAAGTTAGGTTTGAATATGAATGTATTTTTTATACAGTCTGTTATATTATGTTAAACGCAGTCAGTGGTTATTGTTATTTTAGTCTCTTGATGCTTAGGTACTCTATTAAAGAGATAATCACTCTTTATTATAAAAAGTTAAAAGGAGTTAATATTAATTGCATTCTGATAAAGGATGTTAGTATTACCATGATTTTAAGCAGAATTCCACTTTTCAACTAATTTCTATTACTTCTTAACTATTATATTTAGGGTTCTTCATAGTGCTTGTTTGGATTTATAATCTGATAAAGAATCAAGTCTTACCTTCCCCAAGGAATTCAACTCACCTCTGCTGATAGGCACTCTATATCATCAACAGTTGAGTTTTTATGAATATGGATAGACAATTTAGAGAAAAATGAAAAACGTTACCTACTAGTCCATAATAGTTACAAACTCAAATCTAAATGAGAAACAATTCAACCCTTTATACAGTTCTCTGATTCCCAATCTTAACTTATGTTTACAGTTAAAAAAATTCATATAAATTCATACAGGGCTAAGTTTTGCAGACCATACAAACATAAATTTATATTTAAGGGGCCAAGCAGGAATATAATGAGGATGAAGTATTTAACACGATTATAAATTTTTCTCTTTTTGCTAGATTTCTAGATTTGACTTACAATTTAAAGGAAATTATATAATCAGGAAAAGACATGAAAATGATTGTAGATTCAGTTGAATGTATTGACATCTGCTATGTCCTAGGAACTGGGTGAATTGCTTTCTATATAATTTATCTCATTGCTCCAATATCCCAGTGAAGACAGTAGCCCTATTTGATAAAACTTAGGCATAGTTAGGTCAAGTTTCTTATAGGATCTTTTTTCACTTCTCCGTTGAAACAAATAGAGTGGCTTGAGGTAGGGAAATCCAGACAGTGATAAAAAAAAAACCAATGGTTGATCAAGGGGACAAATGCAAAGAGATGGTAGAAAACTGGTGAGTTCTACATTAGAATTTCAATTAGAGTCTCTGTGAGAACTATCCACACTCACTTCTGCTTGATCTTGAGGCTCCTTGAAGAATCAAAAAGTCTTTTGATTCTCTTGATCCAGTGAAGCCTTCCAGAATTCCTGGCCATAATCCCTGAAGCCGTTTTCTAGCACTGGCCTAGAACATTGGGGGGGGGGGGATTTGCATTCCAGAACGCGAAAGTCAAAGTCATATTTCAAGTACCATGTGTGGTTATGTGCCCTGCTCAGAGGGGATATGTAAACTCAGATATCCAGGGCAGGTATCAGAGTGGATTGGAATGTTTTTTTTTGTGTGTGTGGTTTTTTTTTTTGGCATAACTTCTCCTCCCCAAATATGTGTGTGCAGCATCTGACCCTTGCTTTATCTGCCCTTCCAACTCACTGTTTGTTTGGTTCTTTTTGGGGAGTTCAATATATTTGAATTCTGAAGAAAGTCAAGAACAATTTCCTGGCTGCTGTTTCCTGGCCAATAATGTAGCTTTTGAGCTTTTACCCTAATGCATATTTCTGGGACAGTCTGCAGAAAGGGGTACTTTCTTTATTGTCACATGAGGATAACTGCCTGCATTCTTTTGCCATAAGGGACGAATCTCCATGATGGGCTGGCTGGCTGAAATCTCCTTCAGAATAACTTAAAAGCAACTTTCATATTGTAAAAGATCTGAATACGTGTTCAATAATATATATAGCTTCATTGGATTGTATACAAAGCAATGATTCTGACTTTAAATTTTTTTCCCCTAATTTCAAAATATTTATTAAGGAGGTTCAAGTGTCTTTGTTACATGAATGTCTCATACAATGCTTAAGTCAGAGCCTTTGGTGTGTCCATCACCAGACTAGTGTCCATTGTACCCAATAGGTAAATTTTTACCCCACACTTGCCCTCCCACTTCCCTCCTTTCTTAGTTTCTTATGTCATTTATATCACTTTATGCCCACGTGTACCCATCTATTAGCTCCCACTTCTTAGTAAGAACATGTGGTGTTTGTTTTTCCATTCCTGAGATACTTTGCTTAGAATAGTGGTCTCCAGTTTCATCCAAGTTGTTGCAAAAACCATTATTTCATTCCTTTTTATGGCTGAGTAGTACTCTATGCTATAATATACACCACATATTTTTTATCCACTCATGAATTGAAGGGCACTTAGGCTGATTCCACATATTTGCAATTGTGAATTGTGTTGTGATAAACTGTGAGTGCAGGTGACTTTTTGATAAAATGACTTATTTTCCTTTGGGTAGATACCCAGCAGTGGGATTGCTGGATCGAATGGCAGATGTACATTTATTTCTTTGTGGAATGTCCATACAGTTTTCCATAGAAGTTGTACTATTTAATAATCTGCAGTCCCACCAACAGTATATTAGCATTCTTTTCTTTCTGCATCTATTGTTTTTTGATTGTTTAATAATGGCCATTCCAATAAGGGTAAGGTGGTATCTCATTGTAATTTTAATATGCATTTCCCTGATGATTAGTGATTTGAGCATTTTTTCATGTTTCTTGGCCATTTGTCTATCTTCTTTTGAAAAACTTCTGTTCATGTCTTTTGCTCACTTTTTAACAGGGTTGTTTGTTTTTTATCTTGCTGATTTGTTTGAGTTCTTTGTAGGTTCTGGATATCAGTCCCTTGATGTGCAGTTCGCGAATATTTTCTCTCATTCTGTAGGTTGTCTATTCACTCTATTGATAATTTCCTTTTCTGTGCAGAAGCTTTTTAATTTAATTGTCACATTTATTTATTTTGGTGGTTGTTATATTTGCCTTTGGGGGTCTTAGTCATAAATTCTTTGCCTAGGCCAATGTCTAAAAGAGTTTTTCCTACATTTTCTTCTAGAATTTTTATGGTTTTGTGCCTTACATTTAAGTCTTTGATCCATCTTGAATTAATTTTTGTGAGTGGTGAGACATAGGGGTCCTGTTTTGTTCTTCTGCATGTGGCTATTCAACTTTCCCAGCACCATTTATTGAATAGGCTTCCTTTCCTCAGTATGTGTTGTTGCATGCTTTGTCAAAAATCAGTTGGTTGTAGGTACATGGTTTTATTTCTAGGTTCTCTAATCTGCTCCAATGATCTATGTCTAGACTGCTATAGTAACTGAAACAGAATAGTACTGATTCTGACTTTTATTATTGGTTTCTGTTTGTTTATAACATCACTACACCAGATGAAAGGAAACGTGAACTCATCACACACAACTCAACCAGAATTCCTGATGATGCAACAAGTGTATTTTTGTTCATAATATCTATGGCTTTTCTGTATAATCTGTAATACATTTTATATATAGGAAGAAAGCCCTACATATTAAAAAAGGAGTACTATGTTTATACTTGGAAAGGGAAGAAAAGAAACTATAATTCATAGAATACTTATTAGTGGCCTAAATTTTGTGTAAAGTGCTTTACACAGATTTTCTCTTTTGTTCTTCAACCAAAACATTTGTACCCCCGTAATATTCTGAAATTAAAAAAAAATTATAAAAACACATATATAATTAGGCTAAAATAGCAGCTGAATAGGAACAAATTAAAAAAAGAAAACTGATGTATATACAGGCATCCAAAGAGGAGCAATTAGAAATGACCTACCTGATCGGAGTGATTGTAAGAAATTTGGAAAGCATTTATTTTATTCCACTGAATCTAAAATGCCATTAATTTTAGGACATGCTATTATTTTATCTGCCACCAAAAATGAGAAAACCAATTAAACTATGACACAATGCTTTTTTTTATCATATCAATTATAAGATGCAATCTGATTTCTTAATTATTAAAAGGTTTTTTACAACCGTGCATCTCAGGATCTGGGAAGTATATTTTAAGCTTAACTACATAGGAATGATTACCTCTCTAAGCTCAATGTTTACAATCTTCCCAGTGGAAAGCCCCTTGGCACCCAAGATCTTCATCTCTATCATTTTATTCTGAGAGGAGGAATTTTAAAAGTGGCCATAACTTTTGAGTTTTGTTTTCCTATTTTAAAAGAAATCCATTCCCTATTCTTGCATGACAAGAATGGCAAAATAAAAGCCCTATATGAAGATAGTAGAGAGGAGACACATTCTATGATACAGTGAAGGTGAACATGCATGTTAAAATACCGGGCTGCCTAACTTTTTCCCTTCCGAAGCTTATGTATTTAACTGTGATCTGCTGACAGCCTGCACTATCTTATCTGTGCACTGCTAGAAAAGAAAAAACAAACTATGAACATACATTTTAGTATCCCCATTTTACAGATAAAAATTAACCCTAGGGAGGTTATATATCTTCTCAAATCCAAGTTTTTTATTCATTTACTCAGAAATACTCACTACCTACTCTATGGCAGACACAATGCTAAATTCTAAGGACAGAGAAATGATCAGTATATATTTTTGAGTGGTAGAAAAATGGCATAACTAAAAATTAATTTTAAATTACTTGTGACTATTCTTTGAAAGGAGGAAAGATCTCTTCTCAAATAATAATGTCCTATATAAATGTAATAAAATTTTGCTACAAAATTAAACTTAATTCTTGGTAATCGTTTGAGATGGATTGCAAATACTTATTGCTGCATTATTGTATGCGCTAAGAATATTTGATGTGGATTGCTACACAGAAAGGATCTAGTTTATATTTTAAGATATTGATTTCCCAGACCATATGGTATTTTAAAAATTAGAAGCTTTATGAGAGCTGTATTTGAACTTGCTGCACATAGGTTTGAATTTTGGTTTGGCAGAGAAATTTCATTCTTAATGGAGGTGTAGGAATAAGAGGTGGCACTCTAGGTACTGACTCTCCACACCAGTGGTTCTCAACCGTGAGCATGCATCAGAATCTCATAAAGGGGTTATTATACCACAGATTTCTGAGTCCACTCCTGAAATTTCTGATACAAGAAGTCTGGGGGAGGGCCTGAGAATTTACATTTCTAACAAGTTCCTAGGTGAAACTGATAGAACTGATTTGGGAACCACATTTGGGGACCCTATTGCTCTACAGGAAAGTATTTTATCTCCTCAAAAAGAATGGGCAAAAATTGGAATACCTGACATATTCTATGGGCCAGTTTTGTTCTAGCCACTACCAACTTCCGCTGTGGCCTCATGCATGAGATCTGCTGATCTGTCAGTGTAGGCACAAGCAGCTAGAGAATTCACAAGATAAACACCAGTCATCTCTCTGTTTATAAAATATTTTTATTTATTTTTGATTACTTTGCAGATACAACTTAGAGTTTATTCATTTATGTGTTCATTAAAATTAAACTTGAGAGGCCCTTGATAAATGAGAAAATGTAAAGAGTTAACACAATTTTTTCTCTTTTTTTCATCACTCTTAAGTAATAGCCAGTTCACTAAAAACATTTTGAGCGAACATACATGTTTGGGGTGATTTGATGCACATCTGTGATAAGAAGGAAAATTTATTTACTTCATACAGAAGACGTGAACACTGTAAAAAGAGACACCTCTCCATGTTGTGTAGGAGCAGACTGTTTTCTTGTACCTGGTTTTTAATCCAGCTGTCAAACCCAATGGGCATGAGTTTCGCTAACTTGAGTGAAGTGATAACTAAACATTTCAACCTTGGCCTGGAATGTTTTGGCATAACATATAAAGTACATTCAGCTGAGACCCTAATCTGCAGCATTCTGATATTTTCCTCCTTGATTTATGTTTAGTACTTTTGTTGGAAGGTTTCCTTTTCATCTGATTCCACATGGATGCAATGTTTCCTGTCTCAGCCAAAGTCAACCTTTTGATACCTATAAGGGTGTTAGACACATAAATTAACAAAGTGGAGAGAATATGGGAATCAAGGACAACCCGGACTGCCAGCAGCAGCTCTAGAACCACATAGACTGGTCAGTGTCCAGGAGGTCACAAGAAGGAGTACTCAGGGAAGAGCCTAGGAAACCTGGCAGCTGCAAACTTGTGAAAGTAGCTTTCTTTATAGTGGAAGGCAAGAGGCGACACCAGTGTAATCAGCATAGGTTAAACAGACCTGGGATATATTAGTCATGGATCTTAAAAAAAGGGGGGTGCTTACACTACTTGACAAAGAGATTTCTGCAACTTTATTTCTAAAACTTGGCAGCCTTAGGAGGAAAAAGGGTTAGTTCATAAAACCAGAAATTTTATGCATGCTTTTCTAAAAGTTTTACCGATGCTAATTGAGATTGGAATGTTGAGATAGTACTATGAAAGAGACAGCCGTGTATGCATTGGATTCAGTCAAGTGGCTCTTCTGGGTTTATGTAATAATTTTCTTCTTATTGTTATAAAGATCATTGATAAAGAAACTAAATTATAAAAATCCTTCTGGCTTTTTGATTGTATTCTTATTAAATCTTTTCAACATTTCTAAAATTTCCAATGTGTGCTGTGTATAATGGTTTATAAACAAAGTCTGTTATTGTTGATATAGAATATGAGGCAGCAGATGCATTTGATAAACAATTTTAACACTTTTGAGAAAAGAATTTTCTGCAATGCAATAAAAATTGCAGCAACCAAAGAAAAAAAATTGTGGATTCAATGAAAGTTATATACAACCCATAAATGATTCTTTTGAATTGTCCCCTAAAGAGTCATTTATTTTAAAAAGAGAGAAAATGCCTTTTCTTAATTCATGTCAACACCCCGTCCCTGCCCCTATCAAGAATGTGGGGATCAAAAAAGGGGAAAGAAAAAGAAAACTGGAATGTTTAGTATAATACATCCAAATATTTGTAAGGCCTTACCCAAAGCAATGAAACTGTCAACATGGTTCTTTATAAGTTTATTATGCATCTATGAACTGGCAAGTATTGTATGTTTGTTGGAAGAAGTTTTTTAATATTCACTTTCAAAATTCCTTTTTTGTAAATAACTGGAAAAGTCAAAGCTCCATGAGCTGAAGTGGACTTTTTATTGATCATCAGTTGTCAGCTACTTCATCAAAGCTGACTTCAACTAGTCTGCTCCTTCAACTAGTCACAGAATTAGTGTTTAAAAAATGTCCAAATCTTTTGTCTTTATATTTTTCTGTTTCCTTGGAAATTTCTGAAACTCCTTTAAAGATTTCAAACCACAAGGAGATATAACCTAACCCCACTGAGAATGGCTTTTACCAAAAAGTCTCAAAACAATAGATGCTGGCATGGATGCAGAGAGAAAGGAACACTTACACACTGTTGGTGGGACTGCAAACTAGTACAACCTCTATGAAAAATAGTATAGAGATTCCTCAAAGAACTAAAAATAGACCTACCATTTGATCCAGCAATCCCATTACTGGTATTTATCTAAAGGAAAAAATGTCATTTTATCAAAAAGACACTTGCACTCAAATGTTTATAGCAGCACAATTGCAAAGATGTGGAATCAACCCAAGTGCCCATCAATTCATGATTGCATTAATAAAATGTATACCATGTGGTACTACTTAGCCATAAAAAAATGAATTAATATCTTTTGTAACAATCTGGATGGAACTGGAGACCATTCCCCTAAGTGAAGTATTGGAAGAATGGAAAAACAAATACCATATGAACTCACTATTGAATTGGAACTAACCAAACAGCACTCATGTGCACAATAGGAAGTAAAACTCAAGGGAAATCAAATAGGTAGGAAGAGGGAGGAGGTGGATGGGTGTAATCATACCTAACAGGTACAGTGTACACTATCTGGGAGATAGACACACTTATAACTTTGTCTCAAGCAGTACAAAAGCAACCCATGTAACCAAAACATTTGTACTCTTGTAATATTCTGGAAAAAAAAAGAAAGGATGTAACAGAATATACATGGTTTTATTTTTTGAGCATTTCCAAGGCTAACCTACACTCCTTGCTCTATGAATTTTACTTTCTCAACCTGTATAGTAGTCACTGGGGGAGTTAACCTCTTCCCCAGAGACAGCAGTAACAATTTAATGAAGACTGTGAACATTGCTTAGTTTAAATATATCTCACCCTAGACAAAATTAGGAAGTAGGGAACTGTTCTTCCATCCAATCTTCCTTTTTTCCCCTCAGAAATATTCATACAGTCTTATCACTAAGTATTTCTTTTTGTTTTCTAGGCTCATTACCTGCATTTGATCTCCTTGGCCTAACACATTTACGTGGACCAGGTCTTTGAGTTTTCCTTTAGCCAATTCTGTTGAGTTCATGTTGTCCTGTTCCCACAATGTTGTCCCACTCCTGGTATAGACCTTCCGCCAAAACACATGGGCATCTAGGGTGTCATTTTCTGTTTGGTTGATGTGCCAAAGAGAGAAGACTAGAGATTAAGCACGTTTAGGAGGATGGATCCCATACTACTTAAGCAAAGTCACTTTCAATGGAGAGAGAACAGAGTAAAAATATGTTGTAGTTGTTCAAAAAGTATTTGTTGAATAAAATTTTCTATTTAATACTGGAGGTAATGCTCCTTACCTTCGTATCTAACTTAGATGAATATTTCAATGTATTCAGACAGGTTGGGGAGTGCCATGGGTCAGTGCCATGGAGGTGGCTTTCGAGTGGGGTGAGGAACAAATCTTTCATCAGGCTGCCTATCATCTTTTGCACTGCATTTTAATTGCAGCCTGCTGATGATACCTAAAAATTATCCCAATATAGAGACATTCTTTTGGATTAAGCCATCCAGTCTCTATTCTTAGGAAGTCATTTTATACAATGTTAACAAACACTAGAAGCAAAACAAAAGAGAGGATATGAGATTCTATAGGAATGGATAGCAGAGTGATCTCATCTCTTTTAGGGGTCAAGGAATGCTTCCAGGGGAAGAAACGTCCAGGACTGAGACCTGAAATGTGAGGAGATATTAACCAATGAACTCAAAGGAATCCTGTATTGCAGAATCATAGAGCTCAAAGGGTCATGCAACTTTAGATGAGACTGAAGAAGCAGGCAGAGACCAGGGATCACAGGGTCTTATAAGCCTTGTGCAGGAGTCTAGCCTAAGAGCAATGGAGAACATTGAAAAACTTTCAGCAAGGGTGGCATGAGTAGATTTGCATTTTTAAAGGCTGTAGCATACTCAGGCTGTGGTATAGAGGCAGGCCAAAATGCTGGTGCTATCAGTCATAAACACTTTAATGCCAATTAATTCATAATCCTCTTTTAAGAACCTATAAATTAAATTATTAGGTAATGAATGGAAAAGACAGGCTTAATGGTTCTCTTGGGTGACAGAGAACATCACAGGGTTCAGGGAAAGAGGAAGACATAGAAGGTGTACTTCGGCAGAATGAAAGAAAGAAGGGAGGAGAGGGAGGCAGGGATGAAGGAAAGCAGTCAGGCACATCAGACTAGGTGCTTTCACGTTCCTGGGCAAACTCATTTAATGCTCATAAGCCATTTTGCAAAAGAGAAAACTGAAATTCAGTTTTCTGAATTTGACAGTTGAGAGATTAAGAGAGGTTAATTTGCCCAAGATCACATAGCAAATGGCAGAGCTGGAATTTAAATTTAGATTCTCCTACTGCATGTTCTATTAAGGGTAGAAATATACAGGAGTGAGTAGAGGTATAGCTAGAAGATAGAACTTAGCTTTTATCATAATTCTACCCATTGATTAATCCTCACTGAGTGACAGACATCCACAATCAAATACTTCCAACTCAGTGGGAGATCCGTATATTCTCTACTGGATGAATGTTTGTATGATTTTCAACATAGGAAATGATTAACGTTTCATTGTTCTCCCCTTGGATCTTTCTATGTAATACTATGTAGACGGTCAGCTGCTGAACGATATCCAAATTTTCTTTTTGTATTTAGCAAAGCTTTATCACATCTTGTTTAGTCATTCAATATTTTATTATTCATCTTAAAAATAGTTATTGAGCCTAATGTTAAATTTATCTCACGTACTGTTCTAGGTGCTGGAAAACATCATTGAACAAAACAGAAAAATATCTTTGCTCTCATTTATTTAGTGCATTTATATATTTTTGTCTCTAATGCTCCTGTGTCAAACAATGACACATTGCAAATCAATTCAAACTTTCCATTTTTAAATTCTAACGGCTTGTGTCCACCCTTCATTTCTTTCTCCTGACCCCTACTCAAGTTCCAGAATGTTGGGATTGTTAAAAATGTACATGATATACATCAATACACTTGAGCTTTTAAAGATTTTGATTCTTTGCTTATAGATTTCATCATTACAAAGAGAAGAAAAGTGAGGTTCTTTTTCTGATTACTCATGCTATGGCTCTCAGCAAATATTAAATATTTGCCCACTGATTTAATTCTTGCTCTTCCTTATGTGCTGATGTTTCCGTACTCTTATTCTTTTTAGGCAACATTGGAGATATTTTCCTGTCCTATTATGTCTTTTTTGTATGTGGTGATATGTGTGCATTTGTAGCATGGGTAACAAAAGATTGAAGCCAAATCTTGGAATTTGATGAAACATCTTCTTTGTAAACCATGTGAGGTCATTTTCAGGGGACTAATGTAATAATCCCAAACATCAGCCATTTAAACAAGAAGAGGTTAATTATTCTCTAAGTATACTTATTATAACCCAAATATTTTATGGGTCATCAGAGATGATGGGTTCTAGCCTGTGATGATTTCAGCCATTCTCTGTGTCTTACTTAAATATCTGCACTGTGATATTTTCTTCTTTGTTATTAATATTAATTAGTCCATCATCAAATTCCTATATTACATCCAGAAAAGAGTGTTCAGACATTGACTTGATATTGAATTGACATATTTATCTACATTTCGTGACTCTAACTACCACAAAAAAAAAAAAAGTTTTGGGGTTTGGATTATAGTTTTTGTAGAACTTGAAGATGGTAACCCAAAATAACCCCTTGCCTTGTATTCATTGGTCAGTCAGGTTTGTGATAAAATGATTCATCCAAGTGCTAGTAAGCAAGGAAGGGGGCAGGGTCATAGGGCCAGTTATTTACTGGAGTTCAGGCTGTAGGGAAAGTTCCAGATTTATTGCTTCCATTGTCCCATTGGTTGTCAATTGCCATGTTGGTTGATATCACAAATGTACATATTTCTGATTACAGATGAACAGAGAAAGTATCATCCAAAGCACATAAAATGGCACATGTGTGGGAAGCATTAGTGACGGGACTTACACACCTGAGCTGTGTGGTGACCAGATTTATACCTGATAATCTTGGTAAGTCTGCATCATGACTTTATACAAAGGTATGAAAATGGTTTTATCTTTTGATTTCATTTTCCAAATTTAGCATTCTCAATATTTATTATCATTATTATTATTGCTTCTAGCAACACATTGGCTAAGGTATTTCTGAGAGCAGCATGTCCTAGTGTCCAGGCCTTTTTCCTGATATTACAGAGTTCAATCCATTTTATGTGGAATTGGGATTTTTATTCCCAACTTTTAAACATGTTGTTACAGAAGTTTAACTGCTAGTTTTCTACTGATTTATGTGGTTTCCTGAAATTTGTTTGCTGTGATACCCTTCTACATTCTGGGGAAGGAGGAAAAGGAGGAGTAGATAAATCTGGCTTCTCTCTTGAAAACCACACTTCACGCAATGGCCATATACTTCTTAATCTGAGGTACAAAATCCTCTTCCAAGGGATAGGGATCATAGTTACTTGTACTGAAATGTAATCATGATCTCTTTTTGTTATTGTTATTATTGCTGTTTTATTTAGTTTTATATAACTGAGAACAAGGGAGGTAATCATTCTAATCTGGTTGCCTCAAACAACTTCAAAAAATTTGTTTTTTTTAAAGAGAGATAAGGCACACTCTTTTTTTTAAGAGAGATAAGTGCGCACAGAGAACAGCAACCAGGATGGGCAGGGAACATGGAGTCTTCTCTCTTTAGAACAGTTGAGGAAACAGGCTTGATGAGTCTAGAGAAGAAACTTGCTGCTAACTTTCATTTATTTGAATGGTTCTTATGCAGGAGAGACATAATACTTACCTTGGGTCACTTCAGAAAATAGAACTTCCACAAAAAAGTGACAATTATAGAAAGTTTAATTTGAATGCTTTTAAAGAATTGGTTTGAAATGTCAAGGAATGGAAAAGACTGCCTTGATAGAACTCCCTTAAATGAGTAGACACCTACAGTCATGCAGAAGCTGGGAAGCTGGCTGACCACTTGGCCAGATGGTGCTAAGGAAATTCACATGTCCACTTGAAGGTGAACTAGATAATCTGAGGGTGCTTTCCAACTCTGAGGTTCTGGGGGTTGACAATTCTTATTTTAGTAACTGAAACAACGTATTAAGGGACCTAAAATATTATTTTGTGACTTCTTAAAAAAAGGACACTCATCACTCAGTTAGATGTTTGCCTACCTAAAGCAAATATGTTAGACAAAGGGATGTTATAAGGCTCCTTTGAAGAATATAATTGTCTTCTCTATTTAAAGGTGATGATTTGGGCAATTTTTGTAAAATAAAAGGTAAGTTTTCAAGCAATACTTTTCACTCATGGTTATGAACAACTTGCTTTTTTTTTCTAATGATGCTAGCTCATTCCTACAGACTTATGTGTCTTGCGTTGTGGTCTTGCATTGTGGTCACCATGATCATAAAATGAGCTCGTCTCTCTTTAGAAACTTCACACTACGGATCCATCTGTTCCTTTTTACCTAAACCACAGTCTTCCTATGGCTTCCAGCTGTAATCTCGATTGCTAATTCATTCCTAAAAGAGATTGGTTGGCTAGATAACTTGAATAGTACTGTTCTATAATCTCTGTTGACTTAGAATTATACAGTTTTCTCCAATTTAAATATTTATTTTTTTCTGGTAGCCCTTTAAGCCAACTTTATTTTCTTAGTTTCCAGATAAATTAAAAATAATAAGTTCTTTTCATTTTTTGTATGTCCTTATATATTTTTAAGTAATTGATAGCTTCCTGCTTTCTTTATGAAACAAGCTCCATTCTTTTTATGGTTCCTTAATAGAAAAAATTAAAGCCAAATATTTAGGCAATTAAAATAATCAACTTGTTCTAGCTGCATCATTAAAAAGCACATATATAAAAAACAAAATAAAAATGCCTTATAATAAATTGAATTCTCCATCTCAGTGCAAATGGCACTAGAGGGAATATAACTTCAGTTATCTTCTCTACTTATATGTTTGTCGGCAGTTTTCATAGTATCTTTGGAGAATTTCTTTTTTTATCTCTTGATGTTTTATAATTCATAATTTTAATTTTTTTCTAGATATGTGTCACATTTATTTTCATGGTTCTCAATGGCCTTGTCAACAGGAAGTCTTGGCTATTGGACATTTTATTCAATTATCTGTTTGATCATTCCTTTCCTTTTATTCTGTCTGTTATCTTCCCTGGGAATTCCTATTAAATGGGTGATGTCTAGACATAGACATAACTGAAATTTTTCTCAGATATTCAATCACTTGTTCTTTTAATGATCCATTCTGGGCATATATGTAATAAGTACATATATGTGTTTTAATGTTTAGAAATGAGAGTAGAAAGATATACTGAAATGTGTTAACAGTGATTAACTTTGTAGTTATGGGAAAAAAGAAAGGCTTTCAGGTTATACTCTATATTCTTCTATTTTATCTGAAATTGGAAAAGAAGAATGCACTGATGAATTATCTGTAACAAAAAATTAGAAATATTAAAAATGAAAAATATACAAAAGAAACTAAGAAAAATAGATTCTCAGTTGAGTATAAATGAATCTCTTAAATAAAACCTACTCATTTTTTATTAAAATAATTTCTTAGCTTAATTGTATTTTATTTGCTTAATAGAACCATTTCTGAGAAAGTTATTTTAAAATATAACACAATGTATTTCTCACTGGGCATGGTGGTTCATGTCTGTAATCATAGCACTTTGGGAGGCCAAGGCAGGAGAATCACTTGAGCCTAGGAGTTCAAGACCAGCCAGAGCAACATGGTGAGACTCCACTTCAAAAGAAAAAAAAAATGCATTTCTAATGTATTTGCTTTAAATAATTCCATGATATTTTGTTGGGTACATATATGTTTATAACATTTTCTTGGTAGATTACATGTCCAGTGCTTACAATGATTTCTAGAGTATAGTAGATACTCAATGTATTTTTGTTGAATAAACAAATAAATGGGAGAAATATCTAGAAATTATCATTTCTAAATCTTAAAACACACTGAGTCCCTTTAGTCTTTTATTTTATTTGGAGATCTTAGAAGATTTCATTATGAGGGGAAAAGATGAGATTAGATACTCTGAGAGGCAAGGGCACAGCTATTCCACAGTCTTTTGGTTAAAAACTCTGCCAATCCAAAACTCTGTAGTTCAATTTTACTCTTAATTCTTACTGCAGCTGGTCTTGGCATCCTTCATTCTGCTTAGACTACTCATATTTTTCTAACTTTCTTTAGTTTTCCCAGCAAGATGGTTTTATTTGCTTTATATCTTCCAAAAAGGTCTCAATGGTCTTGCCTAAGGATAGCATTCTTCTTGAGTGCACTCTCTTGGTCATGTTGGATCAGAAATCCCACAGATCCTTTTGATCTATACACTTAGGTTTTCCTTTAGGGTAGGTGATGTTTTCTTCTATTATATCTTTGAATATTTTATTTATTCTTCTATTCACACACAAAAATTAGCTACACATTTCAGCTGCATGGCATTTTTTTTCATGTAAATCAGCTGTTCTTACTTTAATCTATATTACTTTTCTCTACATTTTATTGTTTTTCTCAAGTCTTTGACACGGAACTTATTTCTTACTTACTTTTCTACAATATTTTTCTATTTTCTAAAGACTTTAAAATTTGCTCTTGTATTTACTTTAATTATGAAATTTTAATTTTCACCTAATCATATTATTTCTCATCTCTTATCTAGTTTTAATAGTACAATGCAGTTATGATCTAACATTTTCTCCTCTTTTCTAGGGGTAAAGCTACTTTGACATATGACTAAATCTATCTTTTGCATGCTATTAGTATTTCTTTTTTTATAGATTTTTAATAGATCTAATATTTTATTTTATTTTTCTGTTTCTGTTTTGGCATTGAGGTGGAAAGAATTTCGTGAGTTTGCTATTTTCCCCCAAATCATGTGTTTGCTTCTCATTGATTCCCTGGACTGTACTTTGGGTAGGGCTGACTTCATGTGCATGAGAACAGTGCAGTGGTACATAGCCTCGTATTCAGAAAAGATTAGGGTTTAATATTCTGCAGTTGACAGGCTGAAATTCTTGAAATTTTAATCTTTGAATTTATATTTTATAAATGAAGTCGAATGGGACAATGAAGACTACATGAAACCTGAGCTCACACGCAATCCTGCCTCTGTGTCTTGGCCTTCTGCTCCCCCATTCCTGGCATTCATTCCTCTCTATCCTCACTCCCTCTTCCCTCCTGCTCAGTAACCACTGCTTCCTGTTGTCTTTAGTGGGTACCTGGGATGGACATGAGGAAGTCCTAGGTCCCCCAGGGTACCTGTGAGGGTCTAAGCTCATCTACATACCATCCTTGTGCCCCAAAGAGAATGATTACAAATTTTAAAAAATGATCAGTTTGAATAAGAGACCATAGAAAAAAAAGAAAATGTTTTGTATTTTAGTACTTTAAGGGAACTTTTTCCTTGCTTTTTGAGCATGGTTTCACATTGTTTTTAGGTACCCAAATTTAATATTTTTATTTTTTTAACATTTTGTCCTTCAAAATAAAAATGACTATACATTTTATTAGGCTTTTTTCCTTATAGGTGACAGATTTTTAAGGTCTAGTTCTGTGAAAACTACTGCAAATATGCTTAAAACCAGACATATATATTTTTCCTCTCTTATTTATTTATTTGTTTTTTTTAATTTCAGAATATTACTGGGATATAAACATTTAGCTTTCATGTATTGCTTTTGCACCATCCGAGTCAGAGCTATAAGCATGCCCATCCCCTAGACAGTGCATACCACACCCATTAGGTGTGAATATACTCATCCCCTCCTCCCCTTTCCCACCTGCCTGACACCCAATGAATGTTACTTCCGTATGTGCTCATGAGTGTTGATCAATTAGTACCAATTTGATGGTGAGTATATGTGATGCTTGTTTTTCCATTCTGTGATACTTCACTTAGGAGAATGGGCTCCAGCTCCATCCAAGATAATACAAGTGGTGTAAGACATCCGCACTCAAATGTTTACAGCAGCACAATTCACAATTGCAAAGATGTGGAAACAACCCAAGTGACCATCAGTACCTGAGGGGATTAATAAAATGTGCTATATGTATACCGTGGAGTACTACTCAGCCAGAAAAAAACAATGGCAAACTAACACCTCTTGTATTATCCTGCTTTTTGAACATGGTTTCACATTTTCATTTTGCACTGGGCTCCATAAATTATGTACCTGGCTTTACTTGTGATGCCCTTCAGATCTCTTCCCTCAGAACTCAGCCTAGAGGGCTGGTGGTACAGGTTTATATTGATCAGTGTGGTTATGTATCTGCCTCAACTGTGTAGATCACGTGGGTAACCCCAGGGAACTGTTTCTGTACAATTGATTCTTTTTAATTGATGAAACCACTGGTGTGGACAAACTCCACTAAGTTTAAGGAATTTTACTAAGCAGTTGCTTAATAAGGAGACAGTGATTTCTCTGTTAGTGATTTGTGATTGTTCCGCTTTTCTAGAATGAGTTTGTCATGGTAATGTATACTCCAGTTAGGGAAAAGCCCACCACTATCCTGGATTTGGGTGGCAAGATGCAGGTGCTTTTTCTCTTGAAGCTACTTTTGATATTATTGGTATCAAATGTGTTAATAGTTCTAAGTAGAATATTTCACACCTCTTCCATCCTTTCCCTGGCCTCGAGAAAGCACATTTTCACATTAGGGATTGAGTTTCTTTCCTGTAGGAGGAGCCAAAACAGCTCTTCGGAAGATGGGTCAGAGAAGTCCAGTGCACTTTGATTCCTTGCCTTCTTTTCCAAGTATGCTTTGTGGTTTCTACCATTATTCACCCATACTTTCATCTTTTCTTTCTCTAAATTGGAGAATATTAATTAAATTTGACACATTTTTCTTCACATATTATCTGTAATACTACATCACACTATTAAGAATGTCAATTTGGTTAAACTTGTACTAGATATGTAAAAAAAATCACTCAAATGCTAAAATATATGATTGGCATAATTCCTTAGTTTTCCTTGTGATGAAGTTATTTTTCTTTCCTTTAGAGTTCACATGTTTTAGATTGTCAATTTTTGTTAGAGGGTGTTATAGCCACTTAGTTTGTTGCTGTCTTTCCCAGAAGTCCTATCTTCCTCAAGTTTTATAAAACTCCATAAATGTTAAGCTAAATGGCCAGATAACATTCTAATTACTTTAATATACTTAAGTAATCTCCTGTTATTGGACAATAGTTTGCTGATAATTTTTGTTCATTCTAATTATTGTTCTAATGAACATTTTAGAAATATATTTTTGTTGCATTCCAGATTATTTCTTCAGGATTGGTTCCTCCAAATTGGAAAATTATACATATTTATAAAGCCCTTGATAAGTGGTGTAAATCCCACTAGAAAGACTGTACCAATTTAGATTTCTACCAGCATCCTAAAGTTTGCCTGTCTGATCAGCCTTGGGTATTATCACTTAATTGATGACAAATACTATCCTGTTTTGGTTTGCATATCTTTGACTAGTGAGGTAGGAAGTTTGTTCATGTGTTTTTCAGCTCTTTGTATTTCCTCTTTCAGGATTTTTTGAAATAAAAAAAAATTATGGTCTTTACAGCATAATAGACTTTAGAAAATTTATTAAATTGTTTATGATTTCCACCATAGGTCTTTTATATGTGTTAAGTTGCACAAATGGAAAAAAAAATATCTTAATAGGGATGGATGTCTTTCATGGTTGTCTACAACAGTTATAGCTTACTAATTATATTGAGAACAAATGGCTGAGGCTGGCCAGCTGTTTTAGAGAGACATCTGACCAAAGATAGATAAGAGGGGATAGCATAGCTTCATTTGTAACTTTGTCAACTTCTTACTGCCCATATAATTTCTTAGCAGTTGTTTAAGGGTTTATATTTCCCTAGAGGGAAGGAATGTAGTTTTCATTAAATGTTCATTTGGTAATTCATATTTTATTTATGGTTTACATAGATTGACATAGATTGTCAGTTATAGCTCTTGCTCAGTACATAATTTTGGAAATGAAAATTTAATTAGGTGAGCATTTGTGATGAGATGTTTAAATGATTTATGAATATGTGCAACTATATGCACATAATGTTTAATCAAAAGTAGAATTTAAAAACAGTAGTCTCAGTGCTAAGATTGAGCATTACTTATTTTCATTTGAACAAAGAAAATTAAACTTATAGCCATGCTATTATTTACCCTAGTGATTTAAACCTACAAATATTTAACAAAATAATATAAGTAGAAACATATGTGAAGTGTAGGCAACTGGAACCATGTCATATTCTCTAAATAACCATGAATTGATGATTAATAAATATTATATTAACATGTTTACAATCTCTAAAATGTAATTCAAATATTGACATTATATTTTTAGTTTCTTGGTTTTTATATATATATATATATATTTAATCTTTTGGCAATAGTAATTTCTCTTTATTGAATCAAATGAGTTCATGTGCATAAAACTGTATTACAAAGCCATAAATTGCTAGACAAATGTTAGTTGTTACCATTACAAATGTTTAATGAGAATTTCTAAAGAAAGGATAAATATTATTCAATAAAACAAGCCCAGGGAGGAGTAGATTCAGAAGTTAGAGGAGGTCTCTTTACAAGAACACTTTTATATCTAGGATCTTGAGTACTATATTAAATTGGGAAAAAAGTTTCTCATGACGAACAGTTATAAAACCTTGTTAAAGATTGAGCTAACAAATTATTTTAGAACAATTTTGGTGCAAAACCAAACCAGAACAAAACTATTTTTTGCTTGTCAATCAAATAATAATTGTTGAGCTTTTCTATAGGCTAGATGCTGTTCTAGGTGGTTGAGATATATCAGTCAATAAAAATAGAAAGATTCCTGCCCTCATTGTGCTTGCATTCTGTTGAAGAGATAGAAAATGAAAAACAAACTTGATAAATAAGTCAGTTTTAATGCATACTGAAAGGTAAGTGCTATGGACAGAAGGAAAATTAGAGGAAGTAAAGGGAATTAGGAATCTGGAGGGTGGGGAAAGGGGAGACCATTTTAGTATTAATTAAGGTAGAAGCCCTTGTTGAGAAAGTATGTTTTGAGTAAAGACTTGAAAGAGGTAGTGGGGTTAGTCAAGAGGATATCTGGGAAAGAGTATTCCAAGCAGAAGGAACAGCAAGAGCAATAGCCTAATGTGGGAACATGCTAGAAACAAGGAGAAGACCAGTGCCTAGAGGGATCAGGGTAGTGTAGAAGCAGATGAGTTCGGAGAGCTAATGGGGACTGAGAGCAATCAATCACACAGAGCCTGATCAGCTGTAATGACTTCAGATTTTATTCTGAGTGAGATGTGGTCCCAATGCAGAGTTTTGAGTGAGGAGTGACTTGATCAGACTTGCATTTTAAAAGAATACTTCTGGTTTTGTGTTGAGATTACACTGTAGAAGATGAGGTTAAAAATCCAGGCAAGATAGAATAGAAGCCTGCATAAGGATGGAGATGATAAATAGTGGCCTGATTCTGAATATATTTTGAGGATAGTACCAATGAGATTTGCCAGCTTGTAACATAGGATGTATGAGGAATACGTTTCTTGATTGTTAGACAGTTCCTTGAATTCTATGCTGCTAACTCTGTCCTTGGTGTTGAGGTCCCTTGGTATCTTCTTTGGTTTTATGAGTCTTTGTCTCTGGTCATCCCGAGTTTCAGATTGATGCTTATCAGCTTGCTACTGATGCACCTTCCCTCATACCACTCACCTGGTTTTAGGTACCTGGCTCCAACATTTGAACTCTTACCATCCATCCAGCCTTCCATCATGCCCATTATTTGTCCTAACTCCTATTCATCTTCCAGCCATTTTGGCCTAAGAACCTTCCTGTAATCTACCTATGGTATAAGTGCTAACTAGAGCTACAATTATTAATTTATCAGTGAAACCACAGTGAAAGAAATGGAGTTATTCAGGATTGCATTGGTCTGGGTGAAGATTTATTTGGATAAGACCGCAAAAGCACTGGCAACCAAAGCAAAAATAGATAATCAGAATTACATCAAGCTAAAAATCTTCTGTACAGAAAAAGAAACTATCAACAAAGTGAAGAGACAACCCACAGAATGAGAGAAAATATTTGGAAACCATCCATCTGACAAAGAATTAATAACTAGAATATATAAGGAGCTCAAACAACTCAATAGCAAAAAACCCAGTAATCCAATTAAAAATGGGCAAAAGATGTGAACAGACATTTCTCAAAAGAAGACATACAAGTGGCCAACATGTATAGGAAAAAGAATTCTCAACATCCCTAATCATCAGAGAAATTAAAATAAAAACTACAATGAGATATCATTTTACCGCAGTTAAAATGGCTTCTGTCAAAAAGACAGGCAGAAACAGATGCTGGCAAAGATGTGGAGAAAGTGGAACCCGTGTACACTGTTGGTGAGAATGTAAATTAGTACAGCCACTATGGAGAACAGTATGGAGGTTCCTCAAAAAACTAAAAATAGAACTATTAATATCATATTATCTGGCAGTTCCACTACTGGACATATACCCAAAAGAGAGAAAATAAATATATCAAAGAGATATCTGCACTCTCATGTTTATTACAGCACTGTTTACAGTGGCCAAAATATAGAATCAACCTGAGTGCCCATCAGTGGATGAATGGTTAAAGAAAATGTGGTATATCCACACAATGGAATATTATTCAGCATTAAAAAGAATAAAGTCCTGTCATTTGCAGCAACATGGATAGAACTGGAGGATTATGTTAACTGAAATAAGCCAAGCACAGAAAGACAAATGTCGCATGTTGTCACTCATGTGTGGGAGCTGAAAAAGTGGATTTCATAAAGGTAGAGAGTAGATTGGTGGTTACCAGAATCTGGGTAAAGGAGGGGAGTGGGTGAAGGGAAAAAAAGAATATAAATGTATTTGCTACCAAAAAACAATTTTAAAAATAGTTATTTGAGATTTTTAAAAAGTAAGGAAATTTTGATTTTATGAATCCCTGGCTAAACAAGACTCTATGTTGGCATTGCTTTAAGTTGATGTCTGGCAGAATAAATATATTCAAGAAAATTTCTATCTTTATGACACCTTTTCTCTTATATAGGACCAAAAAAGCCACATGGCTATGGAAACTATGCTGAGTTAAAATTCTTTAAATCAAAAGCATTTTGAAATTCAATTGTTTTGTAATTTGGTTAGCAGATAATTGAGATATTTAAATAGTTACAAGTAATATCAAATCAATAAACTATTTATGAAAAAATACCTCTTGTGTAACCATGTTTGGTCACAACGAGTGAGAAATTTTGGGTTTGCTCCATTCATACGATTTACTGGCACAATCTCATCTGAACTCCGTTTGACCTCATCTTACTTGAAATGGACTCTGTAGGAAAGCAGCAAAACACTTTCAAATACACATCTTCTAAAATGCATTTCAACCTTGGATCTGGAAATCTATAAAAGAATACTTTTTTTTTTAGTACATTGATAACATGGAGAGAATTCCTTACAGCTGAAAATTATGGTATTTAAAGGTTTCAAGATGTCTTTCCAGGTTTCAAGTTGGCAGCAAGCCAGTGACTGAATGACTATATTTTAAAAGTCCATCTTGCCTTTCTCATTTTTTACATCAGTTCTTGGTCCCAGAAAATATTTAATATATTCTTTAAAGTTCATTCACTTTTTTATTACTCTAGTTACAAACTTTGCCTCAAAAAAAAAAAAAAAATTAAAAAATGAGTAAAAAAATCTACCAAGTCACTGCAAATCCTAGAGAACCTGACCATCCTTAAATGTACAAGCACAAACGTTTTGGCTTAGTTCCTCATAAAACTTAAATAAATGTTTACTTAAGAATCTTAGTATAGTATCATTATTTTCAGATTAGCTTCTAAACTGGTTTGTAACAAACATATCTTTTTGTGTGTATGCGGCTTGCTAAGCAATCCTAGTGGCTTAAAGCATCTGTGTTATATGTAATTTAAATACCTTTGAATTTTCTTCCCATAAACCATTGATTGACCACATAATGTGGGACTTCCAAACCCCATTCTTTTGGACAATGCTTCACATCCCATTTTGTGAACTGAAATGTGGCAATATCCTATCCAGTAGCGGATTTCACTGGCTAACCACAGGAAAGGCACAATGTAAAAGCTCTGAGAATTTTATCATGAAAGGAAGGGAGAGATATTTGTAACATTTCACAAAAATGCATTTTTGTTGTATCTGAATATTACTCTTTCAGAATTAATGATTTTTCATTTTACTCTCAGCAGATGGAAAAGAAAAAAACTTAATTTTTGTTTCTCAGACTGCATAAGAATTTTAATGAGTGTAGACATACTTGCCTCCTGGGGTCATTTGCAAATGAAAACTATTGCATAAAATATGTTTATGAACCTGCCTGGGGACCATTTATATGAAAGTTAATAAAATCTATTTAATGGCCTTATGGCCTTAAACAAGAACTATCAAAGGTAACTAGAGAACATTTAAAAATGAGGAAAAATGAATAGTAAGAATAGGAATAATATCAGGTGCTTTTAGAAACAGTTCACCTTAATAGATTGCAAAATGTAGATACAAAATCGAGGAATGTACATCCAAGAAAACCCAATGATTACATGTGGTGTTGAATTTGGTTTGTATTTATAGACAGCTATCACACTCTTGTTAACGATGTAGGGCTAAAATTTATGTATCTTTGTTTTTGCATGTCTCTTCCTTTGCTTAGAAAACCTCTCTCTCCTCATATATGACAATTCATGCCTTCTTTTAAAATTTGGCTTAATTTTTCCCTCTTCTAAAAATATCCTCAAGCTATTTACTTCCATACCAGCACACGCTTTGTTAACATGGCTTAGTTTTGCATTAGTTGCCCTGCTTCCTTTCCCACTTAGTGAGTGTTTGTATAATTTAGCTTGTAGATCAGGTTCATTGGGGGCAGAAAGTATCTCTTGTTTTTCTTCCATTTCCTATATAACCCAGCACAGTAATCTTCTCATAGTAAGAATATTTAACTGGAGTATTGAGTAATTGATAATCCAAACAGGCATATTATTTCTCAGTGGGGCACTAGTGGCACTTTGGATAGGACAGATAATTGTTCTGTGGGATTTCTTCCTTTGCTGCCCCCTCCCCACCATATTGCAAGATTTTTAACATCATTTTCCCCAACACTAAATGTCATCAATCCTTTAGGTCATTTAACAACCCATGATGCCTCCAAGGGAGGTGTTACTGCCCCAGTCAAGATTCAGTTCCTTCCATAAGACTAAAAAAATTTGGAATTATTTTATTTATTGGTTGCTTTATTTGTCCTTTTCCCACACTAAAATGAAACTTCAAGAGCACAGATATTGATTTTTTCTGTGTCATTCATTGTACATATTACAAAACTTAGGACAATGCCTGGCACATGGTAGGTGCTCAATAATTTATAGAATAAATGTGTGCCAAAGTCATTCCATGGGTCTTTGTAAACTATTTTGGGCAGCATGTAATTTTAGCAACAACTTACTACATAGTTTATAGATGGTCTGAGTTAAAATAGCATCTACTAGTTCCAAACACAGATTAGTTTAGATATGGCAGAATGTGGCTTTCATTAAATTTTACCTCGAAACTTACTATGAAACCTTGGAAAAGCCTGATATTATTTTTATACCTGGTTTCTCTTATTATGTAATAAGATAATTAATAACATTTGTCTTTTACCTGTGGTAGCGACCATTAGGCCAACAATACTAATTCCTATCAAGATACCAGAAAGAGAGGCGTTTTGTATGTAATAAAGAAAGTTTTAGATGGTCATTACCATTTAATAATGTCCAATATTTCCATCCTCCATTTTGAAACAATGGAAGACATCCATGAGGCCTTCACTGGTCCACCTGATTGAGTTCCCAGCTAGTTAAGGTCAGAACTTACAGAGGAAAGGTTATAAGCAGAATGTCCTACATCACCATCCGGGTATAATGTTCATGGTAATCAGTCTTGCACATGTGTTATATTTGGCTCTTATTTTTTTCTTTGTAACCAGTTTTTGAAATATCTAGAATGTGTGTTGAGGAGTTAAATCAATATTATCCTTTGTATCACCTATGTCACTTTGAAGCATAAGAAAGTTCTGTTCTCTAGGCACTTTTCAAAGATTTATCCAAGTGTAAATCTTGCTTTTGATTTTTCTGAAGCAGGTTCTAAAAGCTTACCAAAGGTCAGAATTCATTCAAGATGCACTGGTCTCTTTTTGAGCATTAGTTTAATTTCCACCAGTTGTGCAGATTCTAGGACTAGTAGCTGTTTGAGTTTCCTGGTAGCTTGGCAGCAGTATTTTCAGTGTTTTATTGGGCTTACTATTTTGCTGAAGGCTTAACAGGCTCATTTTCAGATTCTTAATCAAGAACAAGTTTAATGATTGAAGGTAATTATCTCCAGATTAGAAGAGCTTTTAAAAATTTATCAGCATTCCAAAATCTAACAAATAGCTCTCTGATAATCTAATTAAAATCCTGCTTTTGCTGCCAGACTATTTCAAGCCAGACATTCATTCAAACTCTTGTAGCAAATTATTATCCAGTTAAGCAGTTTCTGACAATTCAGACATAGAAGTTGACCTGTGTTAATATTCAGATTGTTCCCTGGAGAATGATAATCTGCCCGGATTAGGTCTGCCTTCTTATTGATTTTTAAAGGGAGATAATGTTAGTTTTCTCTTGTTATTAAGAGACTAAATCATCCTAAAGTAGAGGGTCCTTTGGCTGTGTAATATACCTACGTGTACAGAACTGACAAAATTATTTCCAGCAGCAAATCAGAATCAGCTGTTTTGCAACATAATGAAAGGGTTTTCACTTTCCATTAGATTTGCACCTTAAATGGTAATTAAGTTTAGGGGCCACATTGTAAAAGAATTTGGTCTAGTTTAGAACTATGGAATTTTGATGGATAATTAAACACATACAGAAAATCCCCACTGTTCATGGGAACTGTTTATATAGGCTAGGGGCAAAATTATTTTTTTATAGTTCTGAAAATAATGTGGACTTCTTAAATTAGCCTTATATACACAAAGATGTACCTTAACTTGTTATTAACCAGCTGTTGTTTTACAACTTAAAATTTGCATTCTGACAATGGGAATTCTGTACCATCAAGCAGCAAGAAAGGTCTCGATCGTGACTAGATGAAGACACCAGTAGCACAATTTGACAGGCAATCCATGTTATTTGTTTTTATTTCTATAACTCCCCAGAAAGTGTTTGTTAGTTGTAGTTGTTTCTTGCGCTTCACACTCTTCCAGAGAATTCGGTGGCAGAATTGAAAGTGGATGAGGCTGAGAGACATGCAATGTAAGGCATGGCAGCAGTTTCAGACCTCAAATCTCATCTGTGTAGAGATTTATGTGCTTCCAATTATCAATGTGTGGGAGTTTTGTCAAAAAAGCTGGGCTTGTGGTTCCTTTTGTTCTTCAGTGTCTATTGTGGTTTATGTTTTAAATAGGATGCAAATGTGATTTATAGTGCATGGCATGATGCAATTAGAGAAAATTGAGTTTTACAAGGCAATGCAAACTTGAGCAGGGAAGGGCTGCGCGTGATCAACATGTTCCTGTGGGTGACAAAGGAACAATCCAACGTGGCTTATGGTGAGACTGGGGAGTAAACAACATATGAAAGGTTGTTCTGCCCCAAGAAGATGGCTTTCTTCCCTGTGGTTTGGGAGAGCTGTTAAATAGCATTGCCATGTGATTGAGAAAAGAACATGCACAAGAATAATGTTTTCCCTTTGGGCAAGGCTGATTCTAACAGATACTTAAGATGCACATTTATCACCATCCCAGATAGCCACACAATTGCAATACCCCCATGATCAGTTTTTGATGCCATGTTCCCAAGGACTTTTAAAGTTCTGACCAAAATGGCCATGCTATATGAGCAACAATTGTGTGAACCAAGCATCCTTAAAGAGCAGAGACTTCCAATGGAATCAAGTTTGCCAACTCAAAGTTCCTACAGATACATGTAATAACATGAAATCAAATTTTTATAGCACAATTCATTCAGCCACTCAACAAATGTATCCTGAGAACTCTCCATGAGGCAGAAAATAAATACTCATCAATGGCAAAAAATGAAAATAATTAGCATACTTTTAATTTAAAAAGCAGCATGGGCCAGAACAAGAGAACTGGGTTTAGTCTTGTTTTTATATTTACATAAATTTTATTTCAATTATGCAGATATATTGTAGCTTCCGGTATTTGAAAAGCATCTCAACACATTTAAAATGGCCATTTTTTTAAAAAAAATGTTATACATTTAGGACCTTTATTTTTTAACTGTAATTTGAGGGAATTGGATTAGTATTGGCTTTGGGGAAAATAGCTAGGTTTCAAATCCTACCACTGCCACTTAATGTTTTGGGGGAGTCTCGAAAAATTATTTAGTTCCTCTAATTTTGTGTTTGTCCAATGGAAGTTCCAAGCAGATGTCACTGTCCATCTGGCTTCTGCATCTGTGTCTCCCATCTCACCTTGGTGAAAAAAGCAGCCATGTCATTCAGTTTCATCGAGAAAATTCTCTCAGAGTTTTGGTTAGTTTTAGAAGAATTTTACTAACATTTTATATGTGAGGGAGAAGGTGTGGCATGGGCAGTGGAGATGAGCAGTGTGAGTATCTGGGGTTGGCTACAGGAAGGGTCACAGAGCAATACACAGAATTTCACCATCTACATGGGTTTTTTTTTCATGTCCCTGTCCTCAGGCTTCTCCTTTTTCTTTCTTCTTCTACACAGGATACTAGGAGATCAATACCTTCCTTCTCCTTCTTCTCAGGCATTGACCTCCTAGTGTCATGTGCAGCAAGTTTACCAGATATCTTTTGATATCTTATTAAATTATATCTACCAAATAAATATTGACTTTATTGATGAGTTATTGAATTTACTTCTACCAAATAAATACTTAACTCTGTAAAGGATAAAGATTTCTTAATTTTTTTTCCATCTAGTTACCTTATAAAAAGACAATGGATCTTATTTTAACATATGACACAGAACATATTTCATATTAGTGAATATTTGTCTATAATTATAAGTTAATTTCACCTTCTCTAAAATCTACATTAGGCATATGATGAATGATAAAAATGGCACAGTAGTTCATTTTCTGATGATATTTTGTTGCAAATATTCTATAATTAAGTGCTGGTATGGTAGAAATGTTTTTTTTTCCACAAAAGAAGATAATAGGGTAGTCATTTTTTACCTAATGATTATTGTAATGAGACTCTTAAATGGTAACTTTAGACTTGCCTGTAACTGACATCAGTACCACAGAGGACATCAATAGCACAGAGATGACCTATGATAAAACCAGAGTTACCGAAATACAACCAAAAAGAAAAGAAATTAATAACAGTTTAATGAAAAGCATTCCCAGAAATGAGTGTTTGCTCCTACAGGAAAGCTGATAACTGAGGGGGACCCATAAGGAATATGATTCATCTTTTCTAATTTTTCTTCTACTGTTTTTATTTTTTCTGTTTTGTATATTTTTTTGCTCATTATAAAATAAGATTATCTCCTGATTATAAAAAAGGTCACACTATATAACATTTGGAAAACTTAGAAGACTTGAAAGGAAGAGATCTAAGTCTACTGTCATCTTACTACCCCTAACAGTTAGTTTTTGCTTTGTTATAAACCAAGCTCAAAACTCAGTGACTTAAAAAAAGAATAGTCATTTTCTTTAGCTCATAATTCTGTGGGTCTGTTGGCAGGTTGGCGGGCTGACCTTGGGTGGCCTCACTCAAATGCCTAGTGCTGGCTGGCTGGTTAGTCTTGGGAGCAGCAGCTAGGATGACTTGTCACTGTTTCATAGGAACTCCCACTTTCCGGTATGTGATCTCAGGCTTCTTTACATGGCCTCCAAAAAACAGGAGGAGGGCAAACTCCCACATGCCAGCACTTGTTAAGCCTCTGCTTGCTTCACATGAGCTAATGTCTAATTGGCCAAAACAAGTCTTAGGGCCTAGTTGAAACAAATGAAAAACATTTTCCTAAATAAATAACTAATGGTTTTCAAGAATAAAAAGTGCTGTCAGATGGGAGGATGTGATTCAAAGATAGTCAATAAGAAAGGTACTTATTGAGGCCATATTTGCAAACACTATTAAAAATAAATTCGGCCTTAATTTATATACTTTGTTTATATTTATAAGCTTTGTTGGCCGGGCGCAGTGGCTCACGCCTGTAATCCTAGCACTCTGGGAGGCCGAGGTGGGCGGATCGTTTGAGCTCAGGAGTTCGAGACCAGCCTGAGCAAGAGCGAGACCCCATCTCTACTAAAAATAGAAAGAAATTATATAGACAGCTAAATATATATATAGAAAAAATTAGCCGGGCATGGTGGCGCATGCCTGTAGCCCCAGCTACTTGGGAGGCTGAGGCAGGTGGATTGCTTGAGCCCAGGAGTTTGAGGTTGCTGTGAGCTAGGCTGACGCCACGGCACTCACGCTAGCCTGGGCAACAGAGTGAGACTCTGTCTCAAAAAAAAAAAAAAAAAAAAATAAGCTTTGTTTCTTGCGTTTTTCACTTAGAAAAATTACATCATGAGAACTTATCTATTAAATATTGTTTAGGAATATAATTCTACCTAATACTAAAAATATGTGGTTGTACCATAATTTGCTTATCCACTTCCTTACTAGAAATGGTAGGCTGCTTTTAATATTTCTTTAATACCTCTCTTTTCATATTTCTAAATAAACAATGACACATAACCTTTATGATTTTCGTGCATATTACTGGATTGATTTATATAGATAATCTTGAAGCTCTTAATAAAGTTTGCCAAATTGCCTCCCAGAAAAATGGAAGCAATTATATTCTCAGCAGCAATGTTTGAGGATATCAAATTTACTGCCATGTCATGAACCCCAAACATTTTGAAAATATTTGTCAGTTTTATAGGCAGAAAGTTATATTTTCAAATTTATATCTTTTATTCAAGTCTCAAATATTAAAAATATTTTTTATATGACAGCATTTTTTAGTGTTGAAAGCCATTAGTTTTTATTTAGGAAACTGTTTTTCATTAAAATAAAAATTAAATGTATATATTCATAAAAGATAAATTTGGGATAGAAGAAGTTGAGAAATGGCTTTATTTACATGATAGGGGAAACCACATATTTTACCTTCAGTCTTTTCATCCTATAATAGTAAGTACAGATGTCAGAACTTTGAAAATGTTTTATGCTCCTTGACAACAGGTTAAATGAAGCATATCTGAAAAAAAATAGAGATTGAAATTAGATGCTGAGACATAGTAACGTAAAAATCTGAATCTTCAAAATTTTCTTTTGGAGATGAGTGTAGGAGGAAAGATTTTTTTTTTTTTTTTTTTTTTGATGTGGAACTCAAGATACCTATTCTTAATGAAGCAAATAGTAGCAACACTGGAGTAGAACTTGTAAAAAAATTTTTTCCACCCCTTTTTATTTGTGTTGGAAAAAGGGGCAGTGAATGTAAGATTAACTTTAACTCCGCTAATCCTAGAATTTCACTTTTAATTTGAATGTTGAAAAAACATAAAGACTAACTTTTAATAGAAGCATTGAGTGTCATAGAATGTGAGGGAAACATTTAGTCCCTTACACTGAATGTATGTAATATTTTTGATCACAAGTTAGGTGATAAAAATTCAAGCTTAATCTATACAGTCTGTGAGTTAGGGATGTTGTGAGAACTTTAACTTTTGTACTTCCTGACGTTTTTAATTGCATAAAGTAATTTTTCAAAATCTCTTTGAAGTAGAGCTTTGAGAAAATATTTTGAGGACAAGATACATAACAAAAGGAAAGTGTAGGAGCAGGGAAACACACAACTTGCTAGATGTGCTTCTGCTCGGGGCTTCTGTTGATGATACGTGGGAAACAATTTAAACTCTAGTGACTTTGACCAACTTTTAGATCTAAAGAGGTGGGCAAGACGCTTATCCTTTATTAGCAGTTGGCAATTTTCTAACACATGACTCTAAATAAGAAAAAGGAAGAAAGAGGAAAAAAAAAGATTTTGAATTGAATGCAGGAGTTCTAGAAGGTAATTTTTTCAAGCTGCTTAAACACACTGATTGTGTCTCTTGTGGTGAGGAGGAGGATGTACACTATAGAAAATGAACCACTTGTGACAACTTAACAAGGAAGAATCCCCAACAGCAAAAAACTCACCTCCTACATCAAATATTTCTGCTATGATACAAAAAAGGGAAACTAAAAGTACTTCAGCCTTAGGATATGTAGGTTTTTACAGTGTATACTATATTGTTTCATTCCCTGCTCTCTTTTACTTATTCAAAATTGTTTGCAAACATTTAATTCATGTGCTGCAATTCAAAACACATGCCACTGGAGATCACATGTTTTTTTTACCCCCCTCTATAAAAGTTTCAGGTATTTTGCAGTTCGTGGACATAATAATGTCACATTATTTCAGTGTTCACATTGAGGACCAAAGGATTTGAGAAGTATCATATTTGGACAGGAGAATCCAACTGGGTTCTTTGGTCACAAATATTATTGACTAAAACTATTATTATTGCATTCTGGATATGTTCTTGTAAAGAAAATGATACAGTTCCTTCAGAATTATACTTTCTGAGTTAAATAATGCTGTTAATAAATTTTAATTCTATTTATCAGCAACCTGATAATGTTGGTTGCTCAATTATTCCCCAAACAAAACAGCAAGAAACCATCCACAACAATGATAGCAAAACAAGAAAAATGAAGTATTTCTTCTCAATGCAAAAAATCTTTCATGAATATTTTCCTTGCCCATTTCTTTCATTTGTATAATGGTGTTGAAAAGTATATATGATAAAAATGCCTTCAAAGTGTGATAACTATCTTTCTTAGAAGGAAATTTAGGAAGATAAAATCAGTGCTTGAGCTACCTTGACAATATATCACATAAGTAAGGTTTACAAAATATCACAAGTTACAATCATAAGGACCTTGTTAAACTTTTAAATCATTATCATTTGGCATGGTGGAATCTTTGTTAATTTATTGACTTCCCCTCCCCCTGCTCCTTCCTCCATAATTATTTAATGGAAAGAATTTATTGCCACTCTATCAGTTAGGATTAAATTTCAGTGCATTTAATAGTAACTTGGAAAAGTGACTTTGATCTGATCAAAGTAGAGAATTAGTTCTCTCTCAAGTAAGAGAAGTATAAAGATAGTTCAGAATTGGCATGATAGCTTATCAGCCTAACGCCCCTATCTCTCCATTCCGTCTTCCTTAATGTGGTTTCCATTTCTAAGGTTGCCTAATGGTTTAAGAAAGCTGCTAGAGAACCATCCTTCACATCAGCTGTCCAGCCAGTTGTCTGGAAGAAGGAGAGTACAGATAAAATGTGCACTGAACAATTGTCTGTTGTCCTTTAAAGGGGCTTTCCTAGAAGGCCAAGGCAAAACTTTTATTTACATCTTGGCCAGAATTTAATCACAAACCCATTCTTACTTGCAAGTGAGTTTGGAATATCACCAATGTGAATAAACTTGGTTTCTATTATAAGTGTAAGAGTTAAAAAGGGATATTGGATAGGCAAGTAGCTATCTCTGCCTGATACATATGTTCTAAACTCCTGAAGAGAAGAATGTTTTGGTGCAAACACATAATATATACTCTGTAAATATTTGTTCACTTGAAAGATTAGGTCCTTGTATTAGCAAGGACCATGCTAACACAAGCTCTAATACACAGTTTTTTGTCCTACTAGTTACCTCTTTGCAGCACATTCTCTTCTTAATTCCTGCCACTCAATGGACAATGCTCACCTGTTCTCATGGCAGAAAGATCAATCCAGAACTCTTGGAAATAAAGAAATGAAAGAGTTTGGGAATCTGTAATCTTTCAGATGTAAAGTGTCACTTAACTGGATAAATGGAATGTATGTCAGGAAGAAAAACAAAGTGGGTAATGAGAAGCTCTGCCATGAAAACAGCAGAATGGATAATACAGGTAATACGTGAAGGCAAAGAAAGAACTTCTGTGAATACTGTAGATGATGAATATGAAAATGGAGAGCTTTTAAGAAGCACAAATGGAGAGGAAGGAAAAGGGAGTTTTGTTACTTGAATTATGGTTATATATGATAAATTTATTTTTACTTAAGTCCATAGCATGTGCAGCTACCAAAATCATTAGCTTCAAGCACTACTTGTATCAAAACCTATTGAGAGCATTCATGCTTAGAATTAGAACCAGACAAGTTGCCTTATATCACCACTTCTATTCAAAATAGTGCTGGAAGTCCTAGCCAGAGCAATTAGACAAGAGAAGGAAATCAAGGGCATCCAAATGGGGACAGAAGAGGTTAAACTATTGCTCTTTGATGACAATATGATCTTTTATCTAGAAAACTCCAAAGATTCTGCCATGAGACTGCTGGAATTGATAAACAAATTCAGCAAAGTCTCAGGTTACAATATCAATGTACAGAAATCAGTAGCATTCCTATACACCAACAACAGTCAAACTGAGAACCAAGTCAAAGACTCAATACTTTTCACAATAGCAACAAAGAAAATAAAATACCTAGGAATATATTTAACTAAGGAGGTGAAAGACCTCTACAGAGAGAACTACAAAACACTGAGGAAGGAAATAGCAGAGGACCTAAACAGGTAGAAAAACATACCATGCTCATGGGTCGGCAGAATCAACATTGTTAAAATGTCTATGCTATCCAAAGTGATCTACAGACTAAATGCATTCCCTATTAAAATACCAACATCATTTTTCACAGATCTAGAAAAAATAATTCTATGCTTTGTATGGAACCAGAGAAGATCTTGTATAGCAAAAGCAATCTTACGCAAAAAGAACAAATGGATAGGCATCAATTTACCAGACTTCAAGCTACACTACAAGGCTATAGTAACTAAAACAGCATGGTATTGGCAGAAGAACAGAGACATAGACCAATGGAACAGAACTGAGAACCAAGATATAAAGCCATCCTCATTTAGCCATCTAGTCTTTGACAAAAGAGACAAAAACATACACTGGGGAAAAGAATCCTTCTTCAATAAATGGTCCTGGAAAAATTGGATAGCCACATGTAGAGGACTGAAACAGGATCCATACCTCTCATCTCTCACAAAAATCAACTCACAGTGGATAACAGACTTAAAACTAAGGTGTGAAACTATAAGAATTCTAGAAGAAAATGTTGGAAAAACTCTTATAGGCCTTGGTCTAGGCAAAGAATTTATGAGGAAGACCCCAAAAGCAGTCACAGCAACAACAAAAATAAACAAATGGGACCTGATCAAATTAAAAAGCTTCTGCACAGTCAAGGAAACTATCACGAGAGCAAACAGACAACCTACCGAATGGGAGAAAATATTCACATGCTATACATCCGATAAAGGGCTAATAATTAGAATTTATATAGAACTCAGGAAAATCAGCAAGAAAAAAATCAAACAACCCTATTAAAAAGTGTACAAAGGACATGAACAGAAACTTTTCAAAAAAAGATAGACTAATGGTCAAAAAACATATGAGAAAATGCTCAACATCTCTAATCATCAGGGAAATGCAAACCAAAACCACAATGAGATATCACTTAATTCCAATGAGAATAACTTTTATCAAAAAGTCCCAAACAGTAAATGTTGGCAGGGATGTGGTGAGATAGGAACACTCATACACTGTTGGTGGGACTGCAAACTAGTATAACCTCTGTGGAAGGCAATATGGAGATACCTCAAAGAGCTAAAAGTAGAAGTACGATTTGATTCAGCAATCCCATTACAGGGCATCTACCCAAAGGAAAAAAGACATTCTATAAAAAAGACATCTGCACCGGAATATTTATAGCAGCACAATTCACAATTACAAAGATGTGGAAACAACCCAAGTGGCCATCAATACATGAGTGGATTAATAAAATGTGGCATATGTATACTATGGAGTTCTACTCAGCCACAAAAGACAATGGTAATCTAGCACCTCTTGTATTATCCTGGATAGAGCTGGAGCCCATTCTACTAAGTGAAGTATCCCAAGAATGGAAAAACAAGCACCACACGTACTCACCATCAAATTGGTATTAGCTGATCAACACTTAAGTGCACATATAGTAGTAACATTCCCTGGGTGTTGGGCAGGCCGGGTGGGGGGAAGAGGGGATGGGTATATACGCATGTACTGGGTGTGGTGCGCACCATCTGGGGGATGGACATGCTTGAAGCTCTGACTCAGGTGGGGCAAAGGCAATATATGTAACCTAAACATTTGTACCCCCATAATATGCTGAAATAAAACAAACAAGCAAGCAAACAAACAAACAAACAAAACCTATTGAGATTCCCTATTACCTAATTAATCTAAAGTCTGCACCTAATATTTAAGTTCTTTCACCAAGTAGCTCCCCTTCTTTTCAACTATATCCTTATTGCTTCTGAATGTACTCTTTGACTACAATTAAGATAATGTCCTTCAGTATATATTGTTACTTCCAGGCTATATATTATTTCTGAAATTCCCACTTGAATTCCTCTTGTAGCTTTATTTTCTTTGTATCATCTGTTTCAGGTGCATACTTTCAGATCTGGATGAAACTAATTTGTTCCAGCAAGGCTTTGTGAATCAATTCCAAATTGATGATTCCATTATCCTGTGTTCCGCATCACATTGTTAACTCACATTTATGAACCTTAAGTCCATAAGTGCTCTAAAATGATCTACCTGGCCGAGTATTTTTTTCATTGTTTTTGGAAGAAAAGGGCTTATGTGACTCTCCTAAACATACTCCCTTGAGAGCTTCCTGCATACAGCAATGACAGTTTTGAAGGCAATGTAAATCTACATTTATTTTGACCATGACTCAGTCAAAAGAAGTTTTAACAGTTCTGCAGAACTCAAGAAGGTGCCTTTTATCTACAATTCGAGTCTCTTGTTATCTATCAAATCCTTTGCCAGATGCTAAAGCCACTCTTAATACCCTCCCCAGATCTTCCTCCAAGCAGGAGTTTGCCAGACCTAAGTCTCTCCTGATTGCTATTACTCTATATGCATAAAAATATTCTGAATTATCATAAGAAGGGGGATATGTTACCTAGGTAATGGGAAAGGTGCATGTGAAGGACAGTCTTTACCCCATTCTTTACTTGATAGACTTTCAACTGAGTTCTTGGTTCATGTCACCCTCATTTTGCAAGAAAGTAGGCACTATTCACTCTTCTCCTGGTTACCATATCTCTTTTTGCACATTGTCTGGCTGACCTCCATGAGTTTCTCTGAATTCTTTAACTTAACACATTCTGAATCTACTAATCAATGCTGATTATAATCCATCCCCAAATGCAGGGCCTACTAACTAGATTTTTTTCCTTTGCAGCTAGGTATAACCATGTTCTGGTCCCTGGGCTATGAGCAAAAGTGTGGTCCTATTCAAAAGAAAGCAATTATAAAGAAAGATGGTATCTCCTTCTTTTTCCTTCCTGATAGCTAGGAAATGGAGGAAACTAGAGTCTTGAACCAAGAGTATAAAGGTAGATTTGGAGGATGCAAGCCATCCTGCTAGCCCTGAGCCATTCAACCCTGGATTGTTCTATGAGAAAAGTAGATTTGATCTTCTTTATGCCACTGGTTTTGTTCAGGAAGGAAAAGGGAAAGAAAACAGAGTGTGTCTTCATCTTAGCAGCATTGCTTTTACACTAATCAATACATTGGTTTAATTCAAGTTCTAGTTAGAACTGGGTTCTTTTGGGCAAGTTACTTAATTTCTGAATTTGTTCAACTATAAGAATAATGACACTTATATTCAAGAGTAGTTGTGAGAATCAAATTAAATAACATATGTGAAGTTAAAGATTTTTGAAAAAACTTAAAACTCATGGAATAAACACAAGCTGAATCTTCTTTCTTATTCCCAAAGAGCTAGATCTTTGATTAAGAAAACACGAATACCTCAGTGTTTATAGAATGGATAAATAGACTTGGAAGTATATAGAATTCACTATATAGTATCATAATAATATATTTTTAAAAAGCATGCTTCATATAAAGTGCTTGCAAACACACAATGGGAAAGAATGTCTGGGTGGCCTAAACCCTGGAATGAGAATCTCAAACATGAGGCTCCATATTGATATTTTAGATACCTAACTCTGCATTTGATTTAGGGAAGAATTTATCCTTTCCTGTCTTGCTTCTCTCTTCTCTAAATTAGGAGATCTCACAATATTTTTGGACCAATGAATAATAAACTGATGATTATTAGGAGTTTTAACTATATAAAGTTATCTGAAATAATTTAAAAATTAGAACATATGTAAAACATATTAGAATATGGTCTGTGCTTAAGATATTTATGTTATAGCCTCATTGTATAAGAAAAATTTATAGAGCTAATCATCACTTTTTTGTATTAGTTCAAAGACCTACCACCACCTCATTGAAGATTGGGAGACACATTTTCATCTAGTAACATTTTTACTTGTGTGGTCTCTTAGAAAAAAGAGTGTTCTCCATTCCCATGTATTTTATTAGTACTACCAAGCATGAAAGATTTTTTTTATTGTTTGAGTTTGTACAACTATTTTCATTATATCAAGACTCTGCTCATGAAACTAAACTAATTCCTTGTTTGCTATCACATAAACTTTTAAGTGAGTTTTTTCCTTTTGTATTCAAGACCGTTTTCCTGTCTCCACTTCAAATATGCAATATTGGTTCTCTATGCTTCTCAACACAAACATCTTACTGAGGAGATTTTTAAAATATGCTTTTGGAAATCTAGTGTTAGCAAGGATCAGCACAAAGTTTACCAAGAGATATTAGAGTCAATTATTAATACAAACACATATACACCACATACTATAATTTGGAAATATCACACAAACATATATAAAATCATACACAAAATTTTAACATCATGGTGAATATTAACATATATAGTACATTTTGTACCCTGGAGACCTTGGAATAAAGCTTGTATTGCCATCTCTGTGCATGTGTTTGAATGTCTTATAATGTGTCAGTAATTAGAAACATTGGGTCTTTTCTTTCAGACTTATTGTTATGAGTTGAATTGTACCCCCCAAAGTTCATTTGTTGTAGACCTAACCACCAGTACTTCAGAATATAACCTTATTTAAAGAGAGGGTCATTTTAGAAATAACCAGGTTGCGATGAAGTCATTAGGGTAGACCCTAATACAATATGACTGGTGTCCTCATAAAGAGGGGGAAATTTGGACACAGAGACATGCCATAGAGAGATGATGTGAAGGGACATAGGAAGAAAATGGCCAACAAGAGAGCCTGGAACAGATTATTCTCTCACAGGTCTCAGAAGGAATATCTCTGGAACTGTGAGACAATGCATTTCTGTTGTTTAAGTCTGTGATACTTTATTATCAAACTAATACTAGTATGTTCATAAATCATAGTACTTATTTTATATTGAGATATGTACAAAAGTCTTTCAGTAGATGATACTACCTCCCATTTAGCTGGCCAACAAAAACCTGGGAACCATTCTTGATTTTTCCCTTTCTCTTACTTCCCATATCCAAACTATCATCAAATATTTCTGAACTATCATTACTTCTCTTCATTATCACCACTATTAGGAAGTCAAAGCCACCACAATATCTTATCTGCAATATTGAAAACGCCTTCTAACTGGTCTATACATTTCTATTTTTTTCTCATCCACAATCAATCCTTAATGAAATAGTGATATTTTTAAATGTAGATCATGTCATGTCTCTTTCCTGCCTGGAGCCCTCTGGGAATCCCTGTTGTTTGAGTGAAATCCAGACTTCTTACCTGGTTTACCAAAATCTACATTATTCTTAAAACAGTTCAAGGGACTTCTGCTTCAGGGCTGAGGGGTTAACTACTCTCCAATTTTGCTCTTGCCTTAAAGGACTAGAAAATTAGACCAAAACATACGATATAACTGTTTTAAGATGTTGGGCAATAGGCAGTGAGGGACTGAAATTTCTTAGAGGAAGAAAACAAATGAGCTAAGCACCATGATTATCTGGCTTTTTAGCAAGAGGAACTTTCCACAAGTAGGGGTCCAACAGAACATAATAATCTCACTGAGATAAAGAAAGATCAGACTTCTAGGCCACAGAGGCAGTTAGAGTTTGCAGTGTAAGGTAGTGGGATAAAGGAGCTTTGATAAGAAGAAACTCTAGTTATCTACATAGGACAACCCCTTGAGTCTTTGGCTGAATATTAAGCTGTGCATGAACAGGGTGAGATACTATGAGGCCAGGGAAAGAGCCAACTCTTGAGTAAAAAACAATGACCAGAGAGTAGTGAAAGAATAATTTATAGAGCTCACACAAGGCTGGATGATGTTCACATTCAGAACAATCACAGTGAAGAGTTATCATTGAAAATTCTAGGCATTTAGTAGAGTCCCAGAAAGGCCATACCTAAAGAGTAAGGCTAACATAGACCTAGATTAAAGTCTGTACTAGATTCATAATGCCAAAGTTAAAAAACAAGTCTTATAAATAAATTAATAGCCTGCTGGAACAACAGTGAATACTCTATTAAGAAACACAAAAAATCTAGATACTCAACAATGTAGCATCAAAAACATCCAACAACTATTAAAAATTTACTAGACAGGCAGAAAATTATGAATCCTAATCAAGATTAAATCTGTCAATAAAGATGGATTCAGAAATAATGAAAGAGATGATAGGATAAGAAGACAAGATAAGATTTTAAAACAGCTATTATAAATTTGTTTGAGGATTTAAGGCAAAACATGAAAATTATCAGGGAGTACATAGGAAATCTCAGTAAAGAATTAGAATTTCTCGGATATCAGACTGAGGTGGGGGTGGGGGAGGGGATGGGGGTATGCCTACACAATGAGTGCATTGCACACCGTTTGGGGAATGGTAACACTTGAAGGTGCTGACTCGGGAAGGGGGGGTGGGGGAGGGACGTATACCTACATGATGGGTGCAATGCACACTACCTGGGGAACGGACACGCCTGGAGCTCTGACTTGGGGGGAAAGGCGGTACATGGGCAACGTATGTAACCTGCAATTCTGTATCCCTCATAACAATAAGATGAAATAAAAAAAAAAAATAAAAAAATAAACAACAAATGTCCCCTTCCAAAAAAAAAAAAAAAAAAGAATTAAAATTTGTATATAACAAAAGAGCCAAATGGGAATTATAGAACTGTAAAACACAATACCTGAATTGAAAGTTTCACTAAACACTGAAGAACAAAAGAATGTTGAACTTGAAGATAAGCAATAGAAACGATTCAAATTTAATGACAGAGAGAAAAAAGGCTGAAAACATATAACAAAGCCTCAGTGACCCATGGAACAATATCAAGCCATCTATTAAATGTATAATTGCAATAACAAAAACTGAGAAGAGAGATCGTGGTAGAAATATTTTTTTTGAAAAAATAATGGCTAAAAGTTTTCAAATTTGGTGAATAAACTCACTTGATTCAAGAATCTCAACAAACTCTAAGCAGCATAAACACAAAGCAAACTACAATAAGGCACATTATAATCAAATTGCTGAAAATTGGTGATAAAAAAAAATCCTAAAAGCAATCAGAGAGATAACACACATTACAGACAGTGAAACAGACTGATATCTCATCAAGAACTATGTCAGCCAGAAGACAATGACTTTTTAAAGGCCCAAGGGAAAAAAAGTCAACCTAGAATTCTATATTCTGTAAAAATATTTTTCAAAAATGAGAGTGAAATAATGACATAGTCGAACACACCAAAGATTTATTTCTTGTAGGGCTGCCCCAAAAGAATTGTTAAAGGAGTTCTAGTAGAAGGAAAATGATATCAGATAGAAACTGGTAATAAGTGAAGGAATAAAGAATTCCAGAAATAATCAATATATGGACAGTAAAATTCTTTTCTGAGTTACTAATTTCTTTAAGAGAGAATTATTTAATGAAAGAAAATAAAAATGTATTATAGAATTTATATCATATGTAAAAAACATTATGACAATGCATGGGGGGAATAAATGGAAATGTATTACTATAAATTTCTTATCTTACATGTAGAATGATATTTGAAGGTAAATTATGATAAATTTAAGAAACATATTGTGAACCTCAGCATAATCATTAAAATAAAGGAAGAATGAGGTACAGTTTAAAAGCCAATAGAGGACATAAAATGAAATATTAAATATTAAAAATAATTTAATCTAATAAAGGCAGAAAAGGAGAAAAAAGGAATAAAGAATAGATGGAAGAATTAAAGTCAAATTTCAAGATAGTATTACTTAAACAAATGTCAATAACTACATTAAATGTAAATGATGTAGCTATTCCTATTGAAAGAGCATTTTCAATCCAAAAAAGACCCAATTATTTGCTATTTATAAGAAAAACCCACTAAACGGAAAGCACAGGTTAAAAGCAAAAGGTAGAAAAACATACGCCATGCAAACACCAATCTTAAAAATGTGAGACTGACTATACTAATTCATCCAGAAGATATAACAATTCTAAATGTATAAACACCTAATAACATGTCTGTAAAATACACAAAAGAAAAACTGAGGACATTGAAGAGTTCACAAATATAGTTGGTGATTTCAACATTCTTCTGTTAGTAATTGATGGAGAAGTAGAAAGAAAATTAATAAATATATAGAAGATTTGAACAACATAATCAACCTACTCAACCAAATTGCCGTAAAACACTGCAGTCACACAACTACAGAATTATAAGTTTTTTTTCAAGTGAAACATTCACTAATGTCTTCATAAATTTGAAAGGACTGGAATTTTATAGAGCATGTTCTCTAAATACAGTGATATTAAGTTAGAAATTAATAGCAAAAGACATGTGAAAAAAATCTCCAAATGTTTGAGAGTCAAGGAGCACACTTCTAAATGAGCCCTTGGTCAAAGAAGAAAGCACCAGAGAACTCCATGCTAGACTAATGTAAATAAAAATAAAGGATATATAAATTACTAACATCAGGAATAAAAGAAGAAACATCACTTTAGAGCTTATGACATGAAAGAGTAATAAGGAACATTATGAAAAATTTTATGTTAATAAATTTGATAACTTAGATAAAATGGACACATTTATTAAAATATAGAAATTACCAAAACTGATATGATATAGAAACATCTGAATAGCCCTATAGTTTTTAAAGAAATTGGGAAATGGACACGTTTGAAGCTCTGACTCAGGGGGATGGGTGGGACATGGGCAACATATATAACCTGAACTTTTGTACCCCCATAATAAGCCTAAATAAATAATAATGAAAAAAATTAACTTTGCAGTGAAAAATCTTCCCACAAAGAAAACTCCAAACCCAAGATGCCTTTACTTGGGAATTCTATCAAACATTTAAGAAATAGTACCAATTTTATACATTTCATGCCCAGAAAATAGCTTCCACAATCTTCTATACTCACTACATCATAGAACTTATCAATCTATTAATATGTTATTACCACCTGTTTCCATGTATGTCTCATCTATTACCCTGAAGTTAACCTTTTAATCCTGTATTCTCAATGACCAGAATGGTATCTGGAACAAAATGTGAGCAAAATAAATATGTGTGGATATTTATTCAAATGAATGTGGATTAAAAATTAATTTTGTACTCTAGCTAGCAATATATAAGGGTTCTAGTGGTTCCACATCCTAGCCAGCATTTTATGATTTCAAATAAGTGTTTTGACTTTAGCCAGTTCTGAGGGTATGTAGTGGTATCTCATTGTGGTTTCAACTGGCATTTTTCCTCTAATAATGTTGAACATTTTCACATGAGCATATTGGCCTTTTGTATGTGTTTTCTTATAAGGTGCCTATTTAAGTCTTTTGTTCATTTTTTATTTGATTGTTTGTCTTTTAATAATTTTTTGGTTATGCATGTTATATTTTATTTCAGGTGAGATAAAATATACTTAAAATGCTAAATGGAAAACTAAGAAGAGGAATTTTGAAAGAAAATTTGAAAGTAGATGTAATAAGATTGATCAGCTCAAGATAAACTGATTCTTCAATTTAGTGTGGACTGGACTGACAGCAGTGTAAGAAATGAAATCACTGTGTCAAAACAACAAAACAACAGCAACAAAAAACAAACAAAATCAACCAACCACCAACCAACCAATTCACACTCCTTCAAAAAAAAAAGTATCACGCAAAAGTCAAAGATAAGAAAGTACAACGATAGCTAATTTTCACTTGGTGTGTGGGGCTTATTTTTGCAGGTTAAAAAAGCAGCCAGTTCTTTAGTGCATTTTATGCAGCTAAATTTTGCAAAATAATTCTGAGGTTACTCACTCCAAAACTACAATTTCAGTTGAAAACAAACATAGAGCTTAAAAAGAGACTTCACAGCTTCTTTCTCTGTAAACTGAAAAGCTTACTATTATCAAGAATTTCTGTGAAAGATTTAAATATGGCAATGAAAATGTATATTTTTTCTTTTTTTATAATTCAAAGTAAGTCATATATATAAAACAAGGATAGGCTGTTAAACTGATGACTTTGCCATAAATATTTTGAATGTGTAAGCTACTACAAAAGTGTAATTACTACCATTGCATAATATGTAGGATCATACAGTCCTTAAAAGAACCCAAGAATAAATATACAATCTTATATTTGATGTACTAAGGAATAGAATTATTTGAAATTTTAATGCCTGAGAGCTATATGTTTTCAAATTTGCATGGTATGGAATTTCCATGGAAACCAATGTGAAGAAAAATACTATATTATATAACAGTTGACATATATAAAAATGAAGAATAAAATTCTTAGTATTTAAATAATTAAGTTGGTAATCATTCTGTACTGTTGGTACAAAACGATGACAAAGAGAGCTGAAGATATTGTGTGCCATAGAAAATTTGACTGCAAGCTTCACTTCTGTAATAGCAATATGAAGAGCTCACAAACTTATTCCCTAGTGAAACTTAATAATAAAAATATGACCAACTAAAGTCTCTGGAATGGTCCCAAGGGCATACAGTTTATTAATAAAAATAAATATTCTTACTAAAACTCAATAAGAATAGCAAGTCTGTTGCATTTGAACTACAACCCACTTCTTCCTTTCCCTTTTTGAGCCCAGTATGAGGGAAACTCCACTTCGGGTGGATGCAGCCAAGAACACAAGGCTCTCCTTTTTCCCAAGCTCCCAGTGGAGGAGTACAGTATATTCCTGGAAAGGGCTTGGCATCAACATTTCTCATCCCAACTCCCAGCTACCTGTTGTAGAGGCTAAGTCCCTAGATAGTGCCACTAAGAGATGTTGGCTTCCTTTTCTCATATATATTAAGAGAATCTTTGAAAGATATGGGAAATGACTGTCATTATTACACATTTAATAATATTATAAGATACTTTTTGCCAAACATTGTCAATTTAAACAAGCTGACAGGCCCATTCAATAAGATCTTCTAAATTGAACATTTACAAATTAAGGGACACACTCAATTTTTAAATATGGTTAATTTATGGTGATTTAATTTTATAATAGAAAATTTAGTACTCCTCTTTCAACCCTTCTGGATTAGTTTAATAAGAGAGTATCCTAGGATTTCAATGTAAATGCAAAAAAAAATTTTTTACCAGTTGTAAATAATGAAACCTCTATTATATTGAAAATATTCAATAAAATAAAAATATAAATATCAGCCTGAGGCTAAAGAGACAGCAACTGTCATCCACAGTCTTTAAATATTTTGTGTTCATCAAAACATCCCTATTGTTTTACTCTTAATTTTTCAGATGTAGACATGAAGTGATTTGTCCAAGTTCATTTGATAATGGAAGATTTAAGAGTGAAACCCTACTGGACTCTACTTATTCATATACTGTATTTAACAACTTTAGTAAAAGGCAAAAGATTTATATGATCTGAAGAGAAACAATAGTATGTATTTAACAACTTTAAATTGAGTGTTTATCATATGTAAAGAATTCTTCTTGGATTGGCACTGTGGCTCACACTTGTAATCCTAGCACTTTGGGAGGCCAAGGTGGGAGGATATCTTGAGGCCAGGAGTTAAAGACCAGCCTGAGAAAAATAGACCCTATCTCTATTAAAAAAAAAAAAAAAAAAATAGCCAGGCACAGTGGCACACACCAGTAGTCCCGGCTACTCAGGAAGCTGAGGCTGGAGGATTGTTTGTGCCCAGGAATTTCAAGTTGCAGTGAGTTATGATGACACCACGGCACTCTAGCCTGGGTAGCAGAACGAGACTCTGTCAAAAAAAAAAAAAAAAAATTTCTTCTTCTTGAAACTGAGGATTCAATGGAAAACAAAACCAGAAACTGATTCCTGATTCTTGTCTTCTTGGGTCTTATAGTCTAATGGGAATACAGGCATTATTCCAACAACCACAACTGTGATGATTGCCACAAAAAAGAGACAGGCAGTAGTAGCATAGAGTGAAACACACTGGGCAGGTGAGGGAAGTCAGAGAAGACTTTCCTGTGACAGCAGCAACAGAGTTGAGATCTGAAGGAAGATCGAGTACTGGGAAGGGTGGGAAGAGAATTTCCCAGAGGAGTATAATAGCAGTTCTGCAGCTGGAAGGAGCATAGTGTACTTGAAAAAAATTTAAAAAGCCCATTTCGTGTCCTCATTCAGATATACAATAACTCAAATCATAAGATTCTTTTTAAAATAAAATTTTTAGTTTCCCTGGATTTTAATTGTCTGCCTCTGATATCATTTATTTTAAACTCTATACTTCCCACATCACTCTATATCTTTGTTATTGTTTTATAAACATCATTTTTGGGTTTGAAGCTTTTGGAATAAAATAAGTAATAATTGACATTGATAGTATATCTTCCTTTAAATCTTACAGATTGAGTGTGGAATAGTTTTCATGAAATTCTCAAGCAATATTTCTGTTGTGTTATAGGAGATTATTATATTATATTAAAAGCATCAACACAAAATAGGACATTCAAATTGTGAGAAAATTCTAGTTAGGCATTTTTACACTGCAAAACAAATTTCCACCCAATCTTTGATGTTCTTACCAGCATCTTATTTTAATATACTTTTTCTTTATCTTTAGCCAACAAATGCAGAGCAGCTAAAACACAATGTTAAAGACTCAGCGGTGCATATCTGATTGAATAACCAGTAAACAAGATACAGTGTTTCATTTTCCCTGAAACTGCAGGCCTCATTTCTGAAAAGACAGATCATACAGACAAAAATATGTCTGATCTTAAGAATTTTAGTGTTTAATTTCTTGTTCCTGAACTTCTCTATTGTCCTGTAGGTTCCTGTCATGTTCTCTCCCAAAAGTTGCCCAAAAATGTGTGGGTGAGTCTAAAGAACAAATTGTGAAAGTACCCACTCTATGTATTCTATGAATGAAAAACTTATTTTAATAAGAAAATATAAAAAATTTATAAAAAGATTATGCCATCCAGAAGGAGAAGAATTAGACCTTTGTTTTTTGGCAGGTGACATACAGACTAAGGTATCAATATTCATGGCAGCACTGATCCATAGACATATTTTGTTGAGCCTACAACACATTTTTGCATTTTAACTGGTTAATCAATATTCAAATTTTAGGTGTTACTCATGTAAAACAAGAGTTTGGCTTCTCAAAAAAAATCAGAGAAGTCTAGCAGCACTGGGCCCACAATAAATATTGGAATGGCAATTGCCCCTTTTAAACAGAGAGTGAACGCTGCAGTTTGTCACCATTCCCATCTGAACTTTACTTATTTACATTACCCGTTAAACGCCTTTAGGCATCTATTTTTCAACGCCAATATTACTCTTGTTAGGTCCTTACTTTGTGTGTAAGAAGGTAGAACTGAATGTGTCAAGAATTCTGTAGAGTCTAAGATACTTACTTGAAAGCTAGCAAGTTAGACTTGCCACAGTTTTATGATGCTGGCAGAAGACATGAGATTCCTGAGTCAGAGGCAAAGGACTTTATTAATAGTGGTAGGCAGAGTATCAACATTTTCCTGTACTAATTTTCTAAGCCCAAATTCCTACAGAGTGATGTGTATAAGGTGAGTTACATCTACAGGTGCATGGGTTTTGTTACAGGGGAGAAACCCTGAGTTTAGAAAACCTGAATCTTTTATAATGGGTAGTAAGCATTCCTGTTTACTGCTCCAAGGGGAGGCATTATGTCTATTTGCCAGACTGTAGGCAAAACTGCCTTTGGTCTTGGGACACATAATACTCTAAGGTTGTTCATTACCCAAACATTCTTGAAAAGAAAATCTGAAACAAATTCAGTGAGTGCCTGTGTTTGCAAGGTGTGCATAAATGTGAAACATCCTTGGAGAATTGCTTCCCAGTAGAAGTCCTTGGATGTTTAATTAGACCAATGCAGAATGGCCATGTGGTAGGACTAAAATATTATTATTTTAAAAAATATGTTCAGATTTTGTAAAATCTTTGGTTTGTTTTGGTCAAGTTCAAGGTATAAAGGAATGTTACCTTTCCCATAAATCTTATGTGATCTGAGACTCACTCATTATTTAACTTGAATAAAATGATAATCTTACTTTAATGAATTAAGCATTCTCTTTCACAAATGGAGCCAGAAGTCAAAAATAAATATATGTGAAAATTTAAAGAAAAATCAGTTATAATTGTGATGTAAATTTGTGTTCTTCCTTAGCTTTTTTAAGTTACTATGCAAAGATTTAATTGCATTCATCTCTTATTTTAACTGCTTTTGAAAGTTGTTATTGTTTTTGAGAGAGAGATATCACACTATATTCCACAGTAGAAATTTTTAGGAAAAAAAATCCTTGAACTTTAGACTGAACTTCTTTTATTTGTCATTTTATGGGAAAAAAGAATTTGATAATGCTCTCCAATTTTAAAAATGTCAAAATTTAAAATCAGAGACATAAAATTAGCAGTCTGAGAGAAATATCTTTAAAGCTACTCCTATGTTCTAGCACACAAGCTAACATTTCCTTGATGTATCATTTAAAATATTTATTTTCCTTCCAAACTATAAAGTTACTGTGGCAGTAGAGGAGGGAGAAATGTAAATATTAATACTTTCTAGTAACATTTGCATATGATATTGAATACATAGAGTTTTCTATAATGGCTGTCCTGATTTACATTTCCACCAACAGTGAACAAATGCATTTCTCCAAATCCTTGTCGACCCTTATCTTTCATCTTTTTGACAATAGTCTCCTTAAAAGTGTGAGATGACATCTCATTGTGGTTTTAATTTGCATTCTTTAATGATTAGTAATGTTTGCACATTTTTTCATATATCTGTTGGCCATTTATAAGTCTTCTTTTGAGAACTGTCTATTTAGATCCCTTGCCCATTTTTCAATTAGCTTTTTTTCTTTTTTTTTTTTGCTATTGAGTTCTTTGAATTTCTTTATATATTTCGGATATTAACCTCTTATCAGATGTATGGTTTACAAATATTTTTCTCACAATCTGTTGGTTGTCTCTACACACCGTTAATTGTTTCCTTTATTGTGCAAGAGCTTTTTATTTTGGTATAATCCTATTTGTCTATTTTTCCTTATATTGCCTGCAATTATGGGATCAAATTCAAAAAATCATTGCCCAGACCAATATTGTGTAGTTTTTCTCCTTTGTTTTTTTGTAGCAGTTTCACAGTTTCTGGTCTTATGTTTAAATCTTTAATCCATTTTGAATTGATTTTTTTTAATATGGTGTAAGATAAGGGTTCAATTTCATTCTTCTGAACATGGATATCCAATTTTCCCAATACTATTGATTGAAGAGTCTATTCTTTTTCCATTGTGTATTCTTGGCATCTTTGTTAAAGATCAATTGATTATATGTGCTTGCATTCATTTCTGGGCCCTCTATTTTATTCCATTGGTTGATGTGTCCATTTTTGGTTGTTGTTGCCAGTACCATGCTGTACAATTTGAAATTAGGTAGTGTGATGTCTATAGCTTTGTTCTTTTTGCTCATGATTGCCTTAGCTATTTAGGCTTTGTAGTGGTTCCATATGAATTTTAGGATAGTTTTTTCTATTTCTATGAAATAGAAACATTGGAATTTTATTAGAGATTGCATTGAATCTGTAGATAAGTTTGGCTAGTATGGACATTTTAACAATATTAATTCTTCCAATCCATGAACATGGGATATGTTTAATGATATAAATGGAATGTTTCCATTTATTTGTATCTTCAATTTATTTCATCAATGTTTTGTGGTTCTTATTATACAGGTCTTTCACCTCTTTGGTGAAATTTATTCCTAAGTATTTTTTTGTAGCCATTGTAAATAGGACTTTTCTGTTGATTTCTCTTTTTAATAGTTCATTGTTAGCATATATAAATACTACTGAATTTTGTATGTTGATTTTGTGTCCTGAACTTTAACTGTATTCTTTTATTTGTTCTAACAGTTTTATTTATTTATTTAGTTATTTTTGGTGGAGTCTGTAGGGTTTTCTATATATATAAGATGCAGTCATCAGCAAACAATGATGCCCTTGTTGGACATCAGCTGGAAATGCAAACACAGGCGCCTCAAATTTTTGCTGATCTGTGCATGTCTCTGAATAACTAAAAGTGGTTTGGGTATTGATGTTGAGGTTATAAGTACATTAGCCAGTTGGTGAAATTGCAAATATTAAATTTACAAATAATGAGCATAAACCACACTATGAAAACTCCATGACATACCCCATTGTGCAGGTTCTTCTGGCAGCTTCATCTACTAGCAAATTATAACTAGGGTAGTTGTTATCTTATTAGTCTTACTTGAATCCTAAAGAGAGTTATTGTTCATATTATTTTTCTAGTGCCCTAGTTTTCTAGAATTCATTGTCTTGATCCTCTTACTCACCCTGACTCTATAGAGGATAGTAAAACTTTCTGAAAAGAAAATTCAAGACTCTGTAATTAAAGATTAGAAGTTACACTCTTCCTTCTACACATGCATACAATTAGAAGATAGTGTTAAGAATGCTTTTGAACCTCACTTAAATGCTAAAATAACATAGATTTTTCCTTCCACTGCTTACAGTCTTCAGAGTGGGGAAAAGAACAAAACAGTCCTTAAATAAATTTGCTTTGAATGAGTTCCTGCTTGAGTAAAGTTTTTAGATGTTTTCTGAATAAAGTCACATACATTTCATAAAGACTCTGAAGTTAGTTATGCAAGAAAAACTCCAAAGATACAAAAAGAACAAAAGTAGGATGTACTTAATAAGTTTATTTTCCTAAGGTGACTTTCAATTATCGATTCCATACTACAATAGGCACAATTGGAATATTTTATTTGGTGAGAATACACTCTTGTTTGAGGTTAATTATAAAAAGACCTCCAAAGATTTTTCATTAGTAATTTATATCGTTTAGTAATTGCACTTAAGTATAAATTAATTTGAGGTGCACACTGCTTTAGAAACCAACAGATTTACTTGGAAGGCTTTGATCTAATTTTATGCCTCTCCATCACTTCCTGTACCACAAGATGGAAATACAATCAAATGTTTGTCTTAAGTTTTTCCATTCTCTAATTCTTTCTCATACATTGGGAGTCATTTTTATTAGTGGAAAGTTAAGGTATTCTTCAGAAAATGACAGCTATTTTTCCCTCAAAGACAAACAAGGGAACTAACAACTTTTGCAGAAAATGATATATGTATTTATTTATTATACTTAGGATTTCTCTCGGATTACTATATGTGTTTAGCGGCAAACTGTGAAATTCAGTTCTTTGCCCTTTGTGAAATCACTTTTGTATTTCCTTTTAAAATGTTTCTTATTCATTAGTAATGAACCATGAACGCCTTAGGAAGGAAAAGGACCTGTTATTCCCTGGGCTAAAAGGGTTCCGGGAGATGAGCGATAAATCATGTGGGCTATCCAAGGACAGTCTATTACTATTGAATGTGCTAAATAATGCCCTTGAGGACTGGATAAATTAGTGTCTTTTCCACAGAATTCAATGTAATTTGGTATTGGTTTCATATAGCTTTGAGAGGTAAGCAGGCTTCCTCTTTTTCAATATGCAGAATATGTTAGTATCTGGTAAAGGGAAAATGAAGCAACATCTTTATATAGTCATTTAGTACACTCAAATTCCATTAATGTTATTGGAAATTCAACATTGTTAACCTAAAAACTAGGAGTTGGTTTAACGGTATTGCAACTTTTTAAGCCCACAGGAATGCTTTTATTTAGAACATTGAGTTGTTTGTTTCTTCTTGAGTGCTTGGTCTGATGAGTTGAAAAGGTTTTCCAAAGGACTGGGAACAGATCTTAATATCAGCTTCCAAGACTTTTCTCGAATCTTTTAACATTGTTGCATACAAAGAATTAGGTATCCCTGGATCCTATTCGTAGCATTGCTTTACTTCACCAGCAATTGGGAGGGGATCACATGAGATGCTGTCAACACTGGCATGAGCAATATATCATTGTGGAACAGACTTACGACCTTGGTAAACTTTTCTTGGCAGCCCAACCTTCTGAAATAGCTGCCAGATTTCAGGTTTATTGATGGTGCCAAATGTTTTCATTAGGTCACTATAGAACTCTGGGTGCTGTACTTTGTATTAAGCTGCAGAATTCACATGTGGAATCACACATAAAATGTTAGAGCTGGAAGGGGCTCTCAAAATTATCTAGTCTGGCACTCACATTATTGATGAGGAAGTGGTGGTACAGTTGAGTGAAGAAAATTGCCCAAGATCACAAAACAAGTTAGTGGCAAAGCCAGGGCTCTGTAATCAGTTCCTTTAGGTACCAACTCCCTCTTGCTAATGTTTATTCCACAGTGTGAAAGTCATTCAACTTTGCCGAATAGGTGGAAGCAAAGGAAATGGTGAGCAGGTGTGAATAGGCCAAACAGTGAGACATATGTATTCTTTATTATTATGATCAGAACATAGCTTTAAATGCATTTATTGTTGATTTAGCATTCTTTTATAAGCCTTGGTTCACTGAAGGCCCACTCTTTAGTACTTTGTTTTGGTTAATTTTTTTTTACTGAGGAATAATTTTCATATAGTAAAATGCACAGATCTTAAGAATAGAGTCTGAAATTTTTATAATGTATATACCCATGAATCCATCAGTCAAATCAAGATATGGAACATATCCATCACCATAGAAAGTTTCCTTGTGTCTTTTTGCAGTCAATCCTGACCCCTCATCCTCACCAGAGGAAACTACCATTCTGATTTCTATCATCATAGATTGTTTTTCCTTGTTTCAGAACTTCACATAAATAAAATCATATAGTATGTGCTCTTTTGTGGCTGGCTTCTGCTCCCCAAAATGTTTTTGAGATTCTTCAAGTTGCAGCTGTACCAGTAGTTTGTTTCTTTTTACTGCTATGCAATATTTCTACCACCATTTTTTTAATCCATTTTCTTGCGAATAAGCATTTGTGTTGTTTTTAGTTTGGGATTATTATGACTAAAGATTCTAAGGACATTTTTGTACAAAGATTATTATTGATATATGCATTTACTGATCTTAGAAACTGCTAAATTATAAGGTAGATGATGTTTAACCTTCTTAGACATTGCCACACAGTTTTCCAAAGTGGTTGTGCCCTTTTACACTCCCAGCAACAATATATGAACATTTGAATTGCTCCATGTGTTTATCCAAACTTGCCATTGTCAGTATTAATTTTAGACATTCTCATTAGTATCTAGTGAGATTTCATGTGGTTTTGATTTGCATTTTCCTCATGATTATGTTGAGCAGCTTTTCATATGCTTATTGACCATTCATTCATGTTCTTTTGTGAAATGCATGTTCAAGTTTTTGCCCATTTTAAAAAATTGGGTTTGCCATTTTATTATTAATTTATGAGACTTCTTTGACACATATATCCATTATAAATATTTTTCCTAGTCTAGTTTGCCTTTTCATTTTACTAATGGTATTTTTTGATGAGTAGAAGTTTTAAACTTTGCTAAAAGTCAATTTATCTTTTTCTTCCCTTTTATAGTTATTTGTGTCCCGTCTAATGCATTTTTCTTAACTCCAAGGTCATAGAGATTTATCTCCTATGTTTTATAGCTTTAGCTTCTGTGTTTTATTCTTGACTCAATATCTAAATAGGCTTAGATACTGCCACCTCTGAACCCATGACCAGTGGAGAGAACAAAATAGAAAATTTCAGGTACAACCTAATGAAAAGATAACACATTGTGATATTTGGTACTTGTCCGGTAACATGTTATGTATGTGTCTATACAGAAGATTTCTTTCTCTTATATCTCATTCAAATATTAGATCATTAAATATGAAATGTCTGATTTTGAATCAAAAGTGTACTTTATTATATCTCAAACAAGAAGCAGTACAATTAATCAAAGTATCTGCCTAAACCATTGACACAGTTTTGCCATCTTAATGGTAGCTTGTTTATGCCAGCAGCAAAGAAGCCTGGAGAGAGAGTGGCAATGAAATTGCAAAAGATGTTTTCCACAGCTTGTCAAGAATTGAATATTTTCCTTGCAAGAAGTGGTCCAAAGCTTGGAAGAAGTGGTAATCAGTTGGTGCAAGGTCTGGTGAATACTTGAATGACAGAGAATTTCCAAATCCAGCTTCTGTAGTTTGAGCAGCGTTGTTTGTGTGACATGTTGTTGAGCATTGTCTTGCAAGAGGATTGGCCTGTCTCTGTTGATCAATGTCGGCTGCTTAATCACAAGTATCCTCATCATTTCATCCAGTTGGTTGCAGTAGACATCTATTGTAATGGATTGATCGGGTTTCGTGAAGCTGTAGTGAATAATACCAGTGCTGGACCACCAAACAGACACCATTAACTTTTTTTGATGAATATTTGGTTTTGGACTATGTTTCAACACTTTGTCTTTATCCAATCATTGTGCCAAATGCTTGTGATTGTCAAAAAAAATTTTTTTCATCATGTAACAATATGGTATAGAAATGGTTCACCTTTATGTCATGAAAGCAAAGAAAGGCAAGCTTCGAGACAATTTCTCTTCTGACATTCATTTAATTCATGCAGAACCCATCTATTCAGCTTCTTTACCTTGCCAATTTGTTTCAAAGGTCCAATATTGTTAGAATAGTAATGTCAAACCTTGCTGCTAATTCACACATAGGTTGAGATGGAAATCATTTGTTTCCACTACAGCTTTCAGCTCATCATTATCCACCTTGTTCTCAGGTCGCTCACATGGCTCATTTTCAAGACTAAAATCACCAGAATGAAACTTCTCAAACCATTGACATACTGTGCATTCATTAGCCACATCCTTCCCAAACACTTTGTTGATATTTCGAGCTATCTGCCCTGCATTGCTTCTACAACAGAACTCATATTTAAAAATAACACGAATTTTTGACTTATCCAAGGTTTCACAAAAATTGCTCTAAAAAGAAATTTGAAAGATAATCACAAGCTAAAACATGCATTTGAAAGACTGAGGATATAACTTCCCAATAAAAATAAAACAAGAAGTGTCAAAGTGAAATGGCAGTGATATCAACTCTCAAACTTATTACTTAAGGAAATCGGACATTTCATACTTAATAATGTAATACCTAAGTAATCAGTGAGATAGACCTATGATTCTCACAGCTAAGATTTTCTCTTCTCCATAGCATATAATGAGAGTGGCTGTCCTTATCCTCAAAATTCCTAGAGCTTTGTATTTTGATACTAAAGCTTAAATGGTCTTTCCTTTGGTCATTTCAAACTTGTATTTGAACACATTCGTCTAGCTCATGTGTGACATCTAATTGCTAATATTTGCTTTCATAGCTAGATTTGGTGTTTCTCATTTCACATTTGCAATTGTGAACTTAACCTATTATCAATTAAACAAATTTCCCTGATCTGCATAGCAGTGGAATAGCCTTAGACTGCTGCCCAGTGTACTGGCTCCTCCATCTCCTTTCTGATGTTGTCTAACATCTTTTCATTGACTCTACAAAGTGCAAATCTAATTGGACTATTATTATCTGTGTCTATTCCACTTGGATTGCTCTCAAGTCTATGTAGAAACTCACTATGCGTAGAACAAATTATTTTCTTTTCTGAGACTTGCCCTCTAACCACAATAGGTATCCTATGCTACAATCTTCCAAATAACTAGCAAACAAACCAATTACTCTGCGCTTTTCGCATTCCAGAGTTTCCCAAAAGGATGAGCTTATTGTTATATCCAGAAAAAAATATTTCTCAACTGACATATGCCTTCAGGCATGTCTTAGGTTTCATTTAGGTCTTTAAAAAATACATGGATAGCTTCAGTTAACCTTTCTCTTTGACTTCTACTCAGATCACTGTACATTGACAGTCATTATTTGCTTCTATGCACTATGCATTCAAATGTCAATAAATTATTAGATAGCTTGGTACTTGTCTGTATGCAATTAATAAATCTTTTCGTGCATGTAAGACTTTCTTAAAATAACATAATTTTTAAATGATGAAACAATAAATGTTCATCATATACAACGTGGAAAATAAAAAAGAGAAAATTAAAAATAAACATAATCCTACCCACTATCTGGAGATAACCATTGTGACTTTTTTTTTGCAATTTCTTAAATATTTATTCTGTAGGGTATTTACATTTATCCTAGAAGACTGGGGGATGGGTAAAATGGGGAAGAATTCCAGAATGAGGAAATAGGATAAGCATATAAGAATAAAAACTTAGAATGTAATTAAAATACCCTTTTTTCTAAATTCACTTGAAGATTATAGTGTATAAATGAAAGCAAGAGGTGATAAATTGTGCCAGGTTGATTAGAGACATAATGGGGGGCGTTGGGGTAACAAGCAAGGGACCCCAGACTTTACATGATAGGATTTGGGGAACCAAGCTAATAGAAGAATTTGAATGAAAGATGATGAGATAATCATAGAATTGAAGGAGCGCAGAGACTAGAGTCAATGAGACAAGAAACAGAATGATTACAATTTCCCAGCAGGTAAGTACTTAGGATTGTTGAAGTGGGAGAATAATTAGGAGGGAAGATACCAGAGTTATTTCAGATTACCAACGCAGAGGAAAGGAAATAACACTAAGGATTTGAATGTGATGGTTCAGGTAGCAGATAAAAGAAGCCTGGGAAAACAGGAATGTCTAGGACGAGAACATTTAGTTTAGAAAGTGTGCTGGAGGCAGTATTTGGACTTGGCAGATGTGGCCTAAATTCCAACTTCATCACTTATCAGGTGCTTGACATTGAATACATCGTACAACCTCACTGAGTCTTTCTGAACTTACTTTCCCGTATGTCAAAATGATTTTATATTAAATAGTATCTACCCCAAAGAATTGTTCTGAGAATTCTGATTTAGAATATATGAAAATACTCAGTATTTTGGGGTTTGAAGTGCAGTGGGATATTAGTTTAACAGAGAGTTTCCAATTTATTATTGGCATTTTATAAGCTTATGCAATTATAGGCAGTTCATTGAGTTGTTACTGTCCCACAGTTAAATTATTTCACTCTGTTTGGCATTGAATTTCTCCCAACTTTGCTTTTGTAATAAAATTAAAATGAACATCTTTGCATACATAGCATTTTCATTTAGTTAATATAACCCATCACTTTTCCCCAATACTTACTAGAGGGGAAAATACCCAAATATGGCAAATATCTGGTCAAATTTATGGGATTTTGTTCCCTGAAACACTAACATTTGATTTCCCTACACATTCTAGAATTGTGCGTAGGCTCTGACTGTACTAAGATGAAGAGCTGAAATCCTAAAATGTTCATCTTCCAACTTTTTCCAGCCTGTAGTCTGTCTTTGGATCAGCAATAATTGCCTGGACAGCTATAATGCTTTCATTAATTTTTGTTTGTGTTCTGTGTTCTTTATGCAATGATGGAAGAAACGCGTCTCCTGTGTCAAAATCTAAATGTGCTTGTCTAAACTTAACTACATCTGATGTAAACACTCCTGATCTAAAATTCAAATTGCATTAGGAATTTCTGTGTAATCATTGAGACAACAAAACTGAAGTTTAGCCAAAACCATTAAACCAGCTTCAAAATCAGGAGTATTTACATTAAAATGTATTTTTAAGCTGCATTGTCAACACTTTTTTGGTATTGTCACGCACCAAAAATTTGTTTTAGAACTTGTCCAGTCACTGTTGTACATGGATTTTAAATTGCCTCAATTTTAATCTTGTAGTGTCTGATATTCTGGTATTTAAGACAAACAATACAATTTCTAGTTTCTGTTTCATGTTTGCAGTTGAATTCAGCAGGGTTCTGACATATATAGAATGCTTCACAAGGTTATGTGACATCTTTATGCTGGGCCATATCAGTTCCCTCTCTATTGTTTCACTTTAATACAAATGCTGCCAAAGCCAGAGCCTGTCGACTTGATTTTTAAAACACTTCAATAGCATGAGCCTAATCTACTTCTAACTTTCTGCATCATGTTATGCTCTATGGAGTAAGTTCTTACTTGGTTAACTGTAATAAAATTAATATCACATTTATTAAGAAGTTAGTATTTTGTCAGGCACTCTACTAAGTACTTTATTCATATTATCTCCATAAGAACCTTATAAAGTTAAACTATTATCCCTGTGTTAAAATTGAAAAAACTGAGGCATCAAAAATTCAATGAGTTTGCTCAAGATCATCTATTTAGTAGATTGCATGGCTCAGACTAGAACCCAGTCTGGTTTTAAACCCGTTTGAATAACAATCTTATGGTGTTGCTTATTATATACCATATTAGTAGAGCACTAAATTGTCTTCCAATAATTGGCAAAAACTTAAAATTTCCTATAGAAGTCTACTGCTCCTAGCAAACATTTTCATGGCCAAAAGCTAAGCAATAACACAACTTTGAGGACATTTATAACATTCAGTTTCTCAGAATATGTCTTAATTGCTTTAAGTTTGAACACTGGATTTAATTAAACACACACATGTACACACACACCTCACAATATTTTTAATCTTTGCCTAGTAAAACTGAGTACATATTAATTTCAAATTACATATTATCCCAAGTTTTATTACAATGTAAAACAGTTACCAAAGTGTGATATTATTCAAAAAATATTTGGTGTTATTTTATCAACATGTTTACTTTATTAACTGTTTACTTTCAGACCTCACAATAAAGCTGTTCAAAATCCATCTCTAGAGAACCTTCTAACTGACTCATTATCTATTACTTAAATTTATAGTTTTCACCCATCTGTTAATATTTTCATTTTTCACAGCCTTAGAAATTTTAATTAGAATATAACTGCTTTGCAGATGGTTTCATCATTACAGTGTTCCCTCCATACACTACTGTAATTTAGGATCTGTCAGGTCCCCTTCTAATTTCAGTATTATAACCCACCAGGTTAACCATGTCCAATTTCTGAGACACTGAAGTTTATAGGAATTTATTTTGTTTTATATCTATGATGATTTGCAGGTGTACTTTGCAATATTGCTTTCCTGAATTAAAAGAAATTTTACTTATTTTTAAAGATCAGCTTTGAGATTAGCAACTAGATATCAAAATTATTCTAAAAGCATACTTAAAACATCCTTGTTTCTGTACAGCAGATTTGACTATACTCACTTTTAAAGTCATCAAACAGTGTCACAAAAGACTAACCCAATTTAGATCAATTCTGTTAAAAATTAGGTATTCACTTTTGGCAAATATCTCTAAAATTAGTTCACTGCATACATTATATGGCTATACGGATTTCAATAGATTTTTGTTTAAAGCATTTACTATTCTCCAAATTCAGAGAGAAAACCCCAAGCCTGTTAAGGTTTTTCAATGCAATTTTGAAGTCTTTTATTAATCTCTTTGTTGTATTCTCAAAATCAACTGTTTCAAGTGTTTCTTTCCTCTCCAGTCGTCTTAGATTTGTATAAGTAGATGCTAGAAGACTTATATTACAAATAGATAATCTTTTCATGACAACTCTTAGTTTTATAGTTGAGTATATTAAGATAGTCTGAAAATCTTGAAGAGATAAAGTTTAGCTACTTCTCTAACACTCCCTTCCATGTATAATGAAAGAAAGTTTTAGATAAAAAACTGCAATATGTACATTTATTAAACTAACAATTATTAGTAAGCAAGCAAAAAATAGTTTATACAACATGTTTCATAAACTTGATGCAGTTTTAGCTTTTTATTCTTTCTGGAGCTCTACTATCTTTGTAGAGTATTTTCTGTCTTGCATGAAAGATCATTTTAGGAATACACAACATTTCAGAAGGAATCTGCTGCTCTGACAGTAAGCATTAGGTCAACACATATCCTACTGAATGAATGACTGGATAAAGGGATATTTAGAGATTAAATCTCAAACATCATCGTTAAGGGGAAAGCTGACAGACTTTGTTGGATTCTTATATTCTGTTCATAGAAGTGTAGGAGATTGTTTCTAAAATAGTTTAAGCCAATTCACTTTACTTGAATAGCTTCTGATTTAACCTAGTGAAAGCTATTATCTAACAGTTATCCCACTAATAAGAAAGCCATTAATTTTACCAATAGAACATAGTTTTGACATGTGATATTCAAATTAACAAAGCTTATTTACCTCAAGTGAGATGTGAATAAGAGAATGTGGATTATTATCAAGCACGATGTGAATAAGATATATATATATATATATATATATATATATATATAAAAAATATGTGTATCACACTATATGGTCTATGGGGAGATATTTATGTAAATCACAGATATCACAAAAGCTTGGATTAGGAGGAAGCAAATAAAATTGGAGGTATGTGTTCAAAATTCCTTTCTTCAAATTCCATATGAGGCTTTAAATTTAATTAACAATGTCTCACATTTTAAAAATGTCATCATTGTCCCATATGAAATATGAATAAAACTTTATTTATAGAGAAGGCCATCTACCTTTCAATTTTCCATTCTCACAGTACCACTATCAGGGCACTTTTGCTCTCACTGCCAGAACTCATTTGTGGTTCTTACTTGTCGAGGTCACAGAGGTCGGGTATTCCCAAAATGAGGGATTGGGAGTGTGAAGTTCTATTGGAGAGAAATCCTGCAAAAGGAAAAGAATGAAAACAAGATGGCAATCTGATAGCCCAGTGAGGAGCTCTGGAGTAAAGATGGCCTATTAGAGAAGTCAAGACAGGGTAAAAGCAGCCTTGTACCATGGCTGGTTCATTGGCTGGGGCTACCCCAAGCAGACTGTGCCCTCATCAACCACTACCTTGTTCGGTCATTGACCAGGAACTGTTCTGAGATTAGCGTAATCTGGGTAAGAGAATGAGGTGGACTCTGACAAAGCTAACAACTGGAGGCTATCAGTGTATCCTACTCTTCACGCTGGGCAGCAAGTCATCCCTTCTTGAAGAAGGTTCTGAGTGGTGTGTGTCTGTGTCTACCACAGTGCAGGCTTTGTTCTGTGCTAATCCACTTCTCCTTACTTGTTTGGGGAGGAGCTTCTACAGGACTCTGGTGGGCCTCTCATACTGAGAGTAAATGATATGGTTTGGATGTTTGTCCCTTTCAAATCTCATGCTGAAATTGATCCCCACTGTTGGTGGTAGGCCCTGGTGGGAGGTGCTTGGGTCATGGGAGCAGATCCCTCATGAAAATTGGTGTCCTCTCTGTGATAATGAGTTCCTGCTCTACTAGTTCTCTATTAGTTCACAGGAGAGTGGGTTGTTTTAAAGGAGTGTCACACCTCCTCCCCTCCCTTGTTCCTTCTCTCGCCATGTGATGAGCCTTCTCACCCTTTGTCTTTCGCTTTGACTAGAAGCTTCCTGAAGCCCTCACCAGAGGCAGATGTTTCTTGCACAGCCTGCAGAACTATGAGATGAATAAACTTCTTTTCTTTATAAATTACCCAGTCACAGGTATTTCTTTATAGCAATGCAAAATGGACTAACACAGTAATCTTAGAAGAGAGAGGTTAGTGCTATATTGGTAATAGGTGCTTATTCTTGTGAGAATGAACTAACCCTTCTAAGAAGAGACCAAATGTACTAATAGTTTATTTGCCACCAAGTGGCTGGTAGAACTCCTCAAGAAATAGTGACATACCAAAGGTGTACGTTGGTCTCTGTTGCTAGACAGTTGGATATTTAGAGGTGGCAGAAGCTAAATCAACCCTGGTAAGTGGGAGTCATAGTCTTTGGGCACATAAATAGCCTTCCTCTCTACCACTGTGACCAGCTGGTTCATGTGCTCATTGTATCCATATTGAGGTGGTTGCTGATTAAGGCTGGCTAACACCAATTGGCCAAGATATTTTGTCTACTTGGGTGTTTAGTGCCTATTCTGTGGTGAGTGGTTTCTGGTTGGCATTGTTGTGTGATACAAAGATCTTTCCCCCGTGTACCCCTCCCCTGATGTGCAGCCACATGCCTCTCTTCCATACTTTCTTGCCTCTCATCTTCCCATATTTTTCTTTCTAGGCTCCCAGCCAGCTGACTAGGTCATTTGCTGCTGCCCATGTGTTTATGTATATTCTAACCATGCTCTGTCCAATAAGGTAGCCACTAATTACATAAGGCTACTGAGCACTTGAATGTGACTGTCCAAATTGAGATGTATTATAAATGCAAAATATAAACTAGACATAGAAAACTTAGCATGAAAAAAGTAAAATATCTCATTAATTTTTTAATATTCCTTATATGTTAAATGATAATATTTTGGGTATAGTAGGTTGAATAAATACTTTTTTAAAGTGGTTACTAGAAAATTAAAACTTACATACAGGGCTTGTACTTGTGGCTCATGTGATATATTTTATTAGACAGCTCTGTTCTATTCATACAAAATAGATGACCGGGTTCACCACCCTTGCCACTGTCTTTAAAGACCACTTCTGAGAGTGGGGTTATGATACAGCTTCTAACAATTTTTTATTTTTATCCCCTTACTGGCCATATCCATTCATAATCTGCACTCAGACCTTTTCAAGATCCTTGTGGTGATTGTACAGAATTCCCCATTTATTCATCATTGTGCACTAAGACAGAGGCATTGATGCAACTGTGATGGACAATATGTGAGTCTGCATTACCTGCTGTGGCAGCTCACTGTGCTCTCTTGGCCTGCTCATGCTTGGTACTGGGTGTACCATTTTCATATTGTGACAGATTGTGCTAGGCCTGCCTGAATTTATGATTTGGTAGGTCCAACAGGATAGTTGCAGATACATGGTCACTTGGTGTCCATATGTTCTAGCATTCCATTGTTACCAGGGCCCAGTAGCATGCCAGAGGCTATTTTTCTAATAATGTGTAACACTTCACTGCAGATGTCATGGCCTTGATCCAAAACCCCAGGAGACTGCTTTGTGATTCTCTCACTGGGGCTTACCACAAAATCCACACTGTGTTTTTTCCACTACTGATATCTCCAGTACCACAGGATCTGCTGGATAGTATGGTCCAAGTGACTTCTTTCATTGTAATCTAGACCTTCAGCACAGGTTTTTCCTGCTACAGGCTCCACTCAAACTAGTAGTCTTCCATGACAATCATATACGGACTGGAATAGTATTTCTCAGTGTGGAATGTATTGCCTCCAGAACACAAAAGAGGCCTTCCAGGCATTGTAACTCCTTCTTCATGATAGAAAATGCAAGATGAAGCAATTTTGTTTTTTACTTTGGAGGGGATATTCTGGTACCACTGACCAGTAGACCCCTAAACATTTTATTGAAGTGACAGAGACCTAAATCTTCATAGGGTTTATTGCTACAATCTATAATACCTGTGTCTTACCAAGGTCTCCAGCATGCTAATGACCTTTTGCTTGTCTTGATGGATCAGTATGATGTATTTGATGTAATGGATCAATATGCTGTTTTGTGAGACGTCTACGGGGTCCAAATCTCTTTAGATAAACTTGTGACAAAGAACAATATAGGCCAAACTGCAAATTAAGATTCTTGTATATTACCTATGTATACAAACTATTTCTAATCCTCTTTCCTGATTTTGATGGAAAGATGCATTCATTATATCTGGGGACACATGCCATGTACCTGAGGCCATATTAATCTGCTGTAGCAATGTTACTGTGTGTGCTTGGCAGTTGTAATCAGGGATAACTTCTACTTGATTGCACTTGTGGTAAGTAGTACAAAGTCACTTTCTATTATCCATCTAGTTTCAGCCGGGCAGTTTCAGCAGGGTGCAGACATGTGAATTAAATGGGAATATGACTGTTACCCTGAATCTTTTAGATTTTTAAAGGTGGCACAAATCTCTGCCATCTTCCCAGGATGTGGTATTGCTTTTGATTTACTCTTTAGCTTCAAGTGTGTGAGTGGACAATTTCACTTAGCCTCATACACAATAATAACTCATCCCAAAGGCTAAGAGCCCAATGTGTCCTTATATACCAATAAAAACTATATATTAGGGGATTGGAGAGGAATGACCCCTGAGTGAGTCTATGGACCCAATCGACTCACTGTATATCAGACTTTGGCCGAGATCCCATTTATTATCTAGCTCCCAATGCCCCTACTCTACCAGAGGCATTATAGTGTTATTTTTGGTCTCCAAGTATCAATATCACCTTGAACTCTGTGTCAAAAGTCTTCTAAATATTGGGATATTCCTTTTGACTCTGTGTACAATCACATAAATAATGGCTACAGGTCCCCTTAAGGAAGAACCAGGAAAATTATTATGATAGTATTTATATTTACTTGCCTTGGTGCTATAGGGCCCTTTACCCTAGGGACCTAGAAATTTTTTAGTCAAAAGATCCTAGACTTAAAAACTAGCTCAGGTCTAGATATGGGACAAGGGCTTATAAATTTTTATTGGGGCAACTGCTCATCCATTCATGATTTCTTTGGATTATATGGGTAGTTCCTTTGTTGGCTTTCCATCTATTTTGCCCTTGGCTACTGTGTTCTATTAATAATTTCCTATTACTCTCTATAGGTGGGGCCTACTTAGCTGCCATGCAGAAGTGTTGATCCTTACCATAATTACAACCCACAGGCATCTGGTGATTAAGGACAACACCTAACTACTATTATTTCAGGGTTGTATTAGTCCCATGACTATCAGCGAGCCAAATTCCAGACACACTTGCCTACCATAAGCCCTGGTCTGTGGAGGAGAGCCATCAATGAACTTCTTAGTGATGCTGGTTCCCCTCTCATCAGCAAATTCATGGTGGCCTTGGTGAATGATGTGATCTCTGAATTACAGTCCCTCCTGTGGAGTGTAATCCTCTGGTTGGTCTTCGGCCTTATGTGATGTGTCCACTCCAGAATGCCCACTTCTCTGAGCTTTTTATTGTCTGCCACAATAATTCTGGCATTTAAACTTCTCTGACATGAACTATTTCTTTTAACAGACTAGGAAACACCCTAGCAGAGAGTTTGCACCAACCCCTGGGGTTCTTATTAGGGTGTTTCATCCTCTAATGCAAGAGAGAGCTACCAAGATCATAAATTGTTCCTTATATAGTCTAATATCATGACCCCTTTAATTTGGTATTTTCAGAATACAGTCCCATGGAACATGCTTGCTAGGGCTTGCATCTGCTTTGGAACATAGTCTTTTCTTCCCTCATCAGATCCTGGCACTTGCCTATGTGTATTCTATTATGCTCTTACTTAACTTTGATTATGGGCCTGGTAGCCAGACGAGATAGGAGCCTTTAGAGAAGTATATTTTGCCTTGTGAGGGAATGTATTCTGAATTGTCTTCTTACATGGGGCAAAAGTTAGCTCTTAATGGGTATTGGTAGTCTAATTGTGCGGGTCATGAATGTTTAGAGAAGTCTTGGGAGTCAATTCTTTGGGGACAACCACCCAAACTTTCCCAAGTGTCAGATTCTCAGGCCTGTTTTGATTAAAAATTCAGCAATCTTTGGAGCTCAGCCACTTTTATTCTCAAATCCTGGACTTGATTTTCAGTTTTTTCTGCTTGCATACTTCATGAGATGAGGGCTTCTTTGCAAGTATCGGAAAATTTGTCTATCGTCTTTTTATTGCTGTCAAGTTTTTAAAATTCTAATATACTTGTATCTATTATTTAGTTCATATATTTCTAACTACTAGTTATGGCACCTTGATACTGAATTCCCCACCATAGGCAGGCCATCCCAGCTCAACATCAATAAAAATTCTAAGAGGTGGATGGCTATCCTGTGCGAGGGGTCAATTGAGCATGACCTACCATTGGAGATAAGATTCTCACTATTGTCTGCAATGAGTGATCAAATCCACAAATTCCATTTTACCACATGATGTTTTGGATTATTCTTGGTGCCAATTGTCACAGTTTGGGTTCTCTCAGAAGCAGACTCTGTAATGGAGTTAGAAATAGGAAAACAATTTATTGAGGAGTAACACTTGTGAAAGGAAAAGAGAGAAAGTAGCATTAGGCAAGGACACCACCAGTTGTAATACCCCCCTGAGAAAGTATCCACCACTCCGAAGTTTTCAATTTTGATTAAGACTACTTTATTTTTTCTTTTGTTACTTGTGCTTTTTCTGCTATATCTAAGATGATATTTTCTAACCCAAGGTCATAAATATTTACTCATATGTTCTCTTCAGACAGTTTTTGGTGTTGAGAAGCATCAGATAAAGAAAACTTTTTTTCAATATATTTTCTAAGTGGTGCAAGACTAGATCTGTCACACATGTCAAAATAAACCTTAAACTATTATTTTGCTTTTGATACAATTCAAGTTACTAGCTCATTTTCTGAAGTTGTTATATGAATTATTAATGTATTTAGTAATAACGATGGTAAGAATTTCAGATATCCAAGAGAATTTTGTTATTTAATATATTTCTTGCATAACTCATTTTTATTTTTTTCCAGAAATAGAAAGCTATGAAAAATATCAGTAAGAAAATGCCAGTTGTCCTGGAACCCACTCTAAGAGTATACATATGTAAAAGTGCCACAGTTTATGAAAATAGAAAGTTTAGTCAATTTGCTTCTGTTGGATCTCATCAAAACACTTTCTCCCTGTTGAAGCATTTGGACATAGAGGGCACATACTTTCATTTAAAATGTGTTTGAATGTACTTTGACTACAACTCACTGAAAAGTCAAAATTTAAACCACATGTTAACAAATAGAAATACAGATCACAGAGCAGATATTCCTCATAAATCAAAATTTGTTGGACATTTTACACCTTCTTTCTATTTGTTTGCTAAACAGGTCTTATGACTCCAAATTTGTTCTAATTGATTAATGTATTTTGTCAGATGAAATGACCCAAGGAAAATATAATATGTTTTGTGAACTAGGTGATGATGCTAGACCTATAATTCTTGTTGTTTCAGGGTTGTTTTTGTCTTTTGGGAAAATCCTAATTTTTTTTTCAGAGTTAAAATTACATAATTCTGATTACTGTCACCACTTCTATTCAACATAGTACTGGAAGTCCTAGTCAGAGCAATCAGGCAAGAGAAAGAAAGAGCATCCAGATTGGATAAGAGAAGGTCAAACTACCCAAGTTCACTGATGATATGATTGTATATCTAGAAAATCCTAAAGACTTCTCCAAAAGACTCTGAGAATTGATACATAAATTCAGTAAAGTCGCAGGCTACAAAGTTAATATACACAAATCAGTAGCATTTCTATGTACCAATAACAGTCAAGCTGAGAGTCAAATCAAGGACCCAATACCATTTACAATAGCTGCAAAAAAAAAAAAATCTAGAAATATACATAACTAAGAAGGTGAAAGATCTCTACAAGAACTACAAAATACTGATGAAAGAAATCATATATAACAGAAATGGAAAAATGTCCCATGCTAATGGATTGGAAGAGTCAACATTGTTGAATTGTCCATACTGCCTAAAGTGATTTACAGATTCAATGCAATTCCCATCAAAATACCAATGTCATTTTTCACAGAACTAGAAAAACAATTCTAAATTTCATATGGGATAACAAAAGAGCCTGAATAGCCAAAGTCATCCTAAGCAAAAACAACAAATTTGGAGGCATCACATTATCTGATTTCAAATTATACTATAAGACTATAGTAACCAAGACAGCATGGTAAAGGTAGATACATAGATCAATGGAACAGAATAGAGAACCCAGAAATAAAACCATATATTACAATCAACTGTTTTTTGACAAAGCAGACAAAAATAAACACTGGGGAAAGGATGCTCTATTCAGTAAATAGTGCTGGGAAAATTGGAGAGCCATATGCACAAGAATGAAATTAGATCCCTATCTCTCACCATATACAAAAATTAATTCGAGATGGATAAAAGACTTCCATGTAAGGCATCAAGCCATAAATATTCTAGAAGAAAATGTAGGAAAAACTCTTCTGGATATTGACCCAGGCAAGGAATTTATGACTAAGACCCCCAAAACAAATACAGCAACAACAAAAATTTAAAAAATGAGACTTAATTAAACTAAAAAGTTTATGCACAGCAAAGGAAACAATGAACAAAGTAAATAGACAATCTACAGAATGGGAGAAAATATTCTCAAACTATACATCCTGCAAAGGATGAATATCCAGAATTTACAAAGAATTCAAAGAAATCAGCAAGAAAAAAACAAATAATCCCGTCAAAAATTGGGCAAAAGACATGAACAGATTGTTTTCAAAAGAAGATATACAAATGGCCAACAAATATATGAAAAATTGCTCAACATCACTGATCACCGGGGAAATGCAAATTAAAACCATAATGAGATACCACCTTACCCCTGTCAGAATAGACATTATTAAAAAGAAAAAAACCAATAGCTATTGGCATGGATCCTGTGAGAAAAGAATGCTTTTACAGTATTGGTGGGAATGTAAATTAGGACAACTTTTATGGAAAACAGTATGGAGATTCCTCAAAAGTTGACCTACCATTCCCTCTTGTAATTAGCAACTTAAATTGATCAGTTGCTATTCATATGACCTTGAAGAAGATATCTAAATTCTCTGAGCCTCAGTTTCCTCATCAATAAAATTGGGAAAGTTCTACCCACCTGACATGATTAAATGTGAGAAAATATGTAAAATAGAGACTGAAAGTTCATCTCTTCTCTCCTTTCATTTAAGCAAAACAAAAAGGTATTGGTGAAATAAGCCTTGTTTAAAAACATTAGAATTTTTTTCACATTAAAACTTCCATAGTTTAGCAATTAAATCCTATCTTTGATAGATCCAATTAACAATATGTGTGTGTATATGTATGTATTTCTGATTTAATAGTAGCATAATTTGTTGTCTTCTTCTAGAGAGTTAGGGTAGGTAAATGATCAAGAAAATCATATGGTTATGCATATTCTGTAGATGATTCCAAAGGTAGAGTTTCAAAAATGTTTTGAGGAACTGAAGCATCACTAGAATCTGTGTCCACGTGAAGATTTTTTCATTCTTTATTTCTTCAATAAATAGTAATTGAATATTTACTGGGTAATAAGTCAAAGACTACGTGGTAAAGAAACCAAACATGTTCCTTGCTTTAATGGAATTTATTCTAATAGTGAGAGAGATATTAACCAAACAATCACACAATTAAACATAACATTACAACTGTGAGAAGTGCCATGAATGACAGATATATACATGGTGATGTTTTGAATGGGTGAGAGAAGAATTTGAACTAGTTTAGAAGGTGAGGAGAGTGAGGAGGTGATGACTGAGCTGACAAGTGACAACTCAGTGGGAGTTATTTAGATGAATAGAAGTGGAAATGGAATTTCGGCAGGGAAACAGCAGGCACAAAGTCCTTAATGTGAAAGTCCATACAACACATAAATGAGACCTAAAATATACTAGTTTAGCTGGAATAGAGAGAGAAAGGAAAAGATGATGAAGCTTTAGAGATCATCATCCCCATGAGACATGATAGGAATATTTATTCTTATTATAAATGCAATGGAGAGCCATTGAAATAATTCAAGCAGGGGTAGGTAGAGTTGTACATGGGGTAGATGAAAATGAAATCATCATTTTTTACAGGTCACTCTGGGTGGGCAATATAGATTTATTTAAACCACTAAGCTGTCTATTTCAGCAGAGCAGGGGTGGAGGTATCAGGGAATATAAATTTGGTCAGGGGTGATGGAGATGGAGAAATATTCAGAGGATATTAATAAAATAATCAGATCTTGGTGATGAGTGGGGTGAAAGGTAGTAAGGAATAAGAATTACTTTTAGATTTTTGAATGGAATAACATTGATTTGATATATGATTTGTCTGTCATCTTTATTTAAAGCTAGTCTGATTTCTTGAGTTATATCTTATACTATGGAGAAATTTATTAATTTGTCAGATCATGAAATTGCTGTATTAATAATGTTTTTGACATTTGTTATTTAGATAATATATTGCTATATTTTTCATTCCAGATTATTTATTGCCAGGTTCTGCCAGTATCAATCTATTGGAATTTGGCAGAACTAGATAACTGCTAAAGCTATTTTATTTCTCATATTTTGTACAATTGTTGCTGTTTGGAAATATACTCTGCAAAACTGAAAGTTGTTTACCTTTACTATGAAGTTAATTAAAAAATTAAGCATAATTACAAAAGCAAACATCTTCATGATGGCAGTACTTTTCTAGAAGCAGTAAAAAAGCACATCAATTGCAAAAATGTTTATGTCATTTCTTATGCACAATTAATGATTTTATAATTTTAAGAGATTTTTCAGAACACAGTCCAAGAGCATTTGCTATGGTCTCTGTTAGCTCAGTGCTGCTTTCACAATAAAAAACAAAAGCTGATCTGGTGATGAAATTAAGCAGCAGCATATGGTATTCTGGAAAGAAAATCCTGATAGGAAAAGTAAAACTTTAATGAAATGATTTGAATTTTTAGTTGTTATAAATATACTCAACTAATCGGAACTGGATATATTGGTTATTGGCATTTTCTGATTCATTGATGAAGAAAAAATGTTTTTTAAACATTTGGTACTGTAAATCTTATTAATATTATATATAAAGATTCATTTTCTTCTCTTAATAAACAAAGCACAATGATCATAAACTAAATTTTTCTTGATCCAAGAGAGTCCAGGGTCATTGCTGAATGATCAGTTGTCATTATATATTGTCATATTATTGTGGATGTGGAAGTCATAAAGGCTAGATTTAACATGTATTAACTTCAGGCCATACACTAAAAGTATGTTAAAATACAAAGCACAGATCAGTTTGTTTTCTTTATGCATGTCTCCCTGACTTTAATAGAGAAGACAAAAAAAATGTGGCTACTTGAAGATTCTGTTTGTTAAATGAGGCTTTTCTTATATCTAATCTTAGACATGAAGAATCCCAATGCAGAGATCTAGCAACTCTCAATTGCTATAACATTTACAACAAGAAAAATATTGATTCCATATTTTCATTTTTAGATTGAGATTTGTTATAATAATTTTGTTGAGATATGGCTCCAGATAGTTATGGTCAATGAACACTAGTTTAGAGCCCATCTCTAAAAATATTGAAATATTTGTTTATTTAAGTTGATACTGAGCCCAGTTCAGCTACTCTAAATCTAGTCAAATCACATACTTTTTAAAAAATATCTTTATTTTGAATGTCTGTCTCTACAGTTCTTTAAAATTAAAAGGATCCTCCATGTTTGCTATAGCAGATGTTGCCCTTCCACACTGTTTTAAAGATGGCTCATAGACAACAATAGTTTTATCTTTTAAACATCTTCAAATAGATATTAGAAATGAAGGCTTACTTTTTCATAGATATGAATTAATTCATGGATTCAAAATTTCTTAACTTATCCAATCAGTTAGCTACATATTCAACAAATATTTATTGAGTGCTTACCATGTACCAAGCATTGTTCTAGGTTAGTTGTGATCTATCATGCTTAAATATTACATTTTAATGTTAAATATTTGTTTAATATAATTAATATATGCTATTTATATATTATATATTTATTAAATATTTAAAACTACCTGCTATACAGTATTTTCTTATATTCACAAATATAAATATTTATACCCATGTATATCCAATATAACTAATATAGTAAATGTATATTAATGAAATGTAGATTTTTATCTATATAAATAGTACTTACATGCACTTCTCTAGCAGTAGAAAAACGGACTTTTTGGCTATGCAACTCAGGTTTCATGAATTTCTTCTGTTGTCATAAAGTATTTTATTTTTCTTATCCCTACTTCAAATGAAATCATGTCAAGATTAGAGGTATAGGTTGAACATATTAGAAGTTGGGGGCTTGAAAAGGGAAGGTAAAAAATACAAGAGTTAAGACTGTAAGTTCTGGGGAAAACTATTTATGTTTGTTTTAGGGGCTCTCAGTATCAAGGTTCAATGTAGGAAACAATGCTATATTGGGAAAATTTCCTTTATATAATACATAGGTAATTAAGGATAATTCTATCAAGCACCAAGCAAATATCTTACTATTCTAACACACTATAGCTCCTGAAATATGCTATAGGATTAAAAGGACAAGAATGGAAAAACAAATACCACACGTACTCACCATTAAATTGGTACTAACTGATCAAAACTAATATGCACATATGGGAAGTAACATTCATAGGGTGTTTGTCAGGTGGGAGGGGGAGGAGGGGATGGGTAAATTCACATCTAACAGATGCGGTGTGTGCTGTCTCGGGGATGGGCACACTTGTCAGGCAGTGCAATTTATGTAAGCAAAGTGCTTGTACCCCTGCAATATTCTGACATAAAAAAATAAAAAAAAATACATAATAAAAAAGAAATTTCTAAGTGAACTTAGAACACTTCTAAAAATTTAGTAGTCTAGAATGAATTACAAATTAGCTTGTCAATGTTTCATATATGATTACACATTCAACTATTCTGAAAGAGTAAATAGTTTTCTCTTATGAAAATACTTAATGACACCACATTTGATTATTTCTCTTTAAATAAACCTGATTTTTACAGAGGCAGTCCATGTCTAGAAAATAGATAAATAATAAAAAACAAAAAATTCATAAACTCATTGCTAGAGGAAATTATTGCAAATATTTTATTTGCACAACTTTTTGGTATGTATATAAATATTTGAATCATTTTAAATCAATGTGTAATATGTAAATGCATTATAGTTTCTTTAATCCCCATTGTTGGGCATTTACTCCATTAATCTTTAAGACTAACTATATTAACTTCCTTTAAGATTAACAAAAAATTAAGTTTTTTCTATAAAGTTTTAAAAAGAAATTAGCCTTCAAAATTCACAAAATTTTGAGATGCATTGTGCCCACAGACAACTAAGAAATTGCCAATGTATATTTTTAACCACATGGTGAAAAAGTGTTTCCTTAACTGTTCTTGCCAATTTCATAGCTACAGAGTAAAATTTATCCTTACTAACTGATAAAAATCAATTGAAGTTAGAAGACTTACAAGCCCTAAGCAATCCCTGGTGTTCTAGATCCACACCACAAAATCTGTGAGGGCTGCCATTTCTCCACAGTGTTAATGCATTGTCTTTAAGCATGAAGTAGAATTAGTTCTGATTCCCTGGTTGTAAAAAATTATATGGTGAGTGTCTTCTATACTGGTGGTATTTATGTGTCACAGTGGCTGCTCAAGGTGAATGAATATACACAGCCTTGCTGTGGTCTTTCCCATTCCCATCCCCATGTGGTTATTTATTCAGAATCTGCCTAATCTGATTAGAATAAAGTCAGCACTAATTGTTAGTTAAATTTGTTTTGGTGGAATTCTACCAAACCTTCCTTCTTACTCACATCTCACAGGATTTAAACAACAGAAATTATTTCTTCCTCACTCTACATGTCCAATATGGATTGACTGGAGATTCTGGTCCATGTATTTCTCTCTCAGATCCCCAGCTGCAAGAGCAGCACTATCTAGAAAGTTAGTGCTGCTGTATCAGAGGAAAAGGAAGAGCATGATGAATCATGTGCTAGTTCCTTAAGCATACACCCAGTGACATTTGTCGCATTTCATTTGTGACACACATGAGGATACACATAACTATAGAGAGCAGGAAATTACAATAAGGAGAGCCAAAAGTACTTGGTGATCAGCACTGATGACTACTTCAATCCCCCTTCACTCTCCCAGCACTCCACATGGAGGGTTACGAGTGTATGAAGGAAAGGGGAACTTGATACTTAAAAATATGCTATGTCTTTATGTGAGAAGAATAACAAAGAATAACCCACTGAAATATCCATTAGTCTTTTAATCAATATAATAGTAATATCAGTTTCTGAAGTCATTCAAAATATTCCATTATTTGGACAATAACCTGGAAGCTTTTGGAATCAGAAGGTGAACTTTGTTGACTATTAATTTTGAAGGGTTAATGTACAATAACTTTCATAAAGAAAATATGTGAAATTTGGACCTTGATGGACCTCAATCTGGTATAGGACATACTGGACTTGAAGTTGTTTGTAACATTCTCCATACCTGGAGCTATCCTTCAATAGCATAGACTATGGTTCTGTTGCCCTAGAGGAAGATTTTCATCACTGGAGTCACTATAATTTCTATACAAATGACTTTGACTTTGGGAAGGAAATTTTCCTGAATACTATGTGGAAGAGGTAATCGCTAGTACTTTTAGCAGTTCCTTCTCATGATGTTTTCTAATCAGTCCACTGGGAAGTGGGTTATTTTGTTTGTTACCAGCTATATATTGAGGTCTTTATTCTGATGGACTACTCTATGTACTTTAAGTATTCTATGTACTTTAACACTGTTGACCAGTCTTACTGTCTTGGAATATTACCTCCTTCTGGTTTCCATGACATCACTCTTTTCTCTTTTCCTGACTACTCCTCAAGTTCTTTCATTTGCTTCTCTTCCTCTCTCTGCTCTATCAATGTAGGCATTCTACCCATTTCCTTTTGCTTACCTTTTCTTCCACAATTTCCTTCAAATCTTTTTCTTTCTCAGTTGTTCCAGGGTGACTGCTTTACTTCAGACATTCAAGTAGCTCACTGGAACCATAATTCATTTGCCTTCTTAGGCTCTCCATTTTGATTCTCTGTCTGTACTGGCTCTTTTTTTTAGTCACTTTCCTTTTTACATGGGACAAATGAAAACTACTTAGTATAATAGTCAATGATGTTAACAAAGTAGCCAACTTTTATTATTTTAAGTCTAATTTCCTGTTCCTCTCGTAAAAGCTACGTCTGCAATCACATAAATGCACCAGGTTCTTTTATGGCTTCAAAGAAACAGCATGCAACAGTGGAAAATCATAGGTTTTTGGGATTGAATATACTCAGACTCAGATCCTGTATTTGACAATTAGGAACCCTTTGACCTTGAGCAAGTTACCTAACCTCTCTGAACATCTGTTTCTTCCTCTATTCAATGAAAATGATAGACATGATTTGCATGATTATTTTGCATATTAGGCCTGGTATACATAAAGCACTTATCATAATAATGAGTATAGTGGATTTTCATAAATGGTAGTTATTATTATCATCATTGTTATTGTTATATCTTTATATCTACATAGGCAATGTTGCTTAGACATAACATTTTTAACCTTTTCTATGTGGCAAACTTATATTCATACTTTAAAACTACACAAGTCACAATGCTTAACACCTTCTACTGTCCTTCTAGGAAAAATTGCTTTGCTCCTTACCCCCTTACTCAGTAACACAATATTAGTTATTCTTACATAGGGGATGTCAGTGACTGAATCAGGAGTAGACTAAAACCCCAAAATAGTCCATTTTCAGATTGGCTGGTGGCCATGAAATGAACTTGTGCAAAGTGTTCTTCTGTTGAATACTCTGGTACCCTCTAGGACATGGACTAGAAAATATGGGTAGAATTGACCATTAGTAGCAAATCTTCAAACTACAGTAAGGAGAGTGTCATGGAGAAGGCCATGGAGCAGGAACATAAAGCAAAGCAGAGTTCTTACAACAAGAGAGACTATGTGGCCCTTGGAAAAGGATAGAGAGGGTGATTAGTATCTGGGGCATTTTTGGTTCCAGGCAATTTCCTAGCTCTAATTCCAGTTAATGTGCATCTGTGCAAAACAAACAAATAAACAAACAAACAAACTCTCAGGGCCAGCACATACTGAGCCTCTGCTCATTGCAATTAACTTGAAGATGTGCCTCATATGTTACCTTTTAGAAATCTTTCCTTACTCCCCCATGAATAGCTTTTTTTAGGATCCCAGAATATTTTGTACATATATCTTTTATAGAACATATTCCAGTAATCTATATTATTTGCTCCAAGTAGGCAGAATTTCTATTTTTCTTTACAATTCAAGCACAAAATCCATTATCTGGCATTCAGTAGGTGATGAATGAATACTGATTTATGAATGAGTACATAAATGAATTTTCACTTTTCATTCTCACAGAACTCAGAAAAGCACATCACTTAAAGGTTAAGTTACTAAAAAAGAGTGTACCTGTATTTTTAAATTAAGAGCAATTACTTAGGCTTCTCTGCAAAATAAATGGCATTAGTTCACCCTAATGAAAAAAGAGAGGTAAAAAGAGAAAGGTACAGTCATGAAGCCTTTTTTACCTTCTTCTTTAATCTGAAATTCATGTGAGGCATTATGTAACACATTCCTACTACCTGGCTTATGAAAATAGAGAATTGTGAACTATACTGAAGTAAGAGCAAAACCTTGGTTAAGTGAATTATACAATTAAATTTATAGGGTCTATTGTGTAATTAGTTTACAAAAGCAAGAGCATTGGGGTTATTTATCACAGATGTTCACCTAACTTAAAACAGGAAGAGTATATTTACTTCCATGTAGTTATTACAATGTAATTTAAACCATAAAACCATCTTATCTGAATTTCAAAGCTGGGCCTGGTTTTATTCCCCCACTTGGCCTTATTGACTGCAGTATTCTTCACTGACCATGCAAGGATCATAGACAAGGGCTGCAGGTTGGCCACTGTGGACTTGCCAGGTATTTTGTTTATTCTTTTGCTCCATTTTTTCAATACAGTGATGCAGATAGCCCTCTGCAAAATTGTATATTTGTTGGCAGAAACAAACCTAGGATATGGCCAATGACAAAAGTCACTAGTTAATTTCCTTCCTCAGTGTTTCATAGTTCTCCTTGTAGAGGTCTTTCACCTCCTTAGTTAAATATATTCCTAGGTATTTTAGTTTCTTTGTTGCTATTGTGAAGCGTATTGAGTCTTTGATTTGGTTCTAAAGCTTCTGCACAGCCAAGGAAACTATCACAAGAGAAAACAGACAACCTACAGAATGGGAGAAAGTATTTGCATACTACATATCCGATAAAGGGCTGATAACTAGAATCTATATAGAACTCAGGAAAATCAGCAAGAAAAAAAATAAAACAACACCATTAAAAAGTGGGCAAAGGATGTGAACAGAAACTTTTCATAAGAAGACAGACTAATGGCCAACAAACATATGAAAAAATGCTCAATATCTCTAATCATCAGGGAAATGCTAATGAAAACCACAATGAGATATCACTTAACTCCAGTGAGAATGGCTTTTATCAAAAAATCCCAAAACAATAAATGTTGGCATGGAAGAAAACACATAGGAACACTTAAACACTGCAACTAAGTACAACCTCTGTGGAAAGTAATGTGGAGATACCTCAAAGAGCTAAAAGTAGAACTACCATTTGATCCAGCAATCGTATTACTGGGTAGCTACCCAAAGGAAAAAAAGACATTCTATAAAAAAGACATCTGCACTAGAATGTTTATAGCAGCACAATTCACAATTGCAAAGATGTGGAAACAACTCAAGTGCCCATAAATACCAATACATGAGTGGATTAATAAAATGTGGTATATGTATACCACAGAGTTCTACTCAGCCACAGAAAACAATGGTGATCTAGCACCTCTTGTATTATCCTCTTGTATTATTCTACTAAGTGAAGTATCACAAGAATGGAAAAACAAGCACCACGTGTACTCACCATCAAACTGGTATTAACTGATCAACACTTATGTGCACATATAGCAGTAACATTCGTTGGATGTTGGACAGGTGGGAGGGGGGAGGAAGGAGGATGGGGATGGGTATATTCACACCTAATGAGTGCGGTGTGCACCATCTGGGGGATGGACATGCCTAAAGCTCTGACTTGGGTGGGGCAAAGGCAATATATGTAACCTAAACATTTGTACCCTTGTAATATGCTGAAGTAACAATAAAGTCACTTTAGTTCCCATGTTCTGGCAATAGTTGGGAAGGAAATGGAGTTGGATATACCAGCAGAACCTAAGAAGAAATCTGAGTTTTATATATAGATTTAGAACATAAACTGCTATCATCTTCAGACAATGAAGAAGCAGGGACATAACTGTCCTCTAATCTTCAGGTTGTCATTAGTCTACGTATATTTAAAAAAACTGTTGATATGCACTGTCCACAGTTTGACTTTTATCATGTACCTTTCCCAATCAAGATAGCCTGGGCTACCCACATCCATGGTAAATCTGCTGGAGGGAAAGTTTTTGCAGGAAATAGTAGTTGAATTTTCAGAAAACATGAACCATCTCTTTATTCAATGCATGGGGAAATATGCCCAGATGTCAAATGTCTGCTCCAATCAATTCAGCTCATTCCACCCATAATTATTTGCTTGTTATAGGAGATTTCCAACTCCTCCATAATGGCTCATTTGGGCCAGGGTAATATTATTCAGGGATTTGACAACATGTGCAAACTCTTTTTGAATTAATTTTCAAAGTCTTTTGTGACTGGTGTCAATTTGGCAACAGCATTCTTTCATATTTGTAGGCTCAAGGTCTAGAGTTTGGAGGTTGTTAAATTTAAGAATTTCCTCTCCAACAATTTCCTTTCACCTTCTAGAAAACAGAGGTACTGTGAGAATCCAAAATATTAGAGTTAAAATAGGGAGAAACACCTGAGAGTCTGGGGTTATGAGGTTGACTTTTTGACTCTGAAAAGAACTTTTAATAGCAACACAATTTGAGAGTAAGACTGGAGCTTAGAATCTGCCTCATTCAAGGCCTCTAAAGGCTCACAGAATGAATAAGAAACTTTTTACATGTAAACATGGCACTTATTATAAAATGTATCATTTACACTACAAAAAATCATCATATATTTACATTGTACAGAAGAAATAAATTATAGTGGAGACAAAATATTTGCTAATGTTTAAAAATGTCTTTTAAAAATTATTTATAAAAATTGATCTAAAGGAGATAGGAAACATTTCACATTGTGTACATTGTGTACTGTCTGGGGGATGGACACACTTGAAGTTCTGACTCGGGTGAGGTAAAGGCAATATATGTAACCTGAACATTTGTACCCCCATAATATGCTGAAATTAAAAAAGAAAGAAAGCTAAAGCAACATAGTTCTTTTCTAACCAAAGACTTTGGTTTTGTAACTAGGGACCTTGGAAAGCTCTGTGACCCAATGTCCCAGGGAATCTTTTATCTTTTTATTGGAGCCTGTAACTAATGTTCGAACTTTGTAGAACGGGGGAATAGCCAGCAGGATGGTACTTTAAATGGCATAGTGTCTTCTCTGCATTAGGCAGTTCATAATATCAACAGACTCATTATAGGTACTTTCACAGATACCACTTGTTTTAGTTGGTGATCTACAAATAACTCTTTGAAGATCCTCTCCTTATTTTTTTAAACCTAGGATTAAGGATAAAAAGTCATGCATATTTTGTTGTATAATGTATCCAGATGCAATTGCAGGAGTCTATGATCAAAGTTGGGGTTTTCAAATTCAACTTCCTTTTTGGATATACCTTTAACTCTAATTCATTTAGTCCAGTTTGTAATTTTTCTGTGTTAACAATATTATCACTAGTGTTACATCTACAGGAAATTATTTCTTAGGTTCCTATTATCAAAAGTAAAAGTAATCATTGTCAATGACAGTTAATCTTATTTGTAGCATATTACAAATTTTCTTACATTCTTTCACTTAGGTTATTGTAACACATTTTGGCTAAATACTTTGGCTGTATATACAAAGCCAAATGAGAATTTTGTCAGAGGACTGCCCATTAACATAAGAGAATTCTTTTATTTAAAAGATAGATTTTAACAAAATATTTAATTGGTGGTGGTGGTCATAGGAATATCATTTTCTATTATGTTGGTGTTATCTAAGCACACACACACAATAGTTTTTGCCAAAATGTTTGTCTATAATCACGTAGATTTTATTGAAATGTCTTACTAGTTTTTCATTGTCTTTGACATAGTAAGATTCAAGGCCAAACATAGCTCCATAAAATTAGATTTTATTATCTTCGTGTTTGTTAAGTCAAAATTCCTTTCATTAATATTGCTTAAAAACAATTAGGTTTTTGAGGTTTGAATTCCTTTCTTTAATAGAAATGTCTATGGAGTTTATATTTTTCCAAATAAAAGATATAGCAATGGTGATGATCCACATTTAAAAATATCCAAATTAATTAGAGATTTTGCTAAAAACTCCTAATAGCTTTAATGGTATTACCAATATTTTAGTTGAAAATCTGAAGTTTGCAGATAAAATATTTGTCACATGAAATACATGAGAAGGGTCCTAGTTTCCATATATATTGATATTGCTAAACTTTTAAGAGATGAAAAGCCTGGTTTTTATCTTTTATTTCCTCATTGGTTTGATTTCCTGGTTTCTCACCATCATCTTGTTTCAAATAAATACACTCAAAACAAATTTGGGTCAGTGTCAATCTTGATTTCTTAGATATGATTGCATGTACAGAGAATTGGTACACTCACATGCTAGAACTATGCCATTTAATTTTTTAATATTTAAAAAAGTATTTACTTAATCAAATTTTTATGCACATATTATGGGCTAGATACTGTCTAGGTGCTAGAGATACATAGATAAATAAAATAAGTATTCTGATTTTGAAGAAATCACAGTCTGGGATAGACATGTAAAATACTAGTTACAATGTCCAGCACACAGGCTGTAATAGAAAAATAAAATTATCTTTTTTTAGTCAAATAATTGAATATTGATAATTTTATATGAACCAGCCAAATACAAAATGATAAAAGAACACAGAAGAGGATGAGAAAAATTTGATTGTAGACATTGGCAAAAGTTTTATAGAGAAGATGTTACTTAGGCAATTATCTATGTGACATTTCCCCCGCACTGTTCTCAGCTAAGATCAGTCCATTCTTATTGAAATACCACTCTACTTTATTAACTGTAGCTTTATAATGTTTTACCGTGTTTACCTGCTAAGGAAAATTCTACAAGGAGAACTATGAAACACCAAGGAAATAAATTGCAGATGACACGCACAAATGAAAAAACATCCCATGCTCAAGGATTGGTAGAATCAACCAATCCTTGTTAAAATACCCATGCTGCCCAAAGTGATTTACAGATTCAACACAATCACCATCAAAATACCAATGTCATATTTCACAGATCTAGAAAAAATAATGCTATGCTTCATTTGGAACAAAAAAAAAAAAAAAAAAAAAAAAAAAAAAGGACCTGAATTGGCAAAGCAATTTTAAGCAAAAAATAAATCTGGAGGCATTAAATTACCAAACTTCAAATTATACTACAAGGCTTTAGTAACCAAAACAGCATGCTACTGGTATAAAAGTAGGGACATAGACAAATGGAGTAGAATAGAGAACCCAGAAATAAAGCCATCTACCTACAACCAACAGATCTTCAACAAAGTAGACAACAATATACATTGGGGAAAGGAAGCCCTATTCAAAAAATGGTGCTGGGAAAATTGGATAGCCACATGCAGATGATTCTAACAGGATCCACCTCTGTCACCACTCACAAAAATTAATTCAAGATGGATAAAAGACTTGAATGTAAGGCATCAAGCCATAAATATTTTAGAAGAAAATGTAGGAAAAATTCTTCTAGACATTAGCCTAGGCAAAGAATTTATGACTAAGACCCCAAAGGCAAATATAGCAACAACAAAAATAAGTAAATGGGACTTAAAAAGCTTCTGTACAGCAAAGGATAATCGACAGAGTAAATAGACAACCTACAGAATGGGAGAAAATATTTGCAAGCTATATATATGATAAAGGGTGGGGGAATGAGACTTGGCAGGGCTGGGTTGGGTGAGTCTGCACTCAGGCTCCACAAAAGCTGGTAAGGTAGGTGTTTTGGTGGGTGTCAAAGGTCTGCTCCCTGCCTTCTGGGGAAAGCCACCAGGGAGGGGCTGAGGTGGCCCCACCCAGCCAGAAATTCTGTTTGTGGAAGCAGGGGCCATCTGAGATCTACAGTCTGGCTCTCAGGAAGGGCTTTGTCTCTTCTCCCCCTTCTCTTTCTCTGCAGTCTCCCTCTGGTGTCTGCCAGAAGGCAGGAGCTCATACTAGCTGAGGTCTCCAGCAATGGCACTGAAGGCTGGGAGCTTCTCTGTCCAGGATCCCACTCTGGGTTGAGAGTGTGGCTTTCCTGTGGGGAGAGGGGGTTCCATGAGTGTTCTGTAGCTGGGACTCACACTGTGCTCTCCTCAGTTCTGTCCACATGGGCTCCCTTGCCTCCTGAGATTAGCTTACAAATCTCCCCTCCAGCCCCACAAGCAACATGATTGAGTCCTGGGGATACAGCATCTGGACTGTGGGCCTGTTCTTGGGTCCCCGAAGATCACTCCCTGACCATGCCAGGGAGAAATGTGCTGTTCCTGAGTTGCCTACGGAGTGCTCCCTCTGCTGCAGAGTGTTCCCTGCTCTGATGGAGCAGCTGGGCAAGCAGCACGGACGAAGGCTAGTGAGTAGGGAGTTCATAATTCCAGCACCCCTTAGTCCTCTGCAGGTCTTTAAGAGGAAATGTTTGCCCCAACAGAGGGAAGCAGCAGCTCCTGTCAGCCCTGGCTCAAGCATCTCTTTCGGCAGCCACAGGTTGGGAAGGGAAGAAAGGAAAAGAGTCTAAATGGAAGAAAGCTAGCACTCTGGTCATCTCTGTCCCTGTCTCCAGAAGGCAGCCCACCTGGAATGTCCAGGCTCTGGGGTCATGTAGATCCCCCAGGACCCACTGGCCCCCTGTGTCTCCCAGAGTCTGGGCGAGAGTTGGGAAATGTTAGTGTGGGAATGAGCAAGATGAAAACCGAGGTGTTGAAGTCCCTTGGGGAGGACAAAGGTGTACAGTGGGTGGAGAAGCAATATGGTGTCTGCCAACTTGGCTCAGGTCCGAATTACCCCAAGGGGGCTGGCAGGCTGGTGCTTTGTCCTCAAGAAGCTTCCAGTTCACTGGCAGCTGCAGGTATTGGGCTTGTGAGGGTAGAAAAGGCTCTCCAGCTGCTCAGGGGCCTGCTGACTGCCAGAGATATGAGGGAGGGAGAAACAAACCACTCCAATTGCCCTTTTTGCTGAACTTCAAGTCTCTCTGGGGTTGTCCTCTTTCAATATCTTGTTCTGTCTTGTTCTGCTTTGCAACTTCTTCCCATGGAAACTCTTGTAGTTTCTGGCACTTTTCCCTCAGAATTACACCCCATCTATGATTGTTTGTTTGTTCTTTTTCATCAAAATCTTTCCTTCTTTCTGAGATCATCTGGCATCTGGTGCCTCTGGTCAGCTATTTTCCCTGTCCAAATATTTTTCTCTTAAAACATAATTTTAATGCATGATAAAGCTCATGCTTTAAGGAAGCATTGACTCAAAGCCATCTGCAGAAAGCAATAGCAATTATCATGGTTCCAGGTGGGTCTAATACAGTACTCAGGAGCTGATTTTGAACAGAGGCTTGAATGAGCAATACGTTTCTAGATGGGCAAAAAGGGAGAGAAGCATTATTGAAATGCAAAATGGAATGTGAGGAAGTGTGAAGCAATGGCTCTAGAACACAACCAAGGAGAGCTATAGTACTTTCAATTAAGAAAGTATTCAAATTCTTCAGGGCTTTGTCCTGATACTGAGAACAAGCCAACAACGTTTTTGAATAAGAAAAAGACAGGATCCATTTTACATAGATTAAAGATAACTATGGTATGAGGTAAATGTTGGGCAGATGAGATTGCTGTGCAGAGAAAATATGAGGAGAAAACTTTAAGGAGATTACTGCAATACCGCATTAGGTAGAGATGATGAGATTTTAAACATAAAGATATTAGAGAAAGAGCATATTCAGACTATGTTTCTAAGGCAAAATTGTGATTTATTGGCTATGGAGGATGTAGAAGATTATGCTGATGTTTTCAGCCATTGGGTAAATGGTTTTGTCCTTAACAAAGCTATAAAAAGGGATGAATTGTCTGTGTTAGCAGACCCAAGAACTATAAGGGGGTAATTAGTTTGTAGGAAAAAACAAATCTTGATTTTGTGATCGAGTTTGATGTACCTGTGTTCACTCATACTGAGAAGTTCAATAGACAGTTGGAAATATATGCTTACAGTTCAGTAGATCTGGGCTGGAGATACAGAAACTATAACAATTGTGAGCAAATAAAGTGAAAAACAGACCAAAGATGGAATCCTTGGTAACACCAATATTGAAGAGGAAAATGGAGAATGAGGAGTAAGCTAAAGGTAGTAAGAATGAATGGGTTAAGAAATGGGAAGGAAATAGGAGAGAATGGAGTCATAGTAACTACAGAAGAGAGTTTAAAGAAGAAAGACATTTGGTATAATTCAACATTCATTCCCAGTAAAAAAATGTCTTAGCATCTTGGATGAAAAGACTAGAATGAAGCTTCTTTATTTAAAGAACTCTATAGCAAATCAACAGTAAACAAATTTCACACTCAAGGAAATACTTGAGTCATTTCCTTACGTTGAGAACCACAGAAGGATGCCTTGCATGCTGAGTTATCTGATAACAACTTGGCCTCCACCATGTTCTGAGGTCTACTTTGCATATTGCCAAGGAGAAGTCAGGAGCTATAAATCCAAGAATCCCCTTCTCCATATGGGTCTGGTTTAGAGTCTACAAATAAGAAGCAGTCAGATGAGATTTGGAGGGTGGGAAGGAAGAAGAGACTCTTTTTCCCCAGAGGAAATTACAGTCACAGGCATAGGAAAAGAGAAAATTTCAACAAATAAAATATGTTTTGGGATAAAAAGACAATATCATGAATACACGAAATCTTCAGAGCAGAATTTATGCAATAAAATTTATTGGGCATATTTGAGGGTGGAAAAAAAAGATAATTTGCTAAAGTGACACTAATGTGGAAAAATGTATTTGTAAGAGTAGCCAATAAAAAATTAGAACAAAAATGAAAAATACTTGCTGGATGAGTTGACAAAGAATACTTAGGGAAATACTTCTATCTATTGTTTTAAAATAGGGTAGTACCTGCCAAAAAAATGGAATATAGTAAAATGCCCTCCAAAACAGACTGAGATCTATTTAATAAATTATAATGTTAAAAGGATGGCGTTTCAAATTAGTGGAAAAGAAATAATTTATAAATAGTGCTGGGGAATTTGGACAGCCATATAAAATGAGGTGAAATCTCTCCCTCATACCATACATCAAAATAATTGAATATGAATTTAAGAGTTTAATATAAAACATAAGCAATAAAATGATAAAGACAATCCAACTAGAATTTTTTTTACAATACTGAAGTTAGATGGCCCTGTTAAACATAAAAACAAAGATAACAGCTATTGTTCACTGAGCAAGTTCTTTGTTCCATGTGTTGTGTCAAGTTCTCTATCTGTAAAAACTTATTTAATCCTCACAAGAAACCTAGAGAGTCATAGTGGATTAGATTCATTTTTCAGAAAAGGAAACCAAAGTATAGAAAAATTAAACTTGTCTACAGACATTCAGCCAGTGGTGAACCATGAGGAAAACTAATGAAGTCTACCCCAGAGTTGATACATTTACATAACTTTGAAACCATGACACTGAAAAGCACTATAAACAAAATGAAAAATTATATGACTACTGATAGATAATTTGCAATATATGTGGAAAGGGGATAGTATCTACGACAAATAAATAGCACTTTCATGTTAGTAGGAAATTAATGAACACACCATAGTAAAATGGGCAAAGACTATAAACTGGCAATTCTAAAAAGTAGAAAGTCATATGACCAATGATTACACAGAAACATGTTCAGTCTCCTATGGTGGAAGTTGTTTTGGTTGTCTTCATACCTCTCATTGAACTCCCTTAAAAGTCCCTACCCATATGGCCTTGAAGCAATGTTCAAACAATATATATCAACTGGACCCGTGATGGGTGGGCATCTAACTCAAGTCAAACCAACCAAAATCCCACGTCCACAAGTTGAGAGTCAGTCTTTCCACACATCTGGTCCTGTAACAGAAACTCAGAAAACTTAAGTGACCATGGGCTGCCATGCAGATTGGGAAGTAAAAAATCTAGTTAGCAAGGAAAAGAGAAGAATAAGCAGATTCACAGAAACTTTCAGAGTTGGCAGGCTGCAAAATACACTTTCAGGGTCACTGTGGCCTTTCCAGGCCCTGAGTTGGTTCCAGTCTTTCCTGAGCCTCTGCGGTGCTTGTGCCCTGGGTTCTAGGAGACATAGCTGTCACCTTTTAGGCTCCAGCAAGCTGGAGTGGTTTTCTATTATCTGCAATGAAAGGGTATTAAGTGGCACATTTTATTAGTAATAAAATAAATAAATAAAACTGAAGAAATTACTAAAATAAATTGAAATAAAACCATAAAAAATATTTTTGGAAATTAAAAAAAAAATGATAATATTGAATTTTTGGAAACTGATGGCATATAGGCTCTGCTCATGCCAATGTAAAACCAACAACATTTGTAGAAGAATACTTAGGAATGCTTACATACAGCTTTCAAAATAGACACACCAATAATTCTACAACTAAGATTTTTATCCTAAGTAAATAATCAGAGTTACACATAAGACTATTTTTAAAATTGAAAGAATAGAGAATAACTGAAATTTTTAAAAATAGATAATTATTTAAAGAAATTATGGCACACTGATACAATAGAGTTCTATGAACTCTGGGCACAGTAGTGTGTGCCTGTAGTTCCAGCTACTCAGGACGGTAGGCAGGAGGTTCGTTAGAACCCCGGAGTTCGAGGCTGTAGTGTGCTATGATTGCGCCTGTGAATAGCTACTGCACTACAGTCTGGGCAACACAGAGAGACCTTGTCTCTAAAAGAAATAAACAAACAAACAAAAAGAATTTTATGGAGTCTTTAAAATTTGTGTTTTTAAATAAGGACTGAAAATCCAATGACTGTATGAATCAGGCAGGAAATATATGTGAGTGGAATAATTTGAGTGTAAGCACATATGCATACAATATGTGAGTTGTAGAATGTTTAAGTGCTATCTAAAGGGGTAAGCAGCTATTCAGTTCTAGCCATTTTATCTCTTAAGGATGCAGACTGGTTGATCTTTTGATTTTTCAAAAGATAAAAATTTAATTTAATTATAAATTTGAAAACTCCTAAATCTTAATTATGAGTTCAATTTAGAAACTTGCAGCAAGCAAATACAAATGATATGCTAAATTCATCAGAGAGATTAATAGTTTGAAATTTATGTTTTAGAAAAATATTCAGGGCCGGGGACAGTGGCTCATGCCTGTAATCCTAGCACTTTGGGAGGCTGAGGTGGGAGGATTGCTTGAGCTCTGAAGTTTGAGACCAACCTGAGCGAGAGTGAGACCCCATCTCTGCTAAAAATAGAAAAAATAGGAAAAAAATTAGCCAGGTGTTGTGGCATGTACCTATGGTCCCAGCTACTCGGGAGGCTGAGGCAGGAGGATCATTTGAGCCCAGGAGTTTGAGGTTGCAGTGAGCTGTGATGGTGCTACTGCAGTCTACCTGGGATGACAGAGAGAGACTCTGTCTCAAAATAAAAAAAAAAATAATAATAATAATTCAGTTCTGTAGTTGTGTGCTCAGTATATTTATTAATACTAACAGTTCTTATGTTTGTTAAAGCTGGTTAAAAATAGCAGTTATCAAGAATGATTTTTCCAAGAGTTAGGCACAAGGCAAGCATATCTGTTCACTGCATTATTTTTCTACAGATTCTAGCCAAAACAGCATCCAAAAAACAAAGCAATAAATAAATAAATAAATAGCAATAAATTTTGGAAAGTAAAAGCATTAGTTTTTATTAATATATATGTTACAGCCCAACAATTCTACTTCTAAGAGTTATTCTTGAGGATATAATGTGTTAATTGCACAAAAACATCTATTCAAAGCAGTTAATCAAGATATATTAAACTAGAAAAATGGAAACAATCTAAATATTTAACAATAGTGTATAGGTCAAACAAATTTGATGCATTCCTACAATGAGATAGCCTATAGTCATTATAATATGATATAAATCTATGTGCATATAATTTAATAATAATTATAGCTAACATATTAATACTTTAAGCTGAAAAGTAGTTTAGAAAAATACTGTAATATAACCCCATTTCTATTTAAAAAGCTTTGTGTGTGTGTGTGTGTGTGTGTGTAAATAAATATGTGAAATATACATCAAGCTTTTAAATTGCCTACCTCTAGTGGTGGGATTTAAATTTTCTTCTTTATTTTTCTGATTTATTTTTAACAATGAGCATGAATTCCCTATTTGGTCAAACAATAACACTGCACATTTTATATTTAAATTGCAAATTTTGTTACATCAGTAATAACAAATATAACAAGATAGATTTATTCGTATTAAAGAATCAGTCTCCCACCTCTTTATTAAGGCATAATAAATCAAATCGCTAGGCAATTTTTTAAAGGTAGCAGTGCTCAAGAGTGTCAAATAACCCAGAGAAGTCAAGAAAGATGAGTACTGAGGAGAGTTTGTGGGATTTGGTAATATGAAGGTTATTCATTGTGACCCTACAACTCCATATTAAGAAGAGGGAAAGTTTGTTTTGTTCCTAACATCAAAGAGAGGTCATTTTGCCCTGTCTAAAGCAATTTGTTCAGTTTTAATACTGCTTGATAATGTGAAGAAAGGGCGGTGGGAATGTTTTTTGTCCCTCAGCCTGCATTAAGTACAATAAGCATTTAACCAAACTTTGAAAGAACTTATTTTGCCAAGTTGTGTTATAGGAGATAGCGATCATCATCCATAAATGCATGATACTTAACAACGAAAAAGCATGTTAAGATTAAATATCTTAAAATGTTCATTAATACATTCTTTCATTCATTTATTCATTCAACAAACATTAAATGCCTACAATATGCCTGGCATCATTCTAGGTGTTCTGGGGTTACATCTGAGAACAAAACAGACAGCATGTATTCCTGGGGCTTATATTCTAGTTAGGGAAGAGACAACAAACAAAAAAGCAAAATGTATAATTGGGCTGATGGGGATAAGTGCTATAAAAAAAATCATGAAAGAGGGGGTGTTCAGGAGTATGGTGAAGTTGAAACATTAAATGAGGCCACCATGGTATGTCACACTGAAAAAGGATGGGAATGAATTATTCTGAATCTGTGGGAAAAGCCCTTCTGGGGAACAGCAATGGCAAGTGGTGAGCCTGGCATGCTAGAGAAATGAGCGAGCAGTGGTGGCTATAGAAGAGGAGGTAGAGGGGGGAGAAGTTAGAGAAGAAAGTGTGGAACATGCCATGTAGGGCCTTGTAGACCTTTGTGAAGATTCTATTGTTCCTCTTGGTGTGATGGGAAGCCATTAGAGGTGTGAAGGAGAAGAGAGGTGGGCACCTTTGACCCAGGTTTAACCAGGCTCACTGTGGCTGCTGTGCTGAGAATAGATTCCATGGGAGTGAGCAGGTAATTTTTCAGTTGCCCCTGCAGATCCATTCTCTGCCTTTCTCTGCCCTCTCTGACCCCTGTGGTGGCATCTTTGCCCATGGCTTCCAAATGGATGTGTGCAATAGGAGATAGTTGTAGGAGATCTGAGGGAGATGAGAGGAAGGTTTGGGTATTCATCTCCTCTGCTGCCCTTCCTGCCAACTCATGGTTCTGGTAGTGTCTCTACTTTTAGCCATACCTCATACCATTTACCATTTTAAAAAATTAATATAAATTTCCAAAGACTTAACAATGTTTAAAATTTGCTTACATTTAGATCCAGTTCCTATTGGTATCATTTAATCAGATGTTTAAATGTACCATTAAAAAGCTGTCCCTCGTTCATTTTTTTCTTCTACATGCCAATGGCCACGTGACAGGTCCTCTTTTCGCTGGGGTTTCTTTGGGTGGATAGCCTTCTGCTCACTACATCTCCGAAGGTGGCAGAGGAAAGCCAGTACTCTGCCCTTGCCATTTGGGGAGGTCTGCACAGCAGTACACCGTGGCACTTTGCCCATGTTTTTACCCATAAGAAAAATATACGCAAATAATAAGAACCGGCTGCTTCTTTCCTACACTGCCCCAGCGCAGTATTTAGCCTATAACTCCTGCTCATGGACCTTATGTTCCATAATAAAATTTGGGAAAATTCTCTGCTGTTGGAGCCAATTGAGTATGTTCATTTCCCTTTTTACTACGGGGGGGAAACATAGTATTTTCCCTGTTTGGACAAGTTTCTCTGTGGCTTAAATTTGCCCGTGGCCTTTAAACAAGACCAGTTCCACAGTTAACCTTTCTTTTCCCCATCTGGGCTCAGTTATCATTCAGGTTCTTTTTTTTTTTTTTTTTTTCAAATTGGTTTTCTCATTTTTGGTCTGTGGCTGACTTCCCTCTGGGAGGTTGGCAATACCGCCCAGTAACTGGAATGAGTGCCTGATTAAAGATTGCAGCTAATGACATTTGGGATGGACACAATGTCGTTATGCTTTCATGTCTCTTTTTTTTTTTCTTCTAATAGTTTCTTATTAGTTAAAACCTTAAGTAATGCATGTGAGTTTCTTGGAAACATTAAAACATTTCTTTTTATCTGCTATAATTTAATGCCAGATTGTGTGTAGGCTAGTGACCCAGAAAAGCCATTTACTGATATATGGTGTGTAATTTAGCCAAACTGGTTTGATTACATTACTGGGTATGATTTAGGCCCATGGAAGAGTCAACCAGCAATTTCATTGAAGCCACACTCTGCTTTGTCATTCAAAGACCAGAACAGAAGCTTTAATTAGCCTGGTCGATTAAGCAAAAATCCAATTTTAGTCAGTTACCTGGAGGACTATATCACAGGAGTCAATGTGAACTTGGACATTATTTTTTGAAGAAAATAATAATCAAAGAAATATCTATGTTTCCTTTCCTAGTTTTTCAATTGATTCTGTAATGACACAGCATTCATTGTTTGATCAAATTATGATGCTGACTGCAACTGAATGGTTTTTGGGTTCAGAATGAATCTGAATTCATTTGACTCATGTTCTATTCATTTCTAGCTAGAAGACACCCACCTGGAAAAAGGGATTGTGCTTTTTACCTTTGGTCTTTGGGGCCATTGGGCAAATATTGGAATGCAGCTTTCAGAGATTAAAAAGAATAAAAAAATAAACTAGAGTTCATTTTAGTGAATCTTTGAGAGAACAATCTTTCTGCTAGTAGTTATTTACCAAAGAGTTAAAATGATAGTCTACATTATGAAATGTCTCTTATTGATATAAAATATTTGAGGAATGATATTCATTTTATAATTGGAAGATATGAATTAGAGAGGCTTTTAAACAATTATTCTCCTGTATACTGTCTCCTTATTCTTCTCTTACTGGTTTGGCTTTTATCTCTTTGGGCTCTTTAGGAATAACCTCTGCCAGCTTGATATTAAAAATTATTTTTGGATTTACTTGTTTATATCTTTATTGGAAACATTGCTGAAGTGTGATCTTTTGTGAACTATTTATTAAGAAAATAACCAGATTGCTTTGCATATGATGGGGAATGGGAGAAATTGGATCAACTGTTAATTTTTTTACTCAGTGCTTTACTCTGAAGACTTAACTCTAAAATCTTTATTTTTGATAAAAGAAGGATCTTTTCTACTTTCAGGGACTTTTTGAGCTGCATTACTAGGGCCTTTTTGTTTGGTTTGGTCTGGCTTTTGATTGGGAGAGAGAATAGGGAGTAAGGAAAAATAATAATCTTTGTGTTAACTTTTTCCTGATAATTTCTATACTTTTGTAGACAAACTCTGGATTACTCTAAAAGATAAATATCTGATTTTTTTCTCTCACATAAAGAAAGGAAATATCAGCTGTGTTAGCAAGATATATTCCATAAACCTTTGTGGAAATATGCATATTATATGTTTATTATCTTTAATACCATGGTATTAAATTAATGAGATGTATTGGATGTCATATAAATAGCCCTGGACTTGGAATCAGAAGTCCTATGTTGTGGCCTCAGTTTTGCTACTTTTTAGTCCCATAATTTAGATTAATCATATTGCCTCTTGTAAAATGACAGCAGAAAAGATGAGTTATTTTCCCAAAGAGATTGCTGAAATCAACCCTAGTTTGTTCTAAGGTTGAACTTGATTGAACCCAGTACCTCCAACCTTACTTAATCATTGAAATCACACCAAACAATATCCTATAGCATGAGAGATCTGTACAAAGATGTTTAAGAAATGCTGCAATAGTCAGAATGGTTTAACATTTAGGATTCCATGGTTTCATATAGTAGCTAAAGTCAGAAAAGATTTCATATTGTTTTAGTTTAAGGACCTTTAACAAACTTTCAAAATGGATGTACGAAAAAAAAGATTTCAGAAATGAGCCTTTGGCTAGCAAAGATGGGAACACTCAGTATCCTTCTATTTATTTAGCTCCGTTTCCTGAATATGGAAGATGTTAAATAATGTTTTGTCTAATTATGGAAAGACTTTCAAATCACCACTTTAAGCTTAATATTATCTAATTTGACCAATAACTATCTACCTTATGGAAGAAGAGAACAAAAGAGCAATAATTTATCTTAGAATTTTTCTTGAATATTAAGAGTTTCTATGTATTCACCTAAATTGTGAACTACCAAAATTTTTCAGGAATCCTAGAGTTTCCTTTCTTAACATTTGTTTACTCTGGGAATATAGATATTATAGGATAACCTTTCTTTTTAAGCCATGTTAGAGTAATCAGGAGAAGTGAGCCATCATAAAAACTCTTTTCTTTTTTTCTTTTTAATTTTTAATTATTATGGGTACATAATAGCTGTGTATCTTTATAGGGTACATGTGATGTTTTGATACAGGCATACAATGTGAATTAATCAAATCAGGGTAATTTGGGTACGCATCACCTCAGGCATTTATCATTTATCATTTCTTTGTGTTAGGAATATTCCAGTTCTACTCTTTTAGTTATTTTAAAGTAAGAAACTCTTTTCTAAAAGTAGAAGATGTGACTGGTCTCATAAAGGTGAGTGGGAGGAAGGAGCTAAGTAGCGCTGACCATAATTCAGTTAGGTTTGTAATCAAGACTAAATGAAGATCAAAAAGAAGGAAATGGGGATTTAATCTTCACACAAAGAAAATGTTGAAAAACAAGGGACAACTGGATGAAATTGAATAGGTTACAGAGAGGGGGTAAGGAAATGGCAGGAGTGGAGACAGATGGAAAAGGGGGGAATTCTAAGAAATAAATTACTGGCTCTGTCTTTGAGGTATGTACTTGCTCTCTAGTTTTAAGTGAAACTTTGGAAAAAGTTAAGTAGTCCTGAGTTCAGTTGTACTCAAGAAGTTTAGTAAGAGAATAAAACAGTTTTTTATAAAACCAAATAGCTAAGAACTTGTGAATGCTACTTTCCCCTCTACTTTTCTTCCTTCTCCTACAGCCCCATCCTCAAATATTGAACAAGTCTAAATTCAGTTTGGAATATCTGCATCTCATTTGCTCAACATGAACAACTGGATGCCTTATTAGTTAACTGTGATTTGCTGAGTATAATTTTAGTGCTGTTAAGTTAATTTCATAGACAAATTAGTTATATAAATATGACAATGGTTCATATTTATTTTTTAATTTTTCTCCAAGCTCATTTCTTTGCAGTTGTACTGAGAACTTTGCTGCTTACCAGCTGGTAGTATGCAGGTCCTAAAGGTTGTCCACACTTCTGTGTCCTGTGGCCTACTCCACAGACAGTTCACAAGAAGGCTGCTTCTATCTATACTCTAAGAGTCTCTAGAGTCTCAATAGAGTCTCTACCCTCTAGTCTCTAGTCGGCTAAGATGGAGTTTTATGTGACACAAACTAATTACAGAAGTGACATCCATGCCATAGATGGATCTTAATCAAGGACGTGACATCCCTTCATTTTTGTCATATTTCATTGGTTGGAAATAAGTCATAGGTTCTCCCTGCCCTTCAGGTAAGGGGATTACATACAGGCATGTCACATTGAGGGGGCCACTGAAGGGTGTATCTACTATGGGAGGCATTTAGAGCAATTAGCAACACATGATCATTTAGAGAGTACACAGGGGGCTGGGCCCAGAGAGTTGCTGGTAGACACACATACGACCTTTGAAGCTCTAGAATAGAAGCAAATAAATCAGAAAATATGGTCCTCCAAAATATATATATATATATATATATATATATGACTTTCTTTTTCCAGAATGGGTTCCTGGCACATAGGAAGCACTATAGCACTATATACATGCTAGCAATTATATTAATGAAATGAATAAGATTAACAGGGTAAGAGCCTACATACCTAAGTTGCTTATTGCCTTCTGGCAGAAAAAGATATATGAAAAGATACTATAATACCGTGTGCCACATAAAGTATGCATAAGTGTGGATATACTAGATTCTACTGCTATAGAAAATAACTCCCAGATCATAGTGGCTTATAATTTATTTCTTATTGAAGCTACATGTCCACTGAGGGTTAGATAGGGTCTCTGTCCAAAGTAGTCATTCAGGGATTCACATTAAGTGTCTTCCTTGACAGATACTTTCACAATCATTGAGGCAGAGGAAGACAATGTGACGAATCACATACAGGCTCTTAAAACCTCTGGAAATAACATGTCACTTTTGCTCATTTATATAGCCACGACAAGTCAAATGACCACTCTAACTTCAAACAGGAAGTGCATATTTATAATGTGATCCTTTGGAAGATCAGAAATATTTGGTGGGCTAAACTAACATCTACCAAAGTCTCCCCACTAGTCCCTCATACTGGGAAAGCCTCCTTCCTACATACATAACACTCTCCCTCCCCAAAGAAAATAACCTAAAGGTCCTACCTACTAACCGCATCTAGCTCAAGTCTCAGGCTCTCTGAGTGGTGCGTGATTGGGATGTAGCTCCTGTTTTTCCAGATACCTTAACACTAAACAGATCACTTATGTGCTTCTGTTATACACTCAATGTGTATAATGGTGCCCAGGAACAGGATAACCACAATTAGCTCACATTACTATTCAGAAGTGGGCAGAATTGGAGACACATAGCACATGGACAAATCAGGTAGCAAATGTGAAATCCTGCTGGACACTCATTGGGTGGGCTTCCTACCCTGAAGATACAAAATGTGTCTTAATCAGGCCCAGATTCTGGCCCTTAAAAGGGGTTTCCTATTACATTGTTCTCTGTGGTTCTTAGTTGTGCCCTCTGAAAGTTTCTTTCTTTTCTTTTATCTTCTTTGGCCACATCTAAAGTGGGCATTAGAAAACATGCCCTCCTTAGGGGCCGAACAGCTTTCTTAGCTCATTCTTGCCTGTAGAGCACTAAGAAACCATGGATGCTTTAAGTCACATTCTCTCAGGATGATGTTTCTTTGGCAGTACAACTCTCAAAAACTTAGTGGTTTCCTACCTATTTGCTTCTCCTTAGCTCTGTGTATCAATTGCCACACTTAAAATTCCTTTGTAGATAGAATTCTCACATTGCTAGGCCAGGCGCAGTGGCTCACGCCTGTAATCCTAGCACTCTGGGTGGGAGGATTGCTTGAGCTCAGGAGTTCGAGACCAGCCTGAGCAAGAGCGAGACCCCATCTCTACTAAAAATAGAAAGAAATTAGCTAGACATCTAAAAATATATAGAAAAAATTAGCCGGGCATGGCGGCGCATGCCTGTAGTCCCAGCTACTCGCGAGACTGAGGCAGGAGGATTGCTTGAGCCCAGGAGTTTGAGGTTGCTGTGAGCTAGGCTGATGCCATGGCACTCTAGCCCAGACAAGAGAGTGAGACTCTGTCTCAAACAAACAAACAAAAAAAGAATTCTCACATTGCTATATTTCTTTGCTTCTCTCACTCACAAGCCTCTTTCTCCCTAGACCTAAATGCAAGTTCTTTGAGCCTAGCCAAGTTTAGTAGGATGGTCACACAGTAAGTTATTTTTTTCCTAGTTTAAAAGACCCTTACTCTAAGAAAACTTAGTCCATCCAAAGATTTGAACAGTGGGTGGTACAGATATTTTCTTGATTTAAACCTTGCCAAATAGGACTTAAATGTTGTCTCAGTTTAGCTTTATATTTTACAGGTTGGTGTTGTAAGACAGTTGTCCCTGAATTTCTGTACTGTCTCTATTTCCATTTAATCTTACTCACCATTAGGCAGGGGAGGGTCACAGGCAGACTCCTCATCACCTGGAACAATTTCTCTCCGTTTTTCTCCTTATTTAGCAGTGACAACACTTCTTTTTCCAAATATAAGAGTCAAATGTTTAAAATTTCTTAAGGATGAAAATAAAGTAAGCTGATCTATCTTTTTAGGAGCGGAGGGGGACATACTCAATTCCCAGGAAGAAAGAAGGCTCCATTAGGCAGTTTAAAAATCACTGATCTGGAAGACCAAGCCCAAGTGCCTACTAGAGCACACAAAGCTCTCAAGGATATGCTCACCTATTCTACCCCTTCTGGCCTCATATGTCATCATCCCTGCCCCCAAATTTATAAGCTGATAACGGAAACTGCTTTTAGGAACTCACATCATGATTTCCCTCACAATGCTTGTTCGGTGTACGTGTCTGGAATTCTTTCCCCAGTTGCTCTTTAACTCAATCTCAGATTAAGAACCTCCTTTAACACTTCCTTGCCTCCCTGAGGTTGGGCGAAGGTCCATTTTCTATATTCCTTTAGTCTTCTGTGCATGTCACCCTCACAGTTTCTCTCACAAGGTTGTCAATAATATGACCAGAAGAACTGTTTATTATTTTGATATAGATATAAAATAAGTATATTTAAAATGATTGGAGATATAAAAGAATTAACCAAAACTATAAACAAAGAACAAGACACTATAAAAATGAAATTAAGAAATTAAAAAATAAGGTAAGTCCCAACACACATTGACTATACAAAACAATTAATGATAATAAAATTTACCAGTTTTGTGGCATAAAAAAACTAAAATGGTGGACAGAAGTAATGCGTCACATGGGAAGAAGTGATTGACAGCAGATCTCTGAATCTGTTAAGAGAAGAATAGCAATGTTGACAAACTTCGACCTTTATAAGTCAGTATGCGTGATAAAATGTTAAGGGAAACAATTAAAAAAATGGGGAATGTTTGATTTCCAAACTAGCAAAGCTATAAAAATTAATAAGAAACTCAATTTAATGGAAGGAAGAAAAGAATAAATAAAGATAAACAAAAAAGATAGAAAGAAAAAGAAAATAAAATACTGGTGGAGAGTCCAAGTATATCGTTAATTTCAATAAATATAAAATTACTAAATTTCATCAGTTAAGTTTTTAGATTGAATTTTTTCCTCTTCTCAGTTTTATTATTTATTTTTTATTTCAGAATATTATGGGGGTACAAATGTGTTGGTTACATGAATTGCTTTTGTACAGATTGAGTCAAAGTTTTAAGTGTGTCTATCACCCAGATAGTGTGCATTGTACCCGTTAGGTGTGAATTCACCCATCCCCTCCTCCCCTCTCCCACCTGCTTGGTTTCCATTGAATTTCACTATCATATGTGCATATGAGTGCTGATTTATTAGTTCCAATTTAGTAGTGAGTTCCTGTAGTTTTTGTTTTTCCATTCTTGTAATACTTCACTTAATAGGATAATTTTCAGTTCCATCTAGGTTGTTACAAAAAGCATTTGTTCACCATTTTTTTTTTTTTCAGGAAGGAGGGAAGGTTTTTTTTCTCTCCTTCCTGAATAATTAAATCCAAAAGCCACAAGCTAAGTTCAAGAAAGGGAGGCATATGCAGTGTGCATGTCTGTGTGTATGTGTGTTGGGGTAGTATCAGAGCCAGTAGGGCATCTGCAAAGAGGGACAGGGCAGATATCCTGGTGTGGGATGTCAGAGCCTGAGACGGGGAGACCAGTGCCTGCCTCAGGTGGCAGAACAGCAGCAGCCTGGCATGGAGTGGTGGAACCTGCTGGGTCAGGCTGGTGACTGCATAGTGGAAGCAATGATGGTGGCTTGGCATGGTAGTCACAGTCTGAGCAAGATAAAGAGTGTTGAGTGCCTGTGTAGGGGGATGTGTCTGTGTAGCAGCAGTAATTGGAGATTGGTTATACATAAGAGGACCATAAAGTCAGTCCTGGTAAAAATCATATCAAGGATAATGGGTGTTATAGACTAAATATTTGTGTCTCCTCAAATTCACATATTGAGTCCTAACACCCAATGTGATGGTATTTAAAATTTAAAGATGGGGTCTCTGGAAGGTAATAAGGATTGGATGAGGTTGTGAGGGTGGGGTCCTCAGGATGGGATTAATGCCCTTATAAGAAGAGACACCAGAGCAGTGTGTTCTCTCTCTCTCTCTCTCTCTCCAATTCTATCTGCAAGCCAGGAAGAGAGCCCCTACCAGGAACCGAATTGGCTGGCACCTTGGTCTTAGACTTCCCAGCTTCTACAATTATGAAAAAACAAATTTCTGTTGTTTAAGAAACCTAGCACATGGAATTTTGTTATGCCAGCCCAAGAAAACTATACAATGGAAATTATATTTCTTTTTTTTTATTTGTTTTGATGCTTTATTTCCATTTCCTTCTGAAGATAAAAAATATGGAACGTTTCACGTATTTGCGTGTCATCCTTGAGCAGGGGCCCTGCTAATCTTCTCTGTATTGTTCCAATTTTGGTATATGTGCTGTCAAAGCGAGCACAAAATTATATTTCTTACTATGGGAGCAGGGAGCTACAGATATGGAAATGGAAAAAAATCTAAAATTAATCCTATGATGTTGAATTGGAATTGGACACATTAGTATGAACTCATGTTTTTTAATATATTCATAGATAGATGAATAAAAAATACATGTAGATGTAAATATGTATGTATGTTTTTATATAATTCCCTGGTTATATCTACTGAGAGGCCTGAGTAATTCCAATACCAGTGTGCATACCTAGAACACTGACCTTTGTTTCTAAATATAATTCTCAGCAATAAGGAACTAGGGCTCTTCAGGAGAAATGTCTGGTTTCAAGGTTGGGGCAGGCAAAGTACAAGATGAACATGGAAAATCTTATTGTGACAGAGAGTGAGGAAGTACACAGAAAATGATGTAGAGAAAAGTAGCTTGAAGAGGTTCCCATTAGCTGAATAGAGGGATGATTTGAGCATCAAAATAATGACAGTAATGAATTATAACCCACTGCATAAAGTAGAAAGTTATTTTTCCATATGGAGATAAATAAACAAATGCATAAATAAATGGAAAGAAGAGAAAGCTTTTTGCTGTAATAGGAAGCCAACTAATTAATGTAGATGGAATGATGGAACGAGGAATCCTCATTTGGCAACGATCTTACTCACAATTCAGTCATAAAACATTAATGGATACTAACACTAGAGAGAGAAAATTTGATGAGAAATGGAATATTTACTTAGTCTCGAAGATTTGTTAATTGCAAAGGGACAAATAACTTTAGAATGAAGAAACCTAGAAGACACCACCTTTATCCAGTGATGAAAGTTAACACCACTGGTAATAGGAAAAATTGAAATTGTGTACCATCTGGTAGAATAAAATAAGGACACAGCATCACTTCCATCACTTCTGTGATATTCTTGCAAAAAATGTATAACCTTAATTTAATCATGAGGGAATATCATAAAAATCAAAATTTAGTGACATTCTACAAAATGGTCTTAATTTTCAAAGTGTCAAGGTCATGAATGTCCAGGAGAGTCTGAGGAACTATTTCAGACTGAGGGAGACATTGCTTAATGCAACATGTAGCTGTGGAATGGTTAATTTTGCTATAAAAATATTATTGGGAAAACTACTGAAATTTTAATGATGTCTGTGGATTTTATCATAGCCATGTATCAATACTGCTAAATTCCAGATTTTAATGGTTGCATTGTGTTTCTGTAGGTGAATGTTCTTGTTTGTATGAATTACACATAAAGTATTCTGGGATGGTGGGGTGTGATGTCTCTAATTTACTCTCAAATCATTCAGAAAAAAATTCTTTGAGTATTGTTCTAAATTTTCTGTTAAAATTTAAAAATATTTCAAAATAAAAATGTATAAACCCCAGCCATATGCTATTTACAGGAGATATACTTAAAACATAATAAAATACTGTGTAGTGGGATAAAGAAATATCAAGGGGAAAATGCTAATCAAAAGAAATCTACTGTAGCAATGTTTCTATCATATGAAATAGACTTCATGGGGAAAAAAATCTTATTAGCGATTAGGCAGACCACAATATAATAGTAAAAGACAGCATTCACAAGAAATATATAACTTTGAAGGTTTCTATGCCTAAAAACATTAACTATTAATATTAAGTACAAGTTAATATAATAGTATTATAATAAGTTTACAGATCCCTAGTTGTAGTAGCATTTTTAACACATAATTCTCAGTATTTGATAGGTTTAAAAAAATTAGTAAGGATACAGAATATCTGAACTATACAATTAACTAACTTTAAATAATGTATATTTATAGAAGCCTGCATCTTCATATTAGAGAATTTACATTTTCAAACATATGGAAAATTTACAAAATTTGACCTGTCATAGGCTGCAAAACAGGCTCAGTAAACACAAATAGTGAGTGTTATACAAACCATGCTTTCTACCAATCTGCTATAAAATGGAATCAATAACCAAGTCAACCATAGATACATACACACAGACACACATACACACACACACACACACACAAAACACAGTTGTAAACAGTTCATTTTTCAACAATAAATCATAGTGGATATTTAGAAGGGAATAACAGTACCAAAATGTGTAGGATGAAAATAAAGGAGTGCTTACAGAGTAATTTATACCCTCTAAAGGCATATGTTAAAAAGCAAAAAATTTTATAAATTTTAAGACTAAAAAATTCTAAAATCTAGTATTAATAGCTATTCTTAAGCTCAAGAACTGAGGGAAAAAATCTAACAGAGTAATAAAGCAGAATAAAAATTGTAGAGATATTTGAGTGAAATAAAACACCCAAATGTTAGAGAGAATAAAGAAAATCAACTGAGATATAGTCTTTTAAATATATTGATAAAATATATTTGCTATAGCAAGAATGATGACAAGAAAAAACACCTAAATAAGCATTGTCCGGATTGAAAAAGGGAAAACTCCATAGATGCACAGAGACTGAATAAATTACAAGTGAATTTTGTGAAAACTTTAGTGATAATTTTGCTAAAATGGACAATTTCCTAGACAAATATAATTTACCTATAAATCCATTGAAGTAATCAAGTAAGTAGTTTTAAAATCTGCCATCAAAAAGTATCACACTCAAGGAGTTTTAGAGACATATATAGGTTAGATAATTTCTACCTTCTGTACATGTTCCTGACACTAGACAAGCAGGGGAGGCTCCCTAGTTCTTTTTATGTGCCTATATGGGAAGCTTTCTCTAAAGCCATCCCATACCCCATTTCTTCTCTCTCCCCCAATCCCATCTCTCCTTTAATTTCTAATCTGTCTCATATGACCATGAATTTCCATATTAATATGACCTGGCAATTTGCAATTTTTAGTTCAAATCAGCAATATTTATTGAGTAGTCCACTATATTTCAGGCCCTGTAATAGTCTTTGGAGTAAAAGAGACATCTGCAAAACAGATTGGCTACAATCTAGATGCAGTTAAAACCTCAATCTTGAATGGAAACACAATTGGCAATTTACAACCCTGAAATCATCAACTGATGTATATTTTTCCCCTTCTTGCCTTTTCCCAAATGTTTTGGACTATTTTGTAGATATGGTTTTAAACATAAAACAAATGACACTACCTTTTTGGTAGTAAGTGGTGCTTGATATTTTCTATTCTACTTTGCCATATTCTGTATAATTCTATTTGATTTCATTTTTAAAAGCTGCATTTATTTCATGAATCTAGTTTGAGAACTGGTGTTTAAATATATATCTCACATCTATATCTTTTTTGAAGACAACTCAAATGAAAACAACTTATTAAAGCTAATGAGAAAAGGCCAGCAAAAGTCAAATTTTTTCTGTTGGACTCTAGAACAACAAGTACTAAAAATTTATGTTCTGCAGTTGAGGAATTCTGATTGTGTTGCATCCAGACTTTCAAATTTGTAGCAGAAAGAGTTGGTTAAAAAAAAAAAAAAGCCACCAGACTTTCCAGTTTCCTTCCAATGACCTTTGAAAGGAGGAAGGACTGAAGGGGATTCTTAAGGATGAGCTCACAAGTAAGATGGGAGGAGATTCTACCCTTTTACATTTTAGAGTATTAAATCCAGCTGAATTTTTTGGACTATCATCTCTGTGTTTTTCAAAAGGGAAATTACCAATAAAAATTACAATTAGGCAATTAAAACCTGGGATACTTCCACATTTTACTCATTCAACTTAACCTTTAGGATGTACAAGTGATGAAAATCATAAAATTTCATAATAACACAAAATATTAACTTTTATAAAGTGGGAGGGTTTCATTTGTTGGGATATAATCGATTTTCTTCATTTGCATGTTGAAGAGAAATTTAAATATATATTGAACCAGAAAGCAAGGTAATCTATTTTTTAAAAACCTTGATGAATCACAATGTAAATATATATTTACATTTATATATATAAAACAGTTGAATTATAAAACAATTGAAGTGGAAGCTACTTAGTCTAGTTACACACAAAAAAACTCTTTATAAAAGAATGTATTAGTGTATTAGTCAACCTCTCCAGAAACAGAACCAATAGAATGTAAGAGGAAATGTATTACAGGAATTGGCTCATGAGGTCATGGAGGGCGTGTCCTGTGATCTGCCATCTATAAGATGGAGAACGTGGAAACTTGGTGGTGTAATTCAGTCCAAATTCAAAGGCCTGATAACTGGTGAAGTGGGGGACAATGGTGTTAGTCTGAGTGTAAAAGCCAAAGGACCAGTGTCTTGAGGCAAGAAAAAAGGGACGTCCTAGCTCAAAGAAAGAGAGTTAAGTCACCTTTTCTCACCTTTTTGTTCTTCTTAGTCCCTCAATGGATTGGATGATGCCTGCCTTCATTGGTTAGTGCAATCTTCTTTACTAAGTCTACTAATTCAAATGCTAATCTCTTTCAGGAACACGCTTCACAGACACACCCGAAATGTGTCACCAGCTATCTGGGTATCCCTTAGGTCAGTCAAGTTGACATATAAAATTAATCATCACTAACTAACAAATGAAGTAATTTAAAAGAAGATTTGCTTTGGGTACTTTTGAAAGATAATGTACAATTATTATGTTCCTTGTATATGCTAAGCACCGTACTTATTTTATACATATTTAAATCTATCCTTGCAAAAATCATAGGTGATAGATGATAATACATGGGAAAGCTGAGGCTCTGATAATTAAGTAGTTAGCAGTAAATCCATGATGAAAACAAACTCTGGCTTGTGTCTCTTTATAAAACCTGAGCCCGTAACTTCAAAATACATGCAGTTTTCAGAAACCTAAATATTACTATGGCAGAAAACTCCCAAATATTACTATCACAGACATTTTCCCCATGTTGTAGACCTTCTGCAGATGCACAGACAGATCTGACTCAATGTGTCCCAAAATGAACACCTTATCTTCTCATTCCCTCTCACCTCTGCTCACCCCTGCCTTCCCCCAAAGCCCCCATAGTCTGACCATTTGACAATCTCCCTTTTCCTGTTTTTGGTGAATAGCTCCCTCAGTTACCTAAACCAGCAATCTAGGACACCTCCTTAGCCCCTTTAGCTTCATAACTGCCTCCATTCCACTCATACCCAATTGTCCACTAAATCTTACTCCTTGAGAACTCTTGAATCATTACTCTTTTCTTAAGATGAGCTGTCATGCTGGTCAAGCCAGTTTGTTCTCACCAGTTTGTTCTTGGCTATTGCCATGGTCTTCTCACTTATTTCTGACTACAATTTTCCTCTGCTCTTATCTATTCTCTATACAGCAGCTACAGTGGTCTTCATAAAATGCAAACCTCATCACATCTTTCTTGCTTAAAATCTTGCCATGGCTCTTCATTTTCAGCATAAAATCTATGATCCTTATAGCCTGACATGCAAAGCCACTCATCTGTAATGTCATCTCTCTCCAGTTCCTTAACTCTCAACTCTCCCTTTACCTAGCTTTCTAAATTACTACCAATTTCCTGAGCATCTACAACTTCACCTCCAAACCTTTGTATCTGCTTCTAATATAGCCTAAATTGCTATCCTCTAACCTTCTGTTTTAGGAATTCCTTACAAGTTTTTTTCATAAGGTCCTGGGCATGTATATTTCCAATAGCAGTTCTCATACTACATAATAATAATCTATCTTCCTACCTGCATTAGACAATGAGCTCCTTCAGGAAAGATCATATGTCTTATTCATCTTTGCATCTTCAGAGCTCAGCATAATATATGGCACACAAGAAAGGCCAACCAATATGATGTATGAAACACTATAACACAGACTATATTTCATGACCAAGTTTCTTCAGTACGTTAAATAGTGATGAATGGCTTGAAAATTAAACTAACCTCCAAAATGTATGTGATTTACTTATATGACTCTAGGAATTACTAATATTAAACATTTATCTTGTGTTTAGAAATAAGTGGGAACAGAATAAAGACCAAAGAAAAATGAATACATTGGGCATTCACTTTCATATCACAAAAGTATGGAATATTTACAGAATAAATATGACAAGACTCCCACCTAGGAAGGTATAAAGTTGTAGAAAGAAGATAAAAGCAATACTTCAGAGGACATGAATTAAACTGTCTTGGCTGCAGGTGTAATTGGGTGTAGATCTCTCATCAGTAACATGGGAATGAAAAAGCTGCCTCATCTAGCTGTAAAAGCTTGTGATGAAGCTTGGATGAGAAAAACTATATGAGACCATTTTATTAACTACACAAATGTATCAAATATAAGATTTGTGATCATTAGGTTAAAAGATAACCTATTTTGTGGAGCCTTCCTGAATACCCATCTGGAGCACAGCATCACTGGAATAGAGTTCTTCATTATGGGTTGTCTGCATCTCTTCCCCTCCAGTTAGGTCTCTAAACAGTGTTACAACTTTGCATCCCCAGTGCTTAGTATAATACATGGGATGCAGCAAGTGCCCCATACATGTTTTCTGAATGATTGACCACAAAGATGTTGGTATAAAGTGTTCTTTACTGTAAAGTGATTGAAGAACATTTGTTACAAGCCAGTGTTACAGAAAGATTTGGTGGTTTTGGTATCACTAATGTTTTGACTGTTTTAATAAATTAACATTGCAGAGAACTCTAAGAAAGGAATAGAAATATATAAGGGTTAACAAAGTTTGAAAGAAACGCTTAAAGTTACTCCAAAGGATTCCTTATCTTCTTTTACTTCAGAACCTTATTATTTATTTTAGCTTTAACCATCACTTTATTCCTCCTAAAAATGACATAGATTATACTTTTTGTTAAAATTGTTATTTTGGAAAAATTTTATATTTATCTAAAATTAGAGAATATAGTACAGAGGGTTTCTGTACATTCTTCAACATCTGTTATGTTTCCCTATGTTAAAATCTCACATAACCCACTTATTTTTTATTTAAAATTAAATATAAGGTAATTTAAGCAATTATTTGGTGGGAATGTCTGAGGAAATTATGTGATATCTGTTAGAATAGCAGAGAACATTATAGAAATCACCAAGTCAATCATAGATAATTACAGGCATGTAAAAACATCTGAACTTAGAACTTTGGCTTTGTAGGAAAATAACATAAATCTGAGAATAACCTGTAGATCTGTTGTTTGATTTGAAGCAATTCTTATAATAGACACAAAAGATATTACTCTCTGGAAAATGCTGAAATAAAAGACAGTAATTCTAGTCACTGTATGTCAGAAAAGGGCTGAAGCAATTGTGCATACTACATACAATTGATTTAACAATCAAGTCATAATGAAAATGGACAAGTATGGAAATATATATGCTTATTGATAGAAACCATATAAGTTCACACAGTGGTGAACTGTAAGAGTATTCATTTTATTTTAGCAAGGTATATGTAGATTTATACTTTGTATTATGGAAGTATTAATTTCCTTGAAATATAATTATTTGGATTTATTGTGAACTTAAGTATTACTTAAGGTTCTTTGCAATGAATGACATATTTTATTTAGTAAAAACAATAAATTATTCAAGCAAGAATTAATACTTATAGTCTTTCATGGTATATGAAGATAGTATAATATATTTCATATGAAATAAATAGGGCTATATAAAGTTTTTTGCTCCTTTTTTTTATCATTGAATATACTCCACATATATTCTTTCCATTTGCTACATTCTTGCTGTATTATACAAAGTATATAATATTAATATTATCTGTGGATCTAATAATCAAATATTTTAGGTTAGGCTGCTTCTGGAGTTGAAACATATCATTTAATAAAGAAGACCTTGTGAACATTCAAATGATATGGCATTTTTCCCTTCCTTCTGCTACACTTAACAATATTAAGATACTAGGTGATTGACTCAATAAACTATGGCTCTAAAGGGGATGTAAGTGTACATAATAGGCCTGAGAACAGCATCAGTAGAGTTTTATCAAGATACCTGTCTACGACTGGAGGGAGAGCTGCTGCTTGCTCTGTATTCACTGTATGTTCTTGAGCAAGTCACCTCACATTCTTGAACCTCAGTCAACCCATTTGGAAAATTAGGTGAAAGCTAAGCCTTAGTGAGAAACAGATGCTACATCTGACATGAGTTTTCTTGTGTAAACAAGTATTCCAAAGTTTAATTCCAAAGAAAGTTGCTGTGTGGATGGCCATGATACATGGCCTACATGAGGTGTAGATGACTGGGTTAAGGCTTTGGAATAAATATATTTCTTAACAGAAATTATAGCATCATAACATTACATCTGGGTTCCTTAAAATATTTTTATCTAGTTTTTATTCCCTTCTACTTTGTTACTAGAAAAATACTGTTGTGATTTTTTTATGTAGAATTTATTTAACACTTTTTGGAGCATATTATGATTTTTATATGGCAAAGTATACTTCTAACATGTCAATTAAGTTGTCAAGATAGGAGGAAATATAACTCAAAATAGTCTAGTTATTATCCTAGTGAAAGTTGGTGTTAGTTAATTCATCTTCTTTGGAGATAAAGTTAACAATCAAAGGATTTAAATGCATGTAGATGACAGCTAAATTTGCCTTTTGTTTTAATTCCCAGTAGATTACCTGTCACTTTGGTAAGTTCTTACATTCTAAAATACACTGCTACTAAAGAGATAGCTAATTTAATAAATTGAAAAGAAATTCTCAAAAGAAAGCAAAACTCTCCTGAGAAATGATAGTGTAAGTTGTGTGATTGCTTTCTCCCCTCAACTGCTACTTGTCGGATTGAAACAGCTATGGGCATCAAAAGATCTGTTGTTCCAGAAACTCTCCGAGCTTGTTATAGCTCTAAACTTATATTTGCTTTGTTGACTACATATCTTGCTATAATTGGTGCACATTTCAAAGCTTCAGGTTAAATGTGCTGTGGTGTTCCATTGCATAACTTTTTGTATTTTAGACTGGGAATAAGTAACATGTGAATCAGCAAGCTAATGGATACTGTTGAGAATTGTGTCTGCTAGTGTGTGATGAGCTGAGGTTTTTTTTTTTTGTTTGGTTTTTTGGCAGCTATGGTGTTCCTACATTTGACATTAGCTAAAGGAGCAGTAGCTTGGCTTTTGAGTGGAAAACAATCCAGGAATTTCAGAGGAGAAGAGCTAAATAACAAGAGGCCTGGAGCTATTATTCTCCAAAGAGAGATGAAAGCACTCTTGTCCCTGTGCTTTCCTCGGTTGCCTGCACAGAACTCTTTTGACTTCAGTGTGAAAAGAACATATCTGTGGTCGAATTTAGGCCTGGGTTTCTTTAGAAACTAAGAAAAGTCCGACTGAGTAAGATACAAAGTAACTGTTGGCTAGATTATGATCACTCATAGAAAAACAAATGTGATGGGTCTAAATCTAAAAGTTTGGAGGGAAATGAGGAAAGCCTACATTTAGACTTTGTATCTAGAGAAAATATCCAGTGGAAATGTTCAATTTACTGAACATTTGGGAAACAGACTGGATGAAAGCAGTAAAAGGCCCATTATTTTTACATTTTTGAAGCTCTTTTTAATGTTATCATTATGAAAAATCTTATACTGGTCTCATTTGGAGCAGTTGAATTATAAATATTTTACCTCCAAAATTCTTATGTGAATGGTGTGAATTCCAGAAGAAAAAACAATTCCTCATATAATATATTCCTCATATAGATATGTATTCTTCATATATGTGTGTGTAAATATAATATATATATAATACTCAAATGCACATGCAATATCTCTCTAGGCTCTTACCAAAGAATATTATTTTGAGATGTACAAAAGAAGAATAGCTTTTCATCTTTTGAAAAGCCAATTCCTCCTGTAGTGACCCCAACTTACCTATGGACTGTGAAACCCTGGCCTCCTTGCCATTCCTGGAGCTGGAAGTAAGATTGAGGAACACAAAGTAGGACATACATGTGGGAGCTCTTATGAACTGGGAGCTCTTGTGAATTGGAGCTATATGGAAATAATTAGTCCAATTTTCATGGGGAACAGAGTTCAGATTCTACCCTTAGTCTATGATATAAGCATATGTAAAGAATAAGAAAGTTATAACAGTAAGAAAAGTTGGGAAAAATGAGTTCATGAGCTAATCTTGGCCCTGAAAGTTTACAAGAGGTGAATCAATGGTATTAAATGTCCCATTTTCAATTTCAGTGAATAAAATTGCTTATTTGAGGCCCCTTTGGTAGAATTAATTTTTATGCTTGAATAGAATGAAACCTGAATGTTCCAAAAGTTTTACAGAGTATATTATTCACAAAGACTACTAATGAAAAGTTTGATAGAAAAGAAAGTTTTAGAAGATATTTGTCCAGTTATCTGCTATTTTAAGGTAGACTGCAAACAAACAAACAAACAAAAAAATAAGACAAAACAGAAATTTAAATTTCCACTGGAATCCTTGGAAGAAGCATAAGGTAGTTTCATATAAGATTTTGAAACATGCCTTCTTAGTTACTTATCTATTTTTGGAGAAAAACTTTTTCTGCCTATATACATATCTGAAGTCACATTAATGTATGTATTATTTATGCTCTGATGTTCAGAGCATATACAATACTGAATGTGTAAAGTAGTATGCATTTTAATTTGATAAAATGATGATCACAAAGGGATTGTTGATTTTTGATAAAAATCAATATGTTTAATCTGTTAAATGTGACTGAAAACATTCTTTTTTCTTCTCTTGTGATGTACAATACCTAAATAGCTTTGCATTTCTAAGTGTTAATATTTTTAACATTGGTTTTTAATAGAGACTTTTCACTGAAGAACTCAAAGTTCTTTAATTAGCATATCATCCAACAATTTGTAAGGCAGGGAATTTCAAGAGAAACATATGGAGGGGGGATAAACAAAGAGACTTCTTTAAGAAAAATTATTCTCACTTTTCTTTTTCCCCAGTGGTAATAGGGATCACCTCTATGCTCTTGGGAATTAAGAAAAAGTGGGGAAAGTATTTCTTTCTATTAATAACTGCTCCACCTCTTCACTGACTTGAGATTAATTCTTATATTTCCATTCAGTTGCTCAATGAGTACTCCCTGTGCCTTAGAGGGGAGCCAGGAGTATGAGGTGATTATTGGTTTAACTAGCATGACTTCACAATAACATCTGTTTCTCATCTATTTTTTTACCCAAATTTCTTTTTGGAAAAATCAAATAATTACAGTGGAGGAGATTAATGGATGTTCCACATCCTGGTACCTACTCACTAATCCTGAACATGCCCAGTTCTTTCCTCCTTTACCTTTTCCGTGAAGTTCATCAGTTGTGTTTGCCTGTACAGAATCTAGCCACTATTATTAAGATAACAACTCTCTGATTTTCATTTGAGGAGTCACCTTTCTTCTATTCTCAGCCCATGTGGTACATAGATGGGGTTATTCTATCCACTTGGATCCATGGATGGCTACAACTGAGGTCTGCCCCTCAGAACATTCCATTCCTCTGACCACAGTGAGATCCAATTCAGGCTAATGGTACTCAATTCTGGGACTTCTGTTGGAAACACTGATTTTTTTTTTTTGAATGTTATTTCCATCAGACTGGCTAAGCTGTGGGAAGATGTGATTGATTGGAAGGAGAAAAATTACCTGAAAATTACCTGCAACCCAGAGAAAAGCAGAGCTATAATAGGTAGAGGGACAATTGCTGCTAATATCATTTGAGTATCTGCATTCCACTGGGAACTCAAATCCAAAACATCTGAAGATAACTAGTCCTGGAATTTTTAGTAATAAATACTTTCCTTCCAATATTTATTTATTTGGCTTAATTCACTTTGAATTGAGTTTCTTTCATTTGAGTCAAAAGAATTCTTCTCTTCATATTTCAGTCCCAAAGCACTTGTGCTTAGTGTCATATAAACAAAATACCAATATGATGCTTGTGAGGCTTATTTACTAGTTGTAAACTGTCTATAATATAATGGATACTGGATGTCATCTTCATAATCAATTTTCTCTATCATTTTCTTTTGAATTTAAAACATGGGCTGTTATAGAATCACAGGATTTTCAGTTAGAGAGAATATCTGATATCCTTTCCTCCAACCCTTTCAACTATCTGGCAGTGTAGTACAATTTGGAAAGCATTAGGATATGAGAGACTGCACAGATCTACTGCACACCCATTTTGTTACTTGTTATCTGAGTAATTTAGACCATGTTACTTACGTTGAGTATCAGTTTTCTTAAGTATTGTTCTGAAGATGTCTGGCTCATAATTGACACTAAACATTGTGCCTTTTGATTTTACTATTATTGCCAAGGAGCATAGCTAGTTAATAATATTCTTGCTTTGAACACAAAGCATAAAACAGTATCAATGTGGGCTTTCTTGCTATTCTGTTACTTTATATTAGAAGGGGGAGTAACATGTATATCTGAATCCATTTTTTGTTATTTTTAAAAAATTACAGAATAAATCAAACCTAGAGTAATAGTTATCTACAGGGGTGAGACAAAATAGTATGGAGGGACAGAGATATAAGCTATGTGTCTCTGAATATATCATGTTTTGCAGATTACCTTGGAAACATGTAAATTTTACATTTCTATGAAATGAAATTAAATGAAAATTAATCCTTTACATTTGAAGGCATAATAAAATTAATGAACCTTACTCTGTGTCAAGTAGGTGCAGATATATGGTTTGCAAATATTTTCTCCCATTATGTAAGTTGTTTTTCATTTAGTTGTTTCCTTTGCTGTGTAGTATCTTTTTAGTTTGATATAGTCCCACTTGTTTATTTTTGCTTTTGTTGACTGTGTTCTAGTTGTCATATTCAAGAAATTATTGCAAAGACCAATGTAAGGGAGATTTTTCTCTATGTTTTCTTCTAGGAATTTTGTGATGTCAGGTTTTACATTTAGGTCTTTAATTCATTTTGAGTTAATTTTTTTGAGTGGTGTAAGATAAAGGTCCAATTTCATTCCTTTGCACGTGTGTATCTAGTTTTTCCAACTCTGTTTATTAAAGAGTCTATCCTTTCCCCATTGTGTATTTTGGTGCCCTTATCAAATGTTAGTTACTTAGTAATGTAAGCATACACTGCATATGTATATGTTTACTTCTGGCCTCGCTATTCTGTTCCATTAGTCTATATGTCTGTCTGTTTAATTACTCTAGATTTGTGATATAGTTTGAAATCAGGAAGTGTGATACATTTTGCTTTGTTCTTTTTGCTTGAGATTGATTTGGCTATTTGGGATCTTTTGTGTTCACATGAATTTTAGGATTTTTAAAATTTCTGTTAATAATCCCATTGGAATTTTGATAGGGATTGCATTTGGTGGCAGTGTGGGCATTTTAACAATTATAATTCTTCCAATCAATGAACATTGAATATCTTTTCATTTATCTGCATCTTCTCATCAATTTCACAGTTTTCAGTGTAGAGATCTTTCAGCTCTTTGGCAAAATTTATTCCTAAGTGTTTTATTTTTTTTTGATGCTAAAGTAAATAAGAGTATTTTCTTGATTTCTTGATTTGTCAGGTGGTTTGTTGTTAGTGTATAGAAATGCTACTAAATTTTGTCTGTTTATTTCATATATTACAATTTCACTGAATTCACCAATTAGTTCTATTATAAACATTTTGGAAGGGAAGTCTTTAGGATTTTCTAATAAAAGGTCATGTCATCTATAAACAGAGACAATTTTACTTTTTCTTTCTCATTTGGATGACTTTAATTTCTTTTTCTTCCCTAGTTGCTCTGGCTAGGACTTCCAATATTATGTTGAATAGAAGTGTTGAGAGTGAGCATCCTTTTTTTGTTCCTGGTCTTAAAGGAAACGCTTTCAGCTTTTCACCATTGCATATGATGCTAGTTCTGAGCTTTTCATATATGGCTTTTATCACAAGGTATATTTCTTCTAAGCCCAATTTGTTGAGAGTTTTTATTACAAAAAATGTTGAATTTTGTCAAATGATATTTCTGCATATATTGAGATGACCATGTAACTTATTTTTCATGCTGTTAATGTAATTTATCACATTTATTGATTTGTATATGTTCAACCATCTTTGCATCTCAAGGATAAATCCCTTGTTCACAGTGTGTGATCCTTTTAATGCACTCTTGAATTCTGTTTGCTAGTATTTTGTTGAGGATTTTTTAATTTACATTCATTAGGAATATTGGTCTGTAAATTTCTTCTGTTGTAGCGTCTTTATATGGGGATAATGCTGGCCTTGTCAAATGAGTTTGAAAGTATTCCCTCCTCTTTGATTTTTTGGAAGAGTTTGAAAATGATTGGTGTTAATTCTTTAAATGTTTGGCAGATTCATCAGTGCAGCCATCTGATCCTGAGTTTTTCTTTATGGGGAGGTTTTTGATTACTGATTCAATCTCCTTGCTCATTATTGGACTGTTCAGATTTTATATTTCTTCATGATTTGGTAGGTTATATATTTTTAGAAATTTATTTCTGCCAAATTATCCAATTTATTGGTATATAATTGTTTATAATAATCTCTTCTGATCCCTTGTGTTTCTGTGATATCTATTGTAATGTCTCCTCTTTCATTTATAATTTTATTTTAATCCTCTTTCTGTTTTGCTTAGTTAGTCTAACTACAGCTTTATCAATTTTGTTTATCTTTTCAAAAAACCAGCTCTTAGTTTCATTGATCTTTTTTATTGTTCTTCTAGTCTCGATTTCATTTGTTTCTGCTCTAACCTTTATTATTCTGCTAACTTAATTTGTCCTTCTTTTACTAGTTTCTTGAGGCATAAAGTGATGTTGTTTATTTGAAATTTTACTTTTATATAATAATAGGCTTTTATAGCTATAATCTTTCTTCTTAGAACTGCTTTCTGCTACATCCCATAAGTTTTGGTTTGGTATTTCCATTTCCATTTGTCTCAAGATATTTTTTAATTTCCCTTTTAATTTCTTCTTTGACTCATTGGTTGTTCAGGAGAGCACTGTTTAATTTCTATGTATTTGTTAATTTTCTAATTGTCTCCTCTTTTTAATTTCTAGTTTTACGCCATTTTGTTCAGAAAAGATACTTAATATGATTTCAGTCGTTTTGGATTTGTTAATATTTATTTTGTGGCCTAACATCTACCCTAAAAATATTCTGTATATGCTTGAGAAGAATGTGTTTTCTGTTGCGATTGGATGGAATGTTCTGCATATGTCTGTTAGGTCCATTTAGTCTATAGTGTTGCTCTAGTTAATTGTTTCCTTCTTGATTTTCTGTCTGGATGACCTATCCATTGTGGATAGTGGGGTATTGAAGTCCCATACTATTGCTGTATTGATGTTTATTTCTCTTTCTGCTTCTGTTCATGTTTGCTTTATACATTTAGTGCTTTAATCTTGGGTGCTTGAACATTTACAATTGTTATATTGTTGTAATGAATTGATCCATTTATCATTATATAATGACCATTTTTGTCTCTTGTAGAGTTTTTGACTTAAAGTCTATTTTGTTTGATGTAAGTATAGACACTCTTGCTCTTTTTTGGTGACTATTTGCATAAAATATCCTTTCCCGTCCTTTCACTTTCAGTCTGTATGTGTCATTAAAGCTAAAATGAGTCTCTTGTAGGCAGTATATAGTTAGATCTTGTTTTGTATCCATTTAGCCACTCTATGTCTTTTAATTGGAGAATTTAGTCCATATACTTTTAAAGTAACTATTGATATGTAAGGACTTACTGTTGACATTTTGTTAATTGTTTTCTGATTGTTTGTAGTTTTTGTTCCTTTCTTCCTCCCTTGATGTCTCCCTTTACAATTTGATGAGTTTTTATGGTTGTATTTTTTGAATCCTTTCACTACTCTTGTGTTTTATTATGAGATTTTTTTGTGTATGGTTACCATTAGGCTTACATAAAACATCTTATAGTTATGACAACCTATTTTTAAGCTAGTTGAAACTTAACTTTGTTCACTTACAAAAACTCTGTACTTTTACTTTTCCTACCCTCACATTTCAAGTTATGGACATTACAATATACATAATCTTTAGACTGTATATTCATTAACAAATTATACTGATAGTTTTTTAATAGGTTTGTCCTTTAACATTCATACTCGAGTTGAAAGTGATTTATTCACCACTATTATAGTATTAGGGAATTCTGAATTTGATTGTATATTTACCTTTCCAGTGAGTTTTATGCATTCATATGTTTTTAATGTTTACATTATGTTGTTAATTAGCATCCCTTTTTTCTACTTTAGGAACTCCCTTCAGCATTTCTCATAGTGCAGGTCTGATAGTAATAAACTCCTTCAGCTTTTGTTTGTTTAGGAAAATCTTTACCTCTTTTTCCTTTTTAAAGGATAGGTTTGCCAGGCATAGTATTCTTCATTAAAAGTTGTTTTCTTTCAATATTTGAATATATCAACCTACATTTGGCCTGCAAGGTTTCTGTTGGGAAAACTACTGATAGTCTTATGAAGGCTTCCTTTTATGTGACAAGTTGCTTTTCTCTTTCTGCTTTCAAAATTCTTTCTTTGTCATTGACTTTTGACAGATTAATTATGATATGTCTTGGTGTAGACATTTTTGGATTCAACTTCTTTGAGAACTTTTAGGTCTCATGAATCTGGATGTCCATTTCTCTCCTAAAATTTTATAATTTTTTTAGCCATTATCTCTTTAAACAGACTTATGGCCCTTTCTCTTTCTCTCTTGTCCTTCTTAGACTTTGATACTTGCATATGTTTGTTTTGCTTGATGGTGTTCCATACATCTGTAGTCTTTATTCATTATCTTTCATTCTTTTTTCTTTTAGTTCTTCTGGCAGTATAATATCAAGTAACTTATCTTTCTGGCTGATTATTACTTCTACTTGATAGAATCTGCTGTCAAATCTCTCTATTGAATTTTTCCGTTCAGTCATTTTATTCTTCAGCTCTTTCTATTTTTTCTTATGGTTTGTATTTGTTTGTTGAACTTTACATTTTGTTCATGTATTATTTTCCTAATTTTGTTTAGTTTTCTATCTGTGTTTTCTTGTAGTTCACTATGATCCACAGCTGGACTAGACTACTGGCTGGGGACCTCAGTTAGGAAGAATAGCTTACTGTGTTTCCTGGCCATATGGGACCACCAGCATGGCTCCACCTAGGAGTGTAACCTCAGCTTGTCTCTATAATGTGCTGAAGCCACTGGCAGAGATGTGGTGCCACCACCAAGATTCACTTCCTGGTTGCTTTAAGTCCTGATCCCCTTCTTTGTTTCTAGCTGACTTCAAGTGATCTAGCCCTGCCAGTTCCCCTGGTGTTTTCTGTTAAACAAAATAGAAATGGGCCTCCTGAGAAGCACCCTGGAGTTCTGAGAAAGCTGGATCTTTTTTCCCTACAGAAGAAACTATAAGTCCAGGATATCCTTCTTACTGTGATGCTATGCAGCCTGGAGAGGGCTGATATGGTTACAGTAAAACTATGCTTCTTACTCTTCTAATGTGACCTTTCTTGGTTTTTGAGCCCTAAGGGAGTGCTTTAGCTTAATTCTCATGTTCTGAGAATTTCACAAAGGTATTTTTGTCTGTGTATGGTATTCAGTATTTTTGTGGGGAATACTAGAGCCTGAGACCTTCTGTTCTGCCATTTTGCTGACATCACTATCAATGATAAATATTTATTTAGCATCCAAGGCTGCAGAGTGCAGCTAATATGTTCTGGCCTTACTGATGAATAAGTAGTCAGTTTTAGGTTGGCTAAACGGCTCTGTTTACCTGAGTTGGATCAATCCAGGAGTTAATTGGCTATAAGTAAATCTAGAATGCTGTGGCTCAGAGATGCTCAGAGACACGACAGGGCCAATCTGGCTCTATTTTTATATGTTTAATGTCTTTTGGTTCCAGTTAGTCCAATGAGCTATCCTGGGCATGTTCTTGTGGCAATCATAGAAGGACAAGAGAGTAAACAGAAACACGCGAGTATTTTTTTCTTAGCCTCTTCTTGTTTCATGTTTGCTGAAATCTTTTTGGCCACTGCAAGTCATTTGGTTGACCCAGAATAAGAATGAAAAGAACACTACAAGTTTACACAGTGAAGTGTGTGAGTTTTGGAATTGGTGAAAAACTGGGGCAACTAATGACATCAATCTACCACATTATTTTTCTAAGATTGTTGTATATATAATATAATAAAACAAAGGAGTTATGTTGCTGTTTATGGAATCTAGAGTTTTTCCCATGGAATAAAGAAGATATAATATCAAAAATATTAAGTAAAAACTTATTATCTTGCATTTGAATTAGAAGCATTATTATAAATTTGTAATATATCTTAGCTACGAAACAAATGTAAAATCGATCTCTGTCTACTAAAAAGGTCTAGAAAGAATGATCAACCCAGTAGTAATAAGCACACTAGCATACATATTCTAGTCTCTAAATAACATAACATTTCCTATCAAAATAAATCACAATTCTTTGAAGAAATGCCTAACACCAGGAAATGAGTAAGATGAGCCTAGAGCATCTTGTCACATTATCTTGTCACATTAAGCAACATGAAAGTTATCAAAGACAACCGAGCTCCTTTTAAAAAGAGATAATTTAAGGATGTACACCTGGTTAAAGTTGGAAAGTTTTACATGAATATAAATAATGATTGCAATCAAATCTGCTTATTACTATAATCTCATACTAATACCAAAAGATACTCAACCCTCAACTTAATATCATGCCAGGAAATCAATTCATTAACTAGAAAACTAGTAAATAAAATAAAGGAATTAAACATTTATACTGCTTTCACTATATAAACTTCCACAAGTTAAAAGACTAGTTATTGAGAAAAGATTCTCACCAGAATAATTTTAAGCAATAAATGAAGAAAGGATTATAGAATTAAAATATCACCATTTTTTAACCCTGTTAAAATAGCTGCTAACATTACAACAAAGTGTGGCAATCAGAAATTATGTGTCTCCTGGTAGAAATCCACAACTCCTGTGAAATCTTCTTTACAAAAAAATCAAACCTAAATGTAGCCAAACTTTAGACCTAACTACTAATTTACAGAGAAGAATATCAAACAGCATGACAGGAATGCAATCATCAAAATCCACATTGAAGATACTATAGGAAGAAGAATCTAGTTTCTTCAACAAATTCATTGAAGAGAAAACAAAAAGCAAGAGCAAGGAGAAATTTCTATAACAAAACAATTTAAGAGACATATCCACCTGTTAAACTACACGTACCTTATTGAAAGAGAGGCAGATTTAAACAATCTGCAAAAAAAAAACAATTATGAGGAAATCAGAGAAATTTGAATATCCGTTAGGTACATACCAATATGAAGGAATTATTGTTATTTTTTTAAAGTTAGATAACACTATGATGGTTTTTTTTAATAATCTTATATTTTAGAGATACATACTGAATGATACTTGTATGGTGCTATGGTTTGAATATGTCCCCCAAATTTCATGAGTAGAAAACTTAATCACTGAATTTTGTATGTTAATTGGAGGGGGGGCCTTTGGGAGATAATTAGGATAGATAAGGTTATTAGGGTAGGGCCCCTATGATGGGACTAGTGGCTTTATTAGAAGAGGGAGAGAGACCTGAGCTGACATGCATGCTCTTGTTCTCTTGCCACGTGATGCCCTCTGCTATGTTATGATGCAGAAAGAAGGCCCTCCAAGATGCCAATACCATGCTCTTGGACTTCCAAGCCTCCAGAACTATGATAAATAATTTTCTGTTGTTTATAAATTATCCAGTCTCAGGTATTCTATTATAACAACAGAAAATGGACTAAGACATATGGAGTAATATGATGTCTAAGAAATTTCCTTCAAAATAATCCAGAATTGGGAGAGTGAGGCTGGATTTTGCTAGAGCATGGTTGGCTATGATTTGATAATTGTTGAAGTTGGGCAATGGATACATAAGGGTTCATTTTACTATTTTCTCTATTATTATATGTTTAAAATTTTTCTTATTAAAAGATTTTTAAAAGTCTATTCCATTATAATTTTTATCCTATATATAGGAAATTATCACAGTTAAAAAATAGTCTGTTTGCGATTAAGAATTTGGGCTCAGCATCAAATTATGCTTGAATTCTGTTCCCTTCATTTACTGCTTAAGGATCCTTGGGCAAGTCAATTAACTTTTCAGCACGTCAATTTACTTATTTGTAAAGTGAGAGTATTAGCAGTTTGTACCTTATAGAGTTATTAAGAAAATTATAATTTAAAATATGTAAAGTGCTTAGCACAGTGTGAGCACATAGTGATTATTTAATATTGTTTATTGTTATTATCATTATTAGAGACAGGGTTTTGCTCTGTCACCCAGGCTGGAGTACAGTGGCACAATTACTGCTCACTGCAACCTCAAACTCCCAGGCTCAAGTAATCCTCCTGACTCAGTCTCCCAAATGGCTAGGACCACAGGCTTTTTTTGTAGAGATGGGGTGTCACTGTGTTGCCTAATCTGGTCTCAAACTTCTGGCCTCAAGCAATCCTCCTGCTTTGGCCTCCCAAAGTGCTGGGATTATAGACATGCGCCACTGCACCTGGCCTATTTACTGTTTTTATTGATATATATGATAATACATATGCCAAGGTGAATACACAGATAAAGGGCTGAAAGGTCTATGCTCACTTGTAATATCAGTTACCGCTAAGGCAAGAAATAGGAATGGAGAGAGAAGAAAGATAAGACATGTCTTATCCATATACTTACTCATAATAATGCAAATATTGTTGAAGTGCTTGTGCAACAATTTCAAGACTGCTAAGTATTCTCATTACAAAGAGAATTTTCTAATCAATTATGTTTTAAATTTTTGACTGAGGACCTTGCCTGATACCCAGCAAGTTTCCAAGGTTTGGCAATGACTATACCCTTGTGCCCACCTTCGAAGAGCCTAAAATCTAATACAAGAATAAAAAAGTATAAAAAGATAACTAAATGAAAGTTAGAATGTGATGTATGTCCTAAAACAATTTATAAACACAGCAACACTGTGATTTAGAATGTGATGCTAGACCACCATCTACTTTAAAAAAACTACCAAGTTAGGTTTATGCAAAAAGCTTATGTTAAGATAGAGAAACACCTAGATTATAAAGGAGAGAGAGCAACAGATAATAAGAAATCACTTTGTGAGTGACTGGACAGTTGCCACCACCATATGATCAATAGGCAGCTTGCTTAATGTGAATTCACTTGAGTAAAAATAGTATAAGGTCAGCTTGTCTTGGATACTACTTAATAAACATGTCCTATGACAATTCTTTTAGAGAGGATACTGTCAGTTGGTATTATCAATTTAAATTAAAAATGACAAAGGTCTGTTTTCACCAGTAAACATTCCATTCTGTGGACCCGGACACAGTGTGTAAAACTCTTGCATGCTGTAAGCCCAGCCAGGGGGGCAAGCATGACCTGGTTACTATTCTTGCCCAGTGACTCTGGGAGGCTCATTCATCCCTTGCAGCCTGGTTCCACATCTTACAACATAGTGATCATATTAGTCCCTACCTCACTGGGATTGATGTGCAGATCAAAGGACACAATACCTGTGAAGAGTTAACCCTCCTTGAGGACAGGGACCATGTCACATGTACTGCTGTGGCCTTGGGACCCAGCTTCATGAGGATAATAATTAAGTATTTATTTCCATTTCCTGTGTTTAAAAGTACTGTTGTACTGTTGCTGCAAGAAATCACACAACACCTCATGGAGGAATCCCATATGCAAAACCTCTATGTACTGAAAAGATTTGGGCCCTGGAAACTGTGCTGTTTCCTCTTCACACTATTGGGGTTTAGCTGAAAAAGCATGGTCCTAGCCTCACTGGCGGCTTTGCTGAGAAGGTTTCTGCTGCATTTGTATGGGGAATTGAAAGTAAGAGAAATCTAACATACAACAAGGGACCGTTTTCCCTGAAGAATAATAAAGGTGAAATTAAGTAAAACAACTGTGTTAAATATATGCTTGCCTTTCTCATAATAAGCTTGGTCTTTTGTCTGAGAAATATTCAAAAGGGAATGAACCACTGTGGACAGGTTAGGCTGGTCTTTACTTCCTAAGCAACTGTCTTGTTTTAGATAAAAGGCAGGAGTGTTCTTTAGAAATATAAAATGTCAGGCATTAATAGTGTTTTTATTATTTATTTTCTGAGCGCTGTTACGGTTGATGCTGTCTCATTTTTTCCATTATAAATCCCTTCTTCTCAAGGGGCTGTAACTCCCCCAATAAAAAGAATGGCTTCAGGCAAACACTTGAAGCATTTGCTCTCAGCTTAAGAGGACTTTGTTTTCCCAGGTCTTGAAAATAAAAATCCATTAAATTCGTTTTAAATTATAGGAGTGTTAAAGTGAAAAAACCCAGGTATTACTGCTTTCATATGTGTGCTCTTACTACCTGGGCTCAGAATTTTTTTTTAAGCAGGAATTTTGCAGGTCCCCTCTGATTATATTAATAGCCACTCTGTTATCTGAGATAATTCAGTATTGCCCATCTGTACCTGAGTCCATTGGCTCCCTTAGAGATGCTTACTGGAGACAGTTTGGCGGTTAGTTTGTGCTGGATGATTTCTCTCTCCCTGATAGATGATCCAGTGTCTCCCAGAAAAAAATAAACAAACAGTCCATTCAGTACATGGTCACCTTCCCTCAGTGAAACCCTATAGTGGTCTGCCATCCTCAGGGCAACGGGGTGAGAGTGGACCTCGATACCCTTAAGGAAATACGATAAATACATACCTATCAACATAGATAAATTTTTAAAACATAGTGCACATAAAAAGCAAGTTGCAGAAATATATATTATCTATATTATCATGACATTTACATATAACTTAAAACATGAATAAAGATGATAGTTATATTTTTGGTGACATAAACTAGTAACTTATAGCAAGTTTTTCACTTACAGCAAGAAAAGGAAGAAATACATGGGAATGATTAACACTCAATTATGAGAAAAATTATCTGTGGGGGGAAAAAGGAACAAGAATAGGGTCAAGCTCATAGGAACCAGCATTGTTTCTGTAATCCATTATTTCTTAAAAATAAAGAATTTGGGAAAAGTATGGGATGATGTTAAGGATTTGATGAGGCTGGATGGTGAGAGTGTGGGAGGAAAGACTTCCTGAGGATTTCCCATTCCTCATTCTTGTTTATCCACATCATTCACAATGCACCCTCTTCTTAGGAGTCCATTTTTATCTAACCCACTTACCTATGACTCTTGCTCAACTTTGTGTCATTTAGAAACTCTCCATTTATACTGTATCAATTTTCCAATACCATATCAATTTGGACTTGTCTATTTCTTACTTTCTAAGCCTTTTAGTCAGAGAATGATAGAGCTAGAAAGGCCTACTATCTACTGTCATTATAGTGTTGGGAGATGGAGACCTAGAAAACATTCATATATCTGTGCCCTGAACACCAAGCTAGATAGTAAATACATTCAAAAGAAGGAATCTATTGTTGTTTTTCTTTTCCTCCATATTCCAGGCTCATCAAGCTTTTCACAAAGTGCTGTACACATTAGGCAAGGAAAAAAAAATGTTTGAATAGATGATGAAAGGAGACCAATTTTGATCCGTGAAGGTTTGGGTAGTAGGAATGCAAAATGCTAGAACAGGAAAAACCAGAGTCAGGCATGATATCGTAGAATTGGAAAGAGGGGGCTGTCCCAATCTGATACAGGAATAAGAATTGTCATGGAATGGAACTGTGGACTGTGGCTTACAGTGTTTTAGGAAAATAAGGAAAACATGGAAGGATGACTTTTTCTAATATTAGTTAGCTGTTCATTTTCCCCATCCATTCAGTTCTGGCTTAACCGTTAAGCAAAATAAACAGGTGTACCAAGGAAAGGCAGGGTGCTAGAGAGTTCCCCTGACCTGATCCCAGCCATAAGTCTTTCACTGCCTCCCTTGACTTTAGTCCAATTTTTGTATTGTCTTTATCTGCCATGTTTTACTTTAATTTACATTACTAAACGTTTTCTTTGGCATGGTGACTGACCAAAATTTAAAAGTTTGACTTGAAGGTGTTGTCAGATAGCACATTGGTTTCTATCTCATGGCTTGAGACTTTTGCTTCCATCCAGTGTAAACATAGCTGGCTGTAAAGGATCCTTAAACTCTTTATTTTAAGCAATGGAAGTGCTGAGAGGGCACTGTTGTTGGACGGTACTGAGGACATCAGCTGGCCTGAATCCAGTCTGGCACTTATTTATTAATTTATATCTCATATGTTTTGAAAATCTCCTGTGTGTCAGGCACTGTGCTGACACTGAGAATGCATGATGAAAAAGATTCAATCCTATTTCCCTTCAAGTTTATAATAGTTGATGGGTCAGGCTGATAAGTAAAGAGAAAATCATAATACAACGTATTAAATATCATGATAATCTGTTTAATTAATACTCTCAGCTATGGGTCGGACTACGTATGGTAGTGGCATTGACCCAAATGTCTTCTTTCTACCAGACACAGTTGATTTTACAGCAACTCAGAAAGTGAAACCCAGATTTTTTTTTTTTATTGAGAAAAAACAAAACTTAAAATACACACAACTAGGCCATACTTATTTACAAACATATGCATTTCAACTTTTCTATTTGGAGTAGCAATTCTCAAACCATAATTGTCTAATTCCATTTTCTATGGTATGTATGCATCCTCCTTGCAACCGAAGGTAATTATCTCTGAGTACACGAACCTAAAATTTGGATTAGGACTGCCTAAAACCACTCTGGAAGTGCTGAAACCACAGTAGAAGAAGGAATGAGTACAATACCAGTGTGGGTTGTGAAACATAAACATCAAGATATGAATTAAAAAAACATGAATCAGTAGCTAGAACCGAGATCTTTTATAACTTTACTACAACTGATGTAAATCCATTAACCCTCCTTTAATTTCACTAACTATTTAAAAGAACAGTTTAGGATTTCTTCAGAGCTAGGCCTAAGTCATAGGGGAGGGAGGTACGTATTTTGGATCCTTGGGAAATCAATACTATATGTCTATATCTATATATTTATACCGATATCTGTATCTATTATCTACTTCATCCAAATATACAAAGATTTGGGATATAAATATTAATAAAAGGTCAATGTAACACTTTAAATTGCCCCAAATGTTTTTCATTTATAATGAAAGGAAAAGATGAGTCTGACTCTTATGGAGTGAGAAAAAGTGGGGCTCAGAGATACTCTGTGACTTACCCAAGATCATATAGCTGCTTAATGATCATATAAGGGATAAGCCTTGTTGGTTTCTCAGATGTGCCTAAGGAAGCCCGTGTCAGGAAACCTGGGGCCTAGAGGCAGGGCTGTAGTCCATTCACACCTTAGTATTAGGATCCAGTCACAAAAATAAAACCAACAGTAGGAAATTTAATATAGAAAATTAGCTACAGGTTAGATGGGCTTGAAAGAGCAACCTGGGAAAGTTGAGGCAACTCCAAGATAAGCATCTACAAGAAATCACCATTACTCATAGGGCTAGAGGTTAAAAGAGAGAAGAAACTGAGAAAATGGGAACCTTGCAAGGAAGGGTCCTTTCATGGAAGACTAAAAACAAGACTACTGAAGATGCACCTAGGAGGCAGAGTTGGGTGGGGGTACCCTGGATTCTCCCCGCAATCACCTACAAGATGAGCCCCTGGAAAGCCAATTTGCAAAGCATCCTGAGAAACAGAGAGAGAGTCTATCCCTCTTGGAAAACAGAGCAGAGCATGAAAACGATGAGGAACGGGTCTGAGGAAAATGACCATCCTGCCTTTTTCAGCTGGACTATCTCTGTGTTTAATCTCACGTGTATGTGTTTTGCCTCTAACTGATGTTTTACTTAAACAAGGGATTCTATATTCAAAAGATGAAAGTTTGAAATTCAATATACTAGAAAAACTCACTTTTAAGAGGCCATTCTACATCTTTCATTAGTATAGTATTTTCTACTTACGAAGTAGTAAGTGTGTTCCCACTTGGAAAGCTGAAAATTATCATGTCTTTTTTAAAAATGAGGAAATTGAAGCTCAGAGTAATAGACTTCCCCCATAAGACATAGCTAGAAGGTTCAGCAGTCAGGACCAAAAGTCTGGATCTTGGGCTCCTAATTTAAGTGCTAGAGCAAAAGTTCCCAGTTGGTGCTGAGGCACTGTAGGGACAACATTAAATATTTTAAATTACCAAGGGAAATACAGTAACATCTTTTGGCCACTACCTGAACTTCTAACGGTTTCAATGTTAGATTTCTATGTTCCATTTGATCACATCATATCTTTATAAAGCTGGGTTTTCTATGATAAAAAGCAGGGACCAGTGAAAACCATTTAGGAACAGGAAATGAAAGTAGCAATGTCCCATCTGATTCCAAGGTCCGAGAAATTGTGCTGTGCTCAAGAGGCACTGAATTGTGAGAACATAAGTACTTACAAGTTGTTTGGACTTAACTACTTAATAAATGGAATGGTTAGGTATTTCTTTTTGTCCAAGGTGTGCTGTGAAAAAATTACTGTGACATTAAGAACATTGTAAACTGAGAAAGCATCTCTGCTCTGGGGATATTACCCCATTAGGACTAAATGCAATAACCTGAAGAAATTGAGATTGGAGGGTAAGGAGGCTATTAGGGAGGGAAGAACTCACAACTCCTGGATTGTTCTTTTAGAATTCTGGCCACCACCTCTGTTTTCTTGTATCAGAGGAGTAAACATGAGTTACTGTTGAGATGAAATGACATCTAGTTTAACAATTTGAAAGTCAAGGTCATTCTTTAAAAGAAAAGAAAGCTGTGGGCATTCTTAGATTGCTCTTAACCTGTCCTTCAGATCAGGGAGTGGAAAATCTGGTAGATAACTCCCAAAGACCACTGCAAGATCAGCATGGCACATCATCCCCAACACCTTCTATCAGTGCTTGTTGTTATCTCAACCTTTGTCATGTGCTCACTGGGAAGCTTAACTGTGGCATAATGTTGCCATCTCTTTAACTGTCTGTCATTCAGATGTTAGGTTATTTTTCCCCTTCTAAAATCTAATTCTTGAAACGATTTTTATATCTTGAACACTTCCTCCTTATCTCTGTATAGACCTCTAAAATGTGTCTTTTAATGAAAACTACACCTGAGAATAAATTCTCTGAGAAGCACAGACATCTTGCAAGATCAAAGAAAAGAGGGATTGAAATTTGTAAGTGATGTTATTTTAAACAAAATGGGTGAAACTGACATCCTATGACAATATGGAGTGCTATGGTATTTTGTACTTGAGGAACTAGAGAAATAAACGTCTTAAGATCAAAAGATGAGGGACAGAAATCTGAAAGAAATCAATTGCAATAATCTATGAATGGTTTCCTTGTTGTAAGTTAGGATGAAACTAGAGTCAGTATAATCTCAACAAAAAAGACTTTCATTTTAAATTTTTTAAAATGTACATTGCTGTGACTTCTTAATATGCAAAAATTCTCAGCCCTGCTTATGAATCAAATCTCTTCTAGAAATTAAAATAGATGTCCCAGATAAACCCTGTCCCAGATCCTGACCTACTGAATCCCAGGGGCTAAGGCTCTTGAATCCATGTATAAAAACATAACTTGTGTATAGACATTGAATTATGAGATTATTGAATTAGATGTAGTCTGGTTTGGAGCTATAAACCAGCAACATTGATTGGTATTACCTGGGAGCTTACTAGACAGGCAGAGTCTCAGAACACTCCCTAGACCTACTACGTCAGAATCTACATACAGTTCAAGAAGATTCCAAGTGATTTGTATTAATGTTCTAGAAGCACTGGTCTAGGGGAGACAAACACCAGCCTGGGACTCGAGGCACTAGTATGCCATTATTCTGTCTCTTAGACAAGTCACATATCCTCTGTGAGTCTATTTTCAAGCTAACGAAATAGATATAATTATACCTACCCAACTTACTCCAGGACTGTTGTAAGGGTATAAAGTGGAATATGGAAAATATGTGGAAGTACTTCAAAAGATTAAAAGTGCACTGTTTATGTAAAATGTTACTCTAATGTGGTCAACAGAACCACAGATTTTTAGAGCTACTTGGCTCTTCAATTTATTCCACCTCTATATTTTGAGCCACATCCTTGATTGCTGCATGGTTAACTCCCACTCACATTTACTTAGCTTCCTACTACAAATGCCCAAAGGTAGCATTGCATTACTTTTTTTCCTCATAACTTTAAAGTCACAGGGAAGTAAAAAATACAAGCGAAAGGGTAGCTCAATTAGTATCCATATTATTCTGCATACATTAATGTAACTCTCTTTTTGGAACTTTGCAAATTAAGGATTTCAATAAAGCCAGCTCGGCATTATGAGTTCCATTAGTTTCTCTCTTCATGGTTAATTAATGTTTTATTCATGTTTTCTTGATTAACGGGTGATCTTCTTGTGATAAGCTTCTCTGTGACACTAAGGTGAATTTGGTACTGGAGCTGTCATTCATGTCTAGGGAAATAAAAACTGGAAGAACATAATCTTTAGAGCTTGCCTGGGCCCTCTTCTCCCACCTCTTCTAATCCATTTCTGACACCTGGTGCTATTTGGGACTTCCTTGCTTTTTGTGCCACCCTTTACCCCAACCCCTTCCCTATTAACCAGTCCCTTCCCCCACTGCCACCATACCTATAAAATGTCATTCTGGATAAGGCCTATACACAAGTCTGGACTTGCTTCTTACTCCACTCCTCACTTTTGACTACTGAGCTAGCTATAACCCCAGGGCTCTGTCTGTCTCTTCTATTTTGAGAGTATCTTTCTGCATGTACTTGGTGTTTTGTAGTATATTTCTCCGTATCCTGATGTGCTGGATGCAAATTCTAATAAAGTTGTTTTGGATTTTTTTTTTTTTGGCTTCTTTTCCCGCACTCTTGATTTTTCTTTTTTTGTATGTCTCCCACCTGAAGTTGTGTAATATATTGCTCCACGCAACCCCAGCTTATCCATGCTTTTGTTTCTCCCTGACTTCAGCTCATTCGCTTTTAAGCTTTTTTTTATTCTACTGGGCTCAGTTACCATCTTTTGTGCTTAGATTCATTGTGTTTCCCTTCAATCTGTGTCTCTAATTTAAGGCTACCTATTCTCTGGCCATCTGTTGCCAAGGGCACACCTCCACATAAGAAAGTATTTGTTCACTGTTCACATGTTTCTTATTCTTATTTCCTAGATGATGGGGGATATTATTAAGTTCTATTAACAGACATTGTCATTCTGAAGGTATAGTGTCTTAGAGTGCAACTAGAAAGTCAGTCCTGAGGAAACAAAACGAACTCAGGCTCCATATTTCCTTTGATGGTCTCTTGTCAAAAAAGAGGCATCAATGAGTCATTCATCGAGGAGGATTTCGCGAAACTACAAAAATGCCTTCTGTGTATACCTCTTTATGGTCTCTATTACAAGTAGGGCATACATATGGCATTTCCAATAGAGGTTCCATTTTTATATGTTAAAACTCAGATTATATATTGTAAATCTTACTATTTAGTTACATAGCCATAAGTAGTAGCAACTAGCAGTCAGCTTAGAATTTAAACGGTTAACAACTTATTTTTTCTCATTTGAATTTAATTTCTGTTTGCAAAATTTCATGAGGTCTTTCCTATACATGTTATTCTGTATCTTCTTAGTGTTTCAAGGGAGTAGGAAATCCAATCAGCAATCACGATGAAGTATCTATTATTGAAATATTTAAGAGAAATTAAATTAAAAGAAATGAATAAAAGGAAGGTGTATGTCCTAGGATCTCACACGAATTTGGTCACTTGCATTTTGGTTTCATTTTAAAGTATTGGTAGTTTTTGACAGAAACTCTGTGCAGTATTCCCAGAAATATTCCAGTACTAAAGCATGTGTCAACTCGTCATGCTCTGACATTCTTACTGTCAATTACCTTGCAGTCTATTTTTCAGGATTATTCCTTTTGGCATTGTGTTTTTTCCTTCTTCCCTTGACTAGATTGTTGTAGCTCATCTCAATGATCTCTGTCTTCTCATAGTCACTCCCTCCTATGTTGAGTAAGAATAACTTTAGTAATCTATAGGATATTGTGGAAATCATGGAATGTGATTTCTGAAACTAGGTGATAGAAGACACTGTGGCTTCCTTTTGCTTTTTTTGGTCACTTGATTTTGGGAAAGTCAGCTGCCATGTTGCAAGAATAATCAAGAAGCCCTGTGGAAAAGCCTATGTGGCAAGGACCTGGGGCTTCTTGCCAGTGAGGACCTGAGTCCTCTGTAGAATGGATGTTAGAGTGAGCAATTCTGGACGCAGGCCCTCCAGCTCCCACCAAGCCTGGGTGACTGCAGCCTTGGCTGACATCTTGAATGACATCTGATGGGGGAACCTGAGCCAGAACCATGCAGCAAAGCCACTCCTGAGTTTCTGACCTGCAGGAACTCTGAGACAATAATCATTTGTTTTTTTAAGCAACAATTTATCACATAGCAACAGGTAATTAACTAATGCATAGATACTGTATTATTGATGGGAAGATCTCTGATCTGAATGATATTAAACAAATACAAGCCCCAAATCAAGCTGCTAAAGAAATTAGGATTACCCATGTCTAGTTTATTTATATTTTTGTATTTCTCAAATAAAATTATTTTTCCTTGAGTTTACATTTGAAGACAATTTAAGTTAAAAATAATGAAAAATAATGCTATTAAATGAAATAGGGAAGGAATTTTAAAATCATAAACACAGATTATTTGAGGATGTTAACTAATTATAGAAATAGTTACTCTATCTCTAAATAATTATAGAAATTAGTAATCTCTGTTCAGATTGGCCATTTTTGAGATATATTAAAGAAACTAGATTAGCACAATTAAGTGTCACTTGCCAATATTTTCCAGTTCTGTGTAAAGTAAACTGAACACATAAAACATATTTTCTCCTGCTGTTGACTTTTTATTGTCCTGGGCCTGTAGTAAATGTAAGGCTGCTATGCTTAAGGGTATAATTTTGTGCAGGAAACCACACTATGGTCTGGGAATAATTGCCACAAAGACTAAGATGAAAAGATAAAGTTAGCAAAAATCTTTGGACATTCCTATCAAAGTCTGTTCTCTGAAAGAAAAATTCCAATTATTTCTTCAATGATGAAATCAATATTAGAGGAAATGCTATAAATTTCATTTTGTTATATAGTCAAGAAACATTTCTACCTCTATATCTTTACTTACTCTAGGGGGAACAAAATTAAAATAGACTTACATCTTTTTTGAGTCAAACTAGAGACAATTTTTAAATTTCTAGTTTTCTTTGGCTTTAAACATCTTTATCAAGTCCCTCTCCCCTTCACAAAATCAATCACTCCAGTTATCCTCATTCTCTTTTTCTTTATGACAGTATGGAAATTAAAATAAATTTAGGCCAAATAGTTTATTACTATTTTTATGGGAAGATTCTGGCAGTTCCCTGGGGTGCCACACAGTAGCTCTGAAGGCAGTCTTGGCGTGGTTTTCTTGATCCTCGACCACTCCAAGTTGAGGTCTATGGGGTCCAGAAGTAGTATAGAAAGCCCAAGAGTTCCTGTATCTTTTTGAATTTTAATTTAGGATGCTTAAGTTTGTATAAGGATGTTTTTAAATGTGCCTGAAAGGAGTTGGTAGTTATCAACTTTAACTCAGCAGTGCAGGAGATCTTTGAGGAAATATGCCGCATCCTTTGTCCCATCTGTATCTTTACCCAGGGTTACCTCTGAGTCCAAGTGAGGGAATGTACTCTGCCCACAGTCTTTGTGAGAGTTTGCTCCTCAAACCAAACCATCCCTGCCTTGGGATAGTTCACTAGAACTCCATCAATACTTTTGCCTGAAGGGTTTAATGGAGAGATCCCAGGAAGATAATACCCAAAGACAGCCCCTGTAGCTAATTCCTTGTCAGGATCCCCTCTGCAATATAACAAAAGGTATTAAAAGTGAAAGAAATGGAAATGAAGAGTCTGATTTCACAATAAAAACAAGGTATCGTTCTCTCCCAAATATTTACTGGGCATATTACAGTCATGCAGCTAATGCCACATGTATGGCAGAAATTTTAAGATATATTGGAATTAAAAGTTTCAATTCCCTGAAGTAATACAGTCATAGATGTTAAATAAGAATGCAGAATAGTGAGTCATCTTTTGTTTGTTTTTCCAGAGGAACCCTCAGCCTTTATTGTGCAATTATTATTAGAAAGATATCATGCTGTTAATGGGCATTATAAAGTCAATGATAGGGCCCCAAATTACTGGAGGGCCTTAATACTCATGGTCTCTATTTGACATATGAATCAAACATAGTAGACTACAACAAAGTGATGACTTGATCAACATCTTGAAAATTCGTTTTTCTTATTCTTAATTTGTGCAGAGCAACATTGGTGTTGAGCAGAGAAACAGTGAACAGTAACTTCAGCTGGTTAAAATCCAAAGCTCTGTTTTCCACAGACACATAAAATTAGTTGAGAGTAGCCAATATTCTAGCCTGTACTGCAGTCTGTTACTACATCGCGTCTGCAAACCAGGTGCACAAAACATCGCAAGGAAGTGAAGTCTGGTTGCCAGTAATTAATGGGGTTGTTTGGTGAATGAAAGTCAAAGCAGTAGCAATATATTATCCTGGAAAGTGTTAGAAAAGTTTTCCTGAAGCTAAAACAGGACCTTGCAAATGAAAGCTTCCAATATCAGTGAACTAGGATATTCTTACACTCATTAAAATTCAATGACTAATCATCAACCCTTGCTTAAAGAAGAGGGGAGGGGGAAAAATTTTTATGGTGTGGATAAAATATTCCCTATAAAGCAAATAAGGCAAAACTACTCATGCTGATGAACTGTGAAAATAATGGCCAACCATTATTTTAGAGTGCTTATTTAAGGGCTAAAATAAAGGTTATGTCACATTTCCACTCTTAAAAGGTATGCCCTCTGGATAAGTTTGGCTCATGCCCTCTGGATAAGTTTGGTGCTGGAATCTGTAGTTGTTCTCCCATATTTGACATTATTTTCTATAAATATAATTGTGATTGAATGGTGTTTAATGATGGAAATGTGAGTATTTATTTGGAAAAAATGGAAAGAAGTATTAGAAGTTGATTACCGATCTGGTTACTTATGCTGAATAACTATGAATAAATGATTTTTCTTTCATAAGATAGGAATATGTTAAAAATAATGAGATTTTTCTGGAAGGTTTATAAATCATATATTCATATAATATCTCTAATTCTCTTTTATAATAAATGTGTTGAAAAAAGTTGAAGGATAATGATCCCATGGATGCAAGAGAGTCATCCTGTTTGGATCCAGAGTCAAATTGCTAAACAGAAAATGAAAGCAAAAACAAAACAATTGCAACAACAAGAAAAACAAAAACAAAAACAAAGCCTCCCTTACCTACTAGAAAACTGTCATTATTTTTTATGTAATAAATATTTAATCAAATTTCTAGATGTTTGGGTTAGAAATCATTTAATCAATTAACAAGTGCCTATCAGTACCCCTTAGTTCTTTAACATTGACCAGACTGAGCTACTATGAGTTTTTTTGACTTGAAAAAGTGATTTATTTACTTACATTGATTTGATTTATCTAGTTAATCTGATATACTATCATTTTTACAAATGTGGTAGCTAAAAACTGGAGAAATTAAGTGATATGTCCCAAGTCACAAGATGGCTTAGTAAGATGGTAGAAAAAGACACTTGGTCTTTTGTCACAGCTAAAGGATGTTTCCCACTTAACACAAAAGGGCTTGGGAAACAAACATTTTTTTTCTCCTAGTGAGGGTATATGAATGAAACTCAAGTGTCCACTCCTCAAATCCTTCAATCTTCTCAGATTACCCTTCCCTTTAATATAGAAAGGGGCGGGGGGAGAATAATAAGAAACAGTACATTCAATGGCCACATCAACAAGAAGACATATTTCTACATCAGAAATGTTAAGTGCAGTCTAAAATGGCCAAGGCCTGTTCATGTGCTTTTTTCCCCCCCTTCTATCCTAAGCCAAAATAAATAAGGTGTACACAGTCTACTCTTAGCAACATTGCAATAATGGTATCCTTTTTTGGATACCCCGTCTTTCTAGTTCTTTACCCTTTCCTTCCTTTGTGTAGCATTCAATGTCCTCAAACTCTCTTTCTCTTTCCCCTTACAACTTGTTCCATGCGAGTTGCAGAACTATTTTACACTACAGAGACAACACAAATTTAATTCAGTAGGTGGATGGGTAATTAGATGGTAGGACCTTGTTGGGGCCATGTGTATGTAGCAGGTGATGGTATTTACATTCTCACAGGGGTTTGAGCCTTACACTAAAGAATTAAATATGAAAGGTGGCATTTGGTGTACCTGAAAGGGGGTGGGGGAGCAATAGGAGTTTCTTCAGGTCAAGGGGGCAGATTTTCCCTCCTTCTTCTCCCCATATTAACATTTCTAATATAGGAATATGCCTTCCAATTGATGTAGTCATTGAATGTATGGGTTCCTCTGTTTTTTCTTTTTCTTTTCTTTTGGCTGTACAGTTAGTGTGCAATACTTACATGAGCTACTATGATTTGTAACAGAATCATCCAGGCAGTTTGTAAATGCAGATTACATGGATACAACAACTAGTGATTAATGACAATTTGTAATTCTCTTCCGACTATGAATGTTATCTCCTATTTTTCTTTTTGCATTGGAGCCATAAACTGATGATTAAAATTTAGTCAATCAGTAAGAGATGATATATCACTCTGCTATACCACTTTTGTGTTAGACCAGTGATGCTTGATCTCTTTTTGGTGGTAGTACCCTTTTTAATCTGATGCATACTTGAAACTTTTATAAAAAGAATATATTTTAAAATTATTGTATCTGTCATAAAAAATAAAAATATTAAGAATCAAACTATGCACCTTCAAATTATGACACATATACAATATATATAACAAAAGTAGTAGAAACCTCTACTTTTAAATATGATTTTCTTAGAGAAAACAGAGGAGCAGTTCTTTGGTTTCACTGATGAGTGACGATTCAAGCCAAAAATATGAATGAAATCATCCACTGGAAGTGTTTAGAACACAAAGAGAAATGGAAGGAGAACAACACTGGATGACACAAACAATTACGAGAGAATGGAGGAAGAGAAGTCCATGAAGGAGAATAATAAGCTACAGACAGAGAGGAAGGAGAGATGTCAGAAGAGTATTACGACAATGATGAGAGAGTTTGTCATCAAGGACAGAGTGAACAATAGTGCTAACTGTGATTGAAGTCAGGTAAGATAAAGCAGTCAACCATGTGGTTGCCTGTTTAAGAAGAATAGAATTAAAGTTCCCAGGACTTGAGGAAGTTGAGAATCTATGTGAATAGCACTTAAGGTTTTTTAATGGATTTTAAAGTTCTCTGGCATAATTACAGGGCTTGGTGTGGAAAAAGTGACTGATTCAGGACTTCTTTGTCCCATGTGAGTTAGATTCTGGGAAATGGTGAAAAAAGAGCAGATTCGTTCTGACATGCAGGTTCAAGCCAAAATTGATGACGAACACCAAACAACAGATCCAGGAAGGTCAGAGAACACCAAGCAGGATAAATATAATCTACATATAGGCATATACTATTTAAACTGCAGAAAACCAAAGACAAAGAGAAAATCTTGAAAGAAGACAGAGGGAATAAAATACCTCACCTACAGAAAAAACAGGATAAAAATTATAGCAGATTCCTCATTAGAAACCATGCCAGAAAAAAAAAGTGGAATTAAATATTTAAAACTATTCAACCTAGAATTCCACATCCAGCAAAAATAACTCCCAGTAGTGAAGGAGAAATAAAAATTCCTTAAGTATTTTAAATTGACAGTTAAGTGTGAGAACCACTGGTTTAGAAAAAATTGGCTTATATGGCAAGAATATACTATGGTTTCCATAAACAGCTTGAGTCAAAAAATTTTAACTTAAATTTATCCACAGCCCTTCTTCTTTTACTGACCATTAAAAAGAATTTCAGCTTTGGGAGTTCAGTTTCTCTCCCGCTTCCCTTTTAGGAGCACCTATCTTACCTAACAGAAAAAGAAAGAGTGTATAGACAACAAGTCTAATCACAACTTAGAGAATACTTTTTCTTATTTTTTCTTTCTCTTATGTGTGTATGTGTGTGAGTGTGTGTGTTTTGAGAGGTATCAGCAGGAAAGCATTAGCAGTATATACACTAAATGAGGAAAACTTATGGGCAAAGAAAGGGAGTTTTGAAAGAAGTGTTGCTGTAGAATTTATCTCTTTAATGGTGTTTGAATGATGAAAGTACACAAGTTGAGTTACCTTTCACTTATTGTTCTGTGTTGTCTCTGCTCTAACACTGGATGAGTAGGTTATGACTTGAATAAGTTTATAGTAAAACTATATCCCACAATTATCCTCAGGAGATTTTTCTCAAGCTTGTTGAAATGATGATGTTCTCATTAAGATTTCCATGATCATGTCATGGATATGGATGGAAATTTTGTATTGAGTGTGAATGGGGATAGGTTCAGGGAGACTTCTATTTGCTTTGGCAAGATGGCACAAATATCTCTTGGGAAGGGCTGCTTTGTACCATACATGATCCACAGCATATTTATTGCTGGGATAATTTGACCACAGAAAGATGTCAATAGATTACTCAAAGTATTTCTAAATCGTGGACAATTTTAAATAATCATTTATCTCACAAGAGGGAATATATTGTCATTTTATCTGGATCTAGTTGTTGTACAAATTTGTCTAAAAACTAAAAATGTGCCTTGAGCTTCAAAGGGTCAAAAAATAGAAGAATATTAACAATGAACCAAGCATTGTTTCTTTTTCTTTCCCCTTTTATTCACTTTTCTTTGATTTTATTTTCTCCCAATGAGGAGATACATAAATTGCAGGATTATGGAAAGCACTGGACTTGTGTACCTTCAGAGTTTGTAACTGATTTGGTCTTTTTTTTCCTTCTTTTTTTGGGAGAGGGATTGGGGAGACTAAAAGACTGGGCTCATGCCCTGGTGATAAAACTTTCTCTTTGTTTCTTTACCTTAACCAAAGAAAACAAAAGCCCTAAACAGGCAACTAAATGAGAAATAGGTTGTCAGAATCTCTTATGGGAGTGATACAGGGCTAGAGTGAACCAAGCTGTGTTCACTGACCAGATGGAGCTTCTCTCTCCCATCACTCAGGATCCATCCAGTGTAAAGGGTTGAGGAATCTGGGAAATTTGACCATTCACTCATTCCTTCTGTATAGGATTAAATCATGTATTATGATAACAACTAAGTCTTTTAAAAAGACACACACAGTACATGCACAGACACACGTTATTAATAGCACATGTATGTAGAATTATACATATATAAAAACTTCAATTTTAAAAAACTACTAAGCTATATAACTGATATAAGTTAATGGATATATATGAAAAACATGTAAGTTATATAATATAATAATAAAATGCTCAAGTATGAAACCAAAATCACTGAGGGCTCATGTGCTCCTCTTTTATCCTAATCCCTTGCTCTCCCTGGGATCACTATCCTTAATATTGTTGATCATTATCTTGCTATCAAAAGATTTTTCTGCTATATATTAATCCTAAACAATCAAGATTTATCAAAATGGTATCTATATATACAGTCTTCTGGGCCTTATTTTATCATTATGTATTTCTATAACTTATCCATGTTTTGCATTTTCTGTTGATACTGAAGGACATTTCAGTTTCCATTGTTTTGTAATTATAAATAATGCTGTTGCTCTGAATATTCTTGTACTTGTTTTCTGGTGTGTATGTCTTCTGGTGTACATGTGCAAAAATTTCCCTGGGAGTCAAATTGCTGTGTTTTAAGTCATGCAAATGTTTACCTTTTCAAGACAGTACCTAATTATTTTCAAAAATGGTCACAAAAATTTAGTTTCCCAAAAGCAATTTATATGAGTTCCTATTAATCCACATTACCCGCTAATACTTGGTAATATCAAACTTCTTAATTTTTGCCAATGTAGTCGGAAAACAAAAACTCTTCCAGGACATAGAGGAGGAGTAAACATTTCTTGATATATTTTATAGCATTACCATTTTATCAGCATTACCATTTTGACAAAACCAAAGACATTACAAGAAAAGAAGACTATAGGCTGATATTTGTCATGAACATAGATGCAAAAATCCTCAACCAAATATCAAATTAAGTTCAGCAATACTTAAATGTTATGACACCAAGATTCAGTGGATTTATCCTGGCCAGGCCCAGTAGCTCACGCCTGTAATCCTAGCAGTCTGGGAGGCCAAAGCGGGTGGATTGTTTGAGCTCAGGAGTTTGAGACCAGCCTGAGCAAGAGCGAGACCCTGTCTCTACTGAAAATAGAAAGAAATTAGCTGGACAACTAAAAATATATATAGAAAAACTTAGCCAGGCATGGTGACTCATGCCTGTAGTTTCAGCTACTTGGGAGGCTGAGGAGGCAGGATTGCTTAAGCCCAGGAGTTTGAGGTTGCTGTGAGCTAGGCTGATGCCACGGCACTCCTCTAGCCTGGGCAACAGAGTGAGACTCTGTCTCAAAAAAAAAAAAAAAAGAAAAAAGTGGGTTTATCCTGAAAAAGTAAGGCTGCTTCAACATTTAAAATCAATGTAATTCAGTAAGTCAATAAACTAAAGAAGGAATATGATTGTATTTATATTGAAGAAGCATTTAACAAAATTAAATATCCATTTGTGATTTTTAAAAAAATGCTTGACAAAGCAGGAGTAACAGAGAACTTTCTTAACCCAATAAAGGGATCTACAATAGAAAAAAAGCTAACATAGTACTTAATTGTGAAAGACCGAATTCTTTCCCCCTGAGATTGGGAAAAAGGAAAGTACGTTCACTCTTACCACCACTGCTATTTAACATCACACTGGAGGTCATAACCAATGCAATAAGACAAATAAATTAATAAGTAAATAAATAAATAGCATAGAGGTTGGAGAGAAAGAAATAGCACTCTCTCTACTCAAAGATAACATTCTTCATCATCTATGAGAAACCTGCCAAAAAATATTAGAACTAAAAAGTGAGTTTTAGCAAGGACATAGAATAAAAGCTCAAAGTACAAAAATCAGTTGTACTGATACATACTACTCATAAATAATTTGAAATTGAACTATAAACCTAGAAAGAAGTATAACAAATATCTAGTTACTCATTAATTCAATTAACTTATTTTTCCCTGTACAGGATGTGATTAAAAAGCTTAGTCAGGACTTAGATTTTCAGAGACCTTCAAAGAAAATAGTTTGTTTATTGGGTGAGACTTTTCATGGTCTCATTTCAACATTCTCTTAGTCTCATTTCAAATTTCTGATGATGCAATCACAATTCAACAGCTGTTATATGCAACACAGATTGACAAGAACCTTTATTTTCAATAATGGGTTTGAAATAGCTTTAGTCAAAATTAAAATAATTTGTGGACAGAAAATGCATCTGATCTACATCATGGCATCTCATCTCATCTCATCTCATCTCATCTCATCTCATCGCTCAAAAGGATGTGCTTAATAAGTTTTAAGGAAAGGACAGAAAATGAAAGAGGCCTTGAATGGGACTACTGAAGATGATGGTTGAAAATACCTCCAGATCTCTTGGAACCCAACATGTCACTACATTTCATAAGAAAAATACATCTTTGAAGTATAGATGTAATCTGGATATAGTTCAGCTTTTGTTTACTTTAAACTTAAATGTAGCTATTTCCTTCAAACCACTGACTTGAAACATGGTAGGTTCCTATCTCATTAATATAGATATTTCAGTCTATGTTTTACAAGTGGCATTATACAATATGGCATTGCCAAGTTCATAAGCTACCAAGGTGTTTCTCCTAAGCTACTATGATGATAGGTCGCCATTATTTGTGTCTTCACTAGAGCTATAAGGTGTTTTTTCTTAGCCACAAGTCCTCAAAAGAGGAAGTATTTTCAAGCCATCACAATGACCTAAGTAAAAACATCTGGTATTTCTACGCCCACTACTATAGTAGAAAAGTAGCCACACCAAAAGCTACACAATTACTGGTTAAATAGTTATTTTAGAGGAGTACTATGTATTCCTAATGGTATAATTTTGATTTTTTCCCCTGTGGATTTTCCTATATAGATTATTTAATTTATCTGCACATTCAGTCTTCAAATACATGAGAACTTAGTATGTGTCAGGCAGTGAATCTAGATATATAAATAATCGTGTAGCAAGCAAAGTGAAAGAAAATTTATGGAATTATTTCTAAGCATTAATCCATCCTGAAGAAACAAATCTTCAAATCTATAGGCAGTGAAATTCTCAGATGAGTTCCCTGTAACTACAGTAAGGTAACCTTTGCATTATGCTTTCTGGGACAAACGAATAGAAAAAACAGTTTTACAGGGCCTAATGGTATCACTGTTTTATGGCTTTGAATCTCATGGCTAACTTTATTTATTACTTCTTTGTGTCAGAGAAGAATGCCAAATTAAATATATTAGACACTTAAAATATAAAATATTGCTAGAAAGCTAAAAGTATATGTAGCCTCTTGTTGCTCTGTCAAAATAGCTTGAAAATATATTTGAGCTGGAAGAAAGAGAGATTGACCTTGAAGGTTTGTATTGGATTGTTGTTTTAGCCTCTGGAAGGATAGCATGAGCTCAGAGAGGAAAAGGAAGGCTCAGTAAGTGAAGTCTAAGAAGTTTATATTAGCAATGGTTGGTATTCATGTCCTTGAATTCTGTTTATCCAAAAGAAAAACAAGGTCAAACAGCCCAGAAACATTTTGTGGGCAGTTAGTATATTTCAAAACCAATTTATTTGCTTTGGTGGCTAACTCTTTTTAAGCAAAATCCCATGTTTTTCTAGCCACAGTAGCCACACCATTGTTCAGAAGAATATACTTTCTGTATTATAATATTAATAACTAGGAGTGAATAGTTACCACAAATGTGAAGAATAGAAGAAAAAACTTAAAATAAACATTTCTTTTATATGTATGATGCCATTGGAAAAAGAATTTTATAAAATTAGCGGCAAGACTTAGGACACATAAATGGCATCTGTTAGTTTTTACAAGGCTGTTTTGAACTCACAGTTTAAGTTTGGCCATCTAGTTAGCAGAGTGCATTATTAAAAGCCTACAATCTGGTGATCTCAATTCTGATAATGCCAATAGAAATATATGTAAATTTTTAACAGGATTTTAGAGTTGAAATTAAATATTTGAAACATACTAGTAGATATGAGAAAAACCGTCACTGTATATTATTTTTTTGGACAGAAAGCACTTGTGTGGCCAGAGGGGTTATACTTAAACTCAAAAAAAACTTGTAACAGCTATGGGAACATATTCCTGTTGAGTTAATTGCATCTCCAGTAAAAGACTATTTGAATCAGTTTTGAGTTCTGCTCTAGATCTTTCATGACACAATAGACATTCTGCATTTGTTAAAACACAGAAGATGAGGTTACTACATCTAATTGTAAGGTTTTGTTGACCTTGAGAAGATATTTTAGAATGTTAAAGATGTCTTACCAAAGAGTATTCAAGTTTAGGTAATTATGTATTTCTTTTATGTCATTCCAGAGGATAAGCAAAGGAATAAGAGGAGGAGAAATAGCAAAGAGACTGAGGAAGAGGCAGGAAAATATGGGGTAGCCAGTATGATGGAATTTGGGTTAGAAGTACAAGTGATAGTATAATATAGTCAGCACAATGAAGTGTGGATTCCAAGAGTACAAGTTCTTGCTTTGGGAAGATATTCAGCCTCTGCGAATATAGAATCCTCAGATGTAAAATTGGTGATTATAGAATTTAGCTTGCAAGATTATGGAGAGATGTAGCATGCTGCTTGGTTCTAAGGGTAGAACACAATAAGTCTCTAACAATATCTGGCTTTTTATATTTTTTGTTAAATATGGCAATTACATTTCAAGAATACCGCACCATGAGGTTACTGAGTAATGAACCATGTCTCTTTTATATTCACACCCTCAGCATCTTACCACACACCTGGTGATAATGGAGTTCAAAAATAGTATATCGAAGTAACAGAATTGTTGGTGTGTAGAAAGATGATGAAGTGAAATATTTCACAAATAAATATACAAAGAGTTGTCTAAACATTATTGGTAGCATTGCAGTAACAGTATTGCTAGTAGAAAAAGATCAGAAATAGTTTTAAAGTGCAGTGAAGGATTTGGAAGCCAATGGATTATGGTTCACTACAAATGTTCATTAGTTCTCAGCAGCTCTGTAAGAATCAAAGATGTACTTCACTGTTAAAACCCTGTTTGCTTCAAGAAGACTTTCCAAACTCTCTAAGTCAGATGAACTTTTCCTCTTTGGCTTGCTGCCACATTCACAGTCAAGACGATGGTCATGGTCAGTGACAGTCAAGTAGCAACAGAGTTTGTTGCTACTATGTTCCAGGCACTGTCCTAGGCCCTGAAGATAGAGCTGAATGAGACAGTCAAGGTCTCTATTGTCAAGGAGCTTACATTCTCATCGAGGTACTAACATTAAGCTGAGACCTGATTCACACTTATTTCTGTATTTTATGTGTATAAACTTATTATACATGTAAAATTCTTTCTCTTCCCAACAAAACAAATAGCTCTATGAAAATAGAAAATTATCATATACTTCTTCCACAGGATTAATCCTTGCTAGGAACAAATGTCTAAAAAACAAAACAAATGAATAAAAAAACTAGTGGCTGGTATGAGATAGTAGGTTTTCAACTTGCTCCTCTCAGTTTTACCATTCCACCTTTATGTCACTTTCATAGATCAATTTTAGAAAATAGAAATGGGTTACATAGGCATATTCTTAAATAGGAACTATTTTGTAGCTAACTACAAAAGTTACTTGGTAACTTGAAACAATAATGTTCATAAAATTTCCTAACAGAATAGTAAAAGGCCAGCAAAATAAAATAAAATCTTAAAACTTTAAGAAATAATTAAAAGTTGGAGAAACTTTCAAGAGAGAAGTGCTTAACAATCAGGAAAAAATACTTAAAAGAGTATAAAGTCCACAGTGGATGCTCAATTGACATGCTCCCAAAATAGTGGGTTGTCTTAATTATTGGTACTCTCCACCACATATCACAGTGTGAGAGAGGTAACAAGAAAAATGACACTTTAAAACTCTATCTGGAATTGCTACAGTGAAATTCCAAAACCTAATAGTTCCTAATTATTCTACAAGCTATTGAGATGCAGCTGAATTCTTTTTTCCTTAGGATTCATTGGGTAAAGTTATGATGTGGTAACTTATAGTTGAGAGATTTTAAAATTCATTTTACAGGCTACTAATCTATGGTAGGGTGTTATCCAATACAAAAACAAAAACAAAAATGCAAAATTATTTGCTAACTACAAAAGTTATGTGATAATGTGAAACAATAAAATTCATAAAACTTCCTCTGGAATGGAACAATTGATGCCCACCAGTGTAAAACCTCTCAGAAGTTAAAACTCACAGCTCTTATAAAACAATAAGACAAAGGAGAAAACAAAACAACTAAGTAGCAATCAACATGATGACCAGAACAGTATCTCAGATATCAATACAATACAAACATTGAAAATAAACTGTATTAATGCCTCACATAAAAAAAATATAGATTGGCCAAATGGATTAAAAAAAAAAAAAAAACCACGATCGAAATATATGTTGTCTCCAAAAACCCATTTCACTTGCAAAGATTCTCATGGGCTCAAGGTAAAGAGGTGGATAAAATATTCCATATAAATGGAAACCATTCTTATATCAGATAAAGTAGACTTTAAATCAACAATAGTAAAAAAAAAAAGACACAAATAGTCATTATATAATGATGAAATCAATTCAACAAGATGATATGACAATTCTAAATATATATGAGCCTAATGCAGCTCCCAGATTCACAAAACAAATTCTACTAGATCTAAGTAAAGAAATAAATGGTGACATCATAATAGCTGGGAACTTCAACACTCCACTGACAGAACTAAACAGATCACTGAGGCAGTGATCAACAAAGAAACACTTGACTTAAATAGGACTCTAGAACAAATAAAAATAACGAACATTTACAGAACATTCTACTTCAAAATTGCAGAATATACATTCTTCTCATCAGTACATGGGACATTTTTCAAAATAAATTGTTGTCTTAGGCCACAAAACAAGTGTCAGCAAATTTAGAAAAATCAGAATCATACCACGTATCTTCTCAGACCACAATGCAATAAAACTGGAAATCAATTTCATGAGGAACTCTCAAAACTATGCAAACACATGGAAATTAAACAACCTGCTGCTGAACAATCCTTGGGTCAATGATTAAATCAAGATGAAAATTTAAAAATTTTCAAATTGAATGACAAAGGTGACACAAGCTTCCAAAATCTCTAGGATACAGCAAAAGCAGTGCTAAAAGAGAAGTTAATAGCCTTAAATACTTACATCAAAAAGAGAGAAAGATCACAAATTAATGTCACACTGCAAGAAACTAGAAAAACAAGAACAAACCAAACCCAAACTTAGCGGGAAAAAAGAAATCCCCCAAATCAGAGAAGAACTAAACAAAATGGAAACCAAAAAAGAAAAAAAAGATTAACAAACAAAAAGTGGGTTCTTTGAAAAGATAAACAAAGTTGGTAGATCTCTAGCTAGATCAACAAAAATAGAAGACAAAGGATTCAAATAAGCTCAATCAAATGAAAAAGGAGATATTACAACTGATACCACAGAAATACAAAATATCATCTGTGACTACTATGAAAACCTCTTTGCACACAACCTGGAAAATACAGAGGAAATGGATAAATTTTTGGAAACACACAACCTCTCAAGCTTGAATCATGAAAAAATAGAAATCCTGAACAGACCAATAAGGAGAAATAAGATTGAAACACTAATAAAAAATCTCCCAACAACAAAAAAGCCTAGGACCAGAAGCGTTCACAGTCAAATTCTACTAGACCTATAAAGAAGAACTGGCATTTATCCTACTGAAACTCTTCCATAACATTGAGAAAGAAGAAATCCTCCCTAACTCATACTGTGAAGCCAGTATCACCCTGGTACCAAAGCCAGGAAAAGACACAACAAAAAAAAAAAAAAAAAAAAAAAGAAAGAAAGAAAGAAAGAAAGAAAGAAAGAAAGAAAAGAAACTACAGACCAATATCTGTCATGAACGTAGATGCAAAAATCCTCAACAAAATACCAGCAAACCAAATACAACAACACATCAAAAAGATAATTTACCATGATCAAGTAGGTTTCATCCCAAGGATGCAAAAATGGTTCAACATATGAAAATCAATAAATGTGATTCACCACATAACATAATTAAAAATAAAAACCATATGATCATCTCAATAGATGCAAAAAAAAAAAGCATTCGATAAAATTCAGCACCTTTTTATGATAAAAACCCTTAACAAACTAAGCATGGAAGGAACATATCTCAAAATAATAAAAGCTATACATTACAAACCCAAGCCAATATCACATTGAGTGGGGGAAAAGTTGAAAGCACTTCCTCTAAGAGCTGGAACAAGACAAGGATGCCCCCTGTCTCCACTTCTATTCAACATAGTACTAGAAGTCCTAGCCAGAGTAATCAGTCAAGAGAAAGAAAAAAAGGGCATCCAAATCAGCAAAGAGAAGGCCAAACTATTCCTGTTTGCTGATGATATGATCTTATATATAGAAAACCCTAAAGACTCCACCAAAAGACTCCTAGAATTGGTACATAAATTCAATAAAGTCTCAAGGTACAAAATTAATGTACACGAATCAATAGCATTTCCATATACTAATAACGGTGAAGTTGAGTCAAACCTAGTAGTCAATAACATTTACAGTAGCTGCAAAGAAAATAAAACATCTAGGAATATGCTGAACCAAAGAGGTGAAAGATCTCTACAAGAACTACAAAATGCTGATAAAAGAAATCATAGATAATATAAACAAATGGAAAACCATCCCATACTCATGGATTGGAAGATCAACATTGTTAAAATGTCCATATAGCCCAAAATGATTTACAGATTCAGTGCAATTCCAGTCAAAATACCAATGTCATTTTTTACCAGTCTAGAAAAAACAATCCTAAATTTTATATGGAACTGAAAAAGAGCCCAAATAGCAAAAGCAATCCTGAACAAAAAGAATAAATCTGAAGGGATCACATTACCTGACTTCAAACTATATTATTAAATACAAAGCTATAGTAACAAAAACAGCATGATACTGGTATAAAATTAGACACAAAGACCAAATGGAACAGAAGAGAGAACCCCAAAATCAAGCCATATAGTTACAACCAACTGATGTTTTACAAAGCAGACAAAAACATACACTGGGAAAAGGAAGCTGTATTTAATAAATGGTACTGGGAAACTTGGAGACCCATATGCAGAAGAATGAAACTATATCCCTATCTCTTACCATATACAAAAAGTAACTCGAGATGGATTAAAGACTTAAATGTAAGACCTGAAACCATTAAAATTCTAGAATAAAATATATGAAAAACTCTTCTGGACTTTGTCCTAGACAAAGTTTTTATGACTAAGACCCCCAAAACAAATACAGCAACAACAAACATAAATAAATGTGACTTAATTAAACTAAAAAGTTTCTGCTTGGCAAAGGAAATAATTAACAAAGGAAATAATTAACAAAGTAAATAGACAACCTACAGAATGGGAGAAAATATTTGCAAACTATGCATCCTATAAAGGGCTAATATCAGAATCTACAAAGAACTCAAACAAATAAGCAAGAAAAACACTACAACAACAACAAAAAAAACATCAAAAAGGGGGTGAAAGACATGAACAAATTTTTTTCAAAAGAAGATAGACAAATGGCCAAGAAACCTATGAAAATATGCTCAACATCACTAATCATCAGGGAAATGCAAATTAAAACCACAATGAGATATCACCTTACCCCTGTTAGTATTATAATTATTAGTAAGTCAAAAAACAATAGATGTTGGTGCAGATGCAATGGAAAAGGGAATGATTATACACTGTTGGTGGGAATGTAAACTAGTACAACCTTCTAAGAGTGCAAATGGTTTTGCATTTATTGAACATTTTCCATAGAATAGGAACTGTGATATGGGCCATTATCTTAAGTGAAATAACTCAGAAACAGAAAGTCAAATACTGCATGTCCTCATTCATTAGTGGGAGCTACATAATGACTATACCGGGGCATAGAGAGTAGAATAATAGACATTGGAGACTCATAAGGGTGGGAGGGAGGTGTGGGATGAGAAATTACCTAATGAGTACTATGTATACTAATTGAGAGTACACAAAAAGCCTAGACTTCACCATTATGCAATATATATTAATACATGTAACAAATCTGCACATGGGCTCCCTAAATCTATACAAATAAAAAAAAATTATAAAGCTTCCCTTAGAGAGTTGTTTCTTGTCGAACACTTCCATTCACTGAAAGAAAACAGCTAATGATGAATCTTTTTAAGAGCATGCTTGAATTTGCCTGTTACAACTGTATAGGTAAAGCCATTTAATATGAACCAATGGAAAAAGAAAAATATTCTAATAAAGTATTCTTTATGTTTGCTTAAAAAAGTTAACATGGTTTGTGTTTTCACATCATTTTAAAGAAATTCTTCCTCATCTTAATGTTGTAAAGCTTTTCTTTTGTAATTATTTCTGAAAGTTTGAAGATTTCTTTTCACATTTAGATTTTTAATTCATGTGGAATTTATTTTTGTTATGGTATAGGATATGAACAAAATTTTGTTATTTTTGATATGGATAGCCAATGGTACTCATTTGTTCCTAAGTTCACCCCTGTTATGTATAGAATGACAATATATTTTGTTTCATCCAAACCAAAAAGCTTTTGAAATTGAACAGGGACATTATTAATAATTATGTTCCAAAAACAGGCATGAGCAGAAACTATTCCTGGCAAGCTAGAATATATAGTCATTTTACTCATAAACCAGACTCCAATGTATATATGGGTCTATTTTTTGACACTTTAGTCTCTTCTACTAAAACTTTTGTCTATCCCTACTGCCATATACATAGTCTTAATGACCAAAAGTTTAGTATGCCAAATAGTTTCAGAGGTTTAACAAAACTTTAAGAAAGACAAAAACTTATAGTATAGAAACTCATATAAAGTTCCAAAGGGGAAGTAATATTTGCAACACATTTTATTGAGTAAGATTAATATGTGTAATATACCAAGAAGTCCTACAAATTCCTAGAAAATAAAACAACAATAAGAGACCACTTAATACCTATTAGATTAGAAAAAATTTAAAAAATTAAAAATCCTGATAATATAGAGTATTGGAGAAAATTTGGTGAAATGGAAAGACTCATACATTGCTTTGAAAGAGGAAGAAAGGAGGACGGACAACTTAATTTCTTCTTCTTTGCTGAAGTGTTTCAAATGCTTCCTGATTCTTTTCCATTCTGTATGAGTTTTTAGATGAGCTATCTTGTTCCTCTAAAAGGATTTTTGTTCATCTGGGTGGTTTTTCTGCTCTTAACTTGCTACACTCATCAGCCTCAACATATAAAAAGTCATTCATCACAGTATCACAGCTTGCTTGCTTAGGAGAGTACTAATGAATTTTAATGATTGGTAATGATGCTTTACTATACCAGGGATAAATGTGCTAGAGTGTTTTTGGTACCAAGGCAGCCTTAGCAGAAAGATAGTATGGGAAGTGTGTTGTGAGTTAGGGAGTTCAGGTGCCTCAAGGTGTCCTCTAGTATTACTATGATCAGTATTTTATTATTTTTTATTTTTAAAATTTTATTTATTTATTTTAGAAATGGGATCATTCTATGATGCTTAGGCTGGACTCAAAGTCTTGGGCTCACGTGATCCTCCTGCCTTAGCCTCCTGAGTAACTGGAACCACAAACGCATAGCACTACACCTGGCTGATGTTCAGTATTTAAACTTTTATCTCAGATATTTGTAGATTCACATAATGTTTTACTCATAATGTTTTAAGGAATAATGCAGAAAGATCCTCTGTACTCTTTACCTAATTTCCTCCAATGAAACATCTTGTAAAACTACAGGACAATATTAGAAATAGGGTATTAGAATTAATAAAGTAAAGATAGTAGAACTTTTTCATCACCACAGAGCCACAACCTCCCTCTCCTTAACACCTGTAACCACTAACCTGTTCTCCATTTTTATAATTTTGTCATTTCAAGAATATTACATAAATGAAATCATACAGCATGCAACCTTTTGAGAGAAGAAGTGAGGCAAAGTTAAGAAAGGCAAGAGTGGGGGAGGAAAGGGAAGGCAAGAAAAGAGAAAGGAAAGGAAGAGAAGGCAATGCAATGCAAGGAAAAAGAAGAGAAGGGAGAAGAGGAACTAGAAGCATCATTCTGAGATATGATCGAATTGTTCATAATGCATAGCTTAATTAGGGGAGGATTAATTTTTTTCCAGTCATCTTCTCTTGTTTTCTCCTTTTAAATTCCATTCCTCCCAATTATCTTGACAAATTGGGTGAAAGGTAGACTCTGCAACTGTAAACTTAGGTAGCAGAGCCCTTCCAGTTGTATTCCTATATCAAGGTAGAATAGCAACTGTTTCAGTGAATGTGCTGGTTACTATTTCTTCCACACATCAGCACATACTCTAGACTCAGGAATTGTTTATTTCTTTTCCCATTCTCCTCCACACTCACTCCGCTCCAGTCACACTGTCTTCACAGCTTGTCCAATTCCAACACATGAGGGCACCTCAGGACTTTTGTACATGCTGGTCCTACGTTGTAGGACTGTTCCCAGCATGTCTGTATGGGTCACTCACTCATCAAGTCACTGCTTAAATGGCACTTTTCAGAAAGGCCTTTTCTAAACATTCTATAAAAATATTTTTAACATGAATTCAGTTTTCTGTATATCACTTAATAAAATCTAACACATTACATATTTATTTGTTTATTTACTCCTGAAATTTATGGTTCATAAGGGCAGAAACTTTTTGTTCATTGTTGTATCCCCAGAACTTAGACTTACTCCTTCCTTGAAGTTGGCAAGCAAATACTTGTTGAGTGAATAAATAAATGAATGAAAAAGGAGTTTCAATGTCGTTCAAATGCTTACATATCCCTAGTGATGGAGCATGGTGAGAGCTCGCTACTATATGTATTTAAGGTAGGAAAATTTAGGGGAAACATTTGAAAACAATCACAGATTTAATGGCAAAGCAAAGGAGAGAACCCCCAGGACCTAGAGCTAAGTACGCTATCCCGCACTCCCATGAAGCCTCTGACAATTCTCTACTTTCGCATGCTTATTTAAATTTTGTTTTACTATCTGAAATTCTTATATCTATTCCACCCACTGGAAATTTCACAGGCAGAGGTTTTTTTAACATAAAATTTATAGTAACATTTTGCTTCCTCAAATCAGATCTAAATTACCTCAAGAACAAGCCTTCCCTTTAGTATTTTGGCATTTCCCCTCCTGGCTCCAGTTAGATGCCAAAAGCCTAAAGGTGTTCCAAAGTGAAGTAACAGGAAGGAAAAATTAATCAAACTTCTGAACCTTTCAGAATGATTGGTTTCAAGTTCATTTGCATTTTGGTATGGATTAGTCATGAGAGGTGAAGGAGAATTTTTGTTATAATATTTTATTAAATCTAATTATTCAGATGAGATATTTCTCTTTGTCAAGCTTTTCTTGGAGTTTATTTCTTTGTTTAAATTCCTCATGTTTCTTGTCAACAATTCATTTTTAAAAAGGTTCTTCTTCATGTATATTTAGAAAATTATCTTAAAGGGAGCCAGAACATATTTAACATAATCAGTATGGACCTAATTAAATAGGGGACAGATGGTGATCTTTCCATAATACATGGAAATCTTGTAAGATTTCTTTTTAATTGAGCATGAAATATGCAACAGACTTGTTGCCACCTAGGTAGAATTACAGATTCAAGAATAAATATACATGATGGTGTACACACACACGCACAAAATAGTTTTCAATCACTCAGGAAAATACGAAGTAAACACCTGTAGAAAATATTTTACATGTTATCTGTTATTCAGGTCACCCTAAAACCAAATGTAGTGGCTATGTTTGAGAAAATATGCTATCTTCCAATCCTTCCAGTAATATAAGAGTATACTGTGCAATGAAGAAAATCATTATCATTCCTTGTCTTTTTAAAGTATTATCCACACCTTTAAGATAAAATAACAAATCATATCTTTTTATAATTTACTTCACAGGGCTATCAAGAACCAATCTCAACAATCTCACTGTGCTGGAGAGAAAATGGGCATTGCAGTTAGCCATACCAGCATTCAAATCCTAGCTCAGTCATTTGTTAGCTGAATTAAAGGTCAGTTTACTTATGGTAAAATAAGGATTATAATTCATCCTTAAAGGTTTTTAATAAAGATTTGAAATCTTTAATAAAAATTTGAAGGGTATAAGTGTGCCCTTTTCTCTGCATCCTCACCAACATCTATTATTTTTTGATTTTTTAATAAAGGCCATTCTGACGGGTAAGATGGTATCTCATCATGATTTTAGTTTGCATTTCTCTGATGATTAGTGATGTTGAGCATTTTTTCATGTTTCTTGGCCATTTATATGTCTTCCTTTGAAAAACTTGTTTTCACATTTTTCAAAGTGTTTATTTGGGGTTTTTTGTTGTAGCTTTGTTTGAGTTCCTTGTAGATCCTGGGTATTAGTCCTTTGATGTATATTTTGTGAATATTTTATTATATTCTGTAGGTTATCTATTTACTCTGTTGATTATTTCTTTTGCTGTGCAGAAGATTTTTTTTCTTATTTATTTATTTAGAGACAAGATCTCACTCTGTTGCCTGGGCTAGAGTTCAGAGGCATGATCATACCTCACTGCAGCCTCAACTCCTGGGTTCAAGAGATCCTCCAGCCTCCAGAGTAACTGAGATTATAGCCACATGCCACCATGCCCAGCTAATTGTTCTATTTTTTGTGTAGATGAAGTTTTGCTATGTTGCTTAGGCTGGTCTTGAACTCCTGGCCTCAAGCTATCCTCTTGCCTTGGCCTCCCAGAGTGCTTTATAGGCATGAGCTATCATGCTTGGCAAAAGCTTTTTAGTTTAAGTCACCTTTGTTTATTTTTGTTTTTGTTACATTTGCCTTCAAGGTCTTGGTCATAAATTCTTTGCCTAGGCCAATGTCCAGAAGAGGTTCACCTATGTACTCTTCTATAATTTTTATAGTTTCAGGTCTTTAATCCATTGAGTTTATTCTTGTATGTGATGAGAGATATGGGTCAAGTTTCATTCTTTTGCATATGGCTACTAACTTTCCCAGCACAACTTATAGAGGAGAGTGCCCTTTCCCCGATGTATGTTTTTGTCTACGTTGTCAATGATCAGTTGATTGTAGATATGTGGTTTTATTTCTGGGTTCTCTATTCTGTTCTGTTGATCTATGTGTCTATTTTTATACCAGTACCATGCTGTTTTGGTTATGGTAGCATTATAATATAATTTGAAGTCAGATAATGTGATGCTTCTGGATTTGTTCTTTTTGCTTAGGATTGCTTTGGCTATTCAGGCTCTTTTTTAATTCCATGTGGATTTTAGTATTTTTTTTTAATTCTATGAAAAATAGTGTTGGTATTTTGATAGTAATTACACTGAATCTCTAGATTGCTCTGGGCAGAATAGTCGTTTTAACAATATTAATTCTTCTGATCCATGAGCATGGGATGTTTTTCCATTTGTTTGTATCGTCTATGATTTCTTTCATAAATGTTTGCAGCTTTTCTTGCAGAGATCTTTCACCCCCTTGGTTAAGTATATTCCTAGGTATTTTATTTTCGTAACTATTGTAAATAGGATTGTATTCTTGATTTGGTTTTCAGTTTGGTTGTTATTGGTATATAGAAAGGCTATTGATTTTTATACATTGATTTTGTATCCTGAGACTTTATTGAATTCATTTATCAAATCTAGGAATAATCCATATGATCATCTCAATAGATGCCAAAAAAAAAGGCATTTGATTAAATTCAGTATCCTTTCATGATAAAAACCCTCAACAAACTAAGCATGAAGGGCACGTATCTCAAAATAATAAAAGTCATATAAGACTAACCTACAGCCAACATCATACTGAATGGGGAAAAATTGAAAGTAGTTTTCCTAAGAACTGGAACAAGACAAAGATGCCCACTTTCACCACCTTTGTTCAACATAGCACTAGAAGTCCTAGCCAGAGCAATTGGTAAGAGGAAGAAATAAATGGCATCTAAATTGGAAAAGAGAAAGTCAAATTATCTGTTTGCTGATACTATGATCTGATACTATGTTAAAATTTATCATTTAAATTTTTTCTTTTGGAGACACTTTGGAGAACAACTTGACGATATGTGGAAAATTTGAAAGGTGCTCAAACCCTGAAGTCCATCTTCAGTTACATATTGAAGAGACCTTTTGACTTTGTACACAAAGGAACTTGTGCAAGACATTTATTGCATCAGTGTTTATAAAAATTTAGAAATGACCTATATATGCATCAGGTTAAAGAAGGATAAATAAATGATGATATTTTCATAAAATGGAATGCACTGCATCAGTTAAAACAAATGGATGAAATAAAAATTTTCACAAAATCATACAAAGGCATATCTTGGCCTTTTCTCCCCTAATTGACTAGGTCACCTGTTTCCTGTGTTCTGTATACCTGGAGTTCTGAAGGCAAATGCATGGTTCTTCAAAGACTATTTTTATGAAAGCAAAAAAAGAGGGACAGTAGGTACTTTTACATTTTAAGATTTCTTGGCACACTCAGGATTTTTTTTTAAAAAATCCCATTTATAGTATGTTGTATTTTAGCCACGAAGTGATGTATTGGATATAATGAAGCCTGTGTCTTAGAAAAAAATCTGAGGAGACATTTTAGAACTTAAAGCACTTCCAAAATTGTTATCCTATCCTGTGTTATACTCAGACATATTAACATAAAAATTTACTACTTCATGTGAGATTTTAGAGTCCTCAGAAAAGAAACATTACACATGTAAGGTGAATTAAAGATATATTATTTTCAGTTTTCTTGGGTTAAAACATTATTTACACCATATGATGACCTTTAACACTTATTTTAATCTAAATTTATTTTTATTCCAGAAGGTTTTTTAATTCATATAATTATTTCTGGATTTTGGCTATTGAAATATTTTCTCTAACCTATTAAACTAATACTTTCTCTTGGGTCTTTCCATTAGGCTCAAAGAGTGTTTCTGGTTTTCATCTTTGGTTCCACTGCTAGCCACCAGTTTACCGTGGTGTTAAAACTGGATATCGAGAAGCAAAAGGGCTATCTGTCCTGAAAAAAAATCATTTGCCATCTTAGATTGGCAACTTGATGTTGATTTTGAGGAATCAATCCAAAGACTATAAGACTCAGGGATCTGTGTTATAAACAGCATCCAAGGTACAGCAGGGGAGTGGTGTTCTAGTTCTTTGGTCAGTTTTAATTTTGCTTCTTCATATCTAAGCTGAAAACCCCTCATATTTCCCATTTCTCTTTTTGCTTCTTCACATGCCTCATAGCTGGCAAAGTCGTTACTGTGAGTATATTGGGGGCAGGAATGATGGTGATGAGGTTTTAGCAGAATAAACAAGGACCTATTTCCCTCCACTTTAATTAGAAGTTCGATTGTATTATTGATAATATGAGTTCTTCTATTTCAGAACTATTAGAATCTAACTTCTTTAAAAATGTCTTTCATAGAAATAATTATAGTTTTCATTTTATTCTGTATTTCTTCAGAGTCATCCAGGGTGTGCTCATCAGAACATGAACTAGCAAATACTAACATGCTAAGTGACAATGTGGAGGGCCATTTGGCTTGTGAGAAGTGCTCTACCTCACTACTTTGACTGGCTTTGGCTGTGTGGTAATTGTTAGGAAAACATCTGGTTGCCGTCACATATTTTAGTATCCGATCTCATTGCGTGACATTTTGTTCTGTGACATTTAGTTCCCACTTGGGATTGGGAATTGGAAACCTAAAATTAAGTTCCATTTCCAACATAATAATAGGGAATTGTCCTGGATAATGATGTTTGAGGTTCCCAGTAATGGATTTCAACATAGCACGTTAGAAAAAAATAATAGCAAATTGTTATCAGCAATTTTCTTTACAAAAATGCAAATACATAGACAGCTTCCAGAAACTGGAGAGGCTATTCTGAAACAATTTTTTTGGTTTGGGGAATATTACCCTTTGCTTTTTTGACTCAAGGTAAGTTAAAATGAACTCTCTGACAGAGAAGATCATATGCCTACACATCTTTTATTTTCCCTTTATAAAACATTTTATTTTCTGTAAGGAAATGTTTAGGAATGTTCCCTTTGGAATGTGTGAGTACACTTCTCTAATCTTTAAGTTTTCTGCAACATAACTGTATCTATTATAGATTTTCTCTGCTGGTTTTTACATAAAATAAAAAGGGAAAGAACTTAGAGAATTGCCATTTTGCCTTGGCCTGAACTTGGTGCATAGCTTAGTGCCCACATGCCTCTCTAGTTTACATCCTGGAACTGGATCTGTAAATACATTTTTACTGTTGCCTCTCTCCAAGCTAGTCCTAAATATTGCTGCTTTCCTGATCAACTTGCTCCTGGATACTGTTGCGTGACTTCAGGTTTCTCCAGTGGACTTATTAAATTCACATGCTATTTAAGTTAAAATCATCATTTGGAAGAAGAAACAGATTCTGTGATAGAGATTTCCATGTAGGAAGTTAATTGGGAAATGCTCTTGGGAACATTTGTCAGAGGGTGAAGAAAGCAGAGCTGAGAACAGGAAACAATTGATAGGAGACCAAGACACAACAAATTTTTCAGTTGATCACATGATGTTTGAGGTTCCCAGTAAGGGAATTACTCTGTAGAATTATCCTCAATTGAGGATATCCCACAAGGTTTGCATACTTCACACTGAGCCTTCATGGGATGTGGCGCCCCAGTGGAGACATGCAACTTGTCTTCAGCAGATGGGGAATAAATGCCTGGTGCCTAGGATCTGGATGATGCTACATTCCATTTACTACCAAGGATTCTAAAATCTGAATTGTTTTCTTGTAAGCAAATATGGTAAATAGGCATATTTGTCTTCATTTACTAATTTATTTATGCAAGGATTAAGAAGTTAACAGAAGATAGGTAGCTACACAGAGCATAGATAGATTTGTTCATTTTCTTGTGGCCCTATTCCTTGTGGTTTGGACAACTGCCATTTTCACTTTCTATAAAAGTGATGCTTTATAACAGTTGAGGGAAGAAACTAAATTATCGTTAAACCATTGTTTTACTAAGACATATATATCTTTTTTACCTGCCCTCAAACTAGTAGTGTATATGCGCTTCCTTTCAAGGGAACATTACAAAACATCGGTCCCTCTTATACCCTAGTATAAACTGTGATGAATTGGATGCAAAGTCACTGGGGTCAAAACATGCCTTGACAGGAGGTAGGAGGTAGTTAAGAGAGCATCTGATTTCTAAGATGAAGACTATTAATGTAAATAAAGTCTTTTAATGTTGTAATCTGAAGTTGGCAATATCCATTTAGAAGTATAAATTTTGAAATATTAACCAATTCAATTATTTTATAGTCATATGTCCTTGATAGTGTAATTTCAAATATTTTATGTAAAAAAGTCATTATTAAGAGATGTGTTACTCTGTAGAAATTGCTATAAATTATCAGGAATTAATGGAGGCTGCCATAAATATTGTTAAGTATTAGTTTGATTATGTTTTGTCTTATTTTTATACTAAACAGAGAAGCTCAAGATTTTTAAAAAACAAAATTCCCAATAGAATGTCTATTCCACACTAAATTTTCTGGCCTACATCAAACTTATCTAACATTTGTATTGAGATAGAAGTCAAATGTAACTATTTGAATCTATAATTTTGAGGCCATTGGGCTAACTATGTAATAAATTTTGAGGTTAAAGCATCACACAATTATGAGGATAATACAAAAATCTATGAGTTGATTGAGTAAAGAGTTACCGAGCAAAACTGTACATGGGGCTTTGCAGTGACATGCCATAGAAAGTTAAGGTCACTTTGCCAATATTAAGGTTGGTACCAAACAATTCTAGTGTATTGACTGAAATACTTATGATTCTAGATGTGTCAGACAACTTCCTAACTATGAGTTGGGAAGTTGAAACCAAATCCCCTACACGTTGCACAGCTATTTAATATCACATGGCATTAAAAATGAGAAGAAAGAAAAAAATTAACTGTTGCCGTTGAAATATGCTGATGTGACTACTTCTTAGGAGATGTTGGAGGATGGAGTGCAGAACTTTACAAGATGAGGAGAAACAATTGCTGAAACTTACTTTTAAAAATCCTATTCAATTTCATTTATTTGCTGCATGAGAGTAAGCTCGAATTGTCAAATGCATTTCATGCCCAGTATTCAATACATCAGGAAAGCAAATAAGATATTGTCCATACCTTTACTTACATGCAATGCCATCTTCCGGTGTTTCTCTTTTGTTTTCGTCAGTTGGAAAGCTCCCCAAAACAGATTATTTTAATAACATGTTTATAGATACTGGCTTAAAAACCACTGATGTCTGAACATATTGATCATGTCACTGAAAAAAATGACTATCCAGAAATCTGGTGTTTAAACACCTGACGTTAAAATATTTTTAATGTTAAATTGAATCGATGTGACCTATAACCCTAATGCTTCTGATAAGTATAAAAATCAGTCTTTTTTTTATTTATAATCCCTCATGAAACACTGGTTTTAATTTACTTCTCCTTGAAAGACCTGAGAATATTTGCATTGTCAGCAGCTTAAATGAACCACAGAAATGATAACTAAATAATTTAGAAAATTGTAAGATGATTTGGGCATTTAAGATGTGTATAAGGTAATTAAAACCAAACTTTAGGAGGGTTAAGGCCACACTGCAGTTGGTTATTTTACAGCTGGGGTCACTGCTTAAGTTGTACCAAGGCATATGTTTAATTTACAGTTGTAATGAAGAACATAGGATATTTTGATTCTTCATTCGTTGTGCTCATCTCTAGAGGATGCAATTGCCTATATTAAAAAATGAACATAGGCTCTTTTGTGGAGGATAATAATAACGTGTAAGATAATACATGCCACATGCATGTATGGTTGGCATATGGCTTTTCTCTGAGTGTGGAATTGTTGCCCTTGGTTGCTATCATGGAGAAGCTTCATGGAAATGTTCACTGTTAGCCATTTAGGAATGAGACTAATTCCTTTGATCTCATTAGTTTAATCACGATTATTCCATTTTAACTAATGCACAGTGTTTATAAAGGAGTTTTCAGTAGATTAGCCACTTGCAAGGGCATTTTGTGGTTTTTATTCTTAATCTGCAAAAGCAAAGAAAAATGCAAGTTATAAAGTTTTCTTTTGTCACGTGTGTATACAAGACAGTAAAAGATATAAAGCAAGTTTTTTTCTTTTTCCGTTTTTTAACTTTATAATTTTTTAAAAAATGAATGACATCAAGATTTCAGATTTTTTTTCTATGTGTTGATATACTTGAATATGCTAGTACACACTTGGGATAAACATAGAGAAATGCTTATAACATCATGCTGTGATACAGGTTAATATTTAGCATCAGCTTGTTTATTCAGTGAAAAGTTGTATTCATCCCAATTATCATTCCATAAAGTTTTCAGAACCACAGTGAGCCTCGCTATGTTCAGGGCCCTACTCTTGGCTTAAAACAAAACAAAACTAAACAGGTATAACCTTTCCATTTTAAAGAATGTATGAACAAGAAAGATCTTGAAGTCTCTCTGATTTAGGCAAATAGGTGAAGGATAATTTGAATTGGTGAAAAAACTACAGGAATAAGAAGTATGTTTGTCAGTGGTCTCATTTAAATAGATGTAGCTAAAAATCATTTTGTTTTTGCACCTGCCCAGGACTGCTTTCTCCTTGGTGTATCATTCTTCACCAGTTCCAAGTGTGTGGGCTGCTAAAATCTGCACCTTGCTCCTCTGTGGTCATGTGACTGAAGATTGGCCAATCACAACATCCAAATCCCTTGTCATACTAATTGGTCTAGAGGTTGGTATGTTATACAAACTTGGCAATGAAAGTAATACCTAGGATGTTGCAATTTTTGGCTCTTGACAAAAAGAAGCCTTGGATTTTGGAGTTGTAAAGAAGTAAATTGGAAGCAAGCCGCAGCCAACCAAATAAAGCCAATCACAGATAAGAGGAAATGAGAGAAAGCAGATCTGTGTTGCCTCATTTCCCAGTTCCCACAGAACTCAAAGTTCCCTTTTTTCCCCAGCATACTTCCAAATATGACTCTTTTCTTTAGTTTCAAGGGTCTTGTCTAATGAAATAGACAACAAAAATTCTTAATCATAATGGTATCTGTTTGCATGTATATATGCTACTTCTAATGTACTAGATATCTTCTCTTAAATATTTCAAACTTCCTACAGATATCTTTATTTAGACAAAGTTTGGACCAGCTAACTCATTCACTGACATGGAAAAGGTAAATTTTATTTCACTGAATAATCATAAACCCTGAATTAACAACATCTAAGTTATTAGAACTATGCAGCATTAATGCTGATCCTTTTAAATTTTGTTCATAAAATTTCTTGGGTCCTGGAAGCAACTTGCATTATTATGTATTTTTTTCTCTCTACTTTTCAAATCAAATTCATTGGCCTACTCCATCCCCTTGAAATCAGATTTTGCAGCCTCCTGGCTTTCCTCCAAAAACCTTTCATTGTTTCACAAGCCATCCTTGTTTTCAATTCATTCTTCTTTATCCACTGTGTAAACTAGGTGGACCTGGATACTTAGGAAAAATCGAAAGCATTTGGTTGTTATTAGAGTAAGGATAGCTGAATCACACATGTGAAACATTAAAGAAACCTTACAAATGTTTGAGTAATTTTTTTTCTGTTGTTGTTGTTTGGGGCTGGGGGGCATTTAACCACATCCTGCCATACACACAACACTTGAGCTGCTCTCTTTATTACTAGGTAGAGTTTTAGGCTAATAAAACAAAGACAATATTTTTATTTTCTTTTCCCAGCATTTTTATTGTTTTTATTTAAATGTAACATACTATACACTGTTAAGCCTTTTGGGAGGTAGGAGGAGGGAATGATTCCATATCTTTATGAGGAGTCTTCTTAGAACCAACATTCATATGGACACAAATTAGTGGCTGATGCACCTTAGCTTTGTGGGCCAGAGCCCATACTTTCCACAGAAACAAAGATCCCAAAAGCTCATTGTTTTTTTTTTTTAATCTATAACATTCAGGGCTGTAACTGCTTTTCCTTCAGTAGTTGCAAAGGGTACCAGAATTCTATTTCAATATCAAGCAAAGATGCCATTTTAAAATGCAGGAGAATGTCATTACTCCTTACCAAACAGTTTCTGTCTTTATCTCTTTGAGGGTGTGAGAGGGAGGATGTAGGGGGTAGGGAGGGAGATGTTTTCTATTTTTGGCCTCTGCAAGCTTTGATACATTTTGCTAGAAGCTATTTTAGAGTCTTGAGTACCACAATGATGATTGTTTACACATAGTCTCTTTGGTAATCTAAATGGCTATGTGAAACAAGAATCCAGTTTGTGCCCTATTTGCTGTTCCTGTGGTCATACAATACTATATTTATCTCACCAAACATTTAATTTTGGTTGTGGGTGGTCTGTGTTCATGTGTCAGGTGCAATTATTATTTTAAAATAAAAGAAAAAAGATATCTATTTCTGATAGTAATGCATTACATTACAGCTCTCAGACTCAGTTACCAATTAAATTTTAACATCCAGATTCCAACCACAAAAATTAAACATTTTTAGAATCCCATTTGTCAAAAAGTAAGTTGGAAGCAAAGTACCATGAAATACAACTTAAGCCATAAGCCAAAACACGGTGTCTCAAAAGCATTTCTTTTGAAATACCAACTTTTTTGAAGAATGAGAAAAATAAGACCTTTGATGGGATGACTTTATGGGAAAATTACTTAATAAAGCTAATTTTTAAATAACAGATTAACTGGAAGTGCTGGTTAAGCATTGACACAAATAAGTTATAAGAGAATCAAAAACACCAGCCTTTCTAGAGGTTAAAGTTTGTTAAAAGACACATTTAGTGAGTCTTTTCCTTATACCAAAATACTGCATCCAAACAATAAAAATAAACAGACTTTTTTCAAAACAAGAAATATGAGGATAAAACTGCAGCATCAATATACTCTTATAGTTACCGCTTAAAGTATTTAGAACAAATAATATTTGTCTACATTTTTTAAAATCACTACAGACACTGCAAATAAGGCTTATGTATTTATTTAGTGGAATACAATGTGATGATGACTGGTAAACTCTTATGTACTGTTTTCTATACCTGCTCTAACAAAATAAATTTCATTATGGTTACAATATGGAACCTTCTAAAGCTCTTTAAATTTACAGAAAATAAGTTTTATTTGGTTTTGTAAAGAGTAGATCATACAACTTGAACAGGTTTTAGTACAAGGTTACACATATACCAGGATATATTTGCTCAGTTTAAGCCCCTGGGAGAGTTGCACTTCATACCAAATTCCTCGATGGTTCCTTTAGGGAAGATGCATTATGTGGGACTTACAAAGGGTTCTTACACAGGCAGACGGCCTCTTCATCATTTACCACTGTGATATATGGCAAGAAATCATTAGTAAAAAATGAGGCTAGGATATTAAGTTGTATTTAGCAATTAATTTTCCTTCTTTTTGTGTGTTCTTAGAAACAAATTGATGTATTGAAGGAGGAGAATTGGGCCTTCTGGTCTATTGCTTAGGAAAGGAAGCCTCAGGAGTAATATATGTTTTTATATGATGGCAGACATCTCTCGCTCAAACCATGGCACAGCACTGCCATATTTATTGTGGATGGGTCTTACTGCAGAAGTGCAAATTAAGTCAACTGACAGCACACAGGGCACTCATATTGCTTCCCTAATCTCATCTCTGATTTTTGAAGTGTTTGCCAAGTTTTAAAAACATTGTCATGGACATGCATGTGATGTGCTGAAGGAAAGAAAAGGATAAATCAGAGGGCAGCTGCTGAGGATACTCTTTAAAACCCCAAAAGATATTTAACATCCTATTAAATAAATAACTTAGAAAGAAATAGAAAGGGATGAAGGCAGAATGCACAAGCATACCATACTATTCATATTGTTAGAACAGTTTCACACTAACATGTTTATATTTTTTTATCCTATCCAATTCTTTCATAATGCCACACCCAAAACTCCTTTGGTTGTGCATATATGACCCAAGTGCTTTCCAGTAAATGCTTGCGTGTATTACTGCTCATTGAATCATTAGGCTTGAATGAGCAATGAAAGTCTCTGATATGAGTCTGTATTCCATAAATAACTTTCCCGAAGATCATTCAACAGATTGCTCCATGTCCTTTATGTTCTATCTCAGAAGTTCAGAAACGAAAACGAAAACTTGACAAAAACCCCAGCCATAACGTTGTTCATTTGGGAAAACTTCCATCCCATTTGATCTGCCTATATCTTGATTATAAGGCATGACACAGAACTATTTAAAAGAACATCATGTGTCAGCAGTGAGTACAAAAGCCTTCAAAAGCTTGCTTTTTTTTAAGCAAGCAGACATCTGCAATGTGTCTTTGCTTTTTGAGCTACTGTCTTCACGAAGAATAGCAACTATTCTTGGCAAAAGAGCCTTTGGTTCTACTGCATCCACAAGCATTTCCTTCCTCTATGAGTGTACCACCATTGGAAGAAAGTGAGCTGAGGTGTTTTTTCTTCGTGTTTTCTGTCCTCTCCTTGGAGCTCCTTTTCCATTCAATGCCACATACATTTGCCTCCCGTTGTGCTGCCAGTTAAAGGATGCATAGGTATTATATCCATTTTCCTCTATCCTCTCCTTCAGTTTACAGTCATTGTTAAATTCTTTCTGCAAAGGAAAAACATAGTCTTTATTCCTATGGTGACACTTGATTCCATTTGACCCAGACCATCTAGAGAACTCCAGTTGGAGTTTTGTTTGTAGCTGCCATTTGCACATAAGTGGTGCACTTAATACATAATGTCAATAACAGAAGAGTAAAACTGATGACCACAAAACAGATTCTATGTTTGAAAGTGCATGATATATTTTAATTGATCATCATATGGTTGCCCTTTTATAAAGCAGTTGTGCTTTGAATATGCCATGATTGCAGTGCCTAGAATGATTGTCAAGAGGCAGACAACCCCCTAACAATATTTGTGATGAACCAATAATAAAGAATATAGTGCTATAACCCTTCTTTCATAGTGATAGCCAGGGGTCCCATGGGAAAAATAGAATGGCAGGAAAAATGTGGGCTTATCAAGTTTGTAAACTTTACCTATAAATTCATAATACATACACACACATTGATAAGAAAGCAGATCTTATAGTAAAACCACAATAGTTCTACATAACTATAAAGGGAGATATCTTCCTCATTTCCAAATACCAAATTTCTCAATTTTACCAAATTATTTACAATTTTCTGTAACTTGAAATTTTGATGAATTTTGCTCTGAATTCTAGGAATGATTAAAAACTGGGACATAGAATTCCTTGTTTTGTGATCTACCATGTCAAATAAATGATGAATGTGGTGACTAGCAATGCGTATACTGGATAAGCCTGAAGACTTTGATCCTGGGAAATTCCACCTCATAGCTATAGCTCCTAGGCTTTGTTTCAGGTGGCCAAATGGTTTTAAGGAGATCTGTTGGGACAAGGAATCACTCTCATTCACTCCACAAATCCAGGATCTTACCCTGAAGTTAACAAAGGGGAGGTACCTTAATGATCTCAACACTCTATTAATACCTTCAGAAATGTCCCTCTTCTCTTATACCCAAGCTAAGGTAGTTAAGAAGCTAAGAAATTGGGGCTTACATTTTATTTATATCCATTTCCACCTTCTTCATCCAAAGCAAGGGTACTGTGGGCATATTTTGGTTGAGGCCTCTACTGGGCAGTTTTTCTTACCTTGAGACTTTTTGAGATTGCTAGTAAATTCCAAATTCCTGAATGTGTGTATACTTAAATATCCAGGTTTCTGTGGGATTGATTATAATTTTGAACATTATCAGAGCCATCACAAGTACGTATATTTTATGTTAATGGTACCAGTTTAAGCTTCCTTTCCTATAATTTATCAGTTCTAAAATGCTCCTCTTTTATAAAGTAACATTTAAATGTAACACATAAATGATAACTTAATTGGTTGAAAGTAAGAAATAAATGTAAATTATTTAAGATGTGGATTTTAATAAAACAAAACAAAATTCTGCATCGGGAAGGAATTTAAATCCTTAGTATGGTTAATTTTCATTCTCTTTATTCATCTCAGTCTGTCTAAAACTATATGGTTTTCAAAGCAGAGATTATTATTTTAACATGGATAATTATACTCATTTCAACAAAGGAGATGAAGTTTTGAGACTAAAGGAGGATTGAGATTATTTCAGGTGATTTCATACTTGAGACAAAGCTGTATACAGAAAAGTGGGATGCTTAATTACTTTTCCTCCCCCAAATTAATTTATAGAGTACTGTTTCTTAAAGTGGAGTGTATCTGTATCCGCCTCTTCTTCTCAAGTGCTTTTTAAGATTTGAGTCATGGCTCAAAAGCATCAGAATCTCTGGAGGAGGGACCTAGGAATCTAGGTTGTTTACAGCTGCGGTTCCCAACCCCAGGGCCGCGGCCCCATCCTGGTCAGTGACGTTTAGGAACCCGGCGGCACATCACTGCCTGAGCTCCCAACCTCCACGTCCATGGAAAAATTGTCTTCCATGAAACTGAGTAACCTGGTGGCACAGCAGGAGGTGAGCAGCGACTGAGCGAAGCTTCATGGGTATTCACGGCCACTCCCCACAGTTGGCATCACTGGGGAGTTCCGCTTCCCCGCCACCTGCCCCGCACCGTCCCAGGGAAAAGTTGTCTTCCACGAAACAGGTCCCTGGTGCCAAAAAGGTTGCGAACTGTTGGTTTACAGGATCTAGGCGAATCATGACTACTACTGTTAAAATAAATTGGTTTCACTGATCATCACCTAATAGCACATTTAGGAATAACATTGATCGGGTGTCGGGCAGATGTGGGTGGGGAGGGGATGGGTGTATACGCACGAGTGCGATGCGCGCCGCCGTGTAGGGGATGGACACGCTTCAAGCTCTGACTCGGGAGGGTGGGGGAGCAAGGGCAATATACGTAACCTAAACTTTTCTACCCCCACAATATGCTGAAATAAGAATAAAAAAAAAAAATTCAAGTAAGATGTGGATTTTGAGACCTGCTTTGAGCAAGGTCTCAAAAGCAGGATTTTGGTCATTTAGAAAAAGTTTGGATATTTTTTTCAGCTACCTGGGAAATTTTTTTGGTCCTTAAATCATGCTCTATGATGGCTCCTTCTATTTAATTCAATTTTATAATTTAGTTATATAATTACACGAGTCAGGAGAAAACTCAGAATACAACAGATACATTTTTCGGGGAATAAATAATGAAAATATAAGAGAGATGTATAGTTCCCAAAAAGGAAGAGAGGGAAATAATTCAAGAGAGAATAGAAATAGAGCTGGTTTAATCAATCAGTCTGGGTGGTTACCCGATCGAGACTTTTAGGAAGCCTTATGGAATCAATGGAAATTATACGGAATAAAATTAAGATAGGAATTACAAAAGTTGTCACCTGGTGTAGAGAATTATACGCATTCATAAGTATGTACTCATGAATTTTGATGGTATACTCTGAACAAGCCATAATTTTTCACTATTGCTGGTAGTAATGCAAAATTTCAAAAACAGAACACTATGTTTAGAGAATGGATTCCTTTCTGAGACAGCCTGGAAGTAGAAAGCATGTTCTCTAATGGGCTGAGCTACTAGGAGAGGTAGTTGGATTTGTGCATTGTATAACTCTGAGCTCTGCATGGCTCTAAGTGCTGAGCATACAGTGGGAGATAAGGCTGGCTCTGCCCTCCCTAAGGTCACAATCTACTGGGAGAAGACAGTCAGCAACAAATACACGGAGATAAATTTTAGATAGGTGCCACTGTAGATCATTAAAATAGGGTGATATAATAAAAAGAGACTGGGCATCTACTTTAGATAAAGAGGTGGAATGAAATAATTTACAGAGCCTAGCACTCAAGGGGAAGCATAAGCACAATTCATGAGCTGGGTTGGGGTAGAAGAAAAAAGTGGAGAAATGAGAGGGAAAGTATTAAATATTTTTATGTCAGAGTTCATTTTAGAGTTATCCATTTCTTCTCAATGTCATGTCTTTAACTGAGTGTATTTTATCAATTAAAATTATTTCAATCTTTTATATTAATTAAAATTATTTACATTTTCTTCCTTAATTTAAATTAGTGTTAGCTGGCTTTAATTTAAAGATTGGTTTTTGACTAAGTATATGTACATCAGTATCTCTTTAAAGAATATATACCTGGTCCTCTTCCCCAGTAATTCTGATATAGTAGATCAAGGAGGGGCCCAGTATGTTTAATGAAAATAAAACCAAAAAATGCCTCAAAAGTGATTATGATGGGAACCCCTAAATGGAACCACTTTTTAAAATGGTCCATTACTCTTCTAGGCTCATAATTGGAGCAATGCATAAAGGAGAAATTTACCTAAAATTCCTCTGACTCCCCAATTAAAAGTGGACCTAATGAAAAAAATGCAATTCTATTCTATGTCCAGACCAGTGGTTCTCAAATTGTGGTTAGTGAACCAGCAGCATCAGGAACACCAAGGACTATGTTAGAAAGGCAAATCCTTAGGCCAGGCATGGTGGCTCACGCCTGTAATCCTAGCAGTTTGGGAGGCCAAGGCAGGAGGATTGCTGAGGCCAGGAGTTCAAGACCAGCTTGAGCAACATAGTGAGACCCCATCTCTACAAAAAAAAAATAGAAAAGTTAGCCAGGCGTGGTAGTGTGTGCTTATGGTCCCAGCTACTTGGGAGGCTGAGGCAGGAGAATCACTTGAGCCCAGGGGTTTGAGGCTGCAGTGAGCTAGGGTGACATCACTGCAATCTAGCCCCAGCAACAGAGTGAGACCCTGTTTTAAAAAAAGAAGAAAAGAAAAAGAAATGCATAGTTTTGAACCCTACCACAGACTTACTGAATTGGAAAATCTGGGCATGGGTCCCATCATTCTGTCTTTTAATAAACCCTTCCATGATTCTGATGCATACTCAAGTTTGGGAGCTACTGGCTCTAACCAGTCACTATAATCATCCTTATGCTAATCAACAAAATAAATTTATGTATACATTTAAAGTGAAATTCCTTTTGATCCTATAAACAATGTAAAAATGACACAAGATCTGGTTAGAGAAAATAAGAGTATTTAAGAGATCTGTGTCATAGGTTTTATTTCTGGCGATAGATATTGTATATCCTCCAAAAAAAGTGCAGTTAAAATTTTTTTAAGATCAAGTTTATAGCTTGTGTCAATGTATTCCCCTGAAGTAGAATCTAGGGAAACAATTTAAATTCAGTTAGCATCTCCTTTATCTATCTCTGGGACTGACACAGTGAAATGTATCTACCTGATCCACTCCTGTCATCATTCCAATGATAATAAAGAAATTGAAATTTTGTTCCCAACTTTGTCATAGGGCTGCTATACTACTCTTCATCTTTCCTTATGTTTAACAATTAATTGTTGTGTAATTATTTCACACTTTCTCTAGATAAATTATTTGAAGTCAATTATTTAAAGTCAAGGCCCACTTCTTATACTTCTTTCTTAAGCATTATTTTCTTATGCATCTTTGATATCTCAAACAGTATCTGGAATATAGTAGATGTAGATATGATTGACATATTTATTTAAAAACTTAAACAGGGTAAATTGTTGCAGTGTCTATAATTTCATTATAATTACAATTACAATTTTAATTCTAAAATCACCATTTATTATTTTAAGTGAGAGCTTAGGCTAATAAAATTGGTCTAAGTGAGTTTGATCCAAGATTGCAGAGGTGATATTGAAAATACTTAACACTTGGTATGGAACACAGGTATGGATGTATCCAAAGTACTGGCTGGATACTCATTCCACAAGCACTCTGTTGCAAGGGATAATATTTCCACATATATATGATGATTAGGCATGATTTGAATTGATGACTATTGCATAGGTAAATCAAATCTAGAGTTGATTGAACAACATGCAAAATGATGAATTTCTTGATATGTTTCCCCAGTTCAGATTTTAACAAAATACAAAACATCTGAGCCCCTGTTTTATCTTCAGCTGCAACACACACATAGCACATGGTTTCTACTCTATTCAAGATCTTTGTTTTTAATGATTCTTCTCCAAGTTGTCTGCTGCTCCTGTGCCAATATGACCAGATGCTTCCGTGAGAGTCTGACTGGTTAGCAGTTCAGAACATTCACAGACAAATGCCAGCAACAGCTTGTGTGGTAGACTAATGGGTGAACAACAGAGGAGATTATAGAGTTGGAAGAGCTGCTTTGCCAGCCCTTGAAACTCTGGTGACCAGCCCACTGTGGCTCTATTTACTAGCAATAGAATGATAACAAAGCTATTTAATGTTTGGAGGAAACATTCCAAAACTGTGGTATGATTTACTGCAGTGATTTGGAAACAAAAGCGGAATACTTACTGAGCCATAGAGTTTCCCCTTCTTGTTCATGGCTAAGTAATAGTTGCTGTTAATGGCTTTGACGGCAACAACTCCAATTTCCACTGATGTTATCTCCAGGATACCTAAAATATACAATTTAAAAGACCTAAGTGTAAAGAATCATATAGATTTAGTTGAAAAAAGTAAAATCAAAAGAAAATATTGAGTTTATTTTCTGATGGTTCTAAAAACAAAAAGCTAAAAAATTGGGAAAAAAACCCAAGCAACCTCTTTTGATGTATCTAAGAATGTAGCAAATATTTCCAGCAAATATATGGAAACAAGCAGTAAGGCTTTAAAAGAATTCCCCTTCATTTTACTCTGAGCATATATAGTATATTGTTTTAATTAAAATGCTTCCTTTGCTAACCCTGCATTTTCAACCTCATAAATATTGAAACAACTCTACTCATCTTAACCTAGATTTCACAATAACTTATCAGAGCCCATATCTGTACTATGGTATTAAATTAAATCTATAGCATATGTCAATAATACATCAGATTACCTCAATCAGTAAAAACAGTGGTAAACTGTTTCTTTTTTGTTGGGCACTTGGATAAACTAAGTCTCTTGGCTATATTTAACATATAAATCCATTTTTGGCAAATGTGTTGACATTCTGAGATACAGAGGGACTAACGCCAACATCCACACTGTCTTTAAAATAGCAGAATCACTATTCTGGTTTGGGGGAAAATTCATCAACATTTTTAAAGTTTTTTTTTTTTTCTAGAAAGAATGGAAAACTGAGGGAAGTGGTAACTAATAGATAAGAGGCCTTTCTCCCTTCACACACAAGTTTTGATTGGTGCATCTAAAGATAATTTTCTCTGAAAAGTTTGTAGGTAGCTTTAAGGAAGGCATTTGATATTCTACACAAAGGGCCCACCCATTTTAGAGTTAAGAAAACCTTGGAAAATAAAACTACTTATTTAATAACTCTCAGGAAAACTTGCTAAAGGTAGAGAAGCAGCATTGCAATTAGCATGCATCCTCTGGAGCCAGAATGTCTAGGTTTGACTAGATTTAGTTGAAAAAAAGTACAATCTCTGCATTTGTTAGTGAATGATCCACAGGAGAAGTCACTGAACTGCTCCAAGTCTCAATTGTGTTTGCAAAATAGGCAACATAATAATACCTCCCTCATAATCTTGTTGTGAAGTTTAAAATGAGGTAATACATATAAAATGATTAGAATTTTCCTAGAGCTTAGTATCTCCATAGTTATTATTACAGGCAATTTTTCCTTCAACAGAAGGAAACTTCTTCAAATTTTGAAGGAAACTTCAATGGGCTGTATAAATCCTAAATATACAAAATTCCCATTGGCTTAGCCCATAAAAATATGAAAGTTGATCATAAGTTATCATTTATTATATATTACCTATTATATATTACCTATCATGAGAAACACCATCCTAAATGTAGTCTACAAATTGTATGTTTATACTCATCCCATATAGATAGAGTGGCTCATTCCTAAGAGATGAATGTCTTCTTTCCTCTTCTTCATTCACAGGTTAGCCTTAGTGGAGACTAATAGAAAAGCTTGAGTTTCCCAGTTGACATAACCAGAGACTTGTGCCAAGACTAAGTGCCACGGACCTTTCTGTCCTTCTATCTGTAGGAAGCCTCCTACCTAACACAGTGCTCCTTTTTATTAGGAGAGAGAGAGAGCTCACTCTATTTGCAAGCCAAAAACCAAGGAAAGATTGTAAAGGGTGAAGGACACAATACTTATATGTTTAACATCCTTTCCCTTATGCTGGTAGTTGCCCTCAGGTATATGCAAACACATACATTTATTTGCATATTTTTAAATGTACTTTCTTGTAGTCTGTTTCTTTAATTCACATAGCATTCCTCTAAGGAGGTATTGTTTTTCTTGATTACAGATGAAAAAATAGAAGATACTTAAGTTGATTCAGATACAAGGTAACAAGGTGACATAGTTCAGTATGCAACACCTGAGCCACTGACTTTCAGACCATCTTGCTCTCTCTCCATCCTTGACTGATTTTACTTTCCATCACATCTTCCCCCCACCTTCCATTCCCACATGGGAATCCTACTGGAAAACCATCTGACAAAATGACTCATCAAGATAATTGTCTTTAATGACTTAATGTGCTACTCCTCCCAAGGATAATGGCATGCCACAGAGGATGATGTCTGAGTTTCAGAGAACAAAATCTAATATATGTCACAAGCAGAAGATACAGAGCCAAGCAGGAGGTAAAATTCCGGGTAATATATTCAGGCTGCTGCTTACTTTGCTTGCCCAAGGAGCAAGTAAATATTGTCAGTAAATTGCAAGACATTCCCTATGTGTGCTTTTGAAACTGGAATTTAATAGGACGAAGAGGAATGAAAGATTATTTTAAGCAAAGAGTAGTCCAGGATTTTTGAAGGTGAATGGAAAGTAGTAGGAATAAATTATAGCGACACACTAGTAGGCAGAAGGAAAAATATCATGATATAAATATCACCAAATCCTTGACTGATTATTTCCAAGAGTGCACTACACATGGTAGATCACATTTCGCTTAGGTACCCTTGAGTTTCTTTCTCATTTGCCTGAAATAGGAATTCAGTATTCAAAGAATCAATCAACCATTTTTTCCACTCTGCAACTAGTTCAGACTAGCTCAAAAAGGTTTAGCATTATTGCTTCAAAATAGAGGGAAGATTTAGATAATTTAAGGTCCTTTCAAATTTTTAAGATAAATTTTTGGATGCATCATATGGACAGTAAGTTATAATTTGATAACCTTGTGGGCAATGAACAATGACTGCATTTATTATAAACATATGTGAATGTGAAAGTGACTGAAGTCTAGAGGGTTTCTCTATTTTTCATAAAGAATCACTCCAGTTTTTTCTGTTCTTTGGTGAGGATGATCAAGTTTGCCTGTCAAATTATTTTTGGAAAGGAGCTCCAGATTTTTGGGGGGGATTGTTATATCAATAGCTTATAGGTCTCTATGTGTATACTTTGATGCATAATTAAATGCCCATTAAAAGAACCTCCTGGGGGAAAGTGAGTGAAGAGTATACTGGGTCTCCCTATGTTCGTTACAACTTATATGACTCTATAATTATCTCAAAATTAAAAGTTATTTAAAAAGCACTGTTTTGTTATGCAAAGAAACATGTAAAAATCTCCCATTCTTATAAAACAGATATTTTGTAGATTTAAAGACATATTTTTGCAGTGAAATTCTATTACTTATATTAAGTTGTAACTACATCACTTTTGACATGTGAATATCCCAGGTAGTAGTGTGAATCTATTTAAGGGCCTTTGGACAGTTTACTTCAAATACTTAGGAAGATGTAGGAGGAGAAGGGCACTCTTTTAGGAAATGGAAATATAAATCAAATAAATTATGGCTCTTCTCTTGAAAAGTCTATGTTCTATTGGGAATGAAAGACAAATACATGGAGAATTACAATAAAACATATTACATGACAGTTAAGAAAAACACCATTTGGGGTAAACTGAATTTAAAGATAGTATACAGCGCAAAAATCAAGAACAAATACAGAGTGACTCTCATGTGTCATATACTTTTGTATCTTCTTCATATCTCAATTAATCTTCACAAAATATACCAGACATAAGCATTATGTCCTATAAATATTGAAACTGAGTCTTGGAGAAATTAAGTGAACTGGTAAACATATACCCACTCAGGTATGATAGATTTGGTGTTGGATCCAAAGCCCATTCTCTTTCTAGTACTTTGTCAAATAAAGTTGACAATAACAAAATAACCAAGACAAGGATAAACACAGTTTTGCCCATTTTAAATATTTTTCTTCATATGCTAGCAAACGCTTGTTTGATTGTTAGATTTCAAAAGTGTTTTAGAGAAGCATAACATTTAGTCAACACAAAGAGGAGAACTTCCGTATAGGTCTGTGTAACTAAAGTTTTCCAGCACCCAGACTTTACCTATTTATAAAAAAATAATTTGGCACCTATATCTTTAGGTTCCTGCTTTCACATATGGAGATTACTAAGCAAATTTGAATGTTTCTTTGATGACTCAGGGTTATCACCATTAGCTTTAATGAGTTTCTCTGCTGTGAAAGTAGAATATTCTCAGAAGTACTGAGTATCTACATTAAAATAACGGTGTTCGTAAGCCTGCTGGAATTGTGTCAAAAATATAAGCAAAGTTCGGTGATGTTCTTTTCTGTGTACAGGACATAAGCTTTTGTGTAGAAATCTTAGTATCTCTTTTCAAAGGTTCTCAGTTGTATTACAGAGAGTAGACAACTACACAAAAGTGATGTTGCAATTCTGGGGGAAACAAAAATATGTAGTTTTATGTCTATGATTAAACAAATGTAGTAATTTTTCCTATGTTTTAAAAATTATAATACTCTGAGAATTTGCAAATAATATAACTGGGTATAATTTTGCTTCATAAACATTGGTGTAAAAAACATACACAGCAATTATTATTTCAGCCGATAGTTCATTACACCCTTGAATCTGTTGAAAACATGATTCCATTCATGGTTATAGACAACAAAATGTTACTTTACCACCAGGATGCCCAGTGGATTCTAGGTCTCTATCTATGATCATGCCTCCAGTACCTCTTTCAATATCTATTAATAATCTCATCATAATAACTAGAAATATTTCAACTAACAATATTTTCACCCTTCTTTAAATGAGAAACAGTTAAATTGAAGCATCGAAACCTTATGGGAGCTGTGAACTCCCACATAGTGCAAAGGACCTCTTGAATACTGCGCTAAATTTATTATTATGGACTAATAAACTTTAATCTGGCTTTCACCTGCACTAGGCTGTGCCCAGACCCCCAAACACCCTACTGAGCCTTTGCTAAAGAAAACTCAATGCTGCCAAACTGCCAAATGTACATTGTCCCAACTCACCCTTCCAAACCACTGTCAGTATTTCTCCACTTCCCCCTTCTATAATTTTCCATTTCCACATAGCCTCTAGTCCCTTTTTTATCTCCCCATTTTCACTTTCCTATATTACCTTTTTGTTCCCTATCTGTCCTTCCTTTAAAAACCTCAGTCACCTTTGTCTTGGTTGGAGTTGGGCTCAGTTCACACTAGAATCTCTCCTGCAGTTTTCTGAAGAACGTCTCTCTCTGTTGCCTTTAATAATTGTCTAGTGCCATTTTTTTTCCTTTGACAATTATGAGATTAAAAAAATCTCACAGAGATTATGGAATAAAAAACTGTCACCAAATTTGTGAGTGGCATGTGTCCAACAAAATAGTCCACAAGTAGTAGATGCAAAAAGGAAGAAGAGATGGGTTGCTGAAGGCTGGTTAAGGAAGGCACTTACTTAGCTGCGGGGTAGCAGAACTCAGTGCCTGTTAGCTTAAGGGTTCACATGATTTAGACCTGTCAGGGACTGCATATTTGGTTGATTCAACGATTTCAAAAAGTGTATCTACATTTTAGCTTAACTGCCTTGAAAGAATGTCAAAATGTACGTAATTGCTGTATGTTGCGTGTAATGGGAACATTTGTGATATTAATTTTACTTTTGTATTACCTACTTTCCTATTTTATCCTCCTCCCTCTCCCCACTGCACAGTTTTTTAAAGGGAAAGTAATTTCATGTGATGAAATTAATGGAGGAGTTTAGCTGTAAATGAGAGGGAAATAAGTGATAGGTTTAAAAGAAAAAAATGGCTTGACTTCACAACTCAGCTCTGCTACTTAAACAGCTATGTGACCTTGGATAAGTCAATTATACTCCCTGAGTCTTGGTTTCCTCATTTGCAAATTGGGACTAATTGCCTATAGCTGACAGAGTTGCATAGAATCTCAGAGAGTAGGTGTTGAATATGCATTTACTATCTGCTGAAACAGAATGATGACAAGTTAACTAGTCTTTTATACCAGCAGTTCTCAAACTTGAGCCTGCATCAGAATCATCTGGAAGACTTGTTTAAAGACAGATTGCTGAGCTTTTTGATGTAGTAGTTATAGGTTGGGACTAGAGAATTAACATTTCTATTAACAGCATGTTCCCAGGCAACGCTGATTCTCCTGGTCCAAGGACCACACACTGCTCTATACGATTCAGAGACAGAGCACAGCTTTGATGTAAAAAAGCATTGACAGAAACATGTGCAGAGAAGCAGAACCACAAACAGCAATAGACACAAATAATGGCAGCAACTTAACACCAAAGAAAGAATTTTAAAGAATGTGGAAAAAAGTAAGGGCTTTTTTCTTCTGCCTGTTTTTGGCAGGTGTGGGATTCTTAACATCTGCATGCATGACTGTGATAATGTGGATTTGGGATTTTTGTACCAATATACTGAGTTGTTGTCTATAGTCAGGTTTTTAAAGACTTACAACAAGATTATTATCAGAATCTTTATTTTCTTCTTCTTAATAAGAGTGTGTAAATGAGAGTGGAAACTTAGGTGCCTTCAACTATTATTCCTTTAAGTATTTTATAGGCATTCTCAAAGGGCTCATTGTGTTGACGCTAAAAATTAAAAGACTGTATGGCCCCCTTAAAGTTATGTTGATGGTTAAGAAATCTCAAAGCAATAGGGGTTCACTTTATCCCCCAATCTCTACCCGGAATTGAAGGCATATGCTTGCCTTAGGATGATCTCATTGCCTTTAAAAGGAGAACACAAGACGGGGCTAATCATTGATCGAGGTCTGGTCCACCTTGTACTACTGTATACTCTGTTTGCCTTTTCAGCATAATGCATTAGAGCTATTTAGCTTCTCTATCTGCCACAGTTCTTTGAGATACACTTGATATTCATTTAGAATTACAGACAGAGTTGGAACCTGAATTACCAAAAAAAAAATCCTTACCATCTCTACACGAGAAGATGTATCTTTCTCAATTTGCTAAAGACCAAAATGACCTTTTACAATCTCACCTAACAATTCAAGTCCTAGGATAAATGCAGTGATTAGCTCAGCCTTATTGGTGAGTACAGTGGCAAATCCTGAAATACTTTTCAATTTAAAGCTATATTTAATTAACCAGTATTGTCATTTAACATTATCACTGATCTAACATTAAAAACATCAGAAATTTACCATATAATCTAGGGACAATAGTCCCAAGTTGTAAATTCATTATTAAATGATATTAATGATTAATTTCTTACAGCATTTTTGCTGCAAATGAAATGGGACTCTGGATCTTCCACACTGAATCATTATTCAACAAATATTTGCAGATGGTCATCTAATGTGTCTCTTCACTACATTGTGTTAGATCAATAGATTTAATAAACTTGATATTTTCTTTCTAATTTTTTTCCAACCAGTAGAGATTTTGTTTGTCCACTTAACTTTATGGAAATATGTCATGAAATAGAAAATAATTTATCAATATTGTAATGCTTTTAAGCATTACCTTCTGTGTTCTTAGGCTATATTCATAGTGAGACATAAAAGACATGCTTCTAGGGCAAGAATTTATTTGGAATTCTTGAGAATTGTCCACTGTAATTGCTGATGTAAATTTAACTCACAAAGTGAGAAAAGATTCTATAGCTAGTTTTAGGTGAAATAAAGACCTAGAAAAACGTGTATATCCCTGGAGATAGGAACTCTATCCCCATTCCCAACTACCAGTAATCCAGGAAAGAAAAAAAAAAAAAACTGGAAATACTTACATGTTTGAGTCATTTGCTGTGACCCAAGATAATTGACATTTGATCCCATTTTGCAATGGAATAAATAGGAAATGGCACAACACAGAAGAGTTTAGAAAGGGAGACTGAAGATCATTTCAGAAAAGCCCAGTCCAATTCATTTGAATGCCAACAAAGCCATGAGCAAGGCAGAGAGTAATTACTGGAAATATTTCTTTCTGACAGATAAATATATTTCTATATTAAAAAATATTTTTATATAAAGTTTTATGAAGCAATTTTTTAGTTTGACTTTTTCTCCCTTGTTTCCTTTAGTAGATAAATAAACACTTCAAAAATTCTAGGAAGTTAGAAATCCTGGTTTCATGCCAGAGCATCATGACCACACCCCACTTTTGGCCCTACTGTTATGTCTCCTGTATTTCACATTTGGGGAAAAAGCCTGAGGGAATCTTTGTGTGGCTCGTGTCTTCTCATTGAAGGTAGGAAGGAAGGAAAGTCTGCCATTCAGTATAGAGAGTTCCTACATCAACCATAAGAAATAAGGGGTAGTCACTGCAATGTTACTGCTTCTGGGAAAATCTGTACAGAATGCAAAATAATATTGGAAACATGTTATGCACTAATAGAAGCCAACTGACTCCCCAAATTAGATCTATTATGATAAGGAGGCTTTGGCAAGCTTGTCAATTATCATACTTTCCCCCAAAAAACTATGTCATTATAGATTATTTTGAGAAATCTTCTATGTTCAATCAAAACCTCTGATTAGTCCAATTTAAATTGTGGATTTAAAAGCCTCAACATGCTAAAATGACCAAATTAAAATAAACCCAAGTATTATTTTTAGTGAGAAAAGTTGAGATCATTTAAGGCTTAATAAAAATGGTACGTCTTAGCAAACTGTAGAGTGAGAGAAAAGTTTGAAGAAATCTAAGATTGTCGGCTTCACATCTGATTCTCCTTCTATAATAGATCACACTGGGAGATCCAGAGAGATTGAGGGGCTTATCCAAGCACCCGTAGAAGGTTACTTAGAGCCTGAAATAAATACTTAATCCATGTGCTTTCTACCACACCATGAGGCTCCTGTAAACAGACTATTGACAGCCAGGCAAAGGTTTTATATTTACTTAATGTTTTATAGACTAATTTATCTTATTCATTACATAGAAATAATTCATTCTATTTGAGCTTGACCACTGCATTTTATGTATAAAGGAAGAAAAACATTTAAAGCCAACATAAAGGGTTAGAGGAATTAGTGCATGGCATATTCCAATAAATGATCACCATGTTAATATAGCTACTTACTCTAAAGATAAACTATAAAATGTCTACCACATTCACCAAGGTTTTTATAAATTTCTTTAATATAACTAATTACAATATAGAATATTTTTTCTCCTCAATGAGAAAAATAAAATGGGTCAGTAGAACACATCTTGATGTTGGCTTTCTTATAGGAAAAAGTCTCACTTGATATACGGAAGTGTTCACAAATTATCTAAGCATAAACAGCCCTATGTAGTTTAAAATACTTAATATGGAACAAGTGTGAGGAGTTCAAGCTCAAGGCTCACTTTAATCATGTGTATTGTAAATTTGACAAGCCTACAACATGGTATGGAATAATGTATAATGAGCCTCTTAATGATTTTAAAGATTCTTTCCATGGTTACTTAGATAGTAGGTAATTTTAATACTTGATAAGGAATATAAATACTTATGTGAATTTTTGACTGTGCAAAAGAAAATTTATCTATTTATATATACTTGACAAATTGCAACATTGATTCATTTGCCATATATAGCTATATATTTCTGTAACATGATATTGGCAATAAGGAATTCTGGCTTCTGCTAGAAGCGAGATGTTCAATAAAGATTCTCAGGAAGGCCATGGCTCTCTGAACTAGAGCTTGCCCTTTTTAGGCCAGACATGAAGGTAAAAGTGATTCTTTATCCCCAATGTTCATGGAAATGCCCTGTCATTGCCACAACACACAACTGGCAAAGAAAGCAGAACCCTTAGGTTGCAAATAGAAAAAGACATCATCACACATTTATTTCTGATCACTAATGAAGTACACAACCAGTATTTTGCAAAGCATATTGGAGGAAGTACTTTCATAGAAATTAATGTAAAGGGTTTTCCTGGTACTTTAAAACAGTATTTTGAGGAAGTATAAAATCAAAGATTAAAAATTGCCACAAGAGTCAGACATTCTAGCACAGACAATATGGGAAAAGCAACACTGGGCTAGGAGATATTCTAATGACAGATACTATTGCCTTAACCACATGGGAGGAGGAAGCATTATTGCTCTTTCCTAAGAGAGATGTAACGAAGAATTGATATTAGAATCCAACATATATGCTTTATTGTTTTTGGAATGTAATGTTAGGTAAGATTTTTTTAATGCTCATTGAATACTTTTGCTGTTTTCAGTCTTGAGTTAATAAACTATCTATAAACAAATTCCTAGGGAGGATAAGTTCTACTTGATACATTATGATCTGTTTCCCAAGGGTGGAAAAAGACCAGAAATATCTCAGTATTACACTTTATTAAAAAAAAATGCTTAAATTGGTTTAAATAGTATGTTCTTGAGAAAGTGCACATGCCCTTTAAGAGAAAACATGATCTATCTGATCCAAGTTTGAAAGTGAAAACTGATGTGTTGGTCCCAAATAATCAACGGGAACACTTAGGAGAACTTTAAAAATGTGAAAAGGAAAATAAGTGGAGAAAAAAATACACATATATGTATGTATGTATACAGATATACATATACACACACACGTGTTATTTCATACTTGTCTTGGTGCAAGTTTTAGTAAACTGTTCTAAATAAAATATGTTGAAATTTCACCATTTAAGAGAAGAAGATAGGTTCTGACTACTATGTTATTGACTTCTCATGCACATAATATATTTCTGGGATCCAGATTAGAGGACAAGAGATAAAGAGAAAGCCAAAAACTAAAAATTAACAGAGAAGAAGCACTGAAAGAAATAAAATTATGGAACTGACTTGAGTTTGTGTATCTGGCATTAAAATATATATCCAAACCATGCTAATTGTAAATGTCTAATTTTACTCAATTCAAATTTTATCCAAAATTATTAAAACTTTTAAAAATTTAGAAAAACAATATTAAAAGAAAAGTTATCTTAGACTTTCTTTGTAGTATACCTAGGTTCAGCTGGATAAACCCCACCATATTATATTGTGAAGAAATATTTCCATTTCCATTCATTTGTCAAAATTTGAAAGCATCCCTCCCCCAAAAGATCCTCTCAATATTATTTAGTGGATAAATTAAATTGCAAGAAAAAATTTGAATTGACTTGCTCAATCCTGACTAGCCTGAAAAGTATTGTCAGATAATTGTTAACTTCAACTGAAATAAAATAACTAACTTACAATAATCTATGGTGATTAAAATTTTGGTGCACAGATATGGGATAGGGAAAAACAAGCTGGAAAAGACTGAAATAACTTGCCAAATTGCCATCAAATGGCAAAATACAATTCTATGTAAAGTGGTTAGATTTTTAGTCAGTCAGATTAATAAATTAATGGAAACATCTATAAAGTAGAATAAGCAACATCCACAATCACATAGTATTCAATTTCTATTGCAAATATTTCTTCCTTTCCTGCTAACTCAGGAAGATCAGAAAACAACTGTGTTTGTAACATACTTTAATCTCATACAAACATCAAAATATTTCAATGTAGATTATTCCTGGATAAGATTCAAAATAAACCCTGTTTATTTGTTTTTATATAAGGATCTTATAAATAATGTTCAAATAGATGTCAAATTTAGTGTCATAATTTAATTTTAGAAGAAGATATATTTGAAATCTCCATATTTTAACAAAATAGACTCAAATTCAGGACCCACCACACAGCATAGATTTCACAGTCACTGATATTCAATAGGTACGTAGATAGATGAATAGATATGCATACATCTGTTTTATACAAAAAATAGGCTAGACAAACAATTTAAAATAGAAATAAAACCTAACCAAAACAGAAGTAAATAAAAATAGACACGTCCTTAAAAAGCTCAAAGAAATTAAATTATGGCAGACCACGGAAATGAAGCTCAAGAATAGCATTCTGTTAAGCAATTTTTACTTACTGAGAGATTACAGCTACACAGTAGCTGAACTTGTTTCTTTATGCATTGATATAAGAACTAGGAATATTTTCATTTCAAGGAGACATGTCTAGTTTGCAGATTTCAAGTTCTTTCAAAATTCTGATCCTTGATCACATGGCAGAAGGGAAAAGTATGGTGAAGAAAGAGGACAGTGAATTAGACTGTAGATAGGAAGAGATCCAACTTGTTCTTAGTTTATTGAAAGCATGACTCTTCTATTTCTTCATATGGGCTCCCTTGATGCTGTACTACCAGCAGCTGACCCATATTGTGTGTGTGTGTGTATGTGTGTGTGTATGTGTGTGTGTGTGTGTGTGTGTGTTAGAAAGAGAGAGAATAATGTATCTGAAGAAAATCATGTGCAAAGTACTTGTTTCAATTTTGGCAAACTCGTTTTCCTCTAGAAAAAAGAAAAAGAAAGTCTGGGTATTTCTTCTGTTCACCGTGGTTCAATTCTCAGATTGAAAAGGGACAGTATAGGAAAAGGGATGCTACCCTTTATTGGCAGGTATTTCCTTTTTAATTGTGTGCCAGCTCTACCCAGGGTATTCAATGGAATGAAATCAGAAGCTTTTCCAGGACAGGCAGGACTATAGAGCAGCACACCACCACCTCGACTGCCCCAGTTTGTCTTCAATCTTCAATATAGTCCCCAGCCTGAGATGGAATCCTCACATTGTTTTGTGTATGTATAATCAACTCAAAGTAATGAACGGGCACCTGGAGGGACTGATTGCCAAATATAACCCTATGAAAATCACACTGACAATATTTGATCCTTAATGCATATAAAAAGCCATCTGTAATACTAAGCATATAAAGGGCTACTTTGACTTGCATGCTATAAGAAGAGAAAGAATAAAACAGACTCCCAAACCCACACCAGAATTATTCTGTTCTGTCTTTTTCTACTAAATCTACTTGCTTCAACCACAGTAAAAGCCAAGGACCTCTTTGTTCCCTTTTTTTACACAAATGTGCAGTCATAAGAACATTTTTAAAAAGGTTTTAAAAGAAAGTCCTCTAACCACTAAGTCCAATATCTCAGTCCACACCCTGGACTTTCTTTGCCTCAGAAACTTGGCCAAGGATGTTAAGGTAATGAGGTCTGCTGCAAACATCCAAATATAAACAATTGCTTGTTGACTCTAAAACCCTAATGAGTGTTTTCATCTTGAGTGCTTAACAGCTTTCTGACATGGTAGGAGATCCTATCTTTCTTCCTCTAACCAACAAACAGCCTTCTCATCCCTCTTTGCCTTCTCAGTCATTCAACACTTTAACTACAAGAAGGATGACAAAGTCTTTTCTTTATGTCAAGACTTAAAGACTACTTGGAAGACTACAATCATTTCACACCCTTCCTCTTTCATCATCTTCAGTTCCTCTTTTTATTGTTTCTCCAACTTGCCAGTTGATGAAGACAGCTGCTAATAATGTTTGCGGTCCTGGGCTATGTGATCTAATTATACAGGCTTATGCCACATGTCTTGTCCAGTTACACAAAGTTGATTTCCAAAACGAATGCTTCACAGACATTTCCTTAGATGCCTTTCTATTCACAAACTTCCAGAGATGTATGTGTATACTATACTGTTAAATGGCTGTACCTGGAAATTGTTTTCTTGCTTTTTTCTTCCACCTTCATTTAACCCCTCCAAAAATACTGGCATAGATGTCAAGTGAGGAGTGTACTACTCATTGGAATCTGATAGTTTTCTTTTTCCAGTTGCCCTTGCTAGCTAACTACTATGCAAGCTAATCACACTGAAAAGTCAGAGATATTTTTGACTTTGAAAACTGAAGCAAAATCCTGACACAAACACTTTTGGCAGCAAATTTTCTGGCAAATATATTATAGGCAGGAAAATATATAATCGGTTATTTTCTTTATAAGATACTTTCTCAGACAGATTCTATACATTTCCCTTAACCCTTACAATAATCTCATCTATGAGGTCTTAACCCATACTGACAATCTCATCTATGTTCATAACATACTTTTTTAAAAAATCTAAGAAGAGGAAACCATATAAGGAAAATTATTTCAAGTAGGTTTCTATCCAAAATAACTAGTTGACATATTTGAAAACTTACTGATGTAGAGTTTGCTCTTACTGTTAGCAAATAGGTTCATCTCATTGACTTCTTTTGGTTTTGTCAAGTCTGGTCTTTACTACGTTTGTAGAAGCAGATCTCTCCCTAACTGGCTGACATATTTTGATCACAGCCTTTTAACTTGACATCACTGTCTTCTACTTCATCAACACCTCCAACCTAAACTAGAACCTATATCCACACAATAATTTAAATGAAAGCACACACACACACACACACACACACACACAAAATGAGCATGCACCCAATATCAGAAACATTTGCTTTGAAATTTATGGCTCAGATCTCTGGCAAAATTACCCTCTAGCCTCCAACACAAAACAGCTGTTTAGGTGGCAAAATCTTGTCAAGCTAAAGCACCCAACCCTTAATAATGGGTAATTGGCAAGACCTTGTTCCAATTCATCTTTAGTCTCTACTGAATCTGGGCAAACAACTGTGAATTTGTGCCAAATTCCTCTTCCTATAATAGGCAGCCTGGCTTCCCACGGAGACATCGAGACATCGAGTTTTCAGAGCCTTAGTGTCCTCAGGGTATCTGCCAGTACAAAGCTAATCTAGAATAAGCCCCATTAATAGTAATTTCCTCTTGTCATTCTTAAGTTGTCTTTTTACATTTATGAGCTTATTCCCATGAATTAAATACTTTGGATATATTTTTGCTATTTCAATATTTCTCTAATACCTATTTGAAAACTGTAAGTTGTTTAATTCTTTAGTAAATAGTGTTTCAACATTTCCAAAAAGTAGTGCATTTTCAAAAGAAAGTTTGTTAAAGGAACATTTTATAAACAAGGTGCAAGGAGACAGTGGCAGTTGATACTTCTCTTTCTCAACATATGGCTTATGTTACAACTGAGCAAGACCCCAGCTTTTATCTCTGGGAGCTGTGAAGTTGACTGCTCATAAGGTTTCAATGTTTAATTAATCCTTACTTTAAATTCACCCAAGTAAGTCTAACATGGATAGGAAGTTGGTTTCTGTTAGCTGTTCCACCTTTCACCCTACCAAACATCTGGGAAATATTCAGTTTAAGATCTGATCCAATCCTTTTGGCATTAACTACCTTAAAACATTAAGATATCACCAGCAATTCGCCTCTGTTTCAGAAAATTAAAAGCATATTTGAGATACAAACATGAGTGTGCCACTAATATTATTGGCAATGATTGAGAGCTGTTCTTTTATTATAATGGGGAAGGAAAAAAAGGATATTCTCAGATGAAATATGTAGACTAAGTCCACATTATAATATTACTGTCCTAAAATGCATATGTATTTTTATGTGAATGCTAAAAATAAAGCATATTAAATGCTACTGTTTTTCTTCATGCTTATTGTGCTCTTATTAAGGTAGAGAAAATACATAATCTATATAAATAATAGAAAATCTGGTCTATCTTTTAGATGTTAAAATAACAATTTAAACTGTTCAAATTATAAATCATGTATTGCTAAGTCAATTGATCATACATCATTTTTTTTGGTAATATTATTGACTATTTTGCTAGAATAGAAAAAACTACTTGGATGTTTTTTCAGATGCTGATTCAATCTCAGTGACTGGATTTTACATTCATATTCTTGATAATTAAAGATGAGCTCATGGAGAAAAGACACTATAATCAGTGATTCCTGGTAAAATTATGCCAATTGATTTTGGCTTCATTTATATACTAGAGTTAATTGTAAAGGAGAGATGGATAAATGAGAAGTACTTTTCTGTGGTTTGAGGACATGGCTCTGAAAAATCTATTTGGGAGCTAAGTTTCAATTTCTGGCAAGCCTTTTCCTTTTGTCAAGATACAAATTAAGCTAGACTAGATAGTCCTTAAAAGTTTTTTGTGCTTATTTTAGGAGCTCCTTTTTTGCTGGGGGGTTACTCCACCAAGAATTTGTTTCATTGTATTTTTCATTTGGGAGTTTTGCTTAACAATTTGGACTTTTTCTTAGAAACTGCTTGCAAGATATCTATCATATCCCTATGCTCATAAATTTTATGTGATTCTAGTTTTTATTAAATAATTGCATTGATAAGTAAGAGAAAGAGGAAGAGGAAATTGAAAATGTGGCTTTATGCCTTTAATTGGAGACTCGGAGATTTTTCTCAAGCAATTGCCATGTTTAGTTCAATGTTTTCTAAAAAATCACTGACATTTAAAACATTCTTTAAAAGGTCATTTTGAAGACATGTGAGCAAGTTGTACTGAGGGTGTTATATGTGCGATTAGGGTTCTTTTCTCTGTAAAGCCTTGCCAGTTTCTTAGATGAATGAGAATATACTAGCTCAGTTTTCATCACCTTTTTACATCTTCGGGTCTGACACAATGTTGTTGATCCCATTTTGCATGCAAAAAGCATATGGGGTTGAGAATTAAAAGCAGTTACTAGCCAAGCTATTATAATACATGTAACAAAGACCACCATGTGCAGAAATCATGCTAGCATTCTGCTAAAAGGAGTATCAGACGGTGCCATGAATATTGTGGTTACTCAATACTTAGTGTTGGTTGACATTTACATGTGGACACTTTTGGGCTTGAGATTGCAATATCCAAGCTATGCTCTGATGGTAGTGCAGCTGGATATAAACAACATGCAGAAAAAAGAAGAAAAAACCTACAAATTCCCCCTTGCCTAGCTCTCCACCTCTTCAGAAATAAGAACTAACAATATTAGACCCACCAGATGTGTAAAGCACAAGTATGAACCCCATTTCACCAGTGGAATAATACCAAAAGGTGTTTAGCATCTCGTTAAAATCTTTTTTCTTTTGGTAGGGACTCTTTCTAGTTCCAGCTTTGGCTTAGCAAATTGTACGCTGTATGAATATGGAAGAGCCAGTTAACCTCTCAGAGTCTCCTTCCTCATCTGTAAAATAAGGAGGTTGCCCCAGAGGTGATTATCAAAGCCTTTTCCAGCTTTACAATTCTATGATCTATGAACAAGAGCCAAAGATACAATTTAGGATTTGGCACCTGATTTTATACTATTCTAGTGCCATGGAACTGCTTATTTCATTACTCTCACATGTTGAATTTCTCTATGTAACCTGGTTTGACTTTGTTGTTTTTCCTTTAAAGGAAATAAGCATACTATCCATTTGGCAACTGTGGGTGGTTCTTAAAAGAGCTTTTAATCATTCTTGGGAAATACATGCAATGCCCAGTGGTACATATGTCCTACTGCCCTCTAGTGGAGGAAACCATATCTTCCCTAGATTACTCTCAAGATTGGTTAAGATAGCGCCTCTCAAACTTTATGCAGATCACCTGAAGGGAGGCCTTAGCTTCTGCATTACAAACTCCCAGGTGATTTCAATACTGTTGGTCCTAGGACCACATTTTGAGTACCAAGCGTTTAAATGATTACCTTTCCTTGGTACATAATTGGCTTAAGGAAGGAAGGAAACATATTCGGCACATGATATGAAAGACGTTTCTAGTTAGCAGAAGATAAAGAGGAAAAGGGGAAAAGGCAGAAGGAGCAGAAGAAGGAGGAGAAGGAGAAGGGAGAAGGGCTAGAGAAAGAGGCGAAAGAGAGGGGACAGAGATGAAGAAGAAATTTAATACACCAGATTGCAGGGGCTCACGTGACAAAAAAAACATTGCTTTTGATCACTAGCACTCTCTAGAAAGTTTCTAAGTCTAGGCTTACTATGATAGTATATGCATTAGGACTTACATTGGTCCCTCTTATATTTTATTCTATTTTAATACATTTTAATTAAAAATAGACTTCATATGCAAAAAAAATTACAACTAGTAAACCAGTTAGTATTTTACAATTCTGTAATTATGTAAAAACACATTAAAATAAAAAATATTCAACATTTTTGTGTAATTTATTATAGAAGTAAGCTGTGTTTTTGGAACAATGATGCACTTAACTCTTGCATACTGAGATTTCTTTTCAGACAATAGAATGGTCTAAGTTTAGCAATAAAAATCTATAAGTTCAAAGCATTATGCTAAGTACTGAGGGTATAGACCTAAACAAAGAAGCCAACAGTGGTGGTATTTTGTCATGAGTTCATTTTACAAAGGAGAAGAGAGAAAATCAACATGTAACCATGTTAAAGTATAACAAAATTATACAAAGTATAACAAAAATATAGGAGCTCCCATTTATGGGATGTCACTATGTTCTTTACCCCATGCTAAGCACACTGTGGTCATTACTTGGATGGCCCCATTATATACTCCATTATATACATGAGGAAGCTGAAACTGAAAGAGCTGACTCAAGGTCTAAATTCATGTATGACATCAAACTTAACCAGTAGACTGCATTGGTTTTCAAAATATTAACTCCATTTAGTTAACAGATGAAGTGAATCCTTCTCTGTGTGATTCGATTTCCATATTCTTAATAGTTGCCTCTTTAGTGCAATGGAAGGACATGATGTAAGGCTTACAGTTTGCGTAATAAATGATGTGTGATGGCATCTCAGTCTCTCTTCATTCGTATTCCATGTGTGGGGAATGTGACTGTCGTAAGAGGCAGGAGGTGGCAGGAGAAGGGAAGGCAGAGCCTGACATTGGCATCTCTGTTTTAGGTCTGGTTCCGTGCTCTGCCCGTGCATAGAGGCTTCATTCTCTTGCACTAAGAATTCTGAGTCTCACCCTCTTTCTTTTCAGAAACAAATTGTCACATGGGGCAAAAGATGATTCTCATCTCTTTGGCTGCTACGACTAGGAAGGGTGCCATTTCCTAACGATAATAGTTAATGTTACTCCAAATTTATCTTCCCGTTTTCTGCTTCTAGGAAAGCCTGTTAATTGTCTTGAAACTTTGTCATACCCCAAATCATTTTTTAATGAGGATATTATGCCCTATCCTTATGTTCTCAACATTGGGCCTTCCATCTTCTCCCACTTTATTATGCCTAAACTCCAAAGTAAGAATCCATTTGAAAATATTGCATCTTCTGGCCCTTTCCTAGAATATTCTGGGTTTGTATCTGGAATATTCTTAGGCCTCTTCTACACCATTCTCTTAAAACCCAATACCAACATAGGGTCTCTCTCAGTTCACTTGAAAAATAAATGCTTGCCACCTTCTCATCCCTGCTTCATAGGTGAATATGGTCACTTCACACAGGAAAAACTGAATTCAGAAATGCTTTAGAGGCTTATCAATGGAAGTGCCTTTAGAGGTCATGTTAAAGAATGTCAGTAATTTGGATTGGACACAATGGATATCCCAATGGTTGAATGAATTCACCTGGTTGTTAGTCCAGCTGAAATTCAAACTCAGGTTTTTTCAAACTCAGTCTAATGTTCTATTAGCTCTAGAAAAATGATATTATTGCAGAATAGCTATCACCCAAGATGGAAATAACAGGTGAGCAAGGAAGCTGATGCCTGACATTGTTTAGTCAGCTGGAAAATAAAGATACTGGTCATAAACAAACCCAGGAAGGGCTCAGTGGAAATTGATCATAAATGCTGGAGGGAAATAATAAGTGAGCATAAAAGAAATTCTTATATCACAGAATTTTTCTCTTTCTCCCTCTTAATCATTCTCACTTGAACATTTTCCCTTACTAATGTTATAGAATTTCTTTAAAGATATAATATTGTATTCGGTTTAATTTAATCTTTTCCACATACTGCCAGACTCAGAATTTAACCTCCACATGAAAGAATAATGAATAACAGCAAGAGATTAAGTCATAAATCTGAAGAGATTATGTTTTTTTTAACCATCCCTTACAAGGACTTAGGCCTACAGGTAGGAATATGTGGATTATAACATCACAATAATCACTCACAACAATGATCACTTACCAAGAGACATTCATGCGTCTTTTCTTAACAATGAGAAGAAATGACCTACTCTCCCTTGTCTTAAGCGAGCCAAAGTAAACTAGAAGACTCTAGATTTCCTTTTTTGTATCAAGTTAAACTTTGATTTTGGTTGTATCTCCCATCCTACTCATAGCTAATGTTCTACTTAGTATACGTCTTAGTATATAACAAAAAAAAATCCCCTTTCATATCAAGGACACTTTATAAAAGTAATTTTAAAAAAATTTAAACAAAAGCCTTCTTGGGAATTCTACTGGTAAGAATCACTTAGATTTTATGCTCTGAAAGCTACATGCCAAATACTTTTACATGTTAAATTACTCATTGATTTATAACTTGAGCATTATTAATGGAAATCAATGAAATTTTATTTATTTAGGTTACTATTTTAAGCCATGTTTTAGTACATGGATGCTAATCATGGAAAACAAGTTCTTTGTACAAATTCATATAGCACATAAACTGTATCATTAGAGTTTGCCTGTCTAGCTTTAATTTATTGTTTTCCTCTCCATTGACTGCACATGTTGAAAATGTAGAGGTTGTGAAAATGAAAAAAATTTCTGTAAACAAACTATAGCATATACTAGTTTACACATGCATACTCATTTAATTCATATAACCATTCATATTGTTGAATATTTGAAATGTCAGAATATAATTAGTGAATATTAATCATGATAATGACTTCAACAGAAATCTAAAGAGAGGACAATTCTATGGATTCAGATCCTTTGACAGACTAGAAAATAAAAAAGAAGAAAATGTAAATAGGATAACATAAAATATGTACCATTTCTATGTGGATATTTGGAACCACATTTGGAGATGAATAAGACATAATTGCTTTATCCTTGTCATTGCACATTAGTGAACCCACAAATTTTTAACATATTTTAAAAACAAGTTTTTATCAGCATTTCATTAATGTTCTTGAACAGCTGTGGTTCCTATGGCTGCTAACTCTTAAGTCATTTGTATGCAAAGTTCAGTTCCTTATATTCACTTTCATTTTTTAATTCTAATTTATTCAATCTCTTTAATGAAGATGACTTATATAATTTTTTTCTATCTGAAAAATTCTTTAAGTAGTCCAAGAAATACTAATGTTTCTCAAAATTGTTTTCATGATATTTGAATGCATGCTTTTGTGCTAGTTAATATATATTTTATTTTCATATTTTTCTGTGGTTTGGTTTCATAATATTGAGAGATAAGCTGTCCCAAATACTATGATCAAAATCACTGATTATCAGATTCTTCGTTTGTTTTGTTTTGTTGTAATTATATTGCTTCATTTCCCCAAGCCCTCCTCCTCTAGAGAGAGGAGGGGGAGGACTGTCTCAAGGAATGATTTCTGTAATAAGTAACCATTGACAATGAGACTATATAGAGCAATGCTTATGAATTTGAGCTTTGGAAATTTCAGGCTGACTCCACCACTTATTATCTTTGTGATCTTGGACAAATTATTTAAGCTTGCCAAGCCCAGTTTTTTTTAGGACTGTGGTGAGAATTAAATGAGATGATGTCTTTAAAGCATGTAGAAAAATGATAATGGTATATGGTAAAAATGGCAGTTATATTATTATTATCTTTGTTTTGCACATTTTGGAAGTCAGTTATTTTTCATCTGAGTTATGTTCCATCTATGGTGAAGTCTAGATAGAGGAAGTGACATGGATAAAACAAAGTGCTTACCAACCAATTGTTTTTTTTTTTTGGTGAGAGGGGCAAGGTAGAATGGTAAATCAGGAAAATAACAAAAGGTGAGCATCAAATTTCCTCACATCCTATACTTCCCAACACCTAACTCAAACTGAAAAAAGGACCTATCTTTTTGTTTGTTTGTTTGTTTGTTTTGTTTTTTGAGGCAGAGTCCCGTTTCTGTCACCCTGGCTAGAGTGCCCTGGCATCAGCCTGGCTCACAGCAACCTCAAGCAATCCTTCTGCCTCAGCCTTCCAACTAGCTGGGACTACAGGTATACACCACTACACATGGCTAATTTTTTCCATATATTTTTAGTTGTCCAGCTAATTTCTTTCTATTTTTTAGTAGAGACAGGGTCTCGCTCTTGCTCAGGCTGGTTTTGAACTCCTGAGCTCAAACGATCCGCCCGCCTTGGCCTCCCAGAGTGCTAGGATTACAGGCGTGAGCCACTTAGCCTGGCCTAAAGGAGCTATCTTAATAAAGATAGAATAACACTATTACTACCACCACTATTACCAAATAATTTCTTCAATCCTAAAAGCAGGCTCTAGGATCCAATGGTTTTACTTATGAATGTTATTTAATTTTCTAAAATAGGTAAGCTCATGCTTACTAATATAGAGTGATCCCAATTTATTATGCAAAAAGTAGCATTACTTTGATAATGATATATTATGAAGATAACACAAACAGAAAATTACTATTGAATTCTAAATAAAATACTAATCATTGAATGCAACAGTATAGTGCAGGAAGATGCTATTATGATCAAGTGAGATTTATCTCAGGAATTCAAATATATTTTATTATTAAGTAAACTACACCCACTGACACAACTAGTATTTAACATTAACCAAGAAGTTCAGGTCAGTGCAATGTAATATTAAACAAAAATTAGAAGGATAAGTATTGAAAAGAGGAAGCCATATTATCATTAGCTTTAGATGATAGGATTACCTAACTAAAACACAAAAATAATTCACTGAAAACCTCAACAGTTCTTTAAGTTGGTTCAACACAAGATATAAATCAATCGTTTTTCTATATGCCTACCACTAGTAGAATATAAAATAGTTGGAGAAGCCAAAAACAGATTTATGTATTAAAAAGTATATTGGAATCATAATGTGTAATAATGACAAACTGAAAACAATCTAAATGTCTAATTAAATGTATGTGTTAAATAAATTATTCTAACCTAATTATTGTAATATATGACTATATTTCCTATATTTGCATCAACAATCACAGAAAATATGCTAAAAAAGTTAGAAATAGCATTAATGAGTTGAGGGATTGCTAATAATGTAAGATTTAAATATAATGATATTGTATGTTTACAATTCTGTAAAAGCTATAATTCAACATATATCATATATAGCACATACAGTTTTTATATATCAGAAAGGAAGAAGATAATCCAAAATAATAGTGATTACTCTGAGTAAAGACATTATTGGTGATTTTTATTTTCTTTTTACTCTTCTGTATTTTCTACAACCAGTATTTAGAATTTTTTTCAGAGTACAAAACTGCTTTTCAGAAAAGAAGACTTACTAATCAAATTTGAGGGATACCAAAAGAAACAGAAAATATAAAGCTCTGTGTAGACCTCCTGGTCTAGAGTCCCTGCAGCGACCGGAGGTCCTCTGCCATTCAGAGGAGATAAATGCCATATCTGCATGGAAAGATGCAGCACACATACCATTCAGGTTGACAAAAGCATCTGTCCAGCGTGTTTAGCTTCCTGAGGCTTTGATGTGTTTAAAAGATCAGCAAAGCTTTCCCCTCGTCTTCCCTCGCTGCAGCACAAGTTCAAAGAAACGTTCATTATGAAAAGGCTAAATTGTAACAAATGCCTCTCCCCAGTTTTAAATTACAATATAAAATTTCTCTATAACTTTATTTTTTAAAAATGCCCCAACAGCTGAGCTAAAGCACTGTATTAATTTTCATTAGCTGTTTGTGATTAATGCATTCTGTTTCAAGTATCAAAGACAAAAGAATGAGACATGTTATTGTTATTCAGCAAGGAATGTAAGAAGATAACATAGAGAATTAATGCAGAAAAGCAAGCTATATCTAGATTGAGATTATCTAACCAGTGATATAATAATGAATTGAAAGCATGTTAAGAACGTCAATTAGAATGTGGATAGATGTTTATGGAAAGCCAAATCAATGATTCTAATTTTCTGTTCATTTAAGACCAACTATATTTAATTTTAAAAAGCCCCTTTCCTGTTACTATTTTTCTTTCTAAAGGGATCAAAGCCCACAATGATATGCTTTAAAGAGGGTATTTTCTGAAATTTCCAAAATCTCTCATCTGTCTCCAGAGAAATTAAAATCCAAGCATAACGAACATTTTAAAATTTGTGTTTATTTGAAGTCTATACCTCTTAGGTTTTAAATGTTATAAAGAGATGACCAGAATAGTTAAGTTATTTTAGAGTTCAGTAATAGAAATAAACTACCACTCAAAACATGTTACACATATTGGAATTTAATTAGTTTTTCACTTTAAAATGTACAAATGATGATATTGTCCTTACAGTAGATTAAAGAAATTTGGGGTTAAGGAAAATAGAAAAATAAAACACATTTGTAAAAATATCTAGTATAAGGTGCTCTATTAGGGAAATTATCTTTCTTTAAATGAATGGGCTTTGTTCTGTTATTTCAAGACAATTTTCCTTGTTGTGTATTTGCAAATTATCTAAAATGCAGTGATAACCTTCTTTCAACACTCTATTTGCAAAACAGTAACCTATTAGGCCCATGCTGAGAAATTTCCACTTCCTTCTTTTTTTCCACTTTGCAATTCTTTGAATGATGTCTTCTTATCTTCAAGGTTTCCTCTGGCCATTTGACCCCTATCTTTAATGTCATGCTTTCTGCTCTTTGCTCTTCAGCTTCTCACCTTCCCACTTTTGGCTAAATTCTTTCCCTCTTTCAGGCTTATTATCTCAAACAAAGGACTGGCACTCAGGCCATCTTCCCCATTCTTTTCATGTTCCTATCAACACTCATCTTTTGCATCTGAAGACTCAGGTCTTCATTTTTATACACTCCTTTAAAATAAAGCATAACCTCTTTCATTTTCCTTAACTTTATTTAAATTTCTCCACTATTTGCTAATAGGACAGAAAACGGTAAGCAATCAGGATTTTTGGGAGACCAGGAGTGAGGAACGTTAGAATGTAGTCCCATCTTTGGCCCATTCACCAATTGCCAGGACTGCCAAAGTGACCATGAAATTTTCCATTTCACACTCATCTACCACTTTGGACAGTTAAGGAAGAGTGCTGTTAAAGGAAGGGGAAATCTATAAAATGACAGTGGCAGATGAGACTGACGTAGTGGTAGAAGGACAAGTTGCATCAACACAGAATATGGAAGCTGAAATGAAAGGGGTGCAAAGAGTAGGAATAACATTCCTTGGGCTTGCTTCTTTCCCAGTCCCTTCATGAATTGCATGAGAGTTGTAAACTTGAGTGAGAGTCATAAACCTTTAAAATCTACCCTTATATCCACAAAGTGTGGACTTTTTAGCTTCTTGGTGTGCTCCTTTTAGCTCTTTAAAAAGTACATAGAGCTGACCTAATAGTAAAATATTATGAGACATAATAAATTTTGAAAGTTTAAGAACGTGGTATATGCAGGCATTAAAACAAGTGTTAATCCCAGGACACAGTGAAATGTTTCTTTATCATGATGGCTACAGATATTGTCTTTTGTCAGTGTGATAGTTTTACTTTTTATTATTCTGAGAGTATTAACATAAATCATTGATAGCCTGTAGCTCTCACTTTAGGACTGCAGAATGTTACCAGGCATGAAATTCTGAAAAAAAAAAAAAAAAAAAAAAAAAAAAAAATGCCTTTTGAGAATGTAGGTTCTAATGCAATAGGTTTTTTTTTTTTTTTTTTGGATACACTGTTTGGCCTTTTTTTCTAGGATTTAGAATCTATCACCTTGGGTAAATTCAGAAAGACAGAGATGAAAAGAGAATTAAGATTTTATTTTTTCTCTTTTACCTGAAAGAAAAAAAAAGAACTGGCAGTCAAAGAAAGAATCAGCCCAGTTGGGGGCAGGGGAGATGACCCACTTCCCTATACAAATACTAGAAATTTAACATCAAAGCACCCTGAGTTAAGAATTGGTCTACACAATGAATTAGTTTATACTTTCCATCTTGATTAGAAAAATATATTCTAATCAAGTCTTTGTTCTTATTTTTTAATATTTTTGGGTTCTGTCCCATTTCTAGATTCTAGAGTAAAAGTTTGTACATGACTTCCAGGTGAAATAAATGGCAATACATGTTTATTAATCTAATAACTATTATAATGTTTTACAAGGGAATTGGTTTCTTTCCTATTTATATTATACAGATTTATTGAGCATGACTTCTTGGAAATTTTGTATATGTAATAAATGCTGGGTTAGATATAAATAAGTTCAGTTTAGTTTTTAAGGAATAATTAAAAAGGAACAAGAATTAGAAAAATAAAACTACACTTCTCAGTTCTACTTTATTAGGTCATGGATATGATTTACTGAATACATTGAAACACAAATATAATATGATTCATTATTTTATATAATCAGATAAAAAGATGATAGTCTTAGTAACTCCCATACCCCACATTCCCATCATTAGGAAAAAAAGACATAAAAGTTATTAGAGGCCGGGTACAGTGGCTCACGCCTGTAATTCTAGCACTCTGGGAGGCCGAGGTGGGTGGATCCTTTGAGTTCAGGAGTTCGAGACCAGCCTGAGCAAGAGGGAGACCCTGTCTCTACTAAAAATAGAAAGAAATTATATGGACAACTAAAAATATATGTAGAAAAAATTAGCTGGGCATCGTGGCACATGCCTGTAGTCCCAGCTACTCGAGAGGCTGATGCAGGAGGATCGCTTGAGCCCAGGAGTTTGAGGTGGCTGTGAACTAGTCTGATACCATGGAACTCTAGCCTGGGCAACAGAGTGAGACTCTGTCTCAAAAAAAAAAAAAAAAAAAAAAGTTATTAGAGTTTACAAGTAGCTAAGTTATTTTAACCTATTCTTTGAAGCAGAACAATGAAAGCTCTCCACATCTTAGATCACTCTATTTTAAGGGAATTATCTTGGAAGAGATCTCACATCCATTACTTGAAGACCTAAATCAACTAGGGAATTATTATGGTTGTTCAGAACTGCTATAGGACCTAAATGTAAGAACAGAAACATTCCTGAATATGACCCAAGTGACTGAGGAGAAATCATGGATAGTGGATTGATCACAGAATTTAAAATCAGACAGACCTGAACCCAGGCCTGTCTTTTACTATTTTGAGTGATATTGAACAACTCTGCTGCTTCATAGGATTTATTTAAGTAATTATTTAATTTGTGGAAAATATTCAACAAATAGTGGCTATTTTTATTTCTGCATTCCAACTAATCCAGTAGGCTTTGCAGAAATACCATTTGGCAATGATTGAAGGCAGAGGTTAAGGAGTTACTATTTTCTTTTCTACAGTAAGCTTTAAAAAATAGGTATGTATTTATTAATAATCTCATCATGCCAATAATAGTTGTGTATTTAAAACTAGCTGAAAGTTAATAAATTTATATTTTCAATCCACGCTACCACTTACTAGGTATTCCTTAATTCATTGTCTCCTCTATAAAATTATTTTAGTCTTAAATTTGATCTTCATGAGCATCACAGAAAAATCAATGATCACTTAAGAAGTACCACTTATGCATTATTTACCATAGGATACAAAGAAGTAGAAGTCACACTTCACCATCTAGACCTTACTTGTAATTCAGCCACTAAAATTCAGGGAACAAGATATTAGGCACATTCTGTTAAAGGATAAAACAATTTGGGAAAAGTTAGTAAATACTAGAATTAAATGTCACAAGTCCATCCATAATATATGAGTTGCCAAATGAATTGTATAAACAATAACTTCAATAGGAGTTCAAAGGAACAAGGATTTGGGATTAAGAAGGTTATGGAAGTTTTTATGAAAAAAACAGAATTCATTATTCAAAGTACAGTATTTACTGACTGCCAGCTATGGATCAAGCACTTTAGTAAAACACAGGGAGAAGGAGGAAACCAAGGGACCCTTCCAGGAAAGGGAATGAAAATATTTAGGAAATTTTTATAACCTTGCCCACACTAAAGTTCATCTTCATTTTTTTAAAAATCAGTTGCATGCTTTGAGATGTTTCAGTAATTTAAGCTGGGCAATGTTATTCCTTACAGTTCAGTGATGTCTTCAAATTTGAGGATGACAATCTCTCTCTTTCAAATTAATAAAAAGAATGTAAAACATAGAGACAATTCTAGTATAATGAAGATAGTCTCTAGCTTTTACTACATTATCTACTAGCCCAAAGCATTAATCCTTTTCCCCAAATGCATCCCATAATTTGGTAGGATCTCATTAGTTTTATAATAATTTCCTTATCATTCTATCAGTCTCCCAACTGCAGGGAAGAAATATCTCCAGAGACTGGCACAGATTCAAATGGGGGTGGGGGGAGGGTTACTTTTACATAAGCAAATAAAAATAACTAGTCCAGAGTTTATATTTTATAAGAATATTTTTTCATTTAAAAGCTCTACTTAAAAATGGATTTTTTTCATCTCAAGTTTTACTTTATGTACAAGTTAAGTACAAAGTACTCAATCCCCACTAAATCTATGGTATGAAACCTAATAAAGTCTCATCACCTGACAAGAGAAAGAATTGTTACAATAGTAACTTACCTTGGATACTTAAAGTCTAAAGATCATTAAAGTTTACTCCTAATGTTTTAGCTCAATCACAGGAAATATGGCTGAAGATCATGCATTAGCTGATGGCTTTATCCAGTTTTTTTAAAAATTTTTTTTTTATTTCAGCATATTATGGGGATACAAATGTTTCAGTTATATATGTTGCCTTTGCCCTACCCGAGCCAGGGCTTCAAGTGTGTCCACCTCCCAGATGGTGCACATTGCACCCATTAGGTGTGTATATACCCATCCCTTCCTTCCCTCTCCCATCTGCCCCAAACCCGATGAATGTTATTAATATTGAATTGGTATTAACTGATCAACATTTAAGGTTTTATCCAGTTTTATCCACATTTAGTGTAAACTCTGATAGGTGGTTTTATGTTAAAATACTATCTCCTAAAATGTGGGGACATGTAACATTATATATGTACACAATAGGTAGAGGGTACATGAGATACTTCTGAGGTTACACATAGACATGGCATGCAATAATATTAAATCATATAATGAGACATTTACTGCTTTTCAGTTCTGATTCTGTCAAAGAAAGTCTCGATTTAGTGCTAATATGTCTTTAATGCCTCTGGAGAGCTTGCTTATTTCCCTTACTAGCAAATGAAACATGAGGTCTCAGATGTAGATCCTTTTGCAAAAGCAGAACATATAGCTAGAATTTAACAATAATGTCTTGTTTTCATTATAATTCTTTGATTACCTTCTGCTTATGGCAATAGATATTGGCTTTTCCTTTATTAGAGTGATCTGATAATTTCTTTTTAAAAATAAATGATTCAATTTAAAGAAAAAGATTTTAGTAAAGAATAGAATAGGGACCTGACAGATATGGCAACATTTGTGGCCATAGTACGTGAATGACTGATGCTGAGAAAATACTGCTAATGATGGTTTAACAATCTAGGAGAGTAAAAATTCCCACTGCATCCAGAGAGATCAAGGCAAGACTGTGATAAAGAACTGGAGAGGGGCCGGGCGCGGTGGCTCACGCCTGTAATCCTAGCACTCTGGGAGGCCGAGGTGGGCGGATCGTTTGAGCTCAGGAGTTCGAGACCAGCCTGAGCAAGAGCGAGACCCCACCTCTACTAAAAATAGAAAGAAATTATATGGACAGCTAAAAATATATATAGAAAAAATTAGCCGGGCATGGTGGCACATGCCTGTAGTCCCAGCTACTCGGGAGGCTGAGACAGGAGGATCGCTTGAGCTCAGGAGTTTGAGGTTGCTGTGAGCTAGGCTGACGCCACGGCACTCACTCTAGCCTGGGCAACAGAGTGAGACTCTGTCTCAAAAAAAAAAAAAAAAAAAAAGAACTGGAGAGGGAGACAGAGGTGACTCCAGACACAGGGACTGACAGGATAAGCCAAGTTGGATGGTTAGAGATCTGGTCAGGAGAGCAAACAAAGGGACGTCGATGGAGAGCAGCGAGACAGGTGAAACTGAAAACATAGAAGAGCAGTCAGCTCCAAGGTTGAGGCCAACTCTTTTCCCAGTCCAAGCCCTTTGATGCATCCTGTTGCCCATGAAGGGGTTACTGAATTTCATGCCTGAATGTGGCTAACCTCAGGCAAATGACAACACCATATTCAATTTAAGACAAACTCTTAGCAAAATAGCATTTAGAGCAATTGTACTTGTCACTAGGTTGCTGTAAAACCATAAGATGTATCATTTGAAAATTGTTAAAAAGAGTGAATGAATGTTTTTTGTTTACTAAATTTCAAACAAATGTCAGATTTGAACTGAGTTATAATTTGGGTAAAAGTTAAACTTTTTTTCCCCCTTTATCCACAATTAGGGTTTCACTGATTTTTGTTTGTTTGTTTTTTACCAACTTCCTGACCCACTTTCTGCTTCCAGAGAAAAATATTTCATATTTCTAATACTTAGGATTGAGAGAGTACAAGTTTTCCTTCAAGATGATTTTCTGTGGAACATTTGCTAATAATAACAGTAAGTTTCAGCATTGTTCTGATTTTATGGTATGTACTGGGTCAGTAGTTTCTAGGGGTCAGTAAAAGAAAGGAAGTTTTTGGAGTTTCAAAGGATTTCAATTGAAAAAATAACTTTTGGAATTTGGATAAAAGCACTTGTATATTCCTAGTAACTTCCCTGATTCAGGCTACATATATTATGTACAATTATTTGTTAGCTCTCTTCTTTTCATATTGTATATGGACCACCAATCTGTGGCTGCAGGCATGCAAAAGATTTTAGTTATTACAATTGATAGTCACAACACACGTTGGTTATAACTTAAATAAGCATTTCTTGTACATATACACCATTTTTCAAATATATATGGATATTTTAGTGATAAAATTGTAAAACTTATTTTAAAGCATCCATACTCTCTTTTTATCATGATGTATGAATGATGATCCCATGTTGGAGTCTGCAAAATATCTTAACCTCAGTAATAGTCTTCAAATTTCAAAAAGTTGAGAAGCACTGTAAGTATATTGTTTGTTTTGTTGAAAAATAATCAATACTAGAATGAGAAATTGGGAAGATTTGATATGAATATACACTGAGGAAAAAATGTGTAAAAAAATGAACTAAATAAATTCAACCAGATTCTTTATTCTTCTGTTTACAAGAATATTAATACATTAAAATTTTCCATTATTGAACTTCCATTCATCGTGGTCTAAGTGAATGACCATTACCATCATCAATATTTGACAATATATGGCCACATGCTTGTATATCTCTCATCTTAAAAACAACATTTTGCTGACCTCAAGTTTTTCTCCAAATTTTTCTCCCCTTTACAAAAAAATGTAAACATTTTCCCCCATTGTCTTACTTTTCATTCTCTTTCTCATCTCAACAAAATTGGATTTCCACTTGCCTTTCATCAGGCACCAAGGATTCCCATATTGCTCAATTACAATGTTATTTTCTCACCTTACTCTTCCTCTCGGTGCATTTGTACAGCTGACCCCTCCATACCTCTGGAGTTGGAATGCAGAATTCACACACTCTGCCTGAGCTTTATTTCCCTGATTTTGAGATAGCTTACTTGATCCCATCATTCAGGGCTCAGTGTAAATATCATCTCCTTATAAATAAATAATCTGATATAAATAATCTGTCTCAAAGTAGCTTCATCATGAACTTTTTGCAATGAAAGAAATGCCTGATAATCTATGCTCTCCAATATGTGACTGCTAAACACTTTAAATGTTGCTAATGATATTGAGAAACTGAATAATTTTATTTAATTTTCATTAAGTTAATTAATTTAAAGTAGCTACATGTGGCCACTGTATTGAATAGTGCAGTTCTAGCACAACACCTTGTCCTATTTTTTAAAAAATATAATTTAAAATTACACCTTTTTTTTTAAATTTAGGAATGCACTTTTAAAAATTTATTTCTCTTCTCAACAGCATAAACTCCATGAGGGTGAGAATGTCTTTTGTCTGTTTGCTTCCATATACTGAGTATATACTCCTGTATACTCTGAAACCTAGAAGAAGGCCCAGCACATAGTAGACACTCAATAAATATTTGTGGGAAAATGGATAAATGGAACTAATGAATCCACCCCTTTGTCTCTGGCCAAAGTTAAACTATTAAAATAGCATCCTCCCTACGCTCCCAGGGCCTATTCTTGCCTCATTCAAATCTCTCCTTTATGTCACTGTGATCATTCTGAGTTACATATGTGATCAAGTCACATATTCCTGCTTCCAGCACTTTGGTTTTTATGTTATCATCATGAGGAAGTGTGAGCATCCTTTATAATATGGCAACTTCTCCCAGTCTGGCTCTGTTCACTTCAAATTTTACTCTCAAACAATACCGATAGACTGGCAGAATTTTTCACATATCTTAGGCTGGTATGAACATTATTTCCTTTTCATGTCTGGCAAACCCCTATCCATCCTTCAAAAACTCAAAGGACTGCTCTGTGTGATGTTTCTTCCCTGGCAAATCTGCCTTCTCTTGCTAAAAATCACTCTTTTTCTTTTTTTCTTTTTGGACACCTTTTATACTTTGCCCATATATTGATTGCTACATGAATAAAACTGTATTTGATGGCAGGGACTGTGACTTACTTTGTAACTTTAGCAAAAGTTACAGAGCAAAAGATTTAGCTAGAGCACATCATAAGTGTTCGATCAATTGCTAATTCAACTGAGTTCATGCCCTTATAGCAGGGTTCCATTGTACTGGTGGATGGGACCCAGTGGCTCTGGCTCAAAGTTTCTATATTCCTAATAGAAAAATAATTTATTTTCTTTTCTACTGTTTTTCTTATATAGAAGAATTATTTTTGGTGTCTGGATAATATTATTTTATTTATGTTGGGACCATGTTATATTTTTATTTAATCTGAAAGGTAAATAGAGGAGTCTTCCATACAGTCATTCTGCAGTATGTCATTTTTCCTAAGACTGTCACGGTTTGGTATAAAATGTAAATAGAACTTGCCTGAGTGAAAATATTTGACAAATATGAGGATAGTTAACAGAAGTTCCCAAGGATTCTACCTGCCTTCTATCTACTCCATGGATGAAGTGATTAATAAGGCATTAACAGACTTGCAACTTTTTTTAAAGAAATGTCTCAACTATTCTGAAAAGTTGTGCATTTAAAGGCAGGCTAGCAGTGAGTAATTAAAAATGTAATTTTCTTTTATGAAACCACTGGCAATAGTAGGATGAAATATTCTGTAAGTATTAAACAAAGTTAACACTAATAAAACTTACTAATGGAAGAGTCTTGCCATAAATGGAAACAGAATTAGGGACAGAAGGAAGGGCACTTAACATGAGATCTGGATTTTATAATCATTCTGACACTAATTGTGCATATTTGTGCTCACCAGACCCTCTGAGTTGTAAAGAAAGTTCAGCACAAGTTTCTATCACTCCTCTCCCAGATAAGGTGGAACCTGCCAGCCTTCCCATTATCTCTGGACGTTCTCAGGAGCAGGTTGCGAGACTTAGCGAATAATACAGAATTCCCAATTAATTTGAATTTCAGGTAAACAATGCACGGCTTTTTAAGTGTATGCATGTTCCATGCAACATTTTGGACATATTTATACTAAAAATGATTATCTGAATGAATTCCATATTTAACTGGAAGTCCTGTATTTTTATCTGGCAACCCTACATGTAGTGGATGATGGGAGGTGGGGAACTTAGCTTCTCCTCATCACTTCTGGTTCTAAATTTTTGCTTACCCTAAATACACGTGTCCACTAAAATTTCAATCTCACTTTCCATGACTTTCTTCTTCTTTATGTTCTGCACTAGCTGCATTGTGAAACAGTGCTTCTTTCTCTTAATGTGTCTCCCAAAAACACATTCAAGGTATTTTTGTATATAGCAGACTTTGCTTAACATTGGCCACTAGAGAAAGGATATAGACCATGTCCGTGTAAATCATTTAAGATTAAATAAAAGGTGTGCTTATGTTCCGGGATATTCTGGTCACACTCCCTGCCCGTCTCCCACTTTCTACTAAGAGCAAATTTCTCACTTTTCACTTGTCTCCATAGTCTTTTGCCTTCTATTTTGTTTCACCTTCTCTTTCATTTCTTCAGCCTTCTCTCCTATCTTGTTACTTACCCCAGTAGACTAATCTCTATTGAGTTCAAGTATAAAGCAATTTAACAATCTCATCTTTTTCACTGTCACTTTATGGCCTTAATAGTTTTAACAATGGTGATTCTTATAAAAAAAGAAATAAAGCATTTCTTTTTTATATACCTCAGAAATGATGGTATATATAAAAACACATATATGTTATATATATGTGTATATACTGTATCACTTTGACTCATACTTGGTTTTGAAAATAGTTTGATATTCTAATTCTATTATTAAATATCTTTAGAAAAAACAAAAAAGCTGTTTTGAAATATCTGTTAAATTTAAAAATTTTGAATATGCTTTAACTTTAAAAATTGGCTTCTAGAAAAGCTTTTGAGACAATGAAGTTGAGTGGTTAAATTCATAGCCTTTGGAATTATACAGTCCTAGATTCAAATCCTAGTTTTGCCACTTACTAGCTATGGAAAATCTGTCTCATTTGTCTGTCTGAAAAACTGAGATAATAAGAATAGCCTGGGCAACATAGTGAGACCCCATCACTACAAAAAGTAAAATAAAAATAAAATAAAATAAAGTATACCAACATTTCTATTGATATTTAACTACTATTATCAGTTTGGTATTTAGAAGTACTAGATTGAACCATGGGAATTTCCATTTTTATAAAATAATTTGGAGAAATGTAATCAATAGTATATGATTCAATTTAATAATATGTGCCAAAAGATGAATAACAAATATGTTCATTTCTTTAAATTAAACACACATACACACACACACCACACACACACAAAATCTAGATTTAAATATTTACTGATTTATATCTGGATCTTTTTAGTTTAAGGTCTGGATTTTCTAATAAGTGGGAAGTGTGTTTTAATTTAAATTCAGTAGTAAAAGTTAGAAGCTAATAGATGTCCATAGAATCAATCAGCTATGCTACTATTAGTGATTCCGTTTCAGGCTAAAGAGAGCCAAAAGTTAATTAGAAGCATTGTTCATGAACAAGGAGCACATCTGGGGATGCATAGATACATGGGTGGGGAACCATTATCCAGCAATGGCCACAACATCAGGACTGACAAACAAAGATAATGCCATCTCATTGACCCAGTTAGCAGGGTGAGGGCTTGGAAAGACTTTTCTGATGTTTTGATGCACAAAGTCAGGACACCATTAAAATCTATTGTCAGAGCTCAAGGGTTCAGTAAAAGAGTTGTTTGTACATAGTGCAAAAGCTGCCACAGAGGGAACTCATGCCTGGCCCTTTGTGCCTCCAAAAGGCAACACCAATACAGAGGTGGCATGACCCTTACCTGGGCCAGGTTGCAAACCAGGCTCTTACACTTTGGGAACAAAACAACAACTGTGCATTCCAGGAACTCTACCTGAATCCTACCCTGCTCTTGTCAGAACTTTGTTTGACACAACTGATTTTTGAGCTCAGCAGTCTAAAGCCCAAGAACACCCATCAAAGTATTCTAAAACCCACCCCAGTGTTAACTTAGATAAATAGGAGTACATGATTCAGACATTACCCTGGGCAATTTCTAGTTTCTATAATTATGGGAACCTGGGTTTCTTTTGCAGAGCAAAAATTTTCCAGATACATTCTGATTTTACTAAGAGAACCTTCCAATTTAGAAGATATCTGAGAAGTTCTCATTATATTAATAATATTTGGAAAATATCCTCAGGATTCTCTCTGTGACTCTTTTTGTTCATTGGTAAAATAAGGGTATTAATTGTACGTAACACAGGGATTTTTCTGAGGTTTGAATGAGTTCATTATAGTATATGTTCAATAAATGTTAACTGAAGTTGTTTTTGTTACTATTAAAAATAAAACTTTCAGGCTTCTTCATTAATACTATATCCTAAGCTTGTCACAAGAATGGTTAAGAGATACTTTCTTAGAAAAAATGTTTTGGTATTAAAAAAAACAAATTCCTTAATATGGCATAGTGGTGTAGGTGGAATGAAACCACATAGTTTGTGTTCTCATCTTTCTTAGAGAGATGTACTCATTTCATAGTGATCTTGTAATGATTATAAATTAGATTATGCAGATCAAGTACCTAGAACTGTGTCTGCTCAATACTTTTTCCTTAGTTAACATTAGTTTCCAAATATGTAACCCATACTCTCTCCTCAGTATCCACATAAGAATCCAAAACCACAATATATTTTTATTATCCAAATGACCTGTTTGTTTTTTTAACATACTCTTAACCTCTGAATGACCAGTTTGTTGTTATTGTTGTTAGTTTTGGTATTTTGTTTGTTCTTGCACTTTGTTTTTTGTTAAGAACTATATGCTTCATTCCACTTTTTCTTTTTTCTTTACATTTCAGTAAGCTTACAGCTAAATGTTATGCTTTATAGCAACCTCTAGGACAGTTTCCAATAAAACTACTGCAACTAAACCCTCACATTTAACTTGTATTCCCATTTCCTCATTTTATTGGTTTTGTTTTGCATTTGTACTTTTAAATTGCCTCAAACCTCTTGGTAATTACATAGAAATAAAAATAATAAATGCTGAGGATACTTTCCAAATATAATGAGAGCTTCTCAAATACCTTCTAAATTGGAAAATTCTCTTAGTGAAGTTGGAATGTATCTAGAAAATTTTTCTCAGAAGAAGAAGCGGATAAGTAAGGAAATTGGTGGAAGCTCTACAGTCTCTTCTTATTAGCTTTAAGATTAAGTGAGCTGTCTACTAAGTCAGCAATGGAGAGAGAGAGAAAACTCAACAATTTAACATGAAGAAAAGGCTCTTGTTTTCTCTGCTACAATACAGGGAAAGCTTGAAAGAGCACTTCTGGTTTATCCCTCTAGCTCATATGTTTCCATTTCTGAAATAAAATGATATAGCTGAAAAGGTACTTTGTATTTCATAAATAATTTAAGGCTTTTTCTCTCTACTTTTGTCTTTCATATAGGTAATAATGCAACTGGGTCACAATGCAAAGCATAGAGTAAGATAGTGAATAATAAGCTATAACTCTCTGGAGTTCTTAGTTTAGGAAAATTAAAATATGTTGGATCTACTTTACCTTTTAAATATGAGAATGTTCTTTTTTCTTAAGAGAATACAAAGAAACAGACCACTTAACAAGGAACATGCTAGATTCTTAAGCTGCATTTCTGATAATTCCTTTTCAAGTAAAACTCTTAAATAGAAAGTAGAGAGTGGATGGCATGTTAAATGCTCATGTTCTTAATTCTTATTAAAATGTTTTTGTCTAGCATGTATGTTGCCTTAATATTATGATTAATAGCATTTCTTACATTGGCTATGAGAAAAGTATACGTTTAATTATAAGTGCTTCTTAAACCATTAAAAATAACCAGTACTATATTTTATTTAATATTATATTATATCTTCCTTGACTTTCCAACTACCTCATACTAAAGGACAATTACTTGGCTTTTTTAAGTCAAATAATCAATTTACTCTTAAATCTAATTGCATCTGAAGACCTTGAGAACCCTCAAATTTTATTCATTGTTACAGTAGAACCATAATCACCACTTAACAAATACATTTAAATTTTCCATCCAGTTCAGAAGGTATCCAAATAGACCCTATCCTCATATAAGTGTTAAAATCTCTAAAAAGAGTGGTAGGTATAATGGGCTGTAGCAGCAAGTCCTGTATGGGAATTTGTTCCATTAGAAAAGTTATAATGTAGCTGAAGTTTTAATACTAAATTTGTGATGGATAAAACCCAGGGCTACTGGTTCAGCTACTGCCTGCCCTGAGTCACACTATCTCCTCTCCAAAACACATGTAACATATTAACAATCCAATAATTAGTGCACATTCCTGCCTGCTCCTTAAAACCTCACTTCCAGATGCAGCTTTAGTCTGATGTTGGTTTTATTAGCTTTCATGATTCACTACCGTTGTAATACCAGTTCCCTTTTCCATTCATTAGGATTTCTATGTGGGTAGGCAGTGTTGATGTAAACTCAGATCTTAAAAAGGCAGTGACTTCATCCTCTTTGCATGTACCCAGTCTGTAAATTACATGTCTATGTAGTGTAGAACTATGGTCTAAATGGCATGAAAGGAAAATATAATTTATAAGAACATTGACTTCGCTTGTTATTTAGAGTTGGGAAAATGGGACAGGAAATAAGAAAATTTATTTGCCAAGTATAGTCTCCTGGACTCTTCAGGATGTGTAAAGCCTCATTTTACCAAGCCACTCTGATGTATGTAGCCCCAACCTAATACTAAAAATGATCTTCTAAAGAGGGTATGTAAAGTTAAAGTGTATTCCCTCTCTACATAGGATACGTGTCTATATTGTGGAAATGATAAAAGAAAAGATTTAATAAAAAGAGGAAACAAATTATAAGAATCTGATATGAAAAGACTCAAGTAAAACAGAAAGCTTGTTAAGGACTCTGAGTATGGATATATCCTGCTATATATTTACAATGTATATTTAAATGGTATCATTTACTACAGAAGTAGAGAACTAACAAATATCTCAGACTCCTGAGTACAAAACAAAGGAAGACTAAATAGGTGTTAGTGTACAGAAGGTATCATAAAACAAAGAGAATATAGCAGTCCCTATTTTTCTACAATACCTGAGCAAAACAGAAATGATAACAGTAAAGTACAATACAGCACAGAAGAGATAACTTCCTGTATATAACTCTGCATAACTATTTTGAGAGCAGGGTGTATTTATTTATAATATACTTAAAGCATCATAATTCAGCTTTCTTTTTCTGCATTTTATAAGCAAAATAAGTTGAGACAAATTATCCTAAGTTGTACTTTGGGCCAAATATTCAAAGCACATCAGTGCTTTTCCCAAGAGGCTTGATCCACTAATACTTTAACAAGAGAATGCTGGTCATACAATGCGCAGTGTCAGGAAAGGGAGGGAGGTTTAATTGTTACGATTTCCTCTAGGAAGTCAATGATGGGAATCTAAGGATTTAATTTCAGCCCCATTCCTAAACTTTCACCACCTCCATTATGACTCAGAGTCCATAGGTCAGCCAACAGGACAATTAAAAACTATTTTTTGCCAACTTCATTTTAACAAATTTGGGAATCAAAATCAATTAAAATAGATGCCCATTAGCAATTCAGTTGAGATTGGCCAAATTTCCCACTGAAAAAGAGTGATTCCCATGGATAATATCTAAATAAAGGATTTTACCCCCATTATCAACAAAAAGTTGGGTATGTTTCAGTTTATCAGAAAATCAACTCTCTTTGTCCCTGTTGGGAAAGTGAATTAAATCCAAATTCAACTTAGATTTAAGTCTAAAATAAGTAATTTTATTAGCTGATCTACCTAACACTTTATTACACAATGCATTCAATGTTGTAAACATGATTTTTGGCAATCTCCTACTTTAGCTCAGAAACTGAGTTGGAAAACACTGGACAACATTTGGATAATGACAATTTCATCTCGTCTTCTTTGGAGAGTAATAATGTAAACAAAATGAGCTCTTTACTGGCAGCCAAATGCATTGGAGTTTGTATCTGTTCCTTTTCTAGTATCAATGTCCCAGGGCTGTTCTCTGCGCGTGTTTCTGGAGGCAGAAGGACTCTATGTCTTTAATCAGAATAAGGAAATTTTATGGCATTATCAACTAACTGTGTTTCTCAGTCAGACTCTTCTAGTGAAAAGTATTACTCAAGAAATCATTAATTTATCTGATATTTTGAAAAAGCAGTTCTAAAGTTCTCTGGTGCTTTAATGGAAGGAGTATCCACAAAAAGGTGTCTAAGATGGTTTTAGCTGTTAGGAAGGGTAGGGGAGCTTTATCAAACTGATGCAGTATTACCCAACTGCCATTCTTAAGAAGCAAGAATGAGGTGAGAGAGAAAAGAATTACACACTTCAGACTAACCGGGTGACCTTACATCCCTTTTCCCCCAATATACTTTGCTTTCAAAAATCTAATGTTTCACTTCTTCCTGTTTCAACTGCCAAAACTGTTAGAAAAAAAGATTGTTACAAAGGAAATATATGTATGTGTAGGTAAGAGATGCCATTTAGATCACTGACACTACCTGTAATTTCCTAAGATTTTATACAAAAAAAAATTCTAATGCAATTTGGAAACATGATGAGTTATTTTGGCTTAGCAACAACAAAACCCTAGAGTTGGAGTATTTAGATGTTATACCCAAAAGGATCTACTTCAACCTATTTGTTTTACAGCTGAGGAAACCTGAACCCCAAAAGATTAAGTTATTATACAAAGTCACAGTTGCCAGTGCTGGGCTCAGGGCAAAAGTGATCTTGTCATCTTGTTTTTGTTTTTGTTTTCATTAATTTACTGATATAAAAGTTGATCTATACCTAAATGACTAATAACAAACATGCTATCAGAGAAATGGATGGAATTAAGATTTCCCAGTTGGAATTTTGTTTACCACTTGCCAGATGACATATTTCAAGTCATTGAAATGTACTGATAGCCCTGAGTGAGGTACTATTAGTATCCCCATCTTGCTGAGAGGTAGCAGGCACATGAGGTTCAATAACTTGCTCAAGGTCACATACGTCCTAAGTGGAGAGGCCAGAATTCAAACTTCAGCATCTGATAATGTCCTCGCTCTTAACCATTATGCTATTTTTCCACTCTTTGTGAAGTGCTTAGGTAGTTTAGGGACAAAAATGCCAATTTGGAGCAACATTCTCCTGCTTTCTCAACATCTTGGACAATGTAGATTTCTCTTTATAACTAAATATAGCTAAGTAAGTGCCTTCTCACTTACAAGGCTATCAGGATTCTAAAGTTTCCCAATCATTTCTGCCATAGAAGGACTTAGGAAGACCTCTACAAATTAAGCATTTTCCTCTATCTCCTCCAGAATTTACCAAATCCACCACATTGTAAGATGATGGAGCAATATTCCTGTGGGGAAAAGTAGAACTGGTGTGCCCAGAGGCTGAGCGACTTCAAAGTCAGGAGGTTTGATGCAGGGCAAAGGCATTTCCGGATCAGCTTAGATTCCTGAATCCCCAGTGTTTTTCCACCCTTCCTTTGTTTAGGAACAGAAAGAGAGTTACAGATAAGAAGATTATGGTTCATTGATAATTAGGAAGCTTCTACATGGCAGAAGTCCCAATAGATAAGACACACATACTCAAGGGAGAAGATCTTTAACCTGTGTTCATTGGCTAATTTTTTTTACAAAACTTCTGCAGGTTAGGATGGCTTCCAGTGCCACACTATGTACTTTGAAATTCTGGGTGAACACTGGTATGCTTTCCCTGGCAAGCAATGGGCTGCTGTCCTGGGGTACATAGTTTTAAATTAAGAGCCGTTCCTAAATATAGAGAATTTATACTCAAGATTTGATCCTCTTGACTTTTAATTATTTGGCTTAATAAGTACATATTTGATTAAGCATACATTAAATAAAACAGAAGGGCTATTTGAGTCAGAAGCCCTAAAAAACAAAAGGACATTATAGAACACAGACAGCTAGCTGCTTTCTTGCTCTGCTAATAAAGGTCTCCTTCCAGACTGTTTATGTAGTATGCACAGAGTGTCAACTGATGTGGATTGTACTGGAAACTTTCAGACATAATTAACCTCAGTAGCCTTGTAATGCAGTTTCACCTATAATCCACAGCCCAGCCTGTACCCCAGAAGAATCTAACAGCTAGCTCACCCCAGGATTGCAACATTTCATGAAGAATCTGTGATTAAAGCCAGACATATAGACAGTAAGAAACCATGTGGTGCATATTATCTCCACACATCAGTTTTAATGGTACATGCTCTACCCATGACAGCACTAAAAGTTAGTACATTGTATTTTAAATTGATATATGTATTTTAAAAGTCAAGAAAAAAATGCAAATTATATAATTAATAGGATTAGCTTCCCAAAATAAAAATCTCAGAGTAATATTCTCCAAGAAAGACTCTCTGCTTTTGTGGTACATTTGTTCTCTATGTGATGCAATACACACATGCTCAAATCTCAGTGTGCAAAGGCTCAAGCCTTTCAGCAGTTTATTATGTGCAGAGTTACACCCCAATGAGAGCCTCTAACAACGCTTTAAGTTCAGAAAAGGCAGGTTACCATCTTGTACTTCTTTGGAACCATTCATAGGACCCTGCAGAACGCTCATATTTAGTTTATGTGCCAATAAAGTTTTGAGGATTTTCTTCCTACTGTTAGGTATGCTCTAAACTTGCACATTTTTGCGTAAGAGATTTTATAAGGAAAAGTTATATTAACACACATTAGATGGATAGCATTGCAAAAATCACACATGCATATTCAAAAATACTTATATATGATATTCTGGATCTCATAGGGAAAACAATCTTTAATTATTCTACCTGACATTTGTCATTGTTCAACTTTCCAGGGAAGTCACTGAATCACAAAAACTTCCACATTACCTGGGAGAAGGAAAGTCTGGATTAGATAAATCTCTTCAGGGCCAATCCTGTAGACTGAATTGGAGGGAAGATGTTATATATTAAACTTTTCAGTTTAAGAGACTAGGCTAAAGTCTTGAATTTATTAGTTGGATAACTTCAGTAACTCTTAATATCTCAAAATCTTATTTTTCCTAATTATAAAATGGTGACAATGGCACTTTCTTCATATGTAAAATCATTTGCATATGGCAGATACTCCTTAATGTTTGTTTACTTTGCCCCTCATGTAGTTCCTACTGGCTAGGTAACAGTGATCTAAATTGACTGGACTAGAAAATCTAATCCCATCTTGGAAACATGTGATCTAGGGTCAGTCCTGTGATTGTTTAGAAAATGCCATCTTCCTAGACTGAGTCACTTTCTTGGGTTACCTTTTATGAACCTTAAGAGTTGCCGTTCAAATCATCCCAACCCTCACAATCCTGAAAAACAAAGAATTTGAATTGACTGGTACTGATTCAATACTTGGGTTCATAATGACAGATCATGATTTCATGGGATGGCTTTTGCCAAGATACTCTTGGAGAATTTTGAAGTCCAAGTGTTATAATTCATTATGTCACAGTAAAATGACATCTTAATCAAACCATAACCATCTTTAATTAAAACAGATTTCATTTAATTGTTTAAAAGATACTCCAACAAGAAAAGTAGTTTTAAAGCGCAAGACATTTAATGTGTTAAGGAACTTTCCTACTTAGCCTGACATTTGAGATCTTTTGATGGCTTTTGATACACACATTTCGCTTTCCCTGCTAATCTCCAACACTCCTTTCCCTGGGGCATTCATTTAGCCACAAGTTTGGGTTCTTGATTGCTGAACATACCAGGCTACCACTTTCAATTTCCTGTAGTCACTCCTCTAAACTGCAGCCTTCCTTCAAAGAGCATCTCGTGGGTGTCTGTGTCCATGGCTTCCTCCTGCCTGCTTCTGTATTGATTGTATAGGTCATTCCATTTGTACTCCACAATTAGGAATTTTTATAGGTACTTACGATTATACCACCTGCCTTGTTTTCTATTAATATATTAGATTGCAAGACTTTTAAACATAGGGGCTGGAATCTTATGTCCCTTTATCTTATGTCTGCAGGTATTTAATGAATATTTTCAGGGCATGACGACAATCATTATTATCACCACTAAAAGAAGCAAGATACCTCTATCAACCCAATCCCCAACTGCATGATTGCCAATGAAAATTAATGGCATGACTTTATCTATCAAATATTCTGTTTTAATGATACTTTGATATTTGGATCTTCTAAGGAGGCCTGCTACTGCTGAAAACATAGGTGAATTCCCTAATTTATTTAACTTCAACTTCTAACTTTTCTGAATGAATGTTTTCTTAGTTATTTCATTGACCCAATAGAGAACACAAAGTGTCCAGAAATGTCTACATTAAAAGGTACTCTGTGCTTACAAGCAATAATAAAAATTTTAAATAGAAAGAATTGCCTTGCAGCAGCAGCAAATCTGTGTCAAGATTATTCTTCAGTGTTGAAATCTTGACTGGAATGATGACAATCAGAGGGTTTGCTAGTTCAGCTAAAAGCAGCTTCTACTACCCTACAGAAGCTCCCTGGGTCTTAACTTATAGTTTATTGCTTTTTGAGTTCAAAAATTTTTAGGTTGGGGAAATAACAGCTGAGATTTTTCAGACATTCATGAGAGCCTTCTATTTTAATACTGAGGCATTTGAAGGCCACTCAAGGGGTCTACCCATCCCTCTCCTCTCTAAGGGCAATGTCATAGATTTGAGAGTCTGACAGTCCAGTCTCTAAGAACTACTGGGTGCGTGGGGATGACCCACAGTGTTAATTAGGAGAGCAAAATTTGGTGCATCACTCGGAAAACTCAATGGGGAGTAAGAGTTCCACTCCAGATGATTGATCATCAAATAAGAATTTGGAAGGGGTCAGAGCATCTGGAATTATCTCTGGAGATAACAGCTCTGTTTAGGAGCTGAGCCAGGGAGGAGAGAGAAGTCTGTCTTGCATAGTCTGGCAAGAATTAGACACATTAGGCTTCTACAGATTCTTTGTGCCTTACAAACTTATTATTGTGTTGCACTTAATAAATCTGCATTTGATATTTTCTGTAAGTTTTTTTGAAAATTTTCACTGATTTTGGTTTAGCTACTCAGCAGTTTTATAGTCTCCATTTCCTAAGCACCTAGATATGATTCTCATTCCCTTTCTTCTGTATTTGCAAAAAGTCTCTCTCTCAAATACACGTACACACAAAGCCACCTCCTACCACTCTCTCAATTGCTCCCTTTGCCAGAATGGGATCTGTATTTATTTTGTCCAAACAAATCTCATGCCTTTATGCTTCTGCTTCCATTCCTGAAGGTCTCTTGAAGATACAATACACTCTAAAAAGCCTTGCCAAACAAGGTAAAACACATAGACGAGGGATGATATTCCATAATGTTTCCATTTAAGTAGACCTAGCTTGGCATCATGGCTCTGCTACTTACTGTCCTTGTCAACCTGAACAAGTTACCCCTTAATTCTTCTGAAAAAGGGAAATAACATCACCTGTTCCATATTATTTTTGATAAAATTAACTAGGATATAAGGAAAGCTACTATAACCCAGCATGTAGCACAAAGTGCCTTATTGTACTTCCTCATATTTGACAACACTAATATTTAATATTATTCACAGTAGCTAGTCTTGTATGCATGTTGTCATATTCTCTAGTCTATATGCAGATATCACAGAGTATTAATGAATACTATAAGTTAGAGAGCACATACCTGCCCAGCATGACAAATTGTTGTAATCCTATCTGTCTTTCTGTGTGCTACTCTCACTCTATTCACTGTGTCCTTAATATCTTGGAGATATTCTATGTATTCTTTATCTTCTGCCAAAGAGAGTCTTTCTTGGAGAAACTTAAATTGACATCATTCATCTCTGACGGTTCCTGCCCCAAACATTCAGACTTAGGCAGGGCTACCTCTTCCCCTCTTTCATGCCTCTGCTGTCTTGTTATTTCAGGGCTTACTGTGCTATACAACTATGTTTTCATGTGTCTCTCTCTGGTTTTAGGCTGTGAGCACAATATGGGAGACAACAATTACTAATTTTGTTGCCCCCAAAATATCTGACAAGGCCTGAAATGTACTAAGTACCCAATAATGTATACTTGCTGAATAATGAATGTATTCCTGAATAAGTGTGCTCTGTAACTTTTCCAATATTCCAAGACAGTATCAATTTTCCTGGAGTTTATTCTTGGGACAAACAACAAATGAATATAATTTAATTAAAAATTACATGTCAGAAAAAAGAAAGTTTTATTTCTCTTGCCTCAGCTCTCTAAATTTCCACCATTTAATGCACTGATAATATGGTTTTGAATTAGCAATACTGAAGATAATGGCCCTTTAAGTGTAAACTTCCACGAAAGCAACTGGTGAATCTCAATTAAACATAATTCTCTTTTAGTGTCTAATTGTGACTATCACCAGAAAACTTAATAAATAGAAGTAATGAAATAGGGATTTTAACCTTTCATAAGGAAATGTAATTATACTTACAGTGAAACAGCCAGACTCAGCCATTAGACATTCTTGAAATCAATAGCAAATTTTAAAATATAGATTGGAAGATTTGAAGAAATTTCAAATAAAGCTTGACAACCATAAATTTTCTATGAGTACTTTGGACCAAGCTAGTTCCACAGAGTTTGGGATTTCACATGAATTGTCTTATATACCCAAGGAGCACCAAAAAAGAGACTTTTTTTGAAAAGCAAAAATGGAGCATGAAGGATTAGTCCAACTCTACATGTGACTTTCCAATAAGGTCATTGACAATATCTTTCTTCAACGAGCTTCTTTGCAATATGAAGAAAGTAACTTTTGGCAACTTGGTATTTGTTCTTGGTATTAGGAAACTTATTTTTAACTTAGAGTATGGGATGTCACTAATTACATATGAACTTGAAATCACTCATAATTTTGTAGATGCTTTTGGTCTACGGAAATCCTTAATTATTCTTTTTTTTTAGTAGTTATTTTCTTGGTTGCCCCAAGTACATTCATAGCTTATGTCTCTCTAGCTCCCTCATACAACCCTAGTTACACAAATAAGATGGCCCTCGATCACATGGTAATGAGGCAACAAATTAGGAACTGGTAATAAACACAACCTCCTTATACTTGAGTTGCATTGTAGAACTCACTATGTATTTCAGAAACTCACAACTTCAGGGAGCACCATGAAAAAGAAAGAAAACTTCAGATTTCAGACCCTGGCTATCCACCAAGGCTTAGGTGGCTAGGAGACTTCCAAAACTCATCTGAGTTATATTTTCTTCTCTGCAATTAAACTTTGTAGAAAAAAGAAAAATAAATAGCATTTCTTACTGTGGCTCTTTTTAAAGGAAAGGTAGAAAATTACTTTTTGATGGGAAACAAAGGCTTTAGAAGTTTTACAGGAAGGCACTAGATTATATCCTCTTTGAGGTGACAGGCACAGTTATTATAAAAAAAATGATAACTCAAAAATTTTAGGTGTATTAATAGGAAGATGCACATCTTAACATTTAGAGAATCTCATGATACCTAATAGTGATTGAATAGTTATTCTCCAGATATGATCCGGTTGTAAATCCCTCAGCTCATGGCCTATGACAAGAGTGACTTTTGGTTGTCATAACGGGGAGGGTGGTGTTACTGGCATCTGATTGTTAGAGACCAGGGATGCTGCTTAACATCCTACCATACACAGGACAGCTTCCTACGACAAAGAATTATCTGGTCCAAAATAATGTTGTGGCTAACAAACCCTTTAGGACAAATATAATTGTGCAGTGAAGAAATTATTAATGAAAAATCAGAGGAAGAGAATTCTAGTTTAAGTGCATATATAATGAACATATCACCACCTACCCTGCCTAATTGATAGAGATTAATAGAGCTATTGTGAAAACCAAATAAGATTATATATGTAAAACTATCTCATAAACCAAATAATGTCTCCAAATGAATTGAACCAGAGTATGAATCCTTTTGGTTTAAGGAAACCAAGATAGAAATGTGGCAATATAATCTCTGTGGATGGTTTTTAAATAGAAAATGGAATGATTTTCAGTAGGTTATTTAGACCCAACTATTTCTCATGTTACTGAGAAGAAACCAAGACACAATGAGCTAAAATTAGAGAAATAGAAGTTTGAATTACAAATTTTAATAGATAGATAGGTATTATAGCCAAAACCTAGAAGTAGATATTAATGAATACTGTAGATTCTCCGATTACAATTATTATTGTCAAATGCCAGTATGGGTGGGAAATGTCTAAAATAACAAAGAGTGTGGCTTGTGGAAAGAGATTGAAGTGACCTAAATGACCTCTGAAAGCTTCTTCCCTACCTAAGACCTTCACTCAGACTTTATACTCCAAGATTAGCTGTCAACAGGCTTTGGCAGATTGTCTTGTAGGATTCCAGACGTTGCCACATTCGGGAGCTCTTTAATCAATCATATCCTTTTGGTCTCTTCATGCCTCTTTCCTGGTGGTCAATTCCATTCTCAAATAATTTGCCAAAAAAAACCCTTACTTTTTGTTATTTTTTCTTTCTTCATAAATCCTGATGCCGTAATGCTATTTAAAAATACATTTGGAAGGAAACTCAAAACCTTCTTCTTGCACCTCCCCCTTCTTGCTCCATAAAATTCCTACTCTACTCTGAGCCATGACTAACATGTACAGTATGCTTTCAATGAAAATTGTTTTTCCCCAAAATGTCCTAACTCCAGATTTTCACTCTTATGACTCTAAGCTTTGATTAAGACATATGTTTGAAAGTAAGATTCTGTTTTCATCTCAGTCTCACATCCCTTCCTTTGTCACTGAGGTACATGATAGGAAGATCTAACCTCACTACATATTGCAGTTAGTGACAGTGTAGAGAACCACAAATAGCTAATGCTACTAAAAGGGAAAAATACACAAGGTTAGAAGGGGGAGAACTAACTACAAACATAATTAACCACAATGTGATTGTGTGTATATGGGCAATAAGAGTCAAAGAACATTTGGCTCTTCCTTCAAAGTACAAAAATAAATATAAATATGGGAAGTGTTAAAAATAATATAGCTTGGGCACAATTGACCAGAGTTGGAGAATTTCTGGGTGCATATAATTAAGAGAAATTATTTCTCTCCCTTTTATTAGTATCATATCAATCACCTTTGACTTAATCCTTTGCAACTGCTCTTCTATCATTCTGATTATAATATTCCTAGATGTTAGCTAATCCAATGTGAAAAGTTCACTCTTTCACCTCTGTATCAATTATTTCCTATTTTGTGTTATTTTATTTTCCTCTCCCTCCATCTAATGGAAGCCAATTAGAATAATGAGGGCAAAAGGTTATATATACATCTGGTCCATGCATTTAACATCCTGGTTTATCTTTTATGCTTTGTTGAGAACAATGGTGAAAGGTGGGCAGGGACATCCTCTTGTATATATTTTTGATGGGAAAAAAAACCCCACATTTTGCATTTTTCACATATGTGACATCTGAAATAACTCAGACATGGCAACATTGAGGAAATCACTGCTTCTTAGTTTCATGTTTAATTGTCAGAGCCAGGAAAGAAGGAGGTGAAGAAAGAAGGCAGGACTTGTATCCGCTGACGCTCTTTGAGGGACTGGGCTGGAGCAGGCATGGCTTTCATTATATTTAAGTGAATTAGTCTGTTTCCTTTAAACAGGAGAGATTAACAAGCCACCAAGGGCCTGCTGTGGGATTCTGACACTTTTAGTGGCTTGTGACATATGATTTGTGAATATCAATTCACCTTCAAAAGCATAAAGCAAATCTACCATTAGCATGAGGTATTCCAAAAGCTGATTCTGGGTTAGTCTGGTTGAAATTCATTAGAAAAGGCATTTGCTAAGATGGGAAAATAAATACTTAATTTGATACAGTGACTATATAATTTTCAAGTTATCCTTTGGACTTAGAAATGGCTATGTGTAGATGTGGGAGTTTAATATGAATGAATTTAATAAAGAGAATACTTACAAGTCTTGAACTTGGGAACTATGAAGAGATTAAATAAAAGGGAAAATATCAGCAACCTTAAGTAAACTATCTTAAAATTTTGTTTTCTTAGTGAAAGAGTATGTCTTCAGGCAGTTTTGCATCAAGACAAATATTTCTTAAATTGCAAGAAAACAAAATAAATATTTTTCCTCATATGTAAGTTAAAAATCTTTGATATTAAATAAATGACAGAAGGAATTTCAAGCTGAAAGAACTGATAGAAAAACGAATTCATGGTATAAAACTATTTTAAAAACATTTCCATTTACCATCCTTTGAAAAAGTTACTACCAGTAAAGAAATATATATATGCATACACACACACACACACACATACACATACATTATCTGTTTCTTTTTTAGCCATCATGAGTATCAAAACAAAAATGGTCAAGAGCCAGATCTTTGCAACTGCAGGCGAAAATTTATAGACAGCAAAAGGAGATAGTTTTTGGTCTTTATATAGCAAAGTTCAATCAAGAAAGCACAGAATACTCTACATAAATTTCCTTTAGTTATAAAGTTTAATTTGCAGATGCATCATAGTGCTTACTTTGCCTCTGCTTGACTGAAGGAGTTCAAATTAGACCAGTCGTATCTTACTGAAGGGCACAATAACATAGTGATTAAGTGCATGTGAACTGAAGCCAACTACCTGGACTCAAATCCTAGGCCCACCACTTATGAACTGTAAGACTTCAGGGAAGTTAGTCTCTTAAGAGCTTCAAATTTTCCCATGGGAAAAATGGGATGAAGTAGTATCCATACACTAGGGCTGTTTTGATCATTACATGAGTACACATATAAAGTACATAGGACTAATTGAGCATGTAATACTGTTAGCTATTATTATTTTATCCTATTCTAAAACAGAGTTGAAACAATATCTAAAACCAGAAGCTACATATCAGTAGTTAAGACCATTCACCCAGTGTGCGTCAGTCATTCAATGCTACCCAATAAAATCCTTATATACTTTTTTTTTAAATCTACCTGTTTATTAAATGGATTCTGCTGGTGTACAAAATGATTTAAAAAAAAAATAAAACCAATGGCACATGAAGAACTCAAATGTTGATTAAAACTGAACTGCCTCAAAACATTTTCCATGATCAACATAGAGAAATGAGGATTTTCTATATAATCAAGCTAAGAGATTGTAGGACTATTTATGAATTCTTTGCTTATTTTTAATATAAAAGAAGGATGAATTTAATAATGCAACCTATTCCCAAGTTTTAATTTTTCTCTTTCTCATTCCCAGCTCTACTTTATCACAAAATGTCACTATTAGTAGTTTTGAAAGTTTGTTAATTCAATTAGAGTGCCAGTCACTGAATAAGGACATGGGAAAGTAAGATGGTTTAGGACAGAGACAGCATGTTTTTTCTATAATCATAATCACCAAAAAGGGAAAAATATATATCAACTGATGTATGGCATTTTTCCGGTGAATGAAATTGGCAGCGTGCAATTCAGATTCTTTAATAGTAGAAATCATTTGATGCCTTCTTTGGAGCACAAAACATGAGGGCAAAAATGCCTTTGGCCAAGTGCCTTATAAGACAGCAGAGCAGGATATAACAAATAATTTCAACTCCCCAAGAAGTCTTTTGGGATTGTGAAAAACTCAACCACACTACTTTAGGGTGGTCAGTACAATAACAATCACAGACTAATAAATTATGGCCAATATCAGTGGTTACATACTGCTAAACTCAGTTGAACCTCTTCTGGTTAAACTTATTAAATGAACCTGAAGCCTTCAGTACAAAGAAAAAAAATTTTTCAAAAATGGTTAGAGAAAAAAAGATGCATCAGAGGTTTTGCTACATGTTGTGAATTCTTTATCAGCATTTTCAGATTCATATTCCCCATGACTTTGCAGAAAATATTCCATGAATTACATGAGGTATAAATCTGGTATTAGATATCTTTTTGTAGGTATAAAGAAATGTTAATTATACCAGAAGTTAGCCTATTATTTGCATATTCATAAAATGCCCAATGTGGATAGTCGCAGCTTTTACTGTCATGCCAGTTCCAATCACTTGACGAAAGAGTCACATAGAAAAACTGAAACTGAAATAATTTCCACAGCTGAAAAAAAGAATTCTTCACAATAGATGGTTTTTTTTTTCTCAATAAAGCATAAGACATTAGAGAACTCCTTGAGTGTAAAAGATAGTTCCCAAGACGCTACAGAATCTCATCAATATTCCTTCTTCATGTTTTCAGCTTTGGAAGCTGTGTTGCAAATTCAAGTGATCATTCTGAGGGGTAGGTTCCTGCCAACGCTCTTGAGGTTGGAGGCATGTATGCACAAATTCCTGTGGCCTAAAAAAGAAGTAGGGAGGATCCCTGGATCTCTAAAAGTTTGTTTACACAATTGTCATTTGCTGTAGCATCCCCAGCTCTTCCTCATAAATAGCAGTGGCAGAGTCCTCTGACATGGTGAGAAAACAGCCAGCTCTCCGTGGGTATCATGTCTTCTCTTCCCTCCCTCCAGCTTTAGCACACATGTGCTCAGCCACTTAGAATGGTGAGCTGAAAACTAACCTAATCTCAGACTTATCAGAAAATCTCTTCCACAAACCATGGAATACTTAAACTTAAACATATGTTTTAACTTATTTAAAAATTACTTACTTTTTACAGAAGATAGTGGCACTTTCTGCTTTTCTAGAATATATGTACAAAAAAAAATGGAAAATGTGCAAACATGGAGTATGTGCATAAAATTCTTTCTGCCAAATTTTTCAAATTATCTCAAGCTTAAAACACCTTTGGCCTTTTCTCCTATCACCTACACACTTAACTTAGAGTCACTCTCAATTTTGTTGTTTCTTAGAGGTTTGTTGGTATTAAGAATCACTTGGGGGTGTGTGTTAAAGTTCAAATTTTTGTGCATGAACATCTTAGTTCATTCTGATCATGTGGTCCGTAGACCCAGTTTAAGAAGTACTGGTTATTTCCTATTATTATTACCTTTTTCCAATCTGGCCTCCCTCTCCTTCTGCTCCAAACTTTTTTTCTAAATGATTATTAGAGGGAATCTTCTCTTTATAAAGGGAAATGAGTAAGGGCTGCATTTAAAATTAGAATGTACAACTAACTGTCTCCGTGGCCATTCTATAATTAAGAAATTTTCAGAAACCTCCTGGAGATTTGAATGGACCTATGCTATTTGCCTGGTCTCAGAGAATACAAGTAAAAATCTTTGAACACCATGAGGGTTGGTAGGATTCATCCTCACACTAGCATGCTCTCTGTGCTCTAGGTAATCCTGGGTCATGTCTCTTACCCAGTTCCCTTGCACAGAAGCCCTATTCTTAATTGTATCCACCTTTCCTAGTATCACCACCTTACCTCTCCTCTCAAATTACTGTATCTCCAGCACTCAGTTGACAATGAGTATTAAGGAAATAAAGAAGTAACACTCTGAACTATGAGGCGTCACAGTCAGCCTGAGCTGGGCAAAAGCCCCATTACCATAAGACTTGACAAGAAAACCTTTATCGGCTGTCTCCAACTTCATAGCCCCTATTACTGTAAGAGAAACTAATTTTCTGTAAAAGGAAATGCCAGTTTTACCATCCTGCTTTTTTCCAGGCCTTAAAAATTCAAGTGATAAAAACAGACATGGTAATAAGTTTTAGGAGAGTTGCACTATGTATGTATGGAAACATTTTGAGATATGAGAGGCTTAAACGTAGGATGTTATATGAATTCTGTCCATCGTGAGAGAAGACAGATGATGCAAGGTACTAGTTTCAAAGACAGCAAATATACAGT